>NW_028082759.1:16510532-17185815 GCF_014824575.4 Sturnira hondurensis | reverse complement strand
TATACCGTGAAATGGGTTCTATGTTACTGAAGGGAAGTGGGATGTAGAGAGCGGGTAGATTACACCATGATCTTCTCCAGCTGACTTTTAGGACAGAGGCTCTCCAGGGACAGTGGCTCGTCCTTGTCAGTTACCTGTCACCGGCCTTGTTCAGAAGAAAACCGTACACTCACAGATAGCTCTGTACAGTTGCAAATACATTCACATAGGCAAATGCACCCCACCTTAATCGCTAGATACTAATGTACGACGTCTCAGTTACAAAACCAAGATGACTTTTGGGAAATCAGGATGCCCCTCCCCCAAGGAGGACATCGCTGTTGTGTATTTGCCCGTGCCCCCCCAGATTCTACATAAGACACTGCTCAGTTCTCGTCTCATCTCATCAAGTGTTTATTTGGTTAACCAGAAGGGAATCTGGTCTGGGTCGGCTCGCATGAGCCACACCATCACCAGTGAGAACTGGCTTCAGTACTGATCGAACTCATGTCTTTCCAGAGCTGTTTGTGCCAAGGCCCCACAATTCCCTCTGGTATCAGGAAACCAGGTTTTCTGGGGAAGGTGTGATTATTTGAATCAGTAACACTTTGGGGCTAATTTCAAAGATGCTGGATGAGTACCAGAGAATGAACATTACTACTGACACAATCCAACCAACAGCATATATTTGTAAATTATAACACAATGCATCGGGGAGGCACTGTGCCACACGGCAGGCCAGCGCCAATAACAGCCTGGGACCGACTACTTATATCAGCATGGACTCCCCACTCTGCCCGGGTCCCATCGCTCCTGAGTGTCTCTCTGCTGCTGGGGCTGAGCGTCAGTTTCCACTTAGCACCTTGTACCCCCACAAACCATGCTCATTGTTCACAGTAATGAAACATATCCCCATGACCATGAACTCCATCTCTGTCAAAGCTGGGAAAACAAAAGACTGACTGAGAGGACCATGTGCAGCAAAATATTTGGGAAAAGAGATTTCTTTGTGCAAGAAAGTGTTGAACATTTTAAAAACTCGACCTTTACGAGACAGGCAATATCCCTTTCCCTCCATCCCCCCTTCCTCGCTCCCCTTCAGAAATAATTATTTGGGTCTGAAATGCCAGGAGTTGTTGAATATCGAGGTGCCAATCCCTCTTTAGTGAGCTGGCGCCAGGACCAGACTTGCTCGGGAATACAAGGGTCTTTCCAAAGAAACTTCTCTTCCTGAGGAATGTGTTTTCTAGATCCTTCAGGGTTTCGGGGGACTAAGTTTGATGCTTCTTAATACCTGGACCTTCATTTTCCCTATCAATTTCAGTGAGGAGCCCTACACCTTCACACTAAACAACAGTGAATGCTTACTACGTGCATTTACACACTTATTTCCAAAAACCCACTTCTCGACTATACCCGGCAACCTGGACAACAGTTAAGAATGCATTCTCTCTGCCTCCTACTTTGTGCCAGAAACAAGGTGCACCGAACCTTAAGGTACAGAAGTCCCCAGGTATGTGGCACTGTTTAACTGTGTGATATAAAACAATGCATTATTCTGCTTCAAAGGAGATAAAGAACAGTCAGTTTCGCCTACATTTAAGGAAAAAATGGCCTACCAATTTACCATCCCGGACAGTTTACCAAACCAAACATTTCTCTTCTTTTCCGTTCTCTTCTCTTCTTTCCCCTTTTCTTTTTTCTTCCTCCCTCCTCCCCTCCGTCCTTCCTTTCCTTCCTTCCTTCTTTCCTTTCCCTTCCTCTCCCTAATGTCTTTCTGCTCCTTGGGTCAAGGCTGTTTTATTTACACATTATTTTGACTTCGTGCACGCTGCCCCCAGACTGAGGGCATCACATCTGACCCTCACAATAAACATGTGACGTGGGGGGGGGAGGGGCAGGGGTCTATCTGCGTTTCCACCTGGAAACCTCTCTAGGAAGTTAAGCACTGTAGTCACATATTTAGAAGCCAACACTGCTGGACTGCTGGGTCTCCTTCCACTCCAGAAAGTCCTTTAAGATAGCATCCCTCAAACATGTTTCAACTCCTTCATGGCAAATATACTTGACAATGAAAGATAAATACAGAATCTAAAAAACCAAACAGACATCCTCTTTGACATTCACACTTTATTGGAAGGACATTTCCAATGCCTTTTCAAAACCAAGTGTTCCCATTTATCAAGCTTTTTAAAAATACTCTCTCCCTTGCCCTGGCTTGTGTGGCTCAGTGGATTGAGCACGAGCCTGAGAACCAAAGTGTTGCTTGTTCGATTCCCAGTCAGGGCACATCCCTCAGTTGTGGGCCAGGTCCTCAATAGGGAGCATGTGAGAGGCAACCACACATTGATGTTTCCCTCCCTCTATGTCTCCCTCCATTCCCTTCTGTCTAAAAATAAATAAATAAAATATTTAAAAAATAAAATACCCTCCCCCATTTTGTGTAAGCAATATGGATCCTCTAAGACAAAGATCTAATTGGTGAGTAACAGCAAGGAAAAAAGTATTCAGGACTTAATAAAATCCTTGTATTCATCTAAACCTTTAAAAAGTGGGTTATACAAGGGGGAACCAAAAAACCTGGAATTTGTTTATTACAATTGTGTCTTTATATTTACATGTTTAAATTTCATTCACCTCCAAAGTACTGTCCACTTGATACAATACATCTACTGAGTTGTTTTTTCTACTGCTCAGAACAGTTTTTGAACGCATTGATTTTGATGCCTTTCAGTGCTTCTGTTTTGTTTCACCTTTTCCACATCAGCAAAATGTTTCCCTTTGAGGACTTCTTTCATCCGGGAAGACGAAAAAAGGTCACATGGTGTGAGACCAGGTGAATAGGAAGGGTGGGGCATGGGGGTCATTCCCTTTTTGGTCAAAAGCTGCTGAACACTTGGCACGGTGTGGGCAGGTGCACTCCTAAATCAATCACCCATCACGAAATGCGTAAACTTGTTGAAAGAGTCTTAAAAAAATCACTGAAGCTGAATGCAGCCTCTCACAACAATGCCAGCTGGTCCACTGATACAGATGGGTTCCTAGAACACTCACCTAGAAGGGGCAACCTTTACTACAAGGGGCCCACCCTCCAGAAGATAATTCCAGGTTTTTGGGGGTCCCCCTCAGAAGCACAGCAGATAGAGAACACAATAGAAACCTGTAAGTGCCTTTAAAGGCATACGTACTGAAGTTAGTCGGCCGTAACATCTGATTGTGCACAGTCACTGTGACAAACTGAAATGTCCACACACACACACAAGGAAACAAAAAGGAACTGTAAGACGTGTCCTCTGCTAGCCAATGAAGTTTTTACTGGTACAAAGTTTCAATGGGGGGGAAGATCATGACTCATTACAGATGTGGCTATCAAGGATACAATTTAAGGTACTGAAGTTGTGCAAAAGTCATGGAGTGCTGCTGGCTAGTCAAACACGCCCTGAAATTGGAGCCACACAGCCAAGGTGAGCAGGGCTTCTTTAAAGCAAAAAACAAAAACTCCAGAAATCCATGAATCTTTTCAACAACAAAACTATCTGATGCCTTCGTGAAGTCTCCATGGAATTTGCTGTGAAGATGGGGGTTTTCAGAAGAGAGGAAAACTAACTTTTACGGGGAGAGAGTGAGGAGGAAGGAGACAGCAGGCTCAGACAAACGGGTGACCACAGAGAAATGGTTGAAGTCAGAGGGCATAGGGTACCCTCTTCCTAAAGATCACAGGTCACACTTAGGCAGGACGTCTCTGAGAGACTGGAGCTGGACCAGTTGTGCAACAGAGCACAGGAAGAAAGAGGGGCCTGCGTGCTTATCCTGAGGACCAGCCCCCTGAGAGTTGCTCGGGTGGAGCGTGGCACGTGGTCTGCACTGATCAGCGAAGCCACCCAATGAGAACTGCACACGGGTTAGGCCGAGAGCTGAATCTTCGACTGCCAAAGGGAAAGGCCGACTCACACTTCTGTATTCAGACCCCAGTCTTCCCTCCATTTGCCTGCAGGGAAGGAGCATTAAAAGGGGGCGCCAGGGGAGCTACCTGTCAGAGGGTGGGGGAGCCCCGGGCTCCCTGAGAGGGGCCTCTGCCCAGAAGGGAGCAGCCAGGGCAACATCAGGCCTGAGACTGAGGCCAGTCTCTCCACGGTCTCAATCCCCACCCTCCGCTCCCCACCTCGTGATATGTTTCCAACATGCGCACATACATGCAGGCAGGGACACATGTGCACATGCCCCTACGGTCTCCCCCACAATACCTGTAGTTGAGGGCCCCACATCTGGGTACCGGGGTTAAAGTAAGAAGGAAGCACTGAAATTTCTATTCGAAGACAGTGGTATATTCCTGTTGTTTAAAAGGAGACAGCACACTGCACATTTTTAACTGGGTGGAAGAGTAACAGGATTACCTGGAAACGGTAGATAGTAATCCTGTTGCAAGCAACTACAAATTCCTGAAAGTCACTTGGGTGGAAAAATTGAAACAGGTAAGACCTGAGGGTATTGGCTCCCCACGTGTTTGAGTCACACTCTAAGGAGCGGCTGAGAGCGGTGGGGCCCGGATTCCTAAAGTCTCACCCATTTAACATCCCTAAATGAAACAACGCACGGTGGGTCAAGAAGTCTACCTAGTTTTCTTCCTAACATAAAAGGCACGGTCTGCATTTTCACCAGTAACTTTATTGACTTGGGCATTTGGAGTATGTCAGCTGTGTCCCGCTATTGGCTGCTAGTGGGTAGAGACCAGGAAGGGGCTGGACATCTTCCCATGCATAGGACAGCTCCACAACAAAGAATGACTTGGCCAAAATGTCAATAGTACCAAGAAACCTCGCAAACCACCTATGACATGTTCGATCGGTCACAGCACCTTCTCCACACACTGCACAGTTTTTGTGGTTTTTTTTGCATTTCAGTTGCATTTTTACCTTTCTTGAAATAATAAAACATAGTATACTCAAAATGTTACTTATCTTCTTCCATCTTCAACCTTAAAATGGCTGCACAAAAATTCACCAATTTTGATAGTTTTTTTTTAAATGCACGCTGACATGACAACTGTCACAATACAATCTAACAAAATTGCTTCACATGAGGTTAAGGACAACTAAGCGCTAATAGAGCTGTTGTGTGGATAAACCTAAACAAACTTTTTAACCAACACAACAATTTGGGGGAGTCAAACTGTTGTAGTGATCCCATAAAAAGCACAATGATATTTTTATACCCACAAAGATTAGTTACGTTAATATAAATGACTATTATATGCCGCATTCACATTTTCCTTTGGTAGCCATACCTTTTGGAGACTGGCCTTCCTCACAATAAACTTGAACATGTGCACTGTTTACGGAAAGCCCATGCAGACAGGTCTTTCCCTGGGCTGGTCCTAAAGCCAAAGGTTCGGTGCCTCTTAACCGTATAACTCGGAATGCTTCACCAGAAGACTGGAAATGAGGGAAGTCTGGACAGACATCTTTTTTAGGAAAATCTAGAGTTAATTTTCAGACTTCCCTGGCACACAAAATCATGTTACTGTAACCCACGGGGTGCTAAGGCAATGACACCGCAACACTGACATCACACCAATGACATCACACCAATGACGTCACAACACAGGAGAAGGCACAGCCTTTCTCTGTGCCCTGTCCCCTTCATCTCCACACTCAAGACTGCATCTCTGAGACTGGGGTTCACTTCGCCTGTTTCCTTAACTTCCCGAAGGATGCATTCCAATTTCATCTTCCTCTCCTCTTTTTGTCTTGCTTTTTAATCTTTCTCTTTCGATATTCCATCACAGCTAAGTACAAACCCAAGCTCTGCCTGTTACCTGTGTGGTCTCTTCAAGTTATACTCAGTACAGTAAGAGACATGTAAATGTTACATAACACCAATAGAGGAAAAGAAGAGTAAACGAAGTAACAATTTCTTCTTTCCATGCTTTAATTAAAGAGCCCAAATGTAAATTTATTAAGTCCTGCTTAGTTTTATTAGAGACAACCTTGGTTCCTAGGCTAAACAAGATTTTAAAAATTCATTTGTACTACTGACATCAATTTTTTCCTTACAAGTAAGTACTAAACACACTCTAAGAACACTAAATGCGATTAACAAGGCTGCCTTTTTTTTGTTCTGAGTGCAAACAGTGCTCAAATCCTCAGTGTTCTACTTGACCTTCCCTCTAGCAAATACTTGCCTGCCAAGCCTTGGAGCACCTGAGCCAAAAAGGCGGGGCCTGTTTCACAGCTCTCGCCTCCTGGGCTGGTTACTCACCAAGCTCTGTGAACCCGACTTGGACCCAAACAGAAGGCAGAAGAATTGGTTCATCCGGATGAACCTTTCGAATCCAGATCTCCCACGGAGAGATAGAGGGAGAACCTTAATGGGTCCCACAGAGAGGAAGCCTAGCTCCCTGACAGGGTGTGGAAATCAAAACTGTGAGATGCCCTTTGAAGCAAACCAGAGCCCACCGACAACTTCAGAACACCTCTAAACCACAGCTGGCGTATCCTCTGAGCTTTCTAGAACATACACCTGAGAGGAAAACAAGCAAACAAAGAAACACAAAACAAAGACATGCGGAAAGTGGGTTAATGATGTCTTCATGGCTTTCTGGTTTCACTACAATAGCCTCCCCCATCCACGGGGGATAATAGTTCAAGACGCCCAGTGGATCCCTAAAATCATGGCTAGTACTGAACCCTATATATTCTGTTTCTCCCCATATAGACACACCCATGGTAAAGTTAAATTGATAAATTAGGCACAGTAGGAAATTAACAATAGCTAACAACAATCTACAGCAATTATAATGATACACTGTGAAAAAGTTATGTGAGTGTCTCCGGGGGTCGTTAGGGAAAACAAGGGTGACTGGAACACCAGCACTGTGATGACACCCGACAGCTGACCCGATCACTGAGACAGCTGCTGAGAGACTTCGGATGGGAGCACATAGGGCGTGGGGATGCGGGACAAAGGGGTGACTCACATCCCAAGCAGGGCAACGCAGGATAACTCAAGATTTCATCACCTCACAGCAAATGGTGAACAATGTAAAACTCATAAATGGCTTATTTCTGGAATTTTCCATTTCGTATTTCTAACTGAGGTTGACCATGGGTAACTGAAACCATGAAAGCAAAACTGCGAATGGGGTGGGAACCACTGTACTGGACCAATGTTGCTGAATGACAAATCCCTAATCAGCTAATTAACCATCTATCGATAGCTACGCATCTCTATCTCCATCCAAATCTCCATCCTTACCTGTATGTGCAGAGAGAGGGGGCCCCTCGGGGTCTTCCACCTAAGTCCTCTCTCTGGCAGTCCCATTTGCCACGATCAGAGAGTCATTTGTATAAGGAGAGAGAAGGGGAGAAGAGAGAGAGAGAAGAGAGAGAGGGACAGAGAGGAGGGAGGGTCCCTGACTTTTGATGGTTTGACTGGTGATTTTTTGACTCTACAATACTGAGAAAGGGATATACATAATATATTACATGAGACAGTCAACACTTTATTATAAAACAGGCTTTGTGTTGGGTGGTTTTGCCCAACTGTGTGTTAAGTGCTCTGGGCACATTTAATGTGGGCTGGACTTCAATGGTCAGTAGGTTAAGTGTGTGGAGTGCAGTTTCGGCTTAGGGTATTTTCTACTTCCAATGGTTCACCGGGATGTAACCCAGTGGTACGTGGAGGAGCATCTGTTCTGTGTTTCCTGGCAGAGCTTCCAAAATGTGCAGATCTGGGAAGGGAGGGCAGGAGGGAGGAAAAAGGCAGGTATGTAAAAGCAATTTACAGTTGCTGACCAAAAAGTACTTCTCCAAAAAGCCTGAATATTTGACTTCACTTTTGAAGCTGCCTACACATCAGATGGATACTGTTTGCTTTCACAGCACCCTTTCAACAAGGCGAAGTCTCTTTAAACTGCAGACCTCCCGTACGGCCTCCATGCCGGTGTGAACTGGTTATCAGCACTGCCTCCCAACACCTGCGGGAGACCCGTCAGCAAGGAGAGGCAAAGGATGGGGTATCGTCTATGAATGGCTCTCTATGCTTCCTCTATTTTCCATAACTTGCCCCTCAGAATCCTCACAGTGGTTGCTAAGAGGTTATTAAACCATCTTATACATATATTTAAAAAACCAAGCTCTAAAAGGAAGGAATGTCCCAGATGGCACCTCTTGGTAACAGACGGGCTGGGGTTTGAACCCGGTGATCTGATTCCTAAGGGAAGGATTGAAACAGACCAGAGCTCGCAAAGTGGAGACCACAACCTGGAGAAAGAGCAGCCCCGGGGGCTTTCCAGTTTGCCTGAGGCACTGTCTGCACTCTGCCAGCTAGGACCCACGCATGGGGGAGGGGCGGGGGGGGCGGTCCCAGAACTCAAGGTGGCACCTACCACAGCAGTTAGCATTTCAAACTACCTCGTCAGAAGTTGCACATGCCTGATTTGTACACAACCACGAAACAGGGTTTTGCGTGCAGGCCTGGGAGCCAAGCACAGAGAGAACCGGATCTTGTCATGAGCGGATCCTCCCTGTGCACAAGGGTGGCAGAGCAGAAAGGACACAGAGTGGCCCTAGAACAGGAAGTTGGCCTTGGTCCCTCCAACTTCTAACGGGAGGCCTGGAGGNGTCAGAAGTTGCACACGCCTGATTTGTACACAACCATGAAACAGGGTTTTGCGTGCAGGCCTGGGAGCCAAGCACAGAGAGAACCGGATCTTGTCATGAGCGGATCCTCCCTGTGCACAAGGGTGGCAGAGCAGAAAGGACACAGAGTGGCCCTAGAACAGGAAGTTGGCCTTGGTCCCTCCAACTTCTAACGGGAGGCCTGGAGGGCGTTTTCTCTTCCTACTCCTGAAGAACAGTCTATGAACACCCAGAAGATGCCGAAAGCCATATAAAATCCTCCACAAATCACATGCCTGCATTCTTACAGCTTCTTCGAAAATTCAGGTAAAGTCTTGGGACAAATGGGGGTGGGTGACTATGAAAAATCCTACTCATTTATAAGAAGGCAAAATTCCTAAATAAAATATTTTAGCAAGTAGTAGTAATGCACATATAAAAACACTAGTATAACACAGCCAAGGGTATTATTCTATATATGCAAGTTTGGTTAAATACTTAAAAATCAGTTAGTATAAGTCACCACACTAACAGAATAAAAGAAAAACTCATACAATTTCCTCAATAGACATAAAGAGCATTAAAAAGTAATTTGGCACCTGCACACAATTCAAAACATTTGGTGCATCAGGAATAAGAACTCCCTCAAAATGAAAAAACAAAATTATCTCCACAATTATCACCATAGTTGAACAAATGTCGAAAGTCTTTCTTTTGAAACCTGGGAAGGGACAAAGATGTGGAAAATCAACACAACTATTCAACACTGTACCATTTGCCTGTGGAAACAGGCATAGAAAAATTCCATAAAGATGAGAAAGGGAGGCCAAAACAGCCAATATTCTGAAGGTGCTATGATCGCATATGAAGAAAATACCGAAGACGATACAGATCACTAGAATCCATTTCATTAGTTAGCTATGTTCTGGATACAGATCAAGATAAAAATAAAAATAAAAAGACAACTATATTTCTCTAGGTCAGCAAAAAGAAATAGAATATGAAATTTTTAGAAGTAGCATGAAACAATATGAAATACGTAAGAATAAATCTAATAAAAGATGCGTAGGGCCTCTACACAGAAAACTATGAAACATCATTGAAACAAAAAATGTGAGACCTAAATAAACAGAGGAACACACCACATGCATGGATGAGAAGTCTCGATAGTGAGAAAGTTATCAGTGTTGCCCAGATTTATTTAGAGACTTTACTCTCCATCAAAATTCCAACAGTTCAAAAGTCTGTTGCTAATATTGTCTTTTTTGGTGGAACGTAAGTGGATTTGAAAAGGTTGTGTTAAATGAAAAAGACAAAGAATACCAAGAAACTCTTAAAGAACAACAACAAAAAACAATGTAAGAGGCTTCATCTAATGAATGTAAACCCTTATCATAAAAGCACAGTGCGGTACTGGAACAACACACATTCTAATAGACAAAAAGAATAGAATAGGGACACCAAACCAGTTGACGCGCATTGGGCACTTGATTTACAACCGAAATCGCCCTACAAAACAGTGGGAATAGAATGGATTTACCTATAATCATGATGAGGCAACTGTCTTTAAAAATTTTTTTAAATAAAACTTGATCCCTATCTCACACGATACTCAAAAATTACTTCCCAGTGAATTGTAAATGTACATTTGGGTGTTAAAACTGAAAATCTACAAGAAGAACATCTTTATAACTTAGAGTAGGAAAAGGACTTACCAGACAGGACACAATGAAACACTTACCATAATGGAAATGGACTCAATAAAGGATGTAGACATTAAAGTTAAGAACTTCTGTTTGTCCTATACAGCGTGCACCAGCAAGCAACAGAGAGAATATGCTGCCACAATATAACCAGCAATGAACTCATACCCCGAGTATATTAAAAATACCTACAAATCAGTAAGAAAGACATCCCAACTGAAAAGGGGGCAAGAGACTTGAACTACCATGTCGCAAAATAATTCTAATTGCCAACAGACATGAAAAGTGCCCAGTCTCATCAGTCAGAATAAAGCAAATTAACTCCACACTGTGCTATTCCTACAAAATCCCCAGAATGACTAAAATCACAAAGACCGACAATGTTGGCAAGGACAGAGGAAGAGAAATTCCCGTGTGCTGCTGATGGGAGTACGTTGGTACAAGTACTCTGCAAACCTGGTTGACGTTATCTACTGAGGTTCGTGCTACCTGTAAGCTAGCCTTCCTCTCCTGTGTATAGACCAAGTAGAGGAAATCCGTGCCCACAGGCACCGAGAACCATCACAGCCACTGCACCGCAGCACCAGGGCAGACCATCCAAAGGTCCACCAACAGCACGGACAAACGACAGGGGGGTAGGTGTACTTGGGTGATAGCTTTCTGTGCTGCACAGAAAAATGAACAAACCACAGCCACACACAGCAATTCATGAATATCACAAACACAGTGCTGAGCAAGGAATCCACAGTTTACGATGCCATGCATCCTTGCTCAAGAGGCACAGTCAAGACCAAAATATTGTGTCTAGAGGTTAGTTCTTTGGCTGAAAATCTATAAAGAACATCAAGAAAGTATTTACTAAAAAAAATCAGGAGTTTCTTTTTCACGTTTGGGGGAGGGTGAGTAGAGACTGGAAGAGGGTCCGGGGGTGGGGAGCCTTCTCAGGGCATTGACAATGCTCTATTGTTTATCCTGGTGTTGGTTTCAAGGTGTCACTGTGATAACTCATTGTACATACATCTTTATTTTGTGAATTTTTCCATATGAATACGAAAACTCAGTTAAAGTGGGTTAAATAATAAATCAAATGCATCTATGATAAAGTACATTATTGTGTCCATCAGCACCTATGTATATTGCCCGGGAATGGGACAGAATAACTTAATTAAAAAGAAAAAAGGCAAGTGGCCTCCCTGTGGCCCATCGTTTTTGACAGCTTTTGTACTAACATGTTCCCAAGCATCGTGGGTCACAGAGCACTCCTGGCCAGCCCACGCTGAACAGGCTTCCTACTCCCCTGCCATCCATTTCATGAGCGGACCACGATGCACTGGTCCAGGTGATGCACGTTATAGAAAGGTCCTGGGATCTCCCAGAAAACCTCCAACCACTGGTACCCGAGCCTTGCTCCTCCCTTCACTCCTCGCAGGTTGATTTTCCTTTGTTCTGTTGTCAACTCAAGTGTCCCTTTTTCAGGGAATCTTTCCCTGTCCCCATTCCCACCTCCACCCCTCCCCTGGGGTGACCAACATTGTGGTCCTCTCCTTTTGAGTTAGTGCTGGTCATTCTCCTTCAGGCCCCACCTGCCAGATCTCTCCTTGGAGGCTGATCCCTGGGGACTAGATCACGAGGACACCCTGCCCAGCTGACCTGTTGGGTGGGTGCCACTGATAGTGGGCACTGGCAGAAGCTGGAGAGAGGGAGAAGAGAAGCCCAGCATGTTCTCCTCACTCCTGTTTTCCTGTGGTCTGTGTTTCCAGGGGAGGCTGCTTCTCCCACGGTCCGAGCCCATCCTTCCTGGCTCCAGCCCCCGCTGGCCCCAGCTTCATCAGTCCTGCCGCCCAGGGTGGCGACCGTGCCCCAGCTATGCTCTTCACTGGCTCTAGAAACCTTGCCTCTATAAATCGAAGCCATTCTCCCACGAAACTCCCTTCACTTGAACTTGGCTGGATTCTGTTTTCTGCTGAGACCCTATGGAGTAGCAATTTTATATCAATTTATTTGTATGATTATTTTGATCAACATTTGCCTTCTTGCACTAGGCTGTGAGCTGTGTGACACAGGCCCTTCGGAAAGTCACAACTAATATCTGTAAAATGATTTAGTGAGCCAACAAATGCATGGATGAATCTGCATTGGAATCAGAACATACTAAACTATTAACCAGGACTCCTGAAAGGTCCCTGCTACCTTTGATGTGGCACCAACCTACCAGGGCAAATCTTTTTTTTTTCCTGTGGGTTGAAAATAGCCTTTGTTGGCAGGAATACTTTTACTCATGACAATAATTTCTATTATTCCAGCAATAACTGTAAAAGCGATGATTTCTCAATTCAACAGATATAACGTTACCTGAACTAAGTCATCAGTGATGAGATTCCACGTGACTGCAGTCTGGTACAGCTTTAAGAGTCGGTAGGAATGCAATAAAAATGTTCACTAGATAAAGAAGGCTCTGTGTCTCAGTTTCTCATAACCTATTGTGAGTAACGCTAGAAAATAATTACTGAGCTGTTCCAGGGCGTTATTAAGTTGTTACTAAGAATCAGGAGGGTTAACTGCAGGCAGGAAATGAAGGGACAAGTCCCAGGTGCCTTCCCGGCACCAGTGGACTGTCAACTCCACAGTTGTCTTAGACATAAGACCATCCGGGCTGATCCCAGCATTAGACACACCACTAATGGACGTAGTTAGACAACTTCTGCAAAATGAACTGGAAAATTCTGCTTCTAGGCCACTCATCGGAATTTCCTGAGCAGGGTCTGCCACTCTGAAGATTCCCTTCCTTTAGGGAAGGAAAAGTACAGAAAAATGGGACGGCTTGCAAGCATGCTGATGTGCTCCCCGAGATCTTTCAAACCGGGAAGGCCATGCAACGTGACACCTGAACTTTAATCTTGAGGAAACTAGTTTACAAACTGTAATCACAACCAAATATATACTATATCAGGAATGATTCGTCCTAAGGGGATCTTAAAAGCAACAATTTACCTCACACGCAAGCTCCCAGAGGGTAACACATTCTGGTAAGGCCAAGGGTCTTCCCTTTTCCAGAGTCTCTTTCCTGGTTGACCCTCTCCTGCCCCTTCTAACTTTTTCATTGTATTGTAAAAGTATCCAGTCCTGCTCATTCTAACCAACAGGAAGAGCAAGTCCTTCCTCTGGTACTGTAGGAGTTCAAGGTTATGTATAAACGACCACCGAGCAAACTTGTTAGTTAACGAAGACCTTTCTGATACGGCAGGAATTGGGGCATGGGTCTGATTTTATAATCCAGGGTGACAGGGCATGGTTTTAGTAATAGGTACCATATTAATCACGCCTTGTGAGAGGGTTTGGGAAGAAGTGATGGAGTTAAAAATAGTTAAAATGCAGTTGTACTCCTAATTCTTTTGACAAGCACAAAACTGGCTTTGCTACGTCCAATTTGGTGCAACAACAAAATTTCCTTTTTCCTGATTCATTCTCTTAGGCCGTAATCGCTATAGGAAATGACCACACCAGTTCCTTGCTGACTGCTCCCCTGCGAACAAAAGAGCATTTTTACACCCGATCCTGCCATTACCAGTAAAGAGAATTTAAGTAAAACTGAACTGCCCTCCACTTTTCTCACCCATATACAAAGTGATTATTGTTTTCTGAAAAGGGGAGCGGGAAGGAGGAAGCACCGCATTTAGTTCATAAGGGCTGATACACCCCCCACCCCAGACCCACTCGTCTGCATTCCCGTCAACACCACCCACTTAGGAGGCACCAGACACGAAGGGCCCAGAGCCTGACAGGGTCAGAAAATAAGCATCTCTTGCACAGTCTGAAAATCACGACTCCGGGTGCCTTCCCAGCACCAAAGCAGAGCGGGTGGCCAAGCCCCGGGAGACCGGGCGGCGTCTCGGGTGCCCGCAGGCCACGGCCCCGGTCGGTGCCGCAGCGCTCTGGGCCCCCCACGGTTCCCGCAGGGACCGGCCGCAGGTCCTTACCCGCCAGTCCGCCGCCACCGCCGCCGCCTCCTCCGTCGTCTGCGTGCCCCTTCCTCCGCTGCAGGATGAAGTAGGGGTTCGCCCTCTCGGTGATCCAGAGCGCGTTGGCCAGCAGCACCTCCTCCGGGTTCACCCACATGTTCCCGGGCGCCGCGGGCGCCCCTACAATGGGGCGGTGGGTCGGCTCCTGCACACACCGGCGCGCACGGGCGCGCACCCGGGCACACGCTCGCTTGTCCGCCTGCTCCTTGCGGCGGCGGAAAGCGACTTCAGCAGCGGGTGGCCCTCAGCGCCCCGGCCACAACAAAGCCCCCAGGGGCGGCCGAGGTAGAGGGCGAGGACGCGGGCACCGTGAGCAGCATCCTCCCCGCGCGCCGCCGCCTTCCACGAGCCCGCGGCCACAGACGCCCAGGCCCGCCGCCCGCAGCCCAGCCACGGCCCAGGGCGGCGGGAGGAGTGAGGAGCGGTGTGGCTCAGTCCCGGGGTCCGACTCGGCGGTGGGCAGGGCTGCGGGCCACTCGCACTGCTTCTGCGGCACCGGCACCACGGTGTGGGCCGAGCTGGGCCGGGGCGCGGCTGCTCCCGAGGCGCTGACCGAAGCTCAGGGCCGCTGGGTCCCGAGCAGCTCAGAGCCCTGGATCCCGCTGAGCGTTAACGCTCTGAGTCGAGCCACTTGCACTGGCGGCGAAGCCCAGCTCCTCGCTGGAAGGACGCTCCGGACACTGCGAATGAATGGCGACAGCGCGGTTCACTCGGAGCGAGCCAGGGTGGCACCAGTTTCCTCGGGCGCGGGTCCCCCGTGGGCTCTGCGCGCCGCGCCTCGCTGCTGCGGCTGGCTTTGGAGGAACCTCCTGGGGACTGTGTGGCAAACCCTCGGCCCCACGCCCATCCCAGCTGGGAGGATGCCGCCAGCCTCTGCAGCGGGTGGCGCGAGTGTGCCTAGAGTGTTTATGGTGGACGCTCCGCAGGCTAGCGCCACCCCTCTTCCCAGGAAATTAGTGTTTCAAGGTTCCAGTCTCGGAGCAGGATGCCCGGGTCGGAAGTGCGCGCAGCCAATGGCTGTCGATGTTTTTGTTTCCTGCATCCCTAGGGCAAGTCATGTGCTAAACTTGTCACCGCCTGTAACCCCTCCCCCTCTCCATTCCTTTGTAATTAAAGTGGCCTAGCTAAGTGCATTACATCACTGCTTTGCTTGACCTGTGGGGCAGGAGCAATGGCGAGGTTGGAAGCAGCCCAAAAGCTTAGACCCACTAATTCACACCACAGCTGTTCCTCTATCAGGCATTTGGAGCCTCGAGGACCAGGCATGGCAGAATTCTGGGGTCTATCCGTACTCTAATAGGTGGATTAAAAAAAAAATCATTGAAATCAAAGACGCACAAACCAGGCCAGTTTTATCCCTAGACAGCTTTTTGCTTTCTGCCCTGTACTTCGATTCGCTTGCAGTGATCACAGCTCATCTACCTAAGTGTCTGAGGACCTTTCCAGCTCTGTTTACACCCAGGAGACCCGCAGACGGCTCAGCACAAAGGGGCTCCTCTTCCGAGGTGATGGGAATTCACCGAGCTCTGCTTTGTCATGGAAGTTGGGCAGTCCCGGGGACTTCTCCCTTTCCCAGTGATCAGAGCACTCAAATGACACTGTCTTGGATGGACTTCAGATGTTTTTACTTACGTAGCTCCCACTTGGATTGTTGAATTCCGTCAGGTGGACGAGTGAGCACGTCCGGCCATGTTCGTGAGGCTGGCTCCGCACTCGTTGGGGTCCTACACAGTGGGCTCTCAAAGAAGGACAGTCTCCCTTTGCGCTACCGCAGTGACAGATCTTCTGCCTCTTTAGAAAACATTTGAGACCTCGACATTCACATAAATTTCACACACTTAACAGACTCAAAAATGTCACCTGTTACCTTCACTCGTAGTATGGTGCTTTGGTCACAAAATCACCTGCAAACAATAAACAATATGATTGCAAAAGCACATATCTAAAAATTGTATTAATAATATATTTATATAACTTAATAGTTTTAAAGTGCTTCTATAGATGCTCTTTTATTTTATGTAATTAGTGTTAAAAAACACAAAAACAAAACTCTATCAAGTGTCTTTATACTATCTTTTGGAGTATCCTCATTATTTTGCTCACTGTTGTGGCTTGACATTTCTACTCTAGCCCTAAAGTGTAAAACTAGATTAGCATTTTCTCTATTGGTGCCAAAATGCTGCTTATTTATATAATCATTCATTAATTCACTCAACATGTAATTACTGAATGCACGCTATACCCTGGGAATACAAGTGAACAAAACACACAAATCTCTCCCTTCATGAAGATTTGAATGTAAAATGTAATATTAAAAACCAAAACAAATTTATAAAAACTTGCTTTGAAAACAAGATTGGACACCAAGAGGAAAGAGGAAAAAACTTTAAAAAAAGTTCTTCACTACTTCCTACTTCATTGAAAGAATTAGCACTCCTTGCAGAAGATCAGGGCTTGCACCATAATAATGAGCTGTGATAACCCGTAGGAGAGGGATTTGCAAAGAAGCAGAGAGATCCCAAGGAAGTTATGGCAGCTCGCTGGTCCTGTACTGCTAACTGCTCATTTAGTAAAATGTGGCTTCGTTTAAATAAAAGAAGAGAAAGAAAGGAAAAGAATCAAACACACCTGAGCTAGAACTAACACAGGGAGAAACTGATTAATCCAACCAGTTTCTCAGTGAAATAAGTATTTTATCTTTCCATTTATTCTTGTTGGTATTAAATCCAAGGGTTGCCTCAACCACTGAAAGAGGAAAAGCTCTGAACAGATGCCTGGGTAAGACAAGGTAAACGTCATGCTGCGTCTTGCTGAGATCTCCCCCTTTCCCCAACCCCCACATGGAAAACACCAACCCCTGCAGAATTCTAGTGCTTCCACTTGGAACAGTCGGTGGGTTTACTACTTACCAGGCAGATTTGCCTAAAATACCTCGAGGGTAGTGAACTTGTCTTTGGCACTTCTCCCCTCCGTGCCTATCATGTTCTCATCGTTTCCACTTTATCTCCTTCACAGCCGTGTGTTTTCCTCCCTGTCCTCACCCTTCTCCCAGGAAGTCCTCTGCTTTGCCCTCCAGGGACTTGCCCCACCCTGGAAAGACCATGGATTTGGAGGGACTTTATTTCCACCCACAACCCTCACCCCCCCACTGCTGGGCCCCCCTTCATGGCCCAGGTCTCTCAGAAGTAAGGGCTAAAAGCTGCAAACCATGAGTCTTACCAAGCACCCCATCACCCAGCACCTTCAGGAGTGGTCAGGCCAGTAGGAAATTCAGCTCTAGCTCCCACAGTGAGAATTCACCCAGAACGATACAACGCTAGTGCTTTGTTGGGAGATAGCAATGTCTCCTTCCCTAGCCTTCCAGCTGAAGGTAACATGTTAGCATGGACCATGTTCAAAAAATGCCCAGACCTTCCTGTCTAGCCAGGATGGGTAGTAGGGATATCTAGTGTCCAGTGAGGGAGGAGGAGAAAAGTGGCCCATGGAGGGAGGCAAGAGTAATATCATTGCCAAGACCCAAGACGTTGCAGTAGCTTTGATATCTGATAGAGACCTTCACAGTGGATCTGAGTTACTAATCCAGCTGGAAAAACTAGATGAACCAGTCATTACATTGGCTACTCTGCAAGTAATAGAGGTAGGTGATGATCCAGAAGCCACAGTTCGCTTCTCTCCCCTTTTCAGAGGCTGAACTGGCCTGCAGACAGGACCGTGCTTCAGACAATGTGATTTATTTGAGGGAAAGACCCTTCAGCATAGCCATGATCTGCATGGCATTGCCTTGCCTGTGTTCAGTGGATCACTGTACCTTTTGAATTCTGAGATGCTCTGGAAACTAGAAATGAATAAATGCATCGTTGCTCTCCATGTTGGAGATACTGTGACCAGGTGACCTGAATTGAATGCATCTGTGTGGCTGAAATGAAGAAAGGGAAGAAGACAGCAATCTCTTCAGGAGGGGAACATAATGAAGCTCTGTATCAGCAGAGATTCATTTTCTGATTAACGTCACGAAAGAGGCCAAGTGCTCATGGGTGGGAACGAGTGATAAGGTAAAGAGCTTAGGCCATAGGGAAGGGTGGGGAGACACTTGTCTGTTTCAAAATCAGCCACAGTGAGTTCCCTGAAGGCCAAGGCCAAGAGAAGATCAGGTTGAAACCCCAGGCTTAGCACGGGACCTCTGAAGGTGCCCGACTAGGAGGGGCTCCTGTGACTGTTCAGAAATTCTTCCAAACTTAACAAAGGAAGGTGGTCCTATTGTCTAGGATACTTGTGGCCCCTAGTCTTCATTGGGACATTTCCTCCTTTCTCCACAAGGTATTTGTCACATTTTTGTTCAAGAACCAAGAGTCCATTTTTATATAAGGCTTCCCTGGCCATTTTCACCACTGTGGTCTGGGTGTTGGGGTTCACTCACCAGCTAGACCCGAGTCCCAGACCTGTCCTTGGAGAGGCGGTGACAGAGGGGAGGAGTCAGTGGGTGTGGAATAGTCCCTAAAAGAAAATCGAGGAACCAGAATAAAGTGCGGGGCTGTGGGCAAGCTGGCACAGTGTGCTAGACAACCATTCTTTGACAATTTATTTTTTAATAACTGTAACTTCCTGGTTGCCATTTCATGTGATGCAAATATAACATATTTTTTCAAGTTAATGCTAAAAAAATCTAGTGGTTTGACTCTTTTGATAATTACGGTCAGAAGGCATTTAATTTACCTAACAAACAAACAAACAGAAAAACAACAACAAAAAAGGAGGTTATTGCAAGACTCCCGTGAACTGGACTAGGGCAGGGATCTTCAGGAAGCTCTGGGGCCCGTCTGTCCGTCCGTCCGTCTGTCTGTCTCTGAATCTCTGCTTCTCTCTACAAATTTCTTTCAGCGACTCTTCTCTGCCAGCCAGCCTCCTTTCCTCACACGCAGTTTCCGTTCCTTGGAACCTAAGCGTACCCATGACGCCTGGGAGCCTCTCCGGTTCCGCGTTTCCATGGCGGTTTTCAAGCTAGGACGCCCACCGCTAACGAAACCCTCGATCTGTGTGCGACGGAGCTGTGATTCACGAGAGGGAAATTGTCACAACAGGGAAGTTGGCTGGATTTTTTATCTTTTTGTCCGAGAACCAGGCTGTTGTCTGGCCTACCACGGCCTGCCATTTGGTCAGATCAGCAAGACACGGTGGCTGTCTATGTTTGCATATTTAGTGCAGCTGACGCTTTGCAAATCCTCACTTAGGGCTCATTTTTATTACAGAATTAGTCATTCTGAGAGTTGACCCATTACTTTGACTTCAAAGACCCTACTAATTGGGGAATATCTGAAGTCCCTCTCTCTTTTTTTTTTACACAAGCCAACAGCCATATCAGTAAGGCCCAAGCTCCTCAATGTGGCGTGTGGTTATGGGCTCCGACTGTCACCCAAGAGCATCCTCCTTCCTCTTAGGGCTGAACTTGCCCTCCACAGTCACACTGCTCTTTTGCCAGTGACTCCTTTGTCCATTTTCTCTCTCATTAAAACTACAAACAAACGAACAAAAACCATCAGAAGGACCTCTTCAATGACCACAGGTACTAGGACCAAACATGTAAATACGGCCAGAAAACAGATTGGGACGTCGATGACCACGCTCACAGCGGTGTTTTCTCTGAGCTGCATGTGTGTGCCTGTAAACCAAATCAATAGCTTGTTTTTTTTTTAAGGAGAAGGATAGAATCTTTTCCTTCCGAGGATAAGAACCAACAAGTGTCTTGATTGTTTTTAAATAAAATCCTCTTCTTTGCCTCTATATGTTTCTATGAAAAAAGACTGATTTTACACAGAAGATTCTCTGATTCAAGACTTTGGGGGGAAATGGCAGAGTTTTCTTTTCAGAATAAAACAAGTGGGTTCCCTTTTTATTATACTGACAACATTTATCATTAGAAAAATATGATATACTATATTAAATCTCAAGTCTTTAAAACCTTTTTATGGTGTATTTGACTAAATAGTTTAAAAGAAAGAGGAATACCAAGACATTACCCTTAACACAGAATAACTTACCACCCACTCTAATTATCAACTGTATTTAAATTCCATAGCCTGTAACGCACAGGTTGCCGGGGACGCCAAAAAGACTACAGGTCCTAGAACAGAACGTGACCCAAACATCTCAGATCTTTGGAAAATCTTTAGATACAGAACATTAAATGAGAAAATAAACTTATTCACTTCACCCAAGGCCCAATATCACTTTGGATCCCTTAACTCCCAGAGGATAGATGTGAGAGGTGGCTATTGGGGCTATGTTTTACAAAAGGCAAAAATGGGGAAAAAAAGCAAAAAGCCTCAATCTTTATGTGTCCCCAGAGCATCAGCATTCTCTCTGTAGGCCTTTGTCACTGAGGTTTCTTTTACAGAATGTATTGCCCTTCAATGACTTCTTTTATACAGACCTCAATGGGCATTTTCATTATGGAATTGTACTGGTGAGAATGAGAACTTTGCTTTTTTCTTTTTTGGTCACTTGTGATCCCTTATAGGCTGTGAAATGCAATCTTCCATAAAAAGAAACGTGTTAAGTCACACTGATTTCTGTTCTAATGAAAATTAGTTTGCTTTTAACAAGAATGACTCAGTCAGTCAAATTGGAGGCTTAGACATTTTGTCTCTGAATGAAACTCTTGAAAACGGGGAGCCAATCCTCATTTACCTGAAGAACGCTTTGGTGGAAGGCATGCATTGAAAACAAAAGTAGATACCTATTGAACGCATTCTTTTCTATAAAGTGTGGCCCTTGGGTTTTAACAGGACGTCTCAGTTAAGAAGCCTTTTGAGAGAAATGAGAACATTATCTTTGATGTGCCCATTGAAGATGACAGAACTCTAGATAAAGACAGCCACTCTGGCTGGCACAGCTCAGTGGATTGAGCACAGGCCTGTGAAGCAAAGGGTCACCGGTTGAATTCCCAGTCAGGGCACATGCCTGGGTTGCAGGCCAGATACCCAGTAGGGGACACATGAAAGGCAACCACACATTGATGTTTCTCTCCCACTCTTTCCCCTTCCCTTCCCCTCTCTCTAAAAATAAATAAATAAATAAAAAATTTTTAAAAAGACAGTCGATTGGTGGTTAAATGAACAGTGCTGTGTTCAAGATTATGATTGATTGGACCCACTCCATGTAACTTTTTTTTATGACTGCATTGAGCCCCCTGGAAGCTGATGCCAGATTGTATATAAACTCCACCAGAACCTGGAGCAAGTAACCATTTACATTATAATGTGGATGTGTGTGTGTAAGGGGGTCACATGAGCTGTTTTACAACTTTAATTTCCAATTGACACTCCTCCTGACATTTAGTTTTTAATCACACAAGAAAATCATGTTGCATGTAGAAAAATCAGGTAAACACAAAGCAATGCATCTAAGTCTCCAGGTGTATGGTGTTTTTGTTTTCAAAGAGAGATGAGTTCACACTGCACAGGCTTCTTAACTTATTTTGTTGCATAACAATGTTGTAAACACAGGCACAGCTTTGCAATGCACACTTATATCATTGCTTGTGTTGAGTGTGTGTTAGTTATGTGATGCACCTTAATTGATTTAACTCACTCACCATAATTACTTGCATCTTAAAAATATCCTAAACATATCTTTGATGAACATGTTTCACTATATACTTTTGCACAGTAATCTAATTATTTTCTTCATATAAACTCCTAAATGTAAAATTTCAGGTCCGTCAAGAATGTACCTTTTTAATGCTCTTGGTGTACGTACACCGACAAATTTCTCCCGAGTAAGATCATACCCAGTCCTTTCCCTGGCTGCAGGGAACAGTGCCCATTTCTCCGCAACCTCATCTAACGTGTTTGGATGAGAGCATCTTCCTCTGGTTTTTTATTTTGGGTGGAACATAGTTACGTGACTGCACCTTACTGCAACGCTTATTACATTGTGGGGCTTTCAACAGGCACCGTAATACTTTTGAAAATTATTTGAGATTTTACAAGATAAGATAACTCTATCAAGATAAGATAGAGTGCTTGGTACACAGTAAGGTTTTTTTTTTTTTATTTATCTTTAGAGGGGAAGGGAAGGAGAGAGGGAGAGAAATATCAATGCATGGTTGCCTCTTGTGAGTCCCCTGCTGGGAATTAGCCTGCAACCCAGGCATGTGCCCTGACTGGAAATCGAACCGCGATTGCGTGGTTCACAGGCCCGCGCTCAATCCACTGAGCTACACCAGTCAGGGCCCACAGTAGGTATTTTTAAAAGCATTTGAAATTGAACAGTTCAAATTTAGCAAGTTCAGAGCATTCAGAACTTTCCCCTAGTCAGAAGACTAGACTTGGACCTGGAGGTGGAAGTCCTACACATGCTATTATTACTCACAAGGAGCTCAGGGTACCAAGGTGTCCACCTGCCTGCACTCCTGTCTGGTTGCCTGCTTTCCAGAAGTCAGACTAGAGAAATGCTTCTTTACAGACTGAGCAGAGAGAAAGCAGGTGAAAAGCCAAGAGCTCTGTACTCCGGAATCTGGGTAAACGCTCACTCATTCATTCATTTATGGCAGCCTCACTTCAAGGCAGGCCTGGCACTACACGCAGGAAACAAGACACAGCTTCTACTTGTCCACAGTCTTGTCGGGATGACAGATGTGCGAGCAGAGCCAGCTGATCCTCCTCCTCAAGCACTTAAAAGTGTGCTCTTCTGACCCGAAGGCACATGAGAAATGGTGATTTGTCTTTCTGCGGAGACCCCAGTGGTGGAGAAAATGAGCTCTCAGCTAGTGAGTGAGCTGAACCAACCACCCAACACCTAAGCCTATATTGGCTATACTTTATTATTCTCTTCTCAGAATTGAGACTGCAATAGCTTCCTATGTCCCTGGGGAGAGCAAATTCAAATTTTCACTGTGCTGCATTTTATGAGGAACATAAGCTCCATCATCATCTTTGAGAATTTGAACATTTGCAGAGCAGGTTTGGTGCACCTCCTGTAATTAGAAGGCACTGAGAAAAGTACATATTTAATATCTTAAGGCTGTTCTCCTAGGAAAAGGGTAGACAAATAATATAAAGCAAAGATCCCGTTTCAGCATAGAAAGCATGCCTGCTGTTTTGTCTGAAAAGACCAGATTCCTAACGAGACTCGGGAATGCAAATATTGCTTCCTGAAGAGAAGACGTTTTGGCGCCCCTACCCCAAGCGAGATTTAGGGCTAGCCCTGAAATCCAGGGCAGAGCTTCTTTCAAGAGACACATTCTTGACTCTAGAGAATAAAGCATGTAACCCAATCAGACTATTCTAGCAGGCTGTGGTGTTGCAAAGCCCCATGGTGCAGCTGGGAAAAAGGAGGCGTGGGGACGGGAACAGTTGGCAGCCAAAGACAAGGGTGGCGAGATTATGGAGAAGAAACCTAGACCGAGTTTCTAGGTCCTTCTTCTGCTTCAAATGGTTCCCCATGACAAGGGCAGAGGGACTGCCTTCAGTGGTATGCCTGACTTTAAGCCAAGAATATATGAGAATATCGTACTTACATAAAGAACAGACAGAAGTCTTGCTTGCACCCTACAAAGGATGCCATTTGACCTGCCATTCCATAGGCGCATAATGTAAACACTTTAAGGCAATGGGGAGCAGTCTGCAAATTGAATATTGAGTTTCTGTTGTGCACACTTGAAAAACCTGATGTAAATTTTGGAAGTTAGACTTCTCTCCCTGGATAAGTGTAATTTGGTGTACGGCAGACCTTTGGTGTATGCAACATTTTTAGTGTCTGAAAGACAGGCGTACTTGCAGACTTGGTTAAAGAATGAGAGAGGGCATAGATGGCTCTGGTAAATTCTACTCTATGATTCAAGGAGTCGTAGCTGTCTCCCCTCTAAAACATCCCGTGAACTTGAACAGTGCTGACTTCAGTCTGATATGGCCTCCTGGCTTTAAAGCAAACTCTTTGTCAATAGTCACAGTGCTCAATACAGTCTAAAGATTAGACTAATCAAATGAAACGAGGCCTGGGTGATCAGGTTGCATGAATCAATCAAATGGTAAATCTGGTTCTCTTTGTAAAAATTAATGCTTCAAAAAATAAAATTTTCTTCTTAAAACTGAGTGGTGTCAATTTCATTCCTTTTAATGAGGCTTACGGTATACCTGTTATCAACCCTATATTTATCCTAAAAATATGCCAGCAACCTATGGAAGGGTATTTGCTGTGAATGAGATTGCCTTTTTCAAATCATTTTTGGGTTTTCATGTGAACCAGTTGTTTTAATTGATAGACGCATTCTTGTTAATCTAACAACAAATTGATTGAACAAATGACTGACTTGATTAATGATTGCCATTAAGTTGACTGCTTAAAACGTTTGGCCAAAAACACTTCTTGCTTTGGTATTGAGTAGTAACAACCAAAGAGGTCCATTAATTAAATCAACATTTTTAAAAGGGGCCCATCAAATATCGGCCAGATATGAGTACTGTCGTAGCCACCGTGGTGTACTGCTCACCAACAGGCAATTGGTCAGCTTGACCAACAACTTCAGAGCACTTCAGTGGGTTACTCAGCAACACACCGTGACTAATTTCCTCATTTTTCCTCATTGGTACAGAGAGAACAAGCAGTTCCTGACCGAGATGACCTGGCCTGTCTCCAGCACCCTGCAGTCTGTATCTGAGGAGATGCTAATCTATGTTAAAGTGTGTTAACAGGGTGAAAGGGGACACTCACCATTCAAGTGACCAGGCACGCTGTGGGCCAGCACACAGAGTCCTGGAGGGTCAGTCATAGTTAAGAACTCAAGAAATGTTTGCTGAGCGTGACAGCAGGTGTGAGAGGGAAGGCACAGTCCGTAGCTTTAGTTTTGGTTTTAGTAAAGAGTGAAAATAAGCAGTGATGGGGCTGAGAGCAGGAGGGCCCAATGGAGAGGACAGAACATTTGATTGAAGGGTATGACTTTGGCACGTTAACTTCAACTCTATGATCTTGTTCTCTTGTAGCTAAAATTGGCTAATACCAAATTTATATTGTTGAAAGATTTCAAAGAAAAAGCATACATGGAAGAAGTTTGTATATAATTGAGACCTACTAAAAGTTTCTATCATATATGTTACATGCACATGTGTAGGTATTATACTATATACACATTATATGTATGCATATATGTATATATATCTATATATCATATCATATATATATTTAAAGGGAAACAGAATAAGAGGGGATTCTACAAAGATATCAGGCAGAAAGGAGTTGGCAAATTTTCAGAAAGAGGAAGAATATGAACTGGGCTCAGAAAAATAGGTTTCTAAAGATGAAGGTGAGGGGAGGGAAGATGTTCGAGGCAGGAGGCAAAACAATTGCAGGTAGAAAGTTTGTGCAATGGTCCCAGAAGGGAATTTGCCTGGGTTTTTGATGCTGAGAAACACTGTGTGTTGGTGAAGACATCACATGGCTAGAGTGCTTATGTATCACCATCTTGTTGGAAAACAGTCAAGTGGGAATCACAGAAAGTCCTAGAACATCAGGGAATTAAGGAAAGTGTGATAAGCAGAATATTGGCTCCCCAAAGAGGTCCTTATCCTAATCCCCACAGTCTGAGTATATTACCTTACATGATAAAAGAGACTTTATAAATGTGATTAATTAAAAAATCTTGCAATGAGGAAATTATCCTGGATTACATACATGGGTGGGTCCAATATAATCATACAGGTTCTTACAAAAATCCAAGAGGGAGGCAGGACTGTCAGAGTTAGAGAGAGGTGAAGGTGCTACCTGCTGATTTTGAAGATGGAAAGAAAGGTCATGAGTCAAGGAAGGCAGGCAGCCTCTAGAAGATTCAAGAAACAAAGAAACAGCCCTGCCTGGTGTAGCTCAGTGGATTGAGTGCAGGCCTGTGAACCAAAGTGTTACCAGTTTGATTCCCAGGCAGAGCATATGCCTGGGTTGCAGGCCGTGTCCCCAGTAGGAGGTGCATGAGGGGCAACCACACACTGATGTTTCTCTCCATCTCTTTCTCCATCCCTTTCCTTCTCTCTAAAAATAAATAAATAAATAAATAAAATCTTTTAAAAAACTGAAAAGAAAAAAGAAACAAGGAAACAAATTCTCCCTTAAAGCTTCCAGAAGGAATATGTTCACTTTGATGGCTTGATTCTAGTCTAGGCCGAGCCATCGAAATCTGGCCTCCGATGTTAACTGGATGACTATGTTTTCTGCTGTTTTGAGCTACTAAGTTTGTGGTAATTTGTTACAACGGTGGTAGGAAAGTACTAAAGAAAACTAGGGGAGGAACATTGATTTGAGGTTTATGAAGATGAGCACAGCTGGAAAAAAAGGCTAATCTCTTGTTAGAAAAATCCTGGTGAGAGGGGACGTTTGAACATTTTTTTTCTTCAATTTGTATATTCTTTCATTTTCTCTGACACGCACATTTTTTAAAACTATAAAGTTCTCTCACTATGAACCCCAGGCTTAAGACTCTCATGTTCCCTTTCCAATTGTGAATTTACTAAAATCAAAGAGAATCCAAAAGAAAAAATGTCATTCCATGGAAATACTTGAAAAAGTGGTCATGTTTAACCTGCACAGTCTTGAGACCCTATATTCCCCAGTACACTGCTTATACATGAATTCCAAGACATGGGGACCTACCATGACCTGTTCCTCACCACCAGGGCCGAAACATTGCTTCTAGATTCCTAGGATGCCCGCATTCCCTTATTCCATTCTAGTTTGAAGACATATCTAGCTTGACCTTGTGGGAATGGCTGCAGATCGATCAAATTCCGAGTGGAGAGAGAAGGGGAGCTGACTGGGGGTGACGGCCCTCACCTGATGAACAAAGAAAGCCTCTTTTTGTCGGTAATGTTTCTGCAGAACCCAATGGCTCAGAACCAGTGTAAACTTTCCTGCCTTTGGAAAGGTCCTCTTTAGGGAAGATTTAAGAATAATTTTTCTTCCTTAAGGAAATATAACAGAGACATATGCTAAGTCTAGAACACTCCCTTATTCGAAGCTATTCAAGACAGTTGTGGGCAAGCGCACACAAGGTCTGCTTGTTGATTGTGGAGACTGCGAACTCATCTTCCTTCCCCTCCTCCTCCTCCTCATAGAACCTACGGTCAAATTCTCTTATAACTGTAATGGGATTGGGATAAGATCATCAGTGTGGGAGTGTTTTTATGTTCTTCCTCTTCCCCAGTTCCTTCACAGGAATCCCGTCCTATACAACCCAACTTCCCAGTCCTGGAGACACTGCTCTCTGTCTAAGAAGGTTTCTCCTGGCTGGACCAGATCTGCAGCCAAATATATATTAAATAATCGAGGAAGAAAGGAAGAGAGAGGAGGAAAAGGAACAAGTTGGTACTTGGAGGGCGGAGAGTGTTTTTGTTCCCCAGAGAGGCTTAAGGAGGGTTAAGCTGGAGCCCTGATGGGCGTGGGAAGAGTAACTGAGAGAAGGGTGTGGTTTTAGCAAGTGTTGCTGCAGACGATGCACTTGAATTTCTTTTTGTAAAGAAATTTGCTAGGAGTATATCCTAAGAACCCCGAAACACCAATCCAAAAGAACCTATGCACCCCGATGTTCATAGCAGCACAATTTACAATAGCCAAGAGTTGGAAGCAACCTAAATGCCCATCAGTGGATGACTGGATCAAAAAACTATGGTACATTTACACAATGGAATTCTATGCTGCAGAAAGGAAGAAGGAGCTCCTACCCTTTGCAACATCATGGATGGAGCTGGAAAGCATTATGCTGAGCGAAATAAGCCAGGCAGTGAAAGACAAATACCATATGATATCACCTTTAACAGGAATGTAAACAACAAAACAAACAAGCAAGCAAAATGTAACCAAAGACACTGAAATACAGAACGTGCTGACAGGGTCCAGAGGGTAGAGGGGAGGGAAGCACAGAGTAAAAGGGGATGGACTCACATGAATAAGTATGAAGGACACATGGACAATAACTAAGACGGGGGGCGGAGATGGGAGGGGGGTGGGGAGCACTGGGGGGGTGCAGGGCTGGGAATACAAGAAAGAAAACTGTACTTGAACAAAAGTTAAATAAATAAAAAAAAAGAAATTTGCATTGTAAAGAATGCAATTCGTTTTCCATTACTTCTACCAATTGAGCTGTGTTTCGTAAACAGAAGACCAAGACAAGTCACGTGGGTTCTGGAGATACAATTCATTACTCAGCAATATTTCCCGTGTGTTTCCCATGTGGTAGGCCAGTACAGTGTCTGTGTATGTGAAGATGAGTACATTGGCCTCACTCAGATGGAGGTTGAATGGTCTGCAGTAGCTATGGAGGTAGTGTATGCAGTGAGTGAAACGAAGTGCTAGGTACTAACATCTACCAGATAAGAGGTTTGGCAGTAGGTCCATGTTTTAAAAATACAGCAGCAAGTGGTATTCAGGGATGCTGGGGTTGGTGGATGCCAGAAAGATCGTTACAACTCCAGAGATGTTCCCCAGCTGACCCAGGGAGGTGGCAAAGGAAAAGGGAAGAGAAAGAGTCATGAAGAGTGAGACCCTGTGCTGGTTTCCTCCTGGAGAGATGCAGCCGCTAATTTTTCCTGTGGATATATTTCAGGTTTGATTTGCAATCTAGCTAAGCCCAAGAAGGCCAGAAGAATCTCCTCACGATTTTAAAGATGTTGGAGAAAATCAGAGGACAAAGTCAGGTGGTTGCCTCCCGTAGTATGTAGAATACAAGATTTCTTAAGGAGAAAAAACCCCAAAGTGCACCATTATATTACTAAAGACAGGTCAGGTGACTGCCAACTTCCCCCCAAACTGAAACTTGAATGCTCATGCTTCTGACAGAGGCTGCCCTTGCACAACTCGATGTGTGATGCACCCACCACAGAACTGGGGGGGTGTGAGTAATAGAGGCATTCTCTCGGACACTGGGCCCATGACACAGCATGACTAACTAGGTATGGGTTCCAAATGGGTGGTTTTCAGACAGTGGAGCAAGGTAACAGTAGGAAGGGGGAGCCAAATACACAATGTATTTTGCAAACATTCGGTCTTCTATTTGTGTACTTTACTTCTTGTCTGGCATGTAAGTGTAAGGAAGGAAGGATGATGTAGAATCTGAATGAGGCTTCTCTTTCCAAAGTTGCTCATTACCTTATTAAATAAGAGTGTGTCTGTGATTTGGCTCATCCCTCAGCCAGGAGGAGGAGGTCAAGTTACCTAGCAACGAACACCCCCAGAGCTTTTACTCTGTACTGGGCAACATGACAGGGTTTTCATTTTTTTTTCTTATCCTCATAATGTCCTATGTTAAAGTACTATTATTATTACTATTTGAAGACATTTTGGCAGAGAGAAGTTGAGGGAGAATGAGGTAAAGATTAAAAGCATCTGGTGCTAGAATAATGCTGCTCGCGTTTACGTCCCAGCTAGCCCATTTAGTAACTGGGCCAGTTCAGGCAAATTATTTACCCTCTCTTGGGACATGTGCAGTGCACTGCGAACAGTGCCTGGCCCAGAGGAAAGGTTTCGTGAATACCAGCTGTTGTTGTGACTCCGGGAAATGTCAGGGAGTGCTGATTTACTGCCTGGTGTTGAGTAACCTGGAGAGAGGACAGGTATGTTGTGTTTAGGACCCTGATGAGGCTAGTCCCTGGGGGGCACTCAGGTGTTTGTGCATGGGGACGGAGGGCTGTGTGCACACTCTCTGGTCTGGCTCCACCCCTTCTGGTCTGTGTCTCTGTTTCAGTTCCCCTTTGGGGTTGAAGTAGGAAGACGGGAAGGGAGGGGCGCCATGCACTTGTGATGTCTCTGAAGAGCAAATCAGGGCTGCAATGATGGGCATCCCAGAGTGCTGGGACTCGCCCAAGTCCAAGGCCAACAGCACCTCGACAAGGGTTATATCTGTATACGTGGCACGCCCAACAGAAACAAACCTCGTTAACTCAGAATTCTGTTTGGGGGACTCTTGATTCTTGCTGTGGAACTTTATTTCATTATACTGAGAAGGTTCTTTAGGTCAAGATTTATGAACATAGATGGCAAAGACACTAGTTTAGAGAAGATGAAACTCTATCTTGTAATAAAAAATTCATGAATGATTTATTGATCCCAGCAGAGGGATGAATTGAGTTTGTGCTTAGCTCATTTCCCAACTAGTTCCTAGATGTTAAAAATTACCTTTAACTATCAAACCACTGGAGACTCATAAGACAAGACAGCCATTATAAGGGAAATTATCTATAAAAAATAGAACATAAAGAAATTTGCGAATGCTCCTCCTTTGTGAATTGCTACTCTTTCTGAGACTCTAATTTTGAAGGCGCTGTCTGCCACGGATGCCCAAGGCCCCTCCCAGCAGCAGCCCAGCTCCTCTGCCCTGGAGACTGAGGGTCTGGTGTGGCAGCTCCCAAAGCAAGTAACCACTCAGGCGCCATCATGGGTGGGAACTTCCCCGTTTCTGCTTTCCTGAGGCCACTTCTGTCTGTTCCTCAGCCCACCTCCTTCTCCAGGTTTGACCTCCAACCTATTGTGATACAGGCTTGGCCTGGCTGCCTAGAACAGCCTCCAGACAGAGGAGGCCGAGTGAGCGTGGAAGCAACACAGCCCCATCATTTGAATGGTTTATATGCCCCTCCCTGGGGCACGTTTGATGGAGGTCTCCTAAGCAACACAAATGGTTCCAGTGCAGCATTTAGTGTTTCCTCTCTGACTATAGTTAGGTCTTCTTTGAGATCACCATGGTAATCTGCTTAGGAGTGTAAAAGTGCCTGTTTAAGTCCAACCAGTATAGAGGAGACGTATATCCCCCAGGTGGGGAGGGTGGGCTGGCACCTGTTCCTTTCCAAAGGCAACTAGTCTGTTTCCGATGTGAACACAGATAAACCCTAATGTGAGCTGATAAAGACACTCAAATAATGTGCACGGAAGTTAAAGAAGGACAAGTACCTGATAAGTGAAACCATAAACAATGATGAAGGTGACCTTAAGAGTGTTTTCAGACATAAAAAGTTAGCTTTATAAATATAGCAAAATAAAATTACGTAAAATAGGATGAGATTGTTCTGTAAAGATCAGAAAAAAGTACAAGTAAAAGATTAAACTAAATGGTTTCCAGACACTGTGGGCGGTGGCTCCTTGGTTTCAGGTACTGGGGTGCCAGGGAGGGAACTGAAAGGAGGGTTCGGAGCTGGCTCCTCTCCGAGTCCCGTGCAGGGGTCCTGCCCTGCCTCCCCACGCACCCTTGGCAAGGGACGGGCGGATCTGAAGAGTGTCACCTTGGCTTCTGTTGACACCATGTCCATTTTAGTGAGGATGAAAGCTGGAATCTGTACCCAGAGCGAAAACAAAAAAAATCAATGGAGCCTTAAGCTGTGTTCTCAGATGGTTTACTGGGTCATACCCTGCTTTGCCTCTTAAAGGCTCTGAGTTTTCATCCTCCGACAGGGATGACTTGAAGACAGATGAGGCACCTGGAAATGCTTCCTTCCCAGCCTCCCAGCTCTACTGAGGGTCAGGTGCTTCCTCCGCCAATGTGGGAGCTCCAGGGGGTCCAGGGGGTCTTCCCCACTTTCCCAGTTGCCTATTCCTTCTTCCTGGCTTTTTCACCCCAGAGTTTGTTTTGAACGGGGGTGTTGCTCATTCCTTTCTCACGTGTAATCTCGGCTCAGGCCAGTGCTGGTGCACAGTACTCCCTTCCGGGTGTCAGCTGCCTTGGCCTGGGCAGAGCCCTCCTCTTCTCTCAGCTTGTGGAGGGAGTTTGGAATTCAGCGAGTTCTCTTCGCTGTGGGAAGGGAAACAGAGGGACCCAGCTCCCTGGGAGCAGCACTACGACACGCTCGCCCAGGCATCTGGCTACGGTTGAGGGCCCTGGAACCACCTGACGTGTCTGAACTGCACCCTGTGCCCTTGTAGAATGAAGGACTGAAATGACTTTCTACCCGACACTGTCTCTATGTGAGGACTCTCGGACCTGGGAGGCCTGCAAGGAAGAGTCACACAAACACAGCCTAGTCAGCACTGACTTCACACCACGGAGCTGGCCAGTCTCTGGAGAGTCCTCTGGCCAGTTCCTCTTATTCCCACTTCTCATTTTCCCTTTTGGAGTTATACCTTCCTTCTGCTTCATATCTGCTTATGCCTTCCTCTCAAAACCACAGAGTGAAACCATAAGTCTAAGGAGACAAACATGGCCTCGAAACGTGCGGACTCCCTCCCCCAGGCGTGCATCCACTAAGAGACTTGAGCAAACACTGGTGTGCTTTCTACCAGCCCAAGGCCACATCCCTAGGATGACGCCAGCCGCCCTTAATGTGCCTGCGTGACATGGCTCAGTACTGCCAGGAGCATTCACTGGGTGCTGCAGCCAACACGAAAGAGACTGCTGAACCCCCTCCTAGGGCAGTGACTTTGGAAGGCTTACAACTATAAATCCGGTCTCTGCCCTTTGGGACATGAATTTTCTATGGCCAAGAACTATCTTTCCAAGAACCCAAGAGCTGTTTCTTCAAAGCACCAACACGCAAGAAGAGAATGTCACTCTCTGCTTCACTGGGCACCCTGCGGTAGTTTGTACCACTGCTTCCTGTCACGAACATAGAAGTTTGTTTCTCCCCTGGATAAGCACCAATGCACAAACACGGGTAGCCTAGTCCGAGGTGCATTGCCTCCACACGCCCCAAGCTTCAGGCCCCCTTCTTCACTAGTGCTATCCTTCCTGCCTACCCTTTTCACACCAGGGTGTTCTCAAAATATGACATTGGGGGTCCTAAATTATATTTGACGCATAAAATGAAATGCATTTTCCCAATGTGGCTCCGCTTAACTAGAGCAGTGCGTCTGGGCTCTCGCCACCCCCTTCCATGCCTGTTCAGGAGATGGAAGGGAGGCCCAGGCAGGAACATCCAGGGACCCTGCTCCCCTTGAGGTTTGGGCTAATGTTGGCAGTGGAGGCCACGGCAACTGGCTTTCTTGCTGTTGCTTTGGGAGAACCAGGCTGGGGGTGGCATGACTTCCCTGAATGTCTGGCCAGCGTGGTGTGGCTTGGAGGACGGGAACCCCAGTGTTATCGCTGAGAAGCTGGAGGGTTTGGGTGGGTATCCAGTGACCCGTCTGCAATTCAAGTCAGTGACCGTCGCTCTTCCTGACATCCCTGCTCGCACAAACGTGCCCAAGGGTGACCGCAGTTGTCAAGGACAAGCTACCAGACAGGCCTCTGCACCAGCTGGGCCAGCAAAATGGAGGCAGAAGCGTAAGTAACGTGAATGACAGAAACCTAACTCCCAGGTGGGTCAAAATTCTTCATCCAGAAAACATAGGTACCTTCAGCAAATCCCGTAGGCCATTTGAAAAGGCGCATGGAGAATACTCAGGGAGTGTAACTATGCTACAGACCGTGTGTTAGGCACTGTATAAACATGATCTCAATCTTCTCAAGCTCCTCTGTGGGTGGTTCTTTACATATAAAGAAAACGGAGCTGAGAGACGGTAAGTAATTTACCTTCTCAGGGTTAATCGTAAGCAGCAGCAAAGACTTGAACTCACGACTTGATTCCTTCCCACCTCTGATTCTGTGTCCTTACCAGGTCATCTCTGGGTCACCCACCGAGCTTCTGGTTCTGGCTGTAAGAGCCAGGCACCCTCTGCGTTACCCCTGAGCATGAGCTGGTCCCTCTGCCTGGGCCCATCACCTGCCTCAGGTGGCGTGTGGGTCTCTCCCTCCTTTCACCTCGGTCTCAGTTCACATACCACCTGCTCAGTGAGGTCTTCAAGGACCCTGTGTGGACTGGGACTGCCCACCCTGGTCACTTTCCATCTCCCATACCCCATCTTGTTTTTCCTTTCAGCAGTTATTTTTTCAGCCTGGGTTTTGGCCCCAAACTCCAGGCTGTGATGACCAGTTGACAGCTTGATATCTCCACCTGGCTGTCACTCAGGCTTCTCAAAGTCAGCGGGGCCACCTCCAAAAGGGAGCTCGGCTCCCTCTCCCGCCTTCCCCCAATCTGTTATTCCTGCCTCATTTCCAGGAATGGTAACTCTATTCTTCCAATCCCTCAGAGCCGCTTTTCATGTCTTTCCTTTCCTCGGACCTCCTGCCCGATCTGTCAGCAGACCCTGTTCTTGACTTTCACCAACGGTCCTGGATCCAAACACTTCTTACCACCTCCTGGCCCCTCACCATGGCTCCTCCCCTGAGTTAATGCAATAATCTCCTGACAGTCTCCTTGCTTCTGCCCTGGGCCTCTTCAGTTCGTTCTTCACAGTGATCCTCTTAAGATGTTAGTTGAATCACATCACAGTTCCCCTGCAAACCCACCGAGAGGTTCCTGCCTCCCTCAGAGTAGGAGCCATGGCCCTAGCCCTTGCCCTTGGCCAGCGACTCTGCTCTCGGGGCTCCATTGCCTTTCTGGCCTCGCCTCCTGGATACTGGACTCGACAACCAGAGTATTAATTAGAAGAATGAATGAATGGACAGCACTGATTCTAGATCTGCCTGTCTCCACCATGAATGCAGAGACCGGCGCAGAGTGAGGAGCACCCAACCCACACGGTCAGGTGTGGGTGTCTGGGTGAATGTCTGGGTGGACGAGGACTGTCCGACACCACACCCTGAAACAGGTGGGCTCCACAGCCCTCGGTTCCTGATATCCTTCAAATCCCCTCACCTTTTCCAATCAATCCCCACGTTTCCCTCCTCAGCAGCAATTGGGCACTGTATTCACCTGCTTTTCTCTCTTTAAAAAAAGTCACCATTTTATGTTTTTCTTCTATGCTAATGGTTACCGAACCCAGTATTTCAAGTTCCAGACCCAGATTTCAAACAGCTGCAGTGATGAGGCCTGGTTCTAGAGGCCGAAGTCGAAAAACTCATGCCCCGCGCCAGCACGGAGGGTGCAGCGTGTCAAGGCTCGTCCCCTTCCCCCTCCCGGACAGAGGAAAGACACACGCGGGTTCAGCTGGGAGCAGGGCAGCGGAGGGAGGAGGCAGGGGCCTGGGAGCGGGATGGCTCCTTGGCCTGCTAGCCATCTCCGGTGTGTTCCAGGCCAGCTCTGCAGGCTTCCCCTCCTTTGCATCAACCTTCAGAACGTGGAAGTGAAAGCCCCTGTCCTGCCCTGCCCCCCTCAGGCCCTTCTACTTCCTTCCTTTTCGCTGTGAGAACAGGTGGCCCTCTCTGGAAGATTCTCAGCTGGGAGGGCCACATGTGCTTCTTGGGGGGATGCCCCCTTGAGGGCTGCAGCAGGAGGAGACTTCCAGCCACACTCCTCACTAGTTCTGTGAGGCCGGCCACATCTCCCTTGTCCTTCTGGGTAGGATGGGTTCCTCATCAGTAGAATAGGTATGCTATTTGCTCTGTCTAGTGTCTCCAGCCCAGGGCCCCTCCCAGGCCTGCTGACTTACACTTCAGAGGTGCTTTCGGTGACTAGGTTGTATCTAAGACAGGAAGGGCCAGGCACCTCGATGGGGCTGTGCAGAGGCTACTGAGGTGGGAACTAATGACGAGGCATAATTTCCAGGCCCTGGCAGCCAATGCGTGGGACATACACAGTAGAGAGAGGTTTCGTAGACAAAGGTGTCGTCCTGCAGGACGTTTCCTACCTGGGCAGTGCTTTCGTGGAACTGGGCACAGGCTGGATTTTAGTCCCAGCCGCTCCTGTTGTCGTCAGTCCTCAGTCGTGGGGCAGCCCTGGTGTCCCACCTGGAAACTGGGCCTGAAGCAGCCCAGGAAGGGAGCTACGTAGCCAAGAGACTGGCAGGTTTCCTTCGAATCATGGTGTGTTTGCTACGTAGTCGAATATCCAGCTATCTGCAGGTGTTAGAGCAGGTAAGTAGAAATGGGGGGTGGGGCGGGGCTGCTACTGCGCTTTAAGGCGGAGCTGAGAGCTAAGGTCAAAGGCCAACCTTGTTTGCTGTAGCCAAAGGGAAGATTAGAGACAGTTGGAGCTCCTTGCTTCCCCAGTAAAACTGGTGGCGGCTAATTAAACTCAGTGGCAATCACTTAGATAGTAACTAGTAATAGAAAGAATTGCCCTTCCCAAACTTAAAGGTTTTCTTTCTCCCCTCCCCCACCTGAAACTTAGTCTAAAAATAGTAAGAAATTCTGTGGTTGGGTAACTGAAGGCCTTAGGGAAAAACAGGACAGAGAAACTGACCCTGGGGGAAGGAGCAAATATTATCACATTTTCTAAACTCCAACAGTGAGGGCGCACTAACTAAATAGACTATCAGTGACATTAAACATGGCTTCAATGAAAGGATGCTGAGCAATTCATCCCCATGGGCCACCTCCTGCTTTCTAAACACTCATCGGGATTTCTCTCTGGTTTAATCGAGATGGTTATTGGTCATTTTGCATTATCGCCAATAATGTTTATTTGCCTTTTAAGGTACGTTTCCTTTTCTCTGGGTCTGGTTTTCTGCTCCAGCGTCCAGTCCTTTCTGATTTGGAGACGTGTTCGCCTGCTTCCTAGAACAAGTCGGATGTTTGTGGAGGAACATTTGCATAAGTGTGGAAGTTATTTCTCAACCCTTCTACTTATGGGCAAGGTCACGGACACTTCTCGAGGCGAGAGCTGAGACTCTCCACCTGGTGGGTTCCTCCTCGAGGTCTCAGTTCCCCTCTCCAGGCAAATAATGTTAATAATATAACGGACATTTGCCGAGCATTTCTATGCCCGAGGGTCAGGCTCAAAGTTTTCTTTGCTCAAAAAGGTGAAGAGTTTCGGGAAGACAAAATTATGCAGTTGCCCGAAAGATGGCAGCAGGTAGGAGAACAAAACGGTGAATACGTTGTTCAATAAAGTTATTGGTGAAAATGAAAAATGTGTCTTTTCATTTTACTTTTAAACTGAAAGAACATTTTGGCCAACCCAATATTTATACGTCTGTGTGTATGTCTACAGGTATCTATCTACCAATGGAGATATTCACTTTTAGGAATTGGCTCACATAATTCTGGGGCCTTGGTAAGGCCCAAATCTACAGGTTGGAGATTCAGGGAAGAATTGCCACCCAAATTCAGAGACAGTCTGCTGGCGGAGTCCCTCTCACTGAGTCCCTCTTGCATGAGGGAGGTCAGCCTGTGTTCTATTAAGGCCTTCAGCTGACCTGATGAGGCCCACCCACATCACGGAGGGTCATCTGCTTTACTCAAAGTCCATGGGTTTAAATTTTAATCCCCAAAGAAACATTCTCATGGAAACATCTAGAATGATGCTTGACCAACTGTCTGAGCATCGTGGACCAGCCAGGTCAACACATAACATTAACCATCACAACAGGGCAAAGAGGGGAGAGGTAAGGCAGCTTCCCCACCTGCTGGACTGCCCGACTCACGCAAGGGCTGCAGGGGACATGCCTCGGGGAAACACTCCCTAATGAGATCAGAAAACAAATAAAGGCAGCTCTTTAAATGGGAAAAAGTCAGAAGATAGAGGCGCCATGCAGGTCCAGACCTTGGATTTCACAGGAAGATGAACAGATGGGAAAACCTCCTGGTGAGACATAAGGCTCCTCTCCCAGGGACAGCTGTCTCGGGAGACTCCGAGCCTCTCTGCTCCCCCAGACCCAGCTGGCGGCTCCTCTGCTGGCCTGCTGCTGTCCCCGCCGGTCTCCGGCAGGGCCCCTTGCAGCTGGGCATCCAGCCAGAGAAGCCGGCTGGGGCAGAGGGCGCCCAGCGCCCTGCAGAGCCTCAGCTTCCGCCCCAGCTGAGGGGCAGCCCTCCTGGCTTTCCTCCCCCCCACACCTTCCCGGCAGATCCCCGTTTTTCTTTCTCGTTCTGAGCATACTTCTTCACTTCCGCAAGGCACAGCTCTGCAGGTTGACGCTAAATGGGAAACAGCACAACACAAAAACCAAACCAAACCCTCATTCCGGCCACGGAGGAGCTGTAAGTCACCCTGGAAGCAGACAGGACTGAGGCTGAGCTCCCTGTGGCCACAGGCGAGGTCCTCGGAGAAAGCGGAAACCACACGGAGCCATGGTGCGGCTTCTTCCCGGTGAACGGATGCCTCCTGGCTTCTTAACGGTGACAAGTTCTCCTGCAAGGCCACGGAGGCAGCGTTTCCTGGGCAGCAGATGGCTCCCACAGAGCCCTCCTGGCGGAGTCGAGCAGCTTGGGGACCTGATGATGGAGCATTTGGCAAGTGTCCAGAGGATGGTGACAGCAGCTTCTGTCCCGCGCACTGCAGTGTCCCTCAGGTACCTGGGTGGGACGGGATGGACGAAGGGCCACTGAGATGTTTCCCGACGTGGCTCTTCTCCCAAGGCTTAGTTTATCTTTTGGTGAAAATGAAATACATGCTCTACGTTTTCATCGTGGAAGAATCTGCTCACCTCACTCAGAGCATTGTCCTAACACTCGGCATGGGCCTGCCTGGGCATTTTGCTTTGCAGAACTTACTTTTTTTGTTAGGGACAGAGATGGAAGTGGAATTTTCTCTGGGTAAGTGCAAGCACAGGATGGTTTTCAGGACGTCAGGGAATGGCGGCTCCTGGGCGTGGTTCAGATTTTTGCACTAGGAGAAGAAAATCCCGTAAGTGATGAAAATCTTCCACCTATACTGGACTCACTCCATTTTTGCTAGGACCTAGGCTAGCACTTCTTGTCCTGCTTCTTACTCTCCTGCGTTCTCCAGCCTCTACCATCAGGCTGCCAACCGCATGTACCAGGTGCAGGACACGAGTGATGAGACAGTGACAAGAGAGTTACAATCACCACTTAGTGAAATCTGCCCGGTGAGATACAGAACTTCATTCGTGACCTGATGGTGGAGTCACAGGGGGGCAAGACCTTGACAGAGCTGGTCAGAAGGTGTGGGCAAGCAACGGGGACAGAAGCAAGGGGATGGGAGTGCGGGGACCGCCCAGGCTCCATCTGAGAGTTTCTTCTCCTGCTGCTCCCAGGGACACATGCCCGGGTCTCGGGTGGAAGGATGGTGAGCAGCAATGCAAAGGTTGGTCTTCACACATACATCACTGTAGGGCAGTGGGAAAGCAGGGCGCATCCCTGGGATCAGGGCGACAGAGGGTGGCGGAGGAAAGCACATTCCCCACTTCGGCAGGGCTGTTTTAATGCAGATCTGAGCAGGCTCAGTGTGACTCCGCTGGTCAACCCTGGTGCTAGAGGAGAGGCATCCTCATTGGACTTGGCCTGCAGAATTGTGGAAGAGAGCCAGAGCAGAGGACAGAACAAGTGTCTGAAAGCTGTCACTCCTCGGGGGTTTCTCTTCCTGCCCCAGGGGGGCTTCAGGGAGGGAAGCAGGAGGCCCCACCACAGGGGTGGGATGAGTCAGAGAGGTGTGTTCCATCAAATCGCCAGCATCAGGGGTCCCAAATGCCCATCAGCTGACGTCAGATCTTAAGTCACGACATCCCTGAAGAGACTGCTTGTTGTTCTTTTCCCAGGTGGATTTGAAGGCTTGGAGACTTCTTTTGCTACCGTCCCATTAGGCATCAATCAAGCTGGCACACACCGCTGTAAATTTGCTCTCTCAAGACAAGCCCGCAAGGATGCGTCATGTTTTTCTCCCAGTTGTTGCTCCAAAGATGAAGCTGTTGAAAGATGAACGTTGTATTTGTAGGGTTCTACTTTATAGATGGTTTTATTAAGAAGGATGCCATCACCTGGAGGTCAGCTACGTGTATTTATTTAATGTGTGTATCTACTCTCCCTGGGCTTCTCAGCGACCACCGTCAGCAATTTCTAAGCATCCTTTCTTGCTATGACTGATAACTGTACATCTTTACAATGATTTTAAACTATCTTCACCTTATAGAGAGGTATAGGCCATGTTTAGGGATGAGGAAACTAAGACTTGAGCATCTTCTTCAAGGACGAGCTGCCTAAGCCCAGCCCTGGCATTGAACCTGAATTTCCTCCTGTACGCAGAGGGGGTTGTGCTGCCATTGTTACTCATGCATCATCTCTAGAATGTAATTCTATCCAGACCCTACCAACCAAATGGTGGAGCTTGAAAAGTGATGGGATTTCCTCTCTTAGATGTAATTCAGAAAACAGACCAAAATGCAGCCAGTGGGACAAAACACTGTGAGAAATCTCAGGCTGTCATTGTGGTGTGCATTACTCAGAAGTTGCCATTCCCTGTACACTGTTGGCTGGGTGCACTAGCTTCCTAACTGCTTATCTTATACCAGTAACTCCTTTGCCTTTGCTCTTTGGTGTCCCTGTGCCCGGCACAGGGCTGGCTCGCCTGTTCATGAACTCGCTTCCTTCTCTGTGCCTGTCCTCCCCTTCAGAAAGCTGGACACGATGCAGGGAAGCCCTGCTGCCCTCTTGCTAAAGCAATAGCACACCTGAAACTGTTAAATGGACCGTAAAGCCTTGTACACCCACAAGGCAAAGTGACCATGGCCCACCCCTCCCCCTGGGTCACCCCCCAACACTGCCTTCTCTGATTTCTTTTCCCTTCAACAGCATCTTTAACTAGATAGTTCTCCTTTGACAATGTCATTGGTAGCCCCATTATTTCATTTGTCCTCTTCTGGGATAAAACCACTACCTCTGCTCTTGTTGAATGACAGATGCTGCTTGTTCTTCCCAGAACTGTCTTCCAAAACCCCACTGGACTTCCATGTTGTCTTAAGGTGGAAAGCGCACAGGACTGGTGTGGGTGAAGTCTGAGACCATGGCGCTTGCTCATGGAGGGCGTCTGGACCTCAGCATGAGCTCGCCCTCGCCGCTGCTGCAGCAATGGCTCACCGTCATCTCAGTAACACAGGAGACCTCCTCAAGGGCTGACAGCAAGGCACAGGGCTGAGCAGGGGGCTTTCCTACCAGCTGGGCAGTTACCAAGGATAATTCCAGACATTCGCTCCGCAAGGCCAGGCGCAACCTCCCTGCACACATTGTTTCAGTATCAATGGTGCTGTTTCAGTTTCTAACACACAAAAGCAGGGGCAATGTATGAAAAATGCATTTTTGTTTATGAGCTGGAGCACCTTTTGTTTTTCCGACTGCGGGTGGCTCGGTTCCCTAATTTGGTTCCAGTTCATGCACAGTGTGCCTCCCAGTGAGCTGGTGGCCTGGACCTTGCAGGGGGCTCCCGTGGCTTTGGCCTCACAGACAGGATCCAGGTTTGTCTTCACACAGAGGAGACTGCCCACTTACTTGACAGGGACTGGTCCCTTCACATGAAGTTGGAGCTATGGAGAACCACATTTAGACGTAGAAAATGGGGGGAACTGGGAGCTTTCTAATCGCTTGTCTGATATTAATAACATCTTTACATTTGTACCTGAGATACATGTTACAAAGCAAGTTCAAGCTTCTTATGAAGACCATGAGACAGAAGCGTCTGTTCCAGGCTCTCTTCGATGCAAGGGGACAGCACTGCACACCTGAGAAGTAGGCAGCAGCCCAGTGCAGGTGGAACAGAGTGTGTTGACAAACGTCTCCTTCTCCAGGGCTTTGTGGCAGCTCGAGGACAGTTCCTGTCTTGTTTGTGCCGGATCTGGATCTGCAGTTCATCAGGTCATTCCCCACAATTCTCTCTTTTTGTTGTATGTCGTTATTGGTTCTCACACATAATAAGAGGCTCCCATGGGCCTGAGAACTCTCTGGTTCTGGGGAGAAACAGGGAATTAAAAAAGAGGAACAGAGGAAATGTGTTTGGGACTAATTCCCTCTGAAGTCTAAGTTTGAATGTCATAGGGTCACCTTGAAATTCTGTTGTGTAAAATTAAGTTCATTGACACAATTGCCTTAACTGAGTGTAGGTAGAGTTATTATCTTTACCTTACCTTGAAATAACTCAACACTTTTGAATATTTTACCTTCGATCATTCCTCTCCAAATCTACATGATTTTGCTTTCTTTATAATTTAGTGAGGATTCATAGTTGGTAAATGCTCTCGGCATCATTTACTTGGAAAACGTCTTTATTTCAGCCATAGACTGGGACCGAGAGAAGAGGCTCAAACATGAGTTCCAGCTCCTGATTTGTTATCCACTCACCCATAATGACCATCTACGGTGGGAGGAGAGAAACCTGGAAAGGAGGTGGAGGGGGATTAGGAAGGACAGGCACATCTTGTAGCCAGCTCATGTTTGACACTTCAAACTTTTGCCGAACGACTGGACCAATTTCTATTTCATATTAAGTCAAATAGTATCACCCTGAGACAGATTTAGGCTAAAGCTCAAGGGAGAGCACTGGTGGGAGCACCCACTGCATCGTCAAGTGGCGCGTCCATTTGAGTCCTGCAACCCTCGGTCACCTGCTTCTTACTCCTGTGAGCCCCGTTCCCCAAATACTTTGTACTTACCACTCACATGCCACTCACCTCACTGTATCTTGTTTTGACAGCAGAGCGTATGTCTAGTCACCTATTGCCCAGAACGACTGATCCCTTGTGGCTGTAAACAGCAAACATTTATTCCCTCACAGTTTCCAGGCATCTAGGATTCAGGCACAGCTGAGCCGGGTCCTCTGTCGCAGGGGCCCCAGAGGTTGCGATCAGGTGTTGGGAGCTGCGCCCCTCTCAAGACTCAACTATGGGACATCAGCTTCCAAGTTCACTCACCTGGCTGGTGGCAGCTGCGGGCCTTTGCAGACTACTAGCTAGAGACATCAGTTCTTTGCCATGTAGGCCTCTCCACAGGCCACACACGACCGGCCAACTTGTTTCCCCCATGGGGGGAGGGTAGGGAGGAGGGTAGAGAGAGAGAGAAACTGACTCAAGGGCAAAGGTGTACACAGAGCCTGACCATCAGCTTCCAGGAGGTAGGGACCATCGGAGCATCCTAAGGCTGTCTCCCACCGCACACCATGTCCCCGGTGCCCTGCAGGATCTGGCCCTGGCTAACAGAAGTCAGGTCCTGTATAATAAGGTTAATACATTGATTTAAACAGAACAGAGCTGCCGATACCCCTGATGCAGGACAGGTGTGGCCACCTGGAGAAGTTTTCCCAAATGCTTCCCTGTTTCCCATTGCCAGGGTCATGCACTTTTACTGTGCACCCCGATCTCTCCTGCTGAGCAGAGCAGAAAGATGGGGGACAACTGAGGAAGTCAGCACTACCTTTTGGGGGCGAGCAGCTTTCTGGCGTTGTCTGTCCAGAATGATGCCTTATTTATACCCAGCAGGTGATCACTTAGTCATTTACTCAAAGCGACTGATGGGACACTTGGTGCGTGTCTGGCCAGAGGCACCCAGTGGTGAAGAAGAGGACATCCCTGCTCTTGTAGAGCCTGCATTGCAGTCATTATTTTCCTCTCAACATCGAATGGTTTCTCTATTCACTTTTGGGAAAAGAAGGCAGACTTTATAACACTTCTTTGGTACCTCGTGAAGGTCCTGGAGGAGATATCTGAAGAGTATTTGCTCACAGCAGGAGGACGACTACCTTCCTCGCTCTCACCTTCTCCAAGCGCCTGCTCGCCTCTTCAGCAGGGCCTACCCTGAGCACCCTATTCCACAGTGTGACGTTTCCTCAGCACCGCCTCCCGCTTCCCTTTATCCTCTCTACGCTTTCTATTCCCCGTATCACTTGTCGCCTCCCAATGAACTTACAACTTACCTTTACTCTCTAGGGTCTCTCTCCCCTCTGTTTGAATGTGAATTCCGCAAGGGCATGTGTGGAACTGGACCTATTTTTCCTCTGCTCGGCAGCTGCCCACAGCCTAGCACAGTGCTTGGCCCATAGTTGGTGTTGCATAATGTTGTCGAATGAATGAACGGGGTCCATCCAGGCCAGGCTTCCTTTTCAGGCCATGCCTTGCAGGCTGGGGACATTTGTCATGAAGGATTAGAGAGACAGGGGAAACCAGTGATGCTGTTAGCTGTGGCTATCAGTTCCCTAAAAGGGAATTCAATTTCATTTGTTCATAACGTCAAGAATGAGATGTGATTAGTAAATGCCAAATTGGCCAGTGATGGATGTGTGGGCATCGTGTTCCCGGACTCGCTGTGTTGGCCCCGGGGCCCCTCCCAGAGCCATCTGGTTTGCACCCTGTCTGGTCTCACAGTCTCTGCACACGCCACGAAGGCGGGGCAGCAGCAGGGTGTGTGTGTGTGTGTGTGTGTGTGTGTGTGTGGTGCCTGGGGCTGCTGGGGCTGCAGAGGGACTTGTAAGTCGAATTGGAGCCGAACCCACTGCCCTTACCCTTTACCCCTCCCCCCACAAAGAATGAGGAAATGCCCGGAAGCAACAGTGGCACCCCCCACGAATTCAGAAAGTTTAATGCCGCCCATTTTCCAGGCCCTGCAGAGACGAGAAGTGAATATAGGAAGTGACCTTAACTCTGGCTGACCTCCGCTTTCGGGTTTGGCTTTGTTCTCACTTCTCTGTGACTCACTGTGCTCGTCATGCCTGAGGGTTCTGAATGGCACTTAACCTTTGAGCTAAGCCCTCAACAGTTTGAGGGGACGATTAAAACCAGAAGCACGCTTTGCTCCTGGGGCCACTTCAGTCCACATCGACGTTACTTCCGAGGGAAGGGTCTCCACTTCCGTTTCCTCATCTTCTCCCCTCTCCGTCTAGCCCTGGAGTCTCACTTCTTCTCTGGCCTAGGTTGTCCTTCATTTGTTCCGATTCACCTGGCTCCGAGTCCCAGGCGGAAAGGAACGAAGGAAACAGGACACAGGAGGTCCTTTGTTACCAGGATTAATCACGTCTCAGGAAAACCCGAGGTGCTGTCTCCCCGATGCATAAATCTGAGTGGAAGTAAAATCTCCAACTCGGCGGGCAGGGGGTCTGTGTAAGGAGCCAGCCTGCTTCGAGGAGACACGACATAATAATTCAGGATCACACTCTTAACCCAAGAGTCTGTGAAACCCTCGTGCACGGGAGGCCTGTTTTTGTTATTTATGGTTTTCATTTTTAAATCGGCATTCATTTTTATGCTTTAAAATGAAATAGGTGCATTAACATAAACTGAAGGAAAACAGAGAGGTTGAGAGAGAACACAAAAATCATACAACTTCCCCATCACTTCAAGATAAAACGTGTTAACATGTTGTTATACTTCCTTCCACTCCCTTAAAAATGTTGCAAGCCCCATGTTTGGGGCCGGAAATGTATCAGATAATTCTGGAACCTTTGTTATACTTGATAGTGAGGAAGCTCCCGAAGACGCGTAGCACCTTGACTGATTCCATATGAGAAGGACTTGGGAGCCAACACCAAGGCTCCCGGTGGTGGCCAAGGAGAGGACACAGTCCGAGCTCGCAGCGAAGCCTGAGGGAAGAGTATCCAGTGGGCCTACCCCCGCACGATACAGTCTTGCCCTGCACGTGCTCTCCCTGGTAGCCAGTATAGATTCTTCCTCCCCTGGGCCTTGCTCTGGAGGCTGAGCTGAGCTTTCCAGGTCTCCTGCTTTCATTGCAGTCCCCAGCCTCACCCAGATGCATACGTAGACCTCCTAACCTGCTCCCTGCCAACACAGGCGTCCTGCAGACGTCTCTCTAGAAAATACGCCCTTCTGCTGACCAGTGTCCGACATGACAACCTTTTTGTTTTATGTCGCCTTACCTTTTATGTATCCTCCGTATTTTAGGTGCTTTGCTTACATTATTTTCCCCGAATCTCCCAAACAGTCTGGTATATCCAACCCAAATATTACCAGTTCTAATTTCTGAGTGAGAGCATATTTTCCTTTTTAGATGAAAGAAGTAACACAGGTCGGAGAGAGCCGGGTGGCCGGCAGGTAGCCAGGTGTTTCTTCGATCATTTATTCTACAAATGCGTTTGGAAAGCTTGCTATGACCCGGGCCCTGTGCTGTGCACTGGGATGCATGGAGAGTAAACACATGAGCCCTATTCCCAAGGAGCGTGTGATTGAGACAGGGACTTGGTAGTAATGTAACAATTGCACGCGTGGGTTATTAACGCTAAACGTTGTTTAGTGCTGTGTTTAGTGCTGTGTTAGTGTGAGGAGCAGACCTGCCGGGAGAGCTGGGGAGGCGAAGGGCAAGGTGCACTGGAAGCATTTAATGGGGCTCCCCAACCTGGGGGGGGGGTGAAGATTTCTCCAAGGGAAAGCTGTGGAGCTGAGACCCACAGGACGAACAGGCTGCATGTGACCAGGAGATCTGGGGGGTGGAGCTCAGGGCCTGAGCTGGGGTGTGGCCTGAGATCACCCTGCCGAGGGCATGGGCAGCCAGGCCATCTAGGAAGGAGATCGTGGGCAGCCTTCTGTGCTGTGCTTGGGCTTTATAGAAATGGGGGGGGGGGCACTGCTGGATTTTAAGTGAGTCTGTGTGTGTAGGCTGCTCAGTCTGCTGCATTTAGGTGAAGAATCATATGCCTGAGCTGCCCTGTGAAATGCTCTGTGGAACAAATCATCTGTGGTCGACCCAGGAGTAGACAATACTCTACGACCACCCCTCCTGGGTCTGTTTCAGGAACCCAGGCCTAGCATACGCTAAGGCAGTTCTAGTCTCGCCAGTTCTAACCTGCTTTTCATTGAGTGATAGGTACATGGCTTCAGTCATAGGTGGGCCTGAGGGCTGTTATGTGCCCCAGTCTAACAGACTTACTCCCTTCTGTGAAACAGAAGCTTCTCCAGCCACGGTGGTTGGTATTGCCCAACTCCTCCTTTTCTGCTGTGCTAGTGTGGCCAGAGGAGGCTTCTGAACACTCACTCTTCCTCAGAGTTGCCCTGTACACTTCAGGGTGGAATCCGGGTCTCTTTGTCCCCTCGGCCAGGGCGTCCTCTTCATTTGATAACCAATGGAGCCCCCTGCTGGGAGAGCTACAGTCAACAGGAGCACGAAGGAGAACACTCTGATGCTCGGTGTGTTGGCCTCAAACGTAACTGCCGCGCGCCAGCTAAGAGACTTACTTATCACTTTTGCAACAACTCTGACTCACTTACAAATGACTAGCTTCTCATTTGGTACGTTTTCCAATTACGCGGGGTTAGAGAGTCGTTGCAACAATTAACCCAAGTCACAAATTATTAGTCTTGCTGAGGGTGAAGGGGGTTAAATGTATGGTCACAGAAGACTAGGCTTTGAGAGGCGCGCACTCCCCGGAGTGCCCGGCTGTGTTACAAAGTTGTGCACCTGCCATTTATATGATATCACTGACCATGTTATCCCGATATATTTACTTAAAACACAGTATCACTAAAAACATCTGGAATTGATGTTGACACATAATTCAGTGCAGTCTCCTACTTTAAGAAGAAAAATATGACCTCTTCAGGATTCTGAGTGCTATTCTTATGATGTTCAGAAAAGAAAAACCCCACAGTATCATCTGAAGCCAATTTCTGTGTTTCTAGTCATCCAGTGGATTCTTCTATTTGACGAACATATCTCCTTTCAAATAAACTTGTTTTAGAGTAGTTTTAGTTTTACAGGAAAGTTACAAAGATAGCATAGAGGGCTGTGGCGTGTCCCTCACCTGATTTTCCCTATTGTTAACATCTGACGTCACCAGGGTACCTTTGTCACAACCAAGGAACCAACATTTGCACGCCACTACTCACCGAACTTCAGACTTCATTTGCGTTTCACTAGGTTTTCCCAGGATCCTTCCTCCGGTCCAGGATCTCACCCCGGAAGCCACGTTCCATGTTCCTGGTCATATCTTCCTCGGGCTCCTCTGGCCTCAGAGGGTTTCTGGGACGTGGTTGGTGATGATCTGGACAGATGGAGACTACGGACCATTTAGGAGAATTCCGCCCCCCCCCCCCATGTGGACGTATCTGACATTTTCGGGAGGAGGAGCACATTCACCCCATCATGTCTAGGAACATGCTAGTGGCCCACCTCGCGGTCTGAGGGGTCACTTCTCTACTCCATAGTCACTTTGTTGTTGCTTTTGCTTATTTTACTATCAACCTCTCCCATCTCCCATCAGAGAGATGGGGAAACTAGGCAGCCTGTTTTCGGAAGGGGAAGGCAGTGTAAGGTGGTGGTCAAGGGCAGCTTTTAGAAGACAGGAAGGGTTGGCTCCGTGAGCAGTTTTGCCGCTTACTGGCTGTGTGATCACCCCAAGCTTTACTACCTGAATTATAAAGTGCCGACCATAACGATCCTTTGCTCAGCTGGGACGGCGGGGGTCAGAGGGCATGACGCACAGCAGCACTTACTGCACGCCTGGTGCACTGGCGTGCTCACACCGACGCCGACACTCAGCTGTTTGCCACCATTACGGACACTGACGCTATAGCAGTGCTCATGGGCACTGTGTATTTATTTTAAAGTCGCTGTTGTGTATATTCTTCTGAGCCAGCAGCAGCAGCAGCAGCAGCAACTCAACGTGTGATTCCTTCCATTAAAATGCCAGCTTGGACTTGGGGCCTTTGGGCTGAAAGGCCGCGTTCTTACTTTCCTGATAGCTAAGCGACTCATCTAAGAGTGGAGGTATTTGATCCCTATGTTTTCGGGTGTTCTGTAGTCAGGGGTTCCTCTGGTATCTAGGCCCGTCCTGATGGGAGATAAAGGCGCCCTCCCCACCTCTGTGGTTCCTGCCAAGTGAGCCTCTGGGCCAGCGCAGGGGCCAGAAGGAGGGCGGGCCGTCGCCTGGGAGCCGGGTTTGGAGAGCACCAAATAACAACTCATTTTATTTAGAAGGAGTGAGTCTAAAAGTAATAACTCCCATTGGGATCTTACTGCAGTGAGCTTTCTTGCACAGCTAAAATAAAACATTCACTGGGGAGTCACTGTGTGGGTACTGGTGGCAGTTGTGGGGTGTGTGTGTGTGTGTTTGTGGTTGTGTGTGGTTGTGATGGTGGTGGTGTGTGTGACCGTGAATGAGTGTGTGTGGGGGTGTCTGCTTGTACCTCCTTACACACCTCGCTTGCCTCCCTCCTAGTCTGTCTGTTGGGTAGAATTGTTCGCGTTCAGGGAGCATTTCCCGACTATACAACAATTTTCCCATCACCCTCATAAAGTCCAATTTTTTGGTGTTTCTTGCTTCCATTCCTGAGAGTTCGGAGCAGTCTGGAGCTGCTTCCATGTGCGGAAGGGTGAGGGTGCAGCCCAGAGAGCTCTGGCAATGGGGTCAGGAAGCCCAAGTTCCAGCCCTAAGCCTGGTCGGGTCGACACCCTCCCTTGCCTCGTCCTCTGTGTTTCAAACAAAGGGAATGGAAAAGAGGGGAAGGGAAAGTGGTAAGAGGCGAACGGACAAACACTTTATAATGTTCCCCATTGTCAAGGAAAGCCTGTGTCCTGTCAGACTTCCCGGGAGTTCCGCTGGTCTCACACCAGACCCAGGCCCCCAGCGATGGCATCATCCCCCTCTCAGGCCCACCTGCCCTGTAGTCGCACTTCTCTGGTTGATTTCTCTGCTCTCACATGTATTTATAGGTGCTGATGCCACTTACAAAGCTCTGAATTATGTTTTTTCCCCCCTCAGAGATCTGAGAGCCCAGGCTTTCACTCGGTCTATAGTATCAGTGACAGCTGTGTTGTGTACACAGCTCACATGGCAACTGAAGGCGGTCGCTCGCCTGCCCCTGAGAGCTGGCTCTGGTTTCTCCCCTGTTGGGTAATCGAACCCGGGGAACAAAGGAGGCAGGAGTGTTAGATAAGGGGGGGTCACCGCCACCACGACCAGACCTTCTGGATGTTCCCACGGGGACAGGCTGGGAATGTCTTCCAAAACAGAGGGCTGGAGGGGCTGGGGAGTTTCGTTTCTACCTCCCCGTGTGCCAGCGAGTACAGGCTCCCAGTGCTGGAGACCGGGCGCCCTCCTTTCCGTGCAGGGGCGCTGCAGCAGCTACCCAGCGAGGGGAGACGTGCTCACAGCGGGTCGCGGTCTTAGACAGAGAGGTCACTGTCCCTCACTCTTCTCACAGCTGAGAACAGACAATTGCAGGGAGACCCGAGGGAGACTCCGTGGTGAACGAGAGGCACACGAGTCCTCTGTGCTTGGTGAGTTCGGGCAGTGGGTGATCGCTCTAAACTGCCTCACAAATTGTCACCGGGGTTTTCCGTGGGTGGTACTGTCCCTCTGCTGCGTGTAGCAACCATCAGGGAGCGAAAGAAACGCACGGCCTCGGCTCACCTGCTCCACCCCAACCTGGAGCCCTGTGTGTCTCAACGAAGGCCAGGGGTGGGGATGCGCACACAGGCCTAGAAGGAATTACGATACTTAGACATGACCAAACACGTTCGTGGGCTTGCTGAGTAGTGGCTTAGCTCCTAGCACCCCGAAGAGAGGCGTAAACGGACTGAGCATAGGGTACAAAGCTGGCCTAGTGGCCTGTTACAAAGCGCTGGGGTTTCCTATTTTCCATCCTCAAAATGGTAGCCCTGGCTGGTGTAGCTCAGTGGACTGAGCATGGGCCTACGAACCAAGGGATCGCGGTTTGATTCCCAGTCAGGGCGGATGCCTGGGNACCCAGCGAGGGGAGACGTGCTCACAGCGGGTTGCGGTCTTAGACGGAGAGGTCACTGTCCCTCACTCTTCTCACAGCTGAGAACAGACAATCGCAGGGAGACCCCAGGGAGACTCCGTGGTGAACGAGAGGCACACGAGTCCTCTGTGCTTGGTCAGTTCGGGCAGTGGGTGATCGCTCTAAACTGCCTCACAAATTGTCACCGGGGTTTTCCGTGGGTGGTACTGTCCCTCTGCTGCGTGTAGCAGCCATCGGGGAGCGAAAGAAACGCGCGGCCTCGGCTCACCTGCTCCACCCCAACCTGGAGCCCTGTGTGTCTCAACGAAGGCCAGGGGTGGGGATGCGCACACAGGCCTAGAAGGAATTACGATACTTAGACATGACCAAACACGTTCGTGGGCTTGCTGAGTAGTGGCTTAGCTCCTAGCACCCCGAAGAGAGGCGTAAACGGACTGAGCATAGGGTACAAAGCTGGCCTAGTGGCCTGTTACAAAGCGCTGGGGTTTCCTATTTTCCATCCTCAAAATGGTAGCCCTGGCTGGTGTAGCTCAGTGGACTGAGCATGGGCCTACGAACCAAGGGATCGCGGTTTGATTCCCAGTCAGGGCGGATGCCTGGGTTGCAGGACAGTTCCCAGCAGGGGATACATGAGAGGCAACCATACATTGATATTTATCTCCCTCTCTCTTTCCCTTCCCCTCTAAAGATAAATGAATAAAACCTTTTAAAAAAACTAAAAAACAAAACAAAACGGTAAATGACTCCACACAAAAGCCCAGAGTGGAGTGCCCGGGAGCGCAGGGCCTCTCCTTCCAGGAGAAAGCATGGCAGTAAGCCATGTGGCCACCCAGCTCTCTGACACACACATGCCCCTGACTTGTGTCAGAGCAGCGCCTGGGGCGTGCGTCTGAGCAGGGCATCTCCATGCTGGGGACAGTGGGTACTGGGCTCCCCGACGGAGGTGGCGCAGGAGCCAGAGAGGAATAAGCTGGCCTGTGGGGTATGTGAGATGGGGACAGTGTCACCAGGTGTAGCAGCTCCGTTGTGGTTGGAAGATGAACATGCTCCATAGAAGTGGTCCCGTCCAATGCAGTGTTGAAAAAGACGACCCTTAAAAAATAGGGTTCCATTATCAACCAGCTTTAGGAAAGCCCCGGAATGCAGAGGTACATTGGTGACTGAATAAATGCCTTTTCAAAAGTTTTTAATAGCTACTGTGTATTGTCCGGAGCCTTCTTCCAGCTGAGTTGACCTTGGGATTCTCTGCAATGTCTAGTGTCCCCGCCCGAGGCATGAGCTTCATCACAGACAATGGGTGTCTGGGCGGAGGAAAAGCAAGATGTTGGAAACACGGACCACTTTAAAGTGCCTCTGTGTGTGGCACAACCATTCCGTTACTAACGGTCCCTTTAGGACACCTTCCGACCTGCGCACAGAGCCCGGACCAGCACCAAGGGCAAAGCCTCCAGGCACACACGTTTCCTTCCCGTCGTCCCAGCAGTTCCCTGTTTGGGTAGCAAAGGGCTCCGGAGGCCGCTGCACTCCGTACAGTGTGAGTTTCTGCCAGCAGGCTGTGGTGTCCACCCCCCTGCAGGGGCGCCTGGCCAGGTGGAAGGCAGGCCTCGGGCTTTGGCAGGGCCTAACTGCACTAAGAGTACCCAACCCCTGTCCTCAGGGGGCTGCGTGGCAACCTCCGAGGGGCGGCACAGCAGGGCCTGGCAGTCCCCAGTGCGTGACAATAAGTCACACACTGAAGGGCCCGTCCTTCCCTTCCTTCCCACACTGGCAGCTCCCATGGTCCTTAGTTCCTTCCCTTGTTAATTCGAAAGAACTGCTGTTTAAAGTCCTTAGAGACACACACATAAATATTGAAAGGGACCTGGCCACCCCAGCCTTTCTGGTGGGGTCTGCGGTGGACCCCTGCCTAGACCTGCCCCAGATGGCTTGGACGACAGAGCCCGGTCCCCTTTGTCAGTACCTCAAGCTAACTTAGCACCCATGCTTCTGAATTGTTCAAAAGCTTTTAATCACTACTGAGAACAGCAGCTACAAGGAGATCAGGTGCCTAGCACTTGACTCGCCTGAGAGAAATAATGAAGTTGTTCAACTCTGCCATTTCCCCCCCCCATAATCAGGATTTCAGGTTAAATATCAAGGTTTTAAAATCCTTAGGGTCCCCTCTGGGAGTCAAGGTGCGGTCGCACAGTGAGGAAATACGGACGACTCAAACACGAGCGTCTGATTCCGTTTTATTAAAAAAACAAAAGCCAACAAAATTTTGCAGTGAAATATCCTGGAATTCACAATCTTTTTCAAATCATTAGAGTTGCATTTTTTTTTTAAACCAAGACATAAGAACACGATGGCACTTATTTACATGACAGTGTTCTACGTAACAAAAATAGCCACGTCGTGTATGTTTGAATGTTGTCCACTCGCATCCATGACACTTCGTCATTCCCAGTACGAGACAAACTGTTAGACTCCCCAAGCACACAGAAAATAGAATTGAGCAGAAGAAACACCCCTGTCTCTTCACAGAAGACACATCCCTTTAAAAACTGCTTCGTAAAAACGTCTTTGTATTTCGAGATATAAAGTGCTTTGGAAGGAATAAGGTAGGTACTTGAGGTGGGGAAGAAGAAGAGAGGGTAACACAGAAAAAAAAATGCCAACCCTGCCTTCACTAATCATTTACATAGGCCTGTGACTTTGTATAGAAAATGACGGTTGGGCAGAACAGCTACTTAATCCATTGCTAAATTTCTCGGCAATGAAGAGCTCACCAAAGTCCAAGTTGAAAGTTACCTGGGCAAATGCTATCAGGAACAACTCTGTGGGTTTTGAGTCTCGTGGCAAACACATCAGGCAGGCGCAGTCCCACGGTCGGAATGTGGAGAGGGTGGGGACGACCACCGTGGCGGAGCACCGAGGGCACGGGCTGGGGACGGGCCAGAGGGCCTCACGGGGAAGCTGTGTCCAGTTCTACCGGAGGCATCGTGTGTTTACAGTAAAATCACACAATTCGTGGATAGAAAGGGAAAATAAACCCGCTGGGTTTTTTTTTTCTCGATAGTAAGGAGTTCCTAGAGACTAATGCCACCTCTGACAATGTCATAACGGTAAATCCATTCTTTGGAGCGGGTGTCTTTTTCAGTGGAAGTCACACGTCACATACAGAGGGGTTAAACTATGTCGGGTGTTCCCGTTTCACGTTATTGAGCTGGCAATTGCTGGTCACGGTCTGTAGCCCACAGAACGGGCAGTCACACGCACAGGATGCCACACACATCGCGCCCCCTTTTTATTACAAACCCTTTTACTACAAAGTCATAAGCATGGACTTCCGCAACGTAACGCTACCACACTCCAGCGCACTGTAGGGCATTTTAGGTGAAACGGTCAAACTAGAACTCTAAGTTATTTCACCCAGACGATCACCCTACCACACTCAAGCAGGCGGCCCGTCTGCCGGGCCCTGTGTTTCTCTTGGAAGGCTCCCTAGAACGAGACGATCATTCTCCCAGCTCATGACAACTTAAAAGAACAAGACCCATTTTTTTCCAGGAAATGAATGGAATGTAACTTTTCACAAATACAAAGTTACTTCAAGTTTTCTAGATATGAGGACCATCCCACTACAAAAATAACAGCCTGCCCGCCCCTCCCCGACCCCACCCAGCTCTTCCTAATTAAAAAATGGTGCCACAGTTCCGGCTCACTAATGTGAAAGCAGGGAGTAAATACACTGCTATGGACATGTAGAAGACACGTCAGTATTTCACACCATCTACATCCGTAGGCGAGAAGTCTGTCCCCCGATCTTCCTTCGTTTGCCAGGATCGAGTTGAGACAGGTTACAAAGCGGTCAGGTCTGTGCCTTATTACGACTCTGCACAAACATTCTGGCCAGAGGCGTCTTTCCACGATGCGTGGCAACTCCGTGCAGAAGAAAAGGCTGCGGGCAGTGAGGTCTCCGGCGGGGGGTGGGGGTCTCTCTTTCGACTTCTCAGGGTTTGTGACATTCCTTCCTCTTCTGATAAACCAGATTCTCAGCTACCGAGGGAACTGGGTAGTGACAGGCAAACAACTAGCTGATGAAATGGTGATGCTGTAGTCAAATTAACCAGCTGAAAGAAGAATGACTGAGCAGCAGAGGGCGCCCTGCCCCTCGCAACAACGCCCTGCGGGCCGGCAAGTGGGTCCTCGGGCCGCTCGCTGTGCCTGTCGGCACAGGCAAAGGCTTGGTGTTCCCTCCGGAAGAGTGGGGTATTAATGAACTAGCTCTCATACATGAAAATTCTTTGGCTATTGAAAGTCATCACATTCTCCAAGAGACTAATATTCTGAGTTGAATAAAGAGATAGATGTGTTTAAACCTTTTGGGGGAGAAGGGGAGTAACCACTAGACTTTAAAGATGCTGAGGTACTAAGGCCACAAGACATGTTTTTCTTTTTTTTTTTTTTTTTCAGATTTCTGGGTTTAGTAAGGTCAATCACCAGCCTGCAAAGAGAAACCCTCTTGAAATGTCACAGTTCCCTTCAACCAGGCAACCCGCCTTCACTTTCATTGCTGAGGACATGAGGAGAAAATTCAGCTAGTCCGTGGAAGAAACGTGTCCATTGGATGGGGATCCATCTTTGGTTTCCAGAGCACACAGGGCCCCCACATTTCCTTGCTTCTCCAAGCCCTCTGCTTCAGTCGGGATGCCAAGACCACAGGCTTTCTGCCCGGGAGTGACTATGGGTAACTCAGGTTGAGCCAGTTTCTCCACAGATTTTTCTCTCGTGCTCTGTTCAGACCTGCAGACCTCTTAAGATGATCTATATATTCTGGCTTTATCATATCAACAATTATTGACTGGTGGCCACAGAGCAGATGGCTCCACAGTTGAGTGCAACGTCCATAGTAACGAAGATGAGAAGGTCTTGGGTCACTGAGATTCCTGACAAAAGCCACTTGATGAAGCCCTTGAGGGAGGCATGATTCAGAGAGACGTGAATGACCTTGGCAGGTGGCAAAACAGGCAGGCTTTGCAATTACAGGGCTCGGTAATGAAGGGCACCCCTCTGGGATCTGGACTCTCTTCTCTAGTTTTGGGATGACAATTCAGTGCCGTCCAAGCCTCGGCATGGAGGAGTGCGGCTAGGCGCTCCTGGGCTGAGTTGGGTGTAAAAAACCCAAGGCTCTTTAAAAACAACCGTCCCCATGACCACAGGCCTGGCCTTGTGCAATGGGGGGAGAGAAGCAGGACAAAGGGAGAGGTAAGTGGTGAGAAACTCAGTCCTGCGGCTCAGAGTGAATTTAGGTTTTTTAGGCAATCCAGACCTTCTCTGTAATCAGGAGTGTTTAACCCCTGAACACAGACGTGCGCGCACACACACACACAACCAGGTCAGCTCTACACCTGGGGCGTGGCACTTACTTGGGCAGAACATCCACACTCCCATCCCGCCATCCTCTGTCCCGACTCCTCACAGGGAAGCCCTCACACTGCCCTTTAACAACTGCCACCAGAGGCACTCCTCAGTCCTGGCCCTGCAGTAGCTGGACGAGGGACCTCTGGGGCTCAGAGCCGTGCCCGAGGCACCACGTGTCCCTCCCCTTAGGAGGGTGGTTCCTCTGTGTCTTTCTCAGTCTTAAGGAAGAAGTGGCTTCTCAGATCGCTTAGAGAGACAAGCTCTCACGCCACAGCGTTAGGCAGCATGAGTGGCCGTCGCATACAGTACAGCCCACACGTTTTTCTAAGGAATCCTACCCCTGGGGCCTGTCGGGAGCTAGGAAGGTCGCACGTGCTGGGAGCGGAAGATCATAAACCTGCACAGTCTCCTGGAGTGATTTCCTGGCCATGCTTTCCCTATGAGCCTTTTCTGGCAAGGACGCCTTGCGGGGGGGAAAAAGGGAAGGAGCCGTAGACGGTCTGCGATACAATTAGACCTGAGACGCGAACACGGGCCTGGTCCCTTCACAGAGGACTCTGCCGTGAGTGTACCCTGGGTGTGACCATCTGAAGCACGGGTACAGGTGTTGCCCTGACGTGAGAGGAAAACACCAACACCACTAACGGCGGTGCCCCCCCCTGGGAACTCCGCAGATCTACAGAACCGAGGCCCTCTGTCCTGAAAGATGGGAGAAGAATGCGTGTGGGCGCACACCCAGAGGGGGAGACAGGCGGTCAGAGAAGGCCGGGCCTGGAGACGAAAAGGGTGGGAATCTGGGTGAGAGCGTGTGAAAAGGCTGCTGGAAATTGCCCTGGGTCCTGGCTCCCCGGCGGGTGTGACTCTGCAGCCCACCCTTTGGATGAAAGGGTTTTGATTTAATGGGATTTCTTCGTGTTTAGTCAGGGTGAGGCCGTTTGTTTATTTTGTACGCTCGACAAGAATTGTCATCTCATCAAAACTCATAAATATAAGAAAGAATCCTATGTTAGTTCATCTGTCGGCATTTTTGATTCTAAAAGCATGGCAAGCCATGGGGAGGACAGGTCACTAACCGAAACAGCCGCCAGGCACCCCGGTTTTTCACGGGACCAAACCCGGAGCCCAGACATTTCCACCAGAATGAGGGAAATGCTGGCAACAAGACGAAACAAACGTCTTAGGGCAGAGACTTGCCTCCAAGGTTAGCAGGCCGACTAGGTGATGTCAGAACAGGTGGGCGCCGTTGCCGCTACTCACCTCCTACCTTCTCAAACTCTCCGCTCTTCCTGCCTGGATGACACAGTTGACATTGCTGGGGTGACAAACCCTGGAGATGCCCTCAAGGTTCAGGTGCTGTCTTCCCGATCAGGGAGGGCTCAGCGCCTCCCAAAGGGACCAGCCACACAGGAGGTAGCAGTTCCTAGAGGTGACTCTACATTATCCTGAGGGACTGAAAATGCTCTGGTTCTAGTCCACGGCCTCCAGGGTTGGGGGGCCGGGATGCTGATTTCAAGCGGGGAATTGGGCTGTTGCCAGGCAGTTAGAATTCACCAAGGGGTGTCTGGACAGTCTCCAGCCCCAAAGACCACTTCTCAGTGCACCCACACAAAGTCTGGTATTTGGACTCAACAGGAACTTCCTACTTTTCCCTTCTAAGGCCCCAGGGGGCGCCAGGCCTGGGAAAAGACCTCCCACCAAGCAGGAAGGAGGACTGCTAGCGGTTGAGGTCACGTTGTAACTACAGTCTGGAATTCTTTTTGGCTGTGGAGTGCCGTGGAACAGCCAAGGATGTGCCGGAGGAGGGAGAAACAGACTCTTGTTTGAGCGCCACATCGACGTGGTGTGTGTGACTTTCTGAAAACCCACTGGCCAGAGAAATAGCAGTAAATGCTCATGGGGCTCAGGGTGTGGTTGGGGAGTTTAAGCAGAAATCCCAGCAAGGGCAGTCTGAACATTTATCTGTTACAAAACAAATGCACCTGTGAGCAGAGGGCGTGGCCTCTAGTTAGGCTGCTTGGGTGGGGTCTAGTCGTCTGGGCAGGTAATTAGGTTTTTAACCTGTTTTCTTTCTAAGGTTCAGGGAACCTTGTGAGAAAACTGGGGAAGCTGGAGACCTGCAATCGGGAGCTCGCCCCGGTGGAGAGGACCTGGGAGTGTAATGGCTTCACTCCCAGAACACACGCAATGGCTTCAGAGGGCTAAGAACAAACAAGAATGCAAAGCACGTCACTCACACTTTTCATAGAGCACGAATTATGTGTTGAAACAATAATATTGGACTAAAGAAAGAGGTAATTGAATTATTTTTACGTGTTGACTTTTTTTTTTTACTTGCATTACATTTCTATTAGACAGTGCTGGTCTAGACACTCAGGATGGAAAAATGCACATCAGCCAATACATTAAAGTTTGCCTTCACTTCTAGAAAGTTCCCCAACCTTTTGACGCCCTCTGTGAATCACGGGGTCCCCAGGTCTTTGGTGGGAGATGGTAAGGAATGCTGTGGGGAAAGAAGTGCTGTTTCTATTTCTTTTGCACCCTTCCATGCTGGTTATTTATTTATTTAAGCTACCAAAGTCACAGGAGAATCCTGCAGAAACAGATCTTTGGTAACTGGCGAACCTCAGACTCAGGGGGTCAGGTCCACAGGCCTCTGCTGAGCCTCCTGGGCCTCTCCGCATTTCTGCAGCGCCCTCTAGCGGCTGCAGCGGCTGCACGCAGTCCATCCCTGCGGCCCTAGGGAACCTGCAGGGAGAGGGAACCCTCATCAAGCAGAGAGCTCTGCAGGCATGCTCTCTCTGCAAATGGAATGCAAAGCCTGTTTCTTTTGCTGTTGAATTACCCTTCTAATTCCACTTGACTTAAGACCAAAATTTGTTTGGGGCCAAACTGATGAAGGAGGGGTAAGTATTGCAGGCCCAGGCTGACCGAGAAAAGAAACACTTTGACATGAACGACTGCCCACAAAAACACCAGGCTTGGAGAGTGTCCAGAGGTGGCAAATGTAGTGACTGACAGAGGATCGAAAATGAGGGGAAACCAAGCAACTCCTACTTGGGCTTCAAACTTCAATCCCTGAGATACTCACACTCAGCAACACAGGAGCGCAAAATCTCAAACGATGTTACTGTATGTCACACGTCCAGCAACTCTGCTTCCCCAAGGCAGAAAGGTGGCTACCTGCCATCCAGCAAATGGATGCCCCTGGCAAAGTGCTCACTGGTGGTGCTAGGCCAGAAGGTGCCTTGGGCAGCGTCCACTTCACAGGTGGACAAGGAGAGACCCAGCAAGCACGAGGCCCAGGTCCCCAGCAGCGTCCCCAGCTGGGCACTCTGTGCTTCAGGGGGCAGTGAGGTTTTATGGTGGAACTGGGCTCTATTTTCTGGATCACTATTAGTGTGAAGAGCGGGGAGAAGCCTCATCTGATGTGCAGAGAGCTCAGGGTGGGAAGCCCCCCCCGCCCCGCACCTGTCAACCCTGCAGTAGCCCACCGCGGTCCTTGACTGTGGAGAGTAACTGCTCCCTTCCTTCCTCGTCTCTGCCCCCGGGGAGTCTAAATGAACGTGCTACAAAATCACCTGCTGGAAAAATAGCACATTTCTGTCATAGTTACAGAAAAAGAACACAAACATCAAGAGTTTCAAAACGGTGGTATGTAGTATTCTCTGGGTACCTCTTCCTTTCTCCGTCTGTCCCTCTCTATCAGGAGAAGCCTGATGTCGCCAACTCCCCTGCGGTGCCTTTCAGACCAAGTGTTTATCAAATCACACCTCCCTCCTCACCTGGTATCTGGACCCGCTCAGGGAGCCCTGGGAAGCAACCTGCAAAGGATTCGTCCAAACCCTTTCTCCAGGTCTGGAGGGGGTAACAGAAGTGTGTTGGAATTAAGGTAGAACCTGCACTGTGGGGACACAGGCTTGAAGGTGACTAAGGCCTCCATCTCCTGCAGAAGCTGTGTGAGGTCACAGACCCTGCTCCGGCCTTGGGGAAGCCAGTACAACAGACTTTTTACTTTCAGGAACGATTCGTGATGTCTGGTCTTGAAACTGAGCTTGTAATTCCAGCTACAAGCCTTATAGCCATGGAGAATGGCCTTAATGCCCTGGAGGGAACCTCTGAGTTCAGAATTTCAGCCAAAGATGATGAGACCCAGACAAATGAAAGCGCCTCCCAAGAGCTTCCTTCTCATGTCACATGGGCCCTTCATAGCACTGGGCAAGAGGCCACCAGCGTGATGCTGCTGACACCAGTGAGCAGTGGCCTCAGCAGATTCACAGCTTAGTGTCAGGGTCTCTGGCAGCTGGGAAGTTCAAGACCCACTGGAAAGAATTCAGATTCTTAATGAAAGCCAGCCTTTGACTGGGTCAGCGGGCAGAGGCACCTCCCCAAGCCACGCAGGCTTCAGGCTGAGTCCTTCATCTCAGAGACGGAATGCACAAACCAGTCACAGTGGGACTTCTAAACACTACCCTCTGTAAACGCTGGAGCGAATCAAAGGAAACACAGAGGCGTGAGCCTAAAGGAAACTACACACAGTCTTTAAAAAGAAACCACCAAAGAAATCAAACAACACTTTCAAAACGAAAAAAAAAAAAAAAGACCAGGAAAAAATTGAAATGAAAACCGAGAAGCCCTAAACGCGTCCTTTCCGTCTGTGGTAGGAGCTTCTGAAGAGCGTGTCTGCAAAGGACGTGGGAGGGAAACTCAGCTTTCGGCCTCCAACCTGCCGAGGCCCTGGATGCGGTGGAGGCGGAGTGACTGCGCCCCTCCACGGACTGCGGGTATTGCTTTTCGAGACCATTCCTCAGCGGGGCGCCCTGCAGGTGCCGAGGTGTTCTGGAGGCCTGTGGGCCCGGTCCAAGTCGCAGGGCTCCCTTCTTTTCTGTCCCCTTAGGTCCTACCATCCCTTTTTCCCATATTCGCCACTTCACGACTTCACCTCTTCGCAGTCTTGGTCGGTGGAGAGTTCCACGTCCGACAGCCCGACCTCCATCGCCATGATGAGCGAGATGTCAGAGTCACTGCTCACTGTGGGCTCCTGTTCGCCTGCGAGGAGAGAGCAGAGATCAGGGCCCAAGGACACTGCCCAGCCTCCTGTCCGCGGAGACTTTTTCCGACTGCCCCGTGAGGGGGGGGGGTGGGGAGCCGAGGCCGGGGCTCCACGCAAGGCAGTGCCCTGCCTGGGGTGCACCTCTCTCCCTCCCACCCCGACGGCCTGGGTGAGGCAGACCGTCCTGAGAACCAGCCCCTCTCTTCTCTACACACTCCGCCCCAGAGCCGCCCCAGCCCCCCCCTCCCTGCCCCCCCCCCCCCGTTTTGTAATAAATATGTGAAAAGGGCAAAACTGCAGTCATGGGAGTCTTGGCTGGCGTCCCCCCCCCCAGCCATGACGTCTAACTGTGTGACGCCGACAGGGACGGCGGTTGCTGTGCCAGGACTGCGTGGCCGTGCGGCTTCGGTGCACGTGCAGCTGGGAACTGGCGATTTGTGGGCCCACAGGAAGGAAGACAGGGAGTTCCTGGTGAACTCCGTGCCTCGGGTGCTGATTATTGCAATACGATCGCCTTGAATAGCGTTTCTTTGAAGGTCAAGAGAAGATATTAGAAAAAATGACTATTTTGTAAAAGAAAATAGAGCCTCTTCTCACACTGTATCCCATAATACATTCTAAATGGATCAAAATTTCAATATAAAGTTCAACAAAATAAAGTTCAACAAAATAAACTAATAAAGCTAAAAGAAAATATACCTAAGGATATATATGGTAAGAAATTCTACATGGAAAAGCAATTGAGCAATTCACAGAAGATTGATACATGTGAATAAAATTTAAAAAAAAATTAAAAGCACAAAAAATAACATCAAGGACCTGCATCACACTGGGATTATTTATAAAAACTTCATTGTACTTTTAACACATAGAGAGCTTTAAAGTCAATAAGAAAACTCACAGACTAACAGAAAAATGGGCAGATTACTACTGAACAGAGGAGTGTCGCAAAAATGACCAAGGAATATAAGGCCAAAACGAGCTACTCCTTTTGTTCACAAAATCTTTGCTCTTAAAAAAAGACAGCCTTACTGTTAAGGGTACACCGAGGTAGGTACTCTCACAGAGTATGTGTGGCACTGTGACATCTTCACCCAGAAACTTCACTTCCATAATGTATCATAAAGAAATAATCAGAGCTGCAAAAACATTCACTTAATCACTATATACAGTGGCAAAACATTCCACGTAACAAAGTCCAACGTTAAAGAATATCTGAATAAACCATGTTATTCCTTTTAAAGGATATCTTCTTGTTACAACCACTCGAGTGACATTTCCAGAGAATCTGTGGTTACATACGGAAGGGCTCCCAGTCTACCGTGAAGACAGAAGTAGTCAAAGTATTTTTATGCAGTGAGGTTGACGAAGAAAGTTAACTGGAAGCAGAGAAACCAAAAAAGGCTAATAAGTGTTGTCTCAAATTTTATGGTTTTTATTCATTTTCTTTAAAACTTGTTTTCAGTTGTACTCCTGAGTGCTCTGCAACGCGCACACACCATTCACTCACTCCAGGCACAAGGAGTCCCCACTCTGTGTTAAGGATGCACCAGATGGCAGGGGTGCGGTGAGAGCAGGGTGCATCCCGTCCAGCAGGCAGCCGACAACTACAAGACAACGGGGTAAGCTCAGCTGGGAGAGGTACCTCGTGCTCTAGGAGCAGGTAGGACGGCTCCGTAACCATTCGCTGAGCCAAAGGTCCCCCATAGGGCAAGACGGCTAAACGGATTCCTACAGCATTACTCTTATTTTAGCCAGAGGAATGAGAAGGAAGAATCTTTAAAGCGTATCAGTAGCACACAGAGAAGTCTGGAGGTGGCAGGGAGCCCTCGGATGGACGCCGTGTCACAATGAACTGTGGCTGGAATGCATGGTCTAGCTAGAGAGTACGAATGGGAGGGCGGGGGGAGGCTCAGCTCATAAAAACCTAGAGATCTCGTATGTCCCACTGTCCTGCAAGAGAAACACGCAATGAAAGGACCAAACACAATGTCTAGGTGCTGAAGGAGGCTGATGGTTCCAAAACTGTTGCTGTGATAATCACAGATACCTGGTGAGGTACGTGAAGAGCTCGTCACAGCAATATTGTGTCTTTCACATAGGTCTAGCTTTAAGAACAGGCAGCACAGAGAAAACGTGGACTTTGGGTTCTGCGGAGGCAGCTCACCGCCCCTGCGCAGGCAGCGTCTCCTTCGCTCCTGGCTCTTCAGCCACCAGCTGCAGCAGATTTCATGGGTGCATTCCCACCATGGTGGTTTTTACACTGGAATGTGCGAACTAAAGGCACAAAGGGACGCGGGGACTGCTAAACACGGGCTGCTCGTCAGGATGCTGTTTGGGAAACCGACTGTCCGGTGCAGCTCAAGGCGAAGACGAACTGGAATCAGTAGAAACAGAGATTTGCGGGGCGGGTGGGGTGGGAAGGTTTGGCTTCTATGATGTGACCTGTGCATCACCCACATTATCTAATCATTTTCCATTTCAAAACTTAAAAAATATGATCGGAAGACACTTGGAATTGTTCCTCACGGGGCCCATGTTTTTCGCTGAACTTGGACTGTTCCATAATTTTAAAAAGTAGGGCTTTATCCTTTAATCAAGGCAGATGTTTTACCTTCAGATGATGTTTCTGTGAAGAAAAGTGTTATCACTAAGACATTTAGAATTTTGCGGGTGAGTTTCTAAAGTCGCTATTAATATAAATTTCACCTTCTTCCCTGCAAAGGCTAATATAAAACAAACGCAAAAATACAGTGGCCTTAATTGAATTCTCACAACAGCCCTTTGATGTGGGTATTATTTGTATGGGTTTAAAGATAAAAAGAAAGAAAAGCCCTCCTAGTCCATTGGACACAGCAGGATAATACCTTCCTTCTCTTGGGCTTCATGCCTTGGAAGGACACTGAGAGACTTTAAACAGGGAGAGTGATGTGATCCACTTAATAGTTGAGGCGATCACTCTGGTTGTTAAGTGAAGGATGGACCGGCACGGCAAAGGGCGGAGGTGGTCTGCAGGAAGCTGTTGTGGAAAACAGATGAAACACGAGGTGGCCTGCTGTGGCAATAAGCATGAAGCTAAGGGGACAGGTGGAAGGACGATTTTAGAAGAAGGAAATGCAGAAAAGTGACGGGCTGGACAAAGGTGACCGGAGATGAGAAAGCAGAGTAGCTGCCCCATCCCTTGGGCAATACAGGTGCCTCTTACTGAGCTGGAGGAATTGGAGGCCGGATGGGTGGGGATAGGTCAAGAGTTGAGTTTTGAAACATGGTACCTATACATAATGAAATACTATTTGGCCATAAAAGAAGAAAGTTTCACCCTTTGCGACAGCATGGATGGACCTGAGGAGCATTATGCTAAGTGAAACAAGCCACTCAGAGAAAGACAAATACCATACGGTTTCACTCATATGGGGAATCTAACGACCAGACTGAACTAACGAGCAAAACAGAGACAGACGCATAGACGGCAGGCTGACCGCCTCAGGGTGCAGGGGTGGCGAAGCCGTAGTGGGTGGAGTGGTTAGCCAAAAGGGAAAAAGGGACTCACGGACGTGGACAACAGTGTGGCGCTTGCAGGGTGGGGGAAGGGGTGTAAGGGGGATAAATGGTAACGGGAAAGATACAATAAAACAATAACAGAGTTTTGCACGTGTGGGAGGCGCCCGGACATCCAATGTGGATGTGGAGTGGGCAGCTGGATACAGTGTCAGAGTTTGGAGGAGAGGCCGTGACTCTCGGTGAAGTCGGAGGCTTCAGTGTCGAGAAGGCACTTCAGGTGGTGGGAGCGGCTGGGGTTTTCCAGGAAGAAGCGGGGGAAGGGAAAGTCAGCCCAGGGGTAGGGGCCCGGGACGCCAACCCTAGGGACAGACGCCAGCTAGTGCCTCCACAGGATCTCTTTGGCCCACGGGACGTGCTTTTATTTTCATTTCTAAAGTGTGAATCTGTTACCATTATTTAAAAAGTCAGGTTCCTTCCCATCCAAGTTTACGGTCGAAGTTTATCTTGGAAAACAAGTGTGGTAACATGTGCCCGTTCCCGGTGCAGGCATCTGAGTTTCTAATCTCACACCTAGGGGTGGCCTGGAAATTTTTAAATTTTTTAAAAATTTTTTATATCCTCACCGGACAACATGTTTACCGCTTTGAGAGAGTGAGGACGGGGGAGGGAGAGAGAGAAAACATCGACGTGAGAGAGCAACACTGACCAGCGGCCTTCCATCTCTCACGCTCCAACCGGGGATCAAACCCACAACCTTTTGGTGTGTGGGATGACACTCCAGCCAAGTAACCCAGCCAGGGCTCCTTTTTCCCCTTTAAATGTATTATGTTTCTGTACCTCCTTTACAGGCACTGCCTCACATTGACAGTCCATGCCCACGGGAACGGGATACTGGGGGCACCCCTGAATCGGTCAGGTTGGATTTAAAGGCTGATCCCAAGTCATCTGGTTGGTCTGGGCCTTGAATCTCCTTACCACAGCAATAAAGATAATGTGATTAGCTGGTAACCAAAAAATGCTGTTTTAAATTTATTTTATTTTATTTATTTATCTTTAGAGGGGAAGGGAAGGAGAGAGGGAGAGAAATATCAGTGTATGGTTGCCTCTCATGTGTCCCCTGCTGGGAACTGGCCTGCAACCCAGGCATGTGCCCTGACTGGGAATCGAACCACGATCCTTTGGTTCGCAGGCCCGCACTCCATCCACTGAGCTACACCAGCCAGGAGAAAATATGGTTTTAAATATGGAGCCTCATAACCTCCTTTGTTGACTTATAACTACTGCTTTCATATATTTCCACATCTAATTCTAAGTAAATACAATGAGTAGCTTAACTGTGGTTAACCAAAAATTCTGAGTGGTGGGATGTGTCTTACTACTTTCATAAACCATGATCATGTATAGCTTTTTCATTGAATTTATTGGAGTGGAATTGGTTAATAAAAGTATTTGGATTTCGGGTACAATTCTGTAACGCATCACCTTTATATCGCACTGTGTGCTCACCACCCCAGGTCCAGTCTCCTTCAGTCACCGTTTATTCCTTCTCCACCCTCTCCCACCTCCTCCCACCCCCCTTTTAATTTTACAGGTTATTAATGTCTTTGGTTTATCTCTTTTCTCTTTGATACATCAAACGTTCCGTAAGGAGCCAGAGGTTTCCTCCTAGGAGACGGACATGCAGCTGAAGTTCTGCTCTGGGTCTGATCTACCCAGGTGGGCCTGGCTGAAGTCCCCTGCAGCCTGAGAATGTCAGATCCCAGGGTCCGTCCTGTTAGGGTCGTGGGCCCACCTGGCCCGTCCGCGTCACCACCCTGGCTCAGGCCTGCGCCACTGTCAACACTGTCATTTTAGAATCCCACCACTGGTCAATGTTTGTAGCAGTGAAATTGAATACAGGTTCCTCTCTCGCTTTGTGGGGCTTAAGTTTTGTATTTTATTAGCTAATAAAAAATATTAATGTTTATTGAGTACTTAGTACATGCCAGGGACTGTGCTAAGTTCTTTAAATAGACGGTCTAATTTAATATTCACAATGAACTGATGGCATAACAAAAATTATTATTTCCATTTTAGGGGATAAAACTAAGACTCAGAAAGGTTAAAAATTCCCCACGCTCACAGGGTAGTAGAGTTGCAACCAGAATTCAAACCTAGGTCTGTCTGATTCGAGTCCATGAACTTGGCAGTTCAGAGTTGGGATTCTTAACCAAAGGATTCGTGGACTTCTAGGAGAGTCTCAGTACGTAGAATTACAATCACGCTTTTATGGTTACGAGCATATATGCATTTTCCTGGTGAGAGGGTCGCTTTCCCCAGATTCTCACAGAAACCAGAAAAGGCTAAGACGCCTTCACGTAAGAGCTTTGCACCCTGGCTGAGCTGGAGGACGCGTTCTTGTGTGCAGCAAGAGTGGCTTGGCTTCTTTTTATTAAAGCATATTTTGGTTTCTATTTCACCGACTCTTTGTCCTATTAACTTGACACAACACTTTTCACGTGAAGTCAGTTGCCTTCCTGCTTAATTGTTTCTTCATGATGGTTATTCAAAGCTAATGCAGAAAGTTATCCTTCCCAGAATGAGGTTTGACATTTACTCTGCTGCCCGTCTTATGAAAGAAGGCATAGAACGGGCGCAGGCTGGAATAAGCCCTGCTCTGTGAGGAATGAACAAACATGGCCCTCAGAATAAAGTGTTCTCTGTGTCGGGAGAAAATAACGTGGGGGTGAATATAACCCCCCAGGTGCCCTGATTCTGCAGCAGGTTCGGCGTTCGCACGCTGGGAGCTGCTCTGCATCACAGAAAAGCTTATTCTTCCCCCGAGGTACTTGGAAAATATAGTTTCAAAGAAGAACAGCATCTTTCTGCCCACTGCCACCAATGCTTATCTTTCTGAAAAGAGGACATCATTCCCAATTGCCCCTGTGTCGCACAAGAGCACCACGGGGCAGGCGCTGAGGCAGACTGGCTGACTTCCAGGCTGCTGTCCTCTCCCCTCTTCTCAGAGCTGAGGTTTCTTAGGGCTGGGGCACTGCCTGCGTTCCGTGTCCCTCCCCATGTTCCTTAGCCTTCAAAGGCAGAGTGTTTCCAATAAAAAGTGTGCTCCTTTGAATTCTTTGGTTAACAGGAATCTCTGAGGAAACAGGACTTCGACTTGGGTTGCATTCCCCCTCTTGTGAGTGAGTGGCTCCTGCTGTGAGAACGGCAGGCCTCTGGGACGCGGCGTGACAGTGACGATAATAGCCGGAAGGCACTGGCTCCTTCCCGCCTGTCAGGCACCGTGCTAAGCGGTGACAGAGATCATGTATGTCACCCTCACGATGACACTCTGAAGTAGACGTATGATTACCCCAATGACCGCTTCACATTTTACAGCTGAAGTCAACTTGTCCAAGGTCAAGTACATAGAGAGGGGCAGCGATGGAATCCCACCTGCCCAGGCCAGTGCTGCTGACAGCTGTGCTGTTCTGAGGGGCAGACCTGTCACGTCTGTTTGGCTGCTGAGTGGTTCTCACAGGCCACACTTGGCCACCTTTGGGAACCAAGCATCCCAGGCTCGTGAAATAAACAGATCCGTTTGGCCAAGCGACTCCTACGATCATTTGGAGGTAAGTGATTCTTTCGCCTTTTTAAATTTTTGCTTCATAATTATAAACACAACCATCAAGAGCTCAAATTAGGAAAAATTCTTTCTCACCTTTTACATGGGGAGGTCTAAAACATTGTTTTTATTCTGACTCAGTGAAGAGTTCCCCGGAAGTCTGTATATTAAGTTAGGTCACATTATTTTGAATTCATTTGGCTCTTCTCTCTTCATTACTGGTTTTCTTGCCCCATGACACTTCATCCAGCAAGATAAATATTTCCTTCAATGGCTCTGAGTCCGTACGGATTTCCTTAACAGCTCATGCACCGAGTGATTCCTCACTGAGGCCAACAGAAGGGACACTGTGCTATTTGCGCTAGCTTTAGAGTAGTTTCTGAAGAAGAGGAGGTGAAATCTCGTGAACATTTTTTGCTGTCCATATGTACTTTACAATCCCCAATTAGGAAAATCTACAGAAAGCCTCAAGCATTAAGCATACAGTTTAGTGTGTGGAAAGCTCTCGTAAATGTGCATGTGACTGAACAGGAACAGAGTGAGAAAGCAAAAGAGATGGATTTAGAGAGAAAGGCAGAGATCAGGCAGCCTCATCCATTTCTGCCATTGTACAAAATTATCCCTAGACTTCATTTACTTATCCATCGATTTATCCATTCACTCATTCACTCCACAGGTATTTACTGAACACATGTGAGGTGCACAGCACTGCTGGTGATGAGCTTTGGAGGCGATAAGATGAACTAAAGACAGGCTGTGCCTCTAAGTCAAATATGACCCAGTAAAAGCAATCAGACTTGTATCTATACATTTAATACAAGATGATGTATGCTAAAAAAAATTAGAAATAAATAAACTGCTAAGAAAATAAAGGGGTGGGGAACTCCAACTGGATAACCAAGAGGGTTCATAGAGTAGGTGACCTGTAAACCAGTGGAGTATAAAGATTTAAGTACAAAAAGTACAGAAATGGCATTCATTCCTTTCAGAAGAACCAGTACGACTAGGTAGCCGCAGCGCAAATGCCAGACGTGCGGATGGTTTGGTTTGGCTATAGCTGAGGTTTTGGAGAACAACAGGCTCTGTGCCCGCTGTAGCCGGTAGGTACTTTGCCCTCTTCCTGTTTCACAAGGAGCTGGAAGACTGGGAACTACATTTCCCAGACTCCCTTGCCAGCTAGCTTTCTCTCAGGTCTGGCTAAGGAGATTGGGAGGCTAGAGGAGGAGGGAAGCCATTGCACTGCTGGTTCAGGCAGGTCAGTGTGGGCTCCGGACATGCTGGCAGTGGTTTCAACAGCGGGAGCAAAGCAGCCCCAGCTGTTCATCTTATCGCCCCAGGGAATAGTGGGTGTGTGCTCAGTTGCTCTGGGTCACCCCAAACTTGTTCTTTTTTTCTCTCCCTCCCTCCCTGCCTCTCTTTCTTTCTTATACTTTAAGTTTATTGAAGCATACTTTACATATAATAAATTGCATCTATTTAAAGTGTACGGTGAGCTCAGATGGATGTGTATTAAGTTTCCTTATTTTCAAATACTTAGAGCGATTCCTATTTTTCCTGACCGGTCTCACTGAATACAGGCAATGGATTTGGAAAGATAGGCTGTATACTAAAACTGAAGAGGGATTTGAATGCAGGGCTAAAGTGTCATGATTTTATTTAACATACAGGGATTATGTTTGTGCATAAGAAGCACCTGCTTAGATAAGCTGCTGAAAAATAAACAGTGTCAGTTTCCTGATCAGTGATAATAAGGATACACGACTTCACAGTGTGTCTGGCACATATTGTACCAGATAACGCACAGCTACCATTGTAGTTAATATATTTACCGAGAACTTGCTTTATTCCTTCCCCTTTAAATCTCTTGGCTTCCTTCCTTGTCCATGAATGTGCTGGTGGACAAGGGGTGTCCTTTCTTTCCCTGGCCCCCACCCCACGGTTTCTATAATGTTCTATTTCTTCAGTGTTATTGGATGTAGGCTGGGGCCTCACCATTTCATCAAGCACTCATTTGCCATGTGACAGCCTCATCCCCGCTGCGAGTACAAGGGCCGCCGTTAGGAGATAGTCCAATGCGAGAGCCAGAAGAAACTAGAGAACTGCGCTCTGGTGGAAACACAGAGTCCAGCTGCAAGGTCAAGCCGCAGGACACAGCACCGGGCAGTCTTTCACGTCTCTCTGGAAGGGGCTGGGGCAGGGAGGGCAGAGGTAGGAACGCACTTTCTTATAAATACATTTTCAAAGGGCAAGGAGCATTTAAAATATAAACCCGCTACAGTATCAGTTAAGGAGAGCATCAGCAAATCATACGGCAATCAATAGCTCAGTGCTAACCTGCAGCGAGGGAGCGCTGCCACAGGGATATCTAGGTCTCCATCGGCAGGCTTCACTTTACATCAACCTGTCCTGTGACCACGATCAATTGAAGGTCTTTAATAGAGTTGTCATTTGCGCGTGTTCTGACCATCGGCTTCCCCAGAAAGCAGGTGAGAAGCCTGTGTATAGCCTGTGTATAAAGCTTCGGGACTGCAAGTCTTTTGTTTGGAAGAATCCTTGTTTGCCTGCACCTCTCCCAACAAAGGCTGCATCATTCACCTCAGTGGGTTTGAGAACCTGTCAATACCTGGTGTTTTGGAGGACGGGCAAGGAGGGGGGGACTCCAAGCGGGGGCACGAATAAGCCCTCAAACACGGATCGACTCACTCTTAGCTAAACAAGAGAGGCCTGATGTTGTGACCCAGAGTTCAGGTTCATATCCCACCACACATTTCTGAAATTCCCCTTGAGGGGTGTGTTTTCAATGCCTTCCCGAGACACCCACTGGATTCTTTCTAAAGCCTGTGACAGCAAGAGCACTGGTACCGTCACAGGGGTCACCAGATCACAAGCACACCCATTTATCTGACTCCCAAATACGATCGCCAACTCTTAGTGTTTAGAACAACAACAACAACAACAAGCCAACACAGAATTTTCAGTCACGCAATGGGAATTCCGTGCCACGAGTTTAGGGCAGTAATAAAGGAGGTACAAGTGAGGTAAGCTGTTCTCCGAGGTAAGGGACTGTGGACGGGCAAAGGGAATGTGGGTGCCATCAAACCTGGCCACACAGTTGTCTTCCATGCTGCCCCTGGAAGGCAGAAACCCTTGCTCTTCTGCTCTCTCATGTCCTCTTCCGCTCTGTTTCTTAAGTAAGAGGATGAAGCTAGAAGGGCCTCCGAGTTCACTTACTTCATCTCTCCCTCGGTCAGTCAATCAAGGTAACGGTTGTGAAGCACTGAGCCCAGTTTCTGGCCCAGAGAAACACTTGCTAAAACAAGCCTATAACAGGGATAATGATAAGGCTGCGGTTTGTATTGGTGTTCACAGCCAGATGAACCCATCCCCCCACTCCGTGAGCGAGGAGGCAGATACAATGGGAGGATCCAGCCTGTGGCGTCTCTGGGCCACACTGGCAGAACGGTTGTCTTGGGCCGCCCATTAAACACACTGTGACATGTAATCACACAAAAATCTCATAAGGTTTCAGGTAAATTTACAATTCTGTGTTGGGCGCATTCACAGCCATCCTGGGCTGCAGGGCGGACACCCCTGCTAGCATGTCTGGAAAACCATCCCATGAAGTGATGACTTAATTTTGTATCTGGTAATGCCAAAGTGTAAATCATGAAGAAGAATACTGACACTGAACTTCCATAAAATCTTCCTGACAGGTGGGGGTCCAGGAAAGGTACCAGTGATTCTCATGGGCAAGGTTGGCAGGGAAGGGGTGGGGGTAGGGGTGTACAAAATCTGCATGGGAAGGGTAAATTTGTCAGAAGAGTGCGTAGCATCTTTTAAAAAGTTTGAGTAAGTGCTCATGAAGGGGTAACAAAGAGCTGGAAAGAGCTGATTTAGGAGTTAGAAGACCTCATCTCAACACTGACATAAGAGCCCTGTTCAGTGTCCCCAGCTGGTGACATGGATTCCTCATCAGCTCTCAGAGGGTGGGGACATCTTTTGCAAAGACCGTACCAAAGCTTGACCCCCAATATTATACAAGTAAAAAAATGTGACGTTACCCCTCAGATGCATAAATGAATGGGAAGGTCTGAAGAAATCATATTGGCATTTAAAAGGCTAATAAACGCACTGGGGAGAGGGACCCCTCTTCTGACTGGATTATACTAACTGGGAAGATGAGCCCATAGAACAGGCGAGGGAAAACTGGGTCTAGATCACACAGCAAGGAAACTGTTCCATTTATTTACAGGGGCCAGCAACCTTCTTCCTGTGTCCCAACCCCTCTACCTCAGCAGGTTCTTCTAAGACCAGTTTCTGGTTTCTCATGGTTTCGGGGCTGAGCTCAGCCCCTCCCGTGTGGACTCTCTCCCTGCAGCAGGTGGGGTGCAGGCCAGCAGCTTGCTGAACTTAAAAATGGAGTGGTGACAACTGAAAAGGTACCATTCACAGTCGGACCATCATGCCTGGGTGAGCACATCTAGGATCAACACAGAATTAGGGAAAAGACTTAAACTCAGCAATTTTCCAGAAGTAAGGATGAAAATCTAAGAGACATTTCACCCTAAAAGCTTTGAATCTGTGTTCCAGAGGCCAAATTCCCTGCACAAATTCCAGTGGGAGTTTCTGGAATTTGATGTGGGGGTTTGGTGCAGGTTAAGGCCTTACTATTTCCTGCACCAGCCCCAGAGTGATATTCTCTCTCTCATAAAATAATAAAAACTCTACAAATCCCTCATGGAGACAGAACCTTTAGCAGATACAGCAAATGAGGCCTACTTTTAAAAACCAGCACTTGGCCAAGTGACTTCTGCTCCACACACATCTGTTTTACATCTGTTAGAGCCTAACTTTCCTCAAAGACAGTTTCACCCCAGCTCAACACAGGCATTCGTGAATGTCAGACCATCTCCCTGATATTGCTGGTAAAATGGCTTTGTTTCATTAACGAAACAGACCGCTAGATTAACTTCTGGTGAGGTCTCACAGATATTTTTGGAGCAGTTTACAATGTCTTTTCCCCCCTATTCTTAAGAAGTTTTTGAGCTTTGCACAACATACACTCATTTTAACACGTGGCCCATCAAGATTCTGGATTTTGGCTTTTTTTTTTTTTGGCAAAGATCGTGCTGCTGCTCATTGAAATGATCACTGATGTTTACGATGAACCCTCTTCCCCCCTTTAACTCCACAGGTGGCCTAAATATTTGTCCAGGAAAGAGCCCCTGCCTCACCCCCTTCCTGGTGGTGCGCTGTGCTTGTCATTTTGCTTGTATTTCTCAGCAGCACACAACCGGCGAACCACCGGAAGGTGTATTTTTGAGCTTCTGCAGCCACAGGCACAGCCTGTGGCCCAAGCACGAGGTGCTTTACCCCTGGATTGGCCTTACCAGGTAGTTGTCAGTGTTTATGTTTCCCCAATTGCAAATATTTTTGCAAATACTACTCGCCATAGAACGACAGCTGCCCACACTATCTCTAAACTCTCTCGTAATGTGGGATGCTTTGACGATATGATAAATACGGTGCAGAGTGGTTTAAAATCTACAAATCCCCACATTAACATAAACCGCTGCTCGTCTGGTGCCGAGCTGAGTTTCCAAGGATACGAAGGGAGTGTCTGTCTTCATCACCCAAGAACCCCCCAGGGAGAGCAGACACTCTGGCCTTGAGGATCCATTTGTAAGTCTGGCAAAAAGCAACAAGGGTCCCGAGGAAAGGAGCCTCAGAGAGGTCGAGCAATTTGCCCAAGGTCGCACAGGCAGCAGGTGGCAGGGCTGGTCTGACTCAGCTCTACTGCTGAGAACTGAAATTATTTCCGGGGTGGAAGTCAGGACAGGGGTTTCAGGGTCTCTCTCTGCCGTCCAGTAACTCCCTACCCCTCTCTTCCCAGCACCCCTTGCCACTCAGTCGTGTCTCAGTCTGATGCCTCACCAGCCGACGACGATCCTCACACTCAGTGTGAACAAGGATATGTGCAAGTGTGATCTGGCTGTAGAGGGTGCCATTCTATCGCAGGGCACCAGTGCTACGAACACATGGCACCTACAATTAAGGACTGCCTCACCTGAAGGGGCACATTTCCTCTTTCCAGATATGGGAGGACCTTTAAGTCCATTAAGGAAACAATATATAACTCTGCTTTGGGAGCTGTTCCCCCTCCAAAGAGCTAAGTTGGAAGCACAGTTTCATGTGCAGGCGAACTCAGTGGAGAGTCACAACTGGAAACTCTGGGCATCCCTGCTGAGTCATGTAAACTCCTGTGACACGGAGTTGGTGGCATCGACTCACACATCTGTGTGCAGGCACGCATGTAGCCCATACCAGCGTGCAGCTGTGTGTGTGAAAGTACCGCCGGAGGCACATACATGCTTTACCTGATGTGCAGGCAGGAACATGTGGGTGTGAAGCTTTGTGCATGCATGCAGGTACATATGTGTTCTCAGTGCACATGTGCACACACATGCCTGTTTCAATACAGGTGTGTGTGCCCACGCACACATGTTTATTTCATTGCACAGAGTTTCCTCAACTTCACAACAGGGAGGGCAGGCTTTCTCATCCTTTGTATTCCCGCTCAAACTTTGATTTCCAACTCTCTAATCAACTCCATATTTAAATAACAGCCACAGTATTATCATATTTTTTTTCTTAAAAAATTTCATTCTACTGTTCTTGTTGCACAGCAGGAGTAGAAGGGAAGCCAATCCTTTCTTGAACTGACAGCTCTGATTGAGGCATAAGCCTTTGTACAAATGAATGATTAATTTGACAAAAAATTTCGATGGAGCTTTAGTCTATAAATCTACTAATTGTTCCTCCCTGCTGTGAACCTTAGTTACCAGTGAGCTATTAGCTGTGTAAGCTGTTGCTGAATAGGCATGCATACAGTTGCACCGCATGATTTCACTACTAGGTATTATTTTAATGCGACCTAATGGGACAATTCACAACAGTGAGTGTTCCTTAGATGTCAGCGCATATGAAACATGTCCCTAAATTTGAGCCGAGCTGGAACCCCAGATTGCCCCTGCACCTGGGGTTGGAGAGCCGCAGGGAGCCGCAGGGAGCCGCAGGGAGCTGCAGAGGACGCGCCTGGTCTCCAGGGCACTGCCTGATGCAGGTGCAGCCAACTGCTGTCGTAAGAGAACGAGGCCCGTGACGGCTGCTGCTCTGAGCTGGTAGTGTGTGCATGCACATGCATGTCTTTGTGTACGTGAGTGTGCACACATGTGTGGGGGACCTGGCTCGATTCTCACTCTGGCGTCTGGGTGTGTGCTCCCGGGAAGCACTCCAGAGTGAGGAGGAGGGACAGTCTCCCCGCCATCCTGGCGTTCTCAGACTTGTCCAGAGCAAGGGGAGTGTGTCCTAACCGATCACCACCCAGCTGTGTTCTGCCTGGCGCTGGGGAGGAGGGTTCGGCTCAGTCACTTGACCACAATCTGTTATCTTTCCCCCCAGAAATTTCCCTGCAAATGTTTTCCCTAAAGGGAGGAAGGAAGTGTAGTGAAGACCATCCTAGAAGAAGCTGGTGGGTTAGGTACTTCGTACCTAACAAAGTAGATTTTTTCCCAGTGGATTTTCCATGTCGGGGTGCAGGACTCTGTCACTGCAAACTTGGAGGATTATATCAACGTGTACTTCCAAAAGTTTTGCTCCACACTGTTCCCTAAAATTTAACTTCTAAACACAAAAAGAACACCAGGACTTAGCAAATCTGAAATTGTTAGTTTCTCAACAGATCATTTGTCTGGAGGTCTACAGACTCAACACACCCTCTAAGGTTGTTGGTGGGCCGCTGTCTCTGGGATAAACTAACAGAGAGCATGTGGAGGAAGACAGCGCGCTGGCCTCCTGGGAACTGGCACTAATGGGCTGTGGACTGATCGGTGGGTGGCCTCATGGTGATGCTCAGCACCTGAGAGGTTTCTCTGTAAATGGTGCCGTAGGGCAGGCAGTATTTTATATGAGATCATGGTAATAAAGACTGCAGTTTATAGCTCCGTGGTACTCAAACGATCAATGAGTGAGAAAGATAAATAATGATACAGGGCCTGTAGTTTTGGCCTACTGAGTAAATCCACTGTGGTCACTGAAGATGTGCAAAGGCAGGTCAGTTGCATAGTTAAGCCGGGCAAATGGTTTAGGATGCAACCTGGAACTCCCAGGCTTTGGAATCTATTTGATAAAGGTGCTGTGTAGATATTTTTATATCAAGACTTTTCCGTTGCACTGATAGGTAGTGGGGGTGTGTCCGTCCAGGGTGTGTTCCGTGGGGAAAGATGTGCGCTGTGGGAACAGAGGTAACGTGTGATTTACTGAGTGCCAGGCACTGAGCCAGCGGCTGCACCTACATCTACATTGACACATTTCACCTGTGAGGCGGATTGTATTGGGAGAACTTTAAAGATGAGGTCATTGAGGCCCACAGAGGTTGGGTGGGCTACTGATTCAGTGGTCAGCCAGGATTTGAGCCCAGATCCATTCAAGGTCCACGTCTCCTGGCTTCCCTAAGCCTGTACAGTCTCTCAGTGGGGTCATCTCCATTCATCATGAATTAATGCTAAGAACAGCACCAAGGGTATAAAGCAAAAATGAAGAGCTTCATTTAAGCTGCACTGGTCTCTGGGCGCTCGGCTTTATGCTAATTCAGAGCATTTGCAGAAATTGATGCGCACTCAGGCGTGAGAACCTCTCTCCTGGGCTGCTGTTTCCGCCACTTCGTCTCTCCCCACTGCTTCTAATCCCGTTTCTGCTGTGTAGCCCACTATCAATACTGATAAATAATAAATCATTGATCCATTTCTACAAGGCATTAGACCCCACCTTCCTCATGACGGAGGAACAGTTTAGCATCTGTGTTCCTGTCACATGGCCAAAATAATGGACTGTATAACTGCAACTACTCCTTCACTGTGAAGGAGTTGAAATTACATTCAGCCCTTTGAAGGCAACCATGAGGCTGATGTGGCCCCCCCAGGTGAAAATGAGTCTGACACCCCTTGTCCTAGACTCTGGGGAGGCTGGTCCTCTGGGGCCTTGGAAGACTTATTTGTGATACAGTAATTTGTAACTATTGCTATTGTTGGTTTCCTGTAAAATTTAGCACATTCATTCATTCAGCTAATGTTTATTGAGTCTAACTGAGTGCCATAAACTATGCTGAGTTTTGGAGCATGAAGGCAAAAAGCTGAAGTCCAAACTCTGTCAGGACCTATACATTTAGTGGGGTGACAGATGCTTTCTCCAGGAATCATAGCGGAGGTGACTGTTTGAAAGGAGATGATGCGGCAGGAGCCCGGGATGCTGCCTGGAGGAGCAGGAGAGACAGCTCAGAGGGCACGCCGAGGGATCTGTGCGGCTCGGCGGGGGAGGAGGAGGGGCAGGGACAGTGTGCCGGGAGCCACTGGAGGCTTAGCCATGCTTCTGGGTGAGGTGTGCTGTGGGGGTGGTGGGAAGTGAGAGAGCGATGCAGAGCCGAATGCTTCCTGATTTGTTCAGATTAGCCAGCTGGAGACAGGTGATAAACGTGCTCTGAGCAGAATGGTGAACTAAGATCAGGTTTCTGCAGGTGATCACCGAGGAAGCAGGACCAGGACAGACTGGGGATGGTAAGACTAGAGAGGAGGGAGTGAAATGTCAGCCGCGGCAAAAGTCCAGGTACGAGACGATAAGTTCTGACGGATGGCAGTGGCAGAGGGAGTGGCCCAGGAAGAGAGATTTAAAGGAAGAATGAACCTTGGCCTGGTGATGGTTTTACTATGGAGAACAATAGAGTGGAAAGATTATAGGGTAACTGCATGTTATTGGCTTGAACACTGGGAAGTAATTTCACTGTAAAAACTGAAGTCACTAAGTTATAAAATAAATCTATACACTAGTGTATTGCAAATATAACAAAGGTAGCATGCAAAAAGGAAATACTCTTAAAAGTCTGGTGCCATACACAGTTTCTGAAGCCAAGTATGCCTGTATAAGCCCACAGTTTTCACTATAAGAAAAAGCCCATTTTGGGGGCAGTATGTGAGATACTAATACAAAATGTGTGTTAAATTAGTGGCTTAATTCTTCAATGGCAAATCAATAGACACTTTCTGTTTTTCTTATTTTTAAATTTAATTTTTCGAATTAATTTAAGAAAATGTTTATTTCACACCAAGAGCATAGTTTAACATGACTAATAGTATTTTATTTTTTACTTTACCTTTTAATCATTCTGTGGGAATTTTTACTCTGCTATGTTTTAATTTCCAAGAGCTCTTCCCTAGTCTCCAAAAAGCCCTATCATTTGTTTCATTCCCATGGATGCAGTATTAATCTCATATCTCTAAGAATACAAATGATGGTTTACAGAATTCTGTGCTGAATTATCTCGGTTTCCTTGAAGTTTATTTTTACTTGTTGTGTTCCCTCTCTGAGACGTAATGGTTTCTTGTAACTGGCTAGCCACCCTTGCTTTCCATTTGTATTTACAAATGAGGCACTGGGATAAAGCAGGCATGGGTAGGGTTTGCTCACGGGGGAAGAGACCTCCACGTGGGCCTAGGACAACCAGCAGGAGGCTCAGGATGGGGATGGAACTGGGGGTCCTAAACGCTCTAACGACATCTTTACTTGATCTTTAGAGCACCACTCTTGACCGCAGCCTTCCCAGGGGTCTGCTGCTGCTGCGCCAAATCCAGAGCTCAGGGGGTAAAATGCCGGCTTCTTACTGGCGTCCCTCTTAGGAGGCACTTAGGTTTCAGCTTTCTCGATTTCACTAGGAGAATCTCCAGTCATCGGTTGTCCAAAATGTGTTGACATATTGTTTCTTCTTTGTCCTTAGTGTCCTTGCAGGTTTATTCCTTTTACAAGGTCAGTGGGACTTGGTTAGGTAGCAGAGATAAACCTGTGGGTTCAACCTGCCATGTGTAGCCAGAAATCTTCAGTTGATTCTAGATGGTTCGTTTACCAAGGTGCCCTTGAGTCTGCAATCACCCCACTAGGGGCATGTTGTGATTCCATTTTTAACTCTTAGCTTGGAATAAGTGAGCTTTTCAGGCTTTTTTTTTTTTTTTTTGTAGGGAGCCCATTAAACGATGTGGTTAGTACTGGAGAGACACCTGAGTGAGCCAGGGCAGTAACTCGATGTACAAGATCTGTCCAGAAGTATCCAGCCATGTAATACGGAAAATAGAGACATTTACTGGAGAAGATACAAGATAGGAGAAACAATGTACATAGGACAGTGATGTCTCAGTCCCCTTCAACGCAGGCACCTTGGGACCTCACACGGTTATCCCAGTCTTCATCAGCTTCCCCACCATATTTTCCTGAATCTCATTGCCAGTCTGAAATCCCTTTCAAAGGTGATTTTAGTTTTGGGAAAAGCCAGAAGTCTCAGGGTACCAAATCTGGGCTGTACTGGGGCTGAGTCAACTGGGTGATTTGATGTTTCACCAACAAACTCTGCACAAGATGTGATACACGAGGTGGGTACTTTGTGGTGATGAAGCTGCTAATCACCAGGTGCCCAGAGCTGTGGCCTTACGAATCATCAGAATAGTTTCTGTGGAGGAATGTTCAAACCTAACACAAAATCTGATGGACATTTGTTGCTCTACTTGCTCATTTTGAATGTGACAGCCACATAGTACAATACCATCTACCACCCCCACCGACTGGTACAGAGAAGTTGTCATTGTTTGCACATGTGCATTCCAGTCCACTCTCCTTAGCTGCCAGGTTACATCAGTGTTGTGCAAACCATTCTCACTGTATTAACAATGGCTGGGCTTTTTCCGGACAGACCTTGTACATCCTCTGCCTCAGTTTCTCCTTTTGGGATACATATTACTGTGTGTTTCTACTGACAAGAATGCTATGCAGACAGAACAAGATATTGTAGGTGAATTATGGTTTGAATTACGTAGGTGAATTATGGTTCTATGGTTCAAACTCAAGTTCCTTTCCTTCTGCTAGACTACATGTCTTATTTGACAGCTGAAGAAATGAGCGTGTAGAGAGGGTAAGTGACTTGCTCAATGGCACACAGCTAATTGGAGGCCAAATCAGGACTAAGGGCCACATTGCCTGCCTCTGGCTAGTGCTATTTCCATTCCATGAACTGACCTCAGTAGCCCCAGGAATGTTCTGGTAGTCATGAATTTTTTTCTCTTGGACACTGAATGTCATTTCTGAAATACTCTGACTTACAGAACCCTGTGACTCTGAATTTTAAGAGCCAATTCTTATGTCATCCAAAGGGCATTTTCAGCTCTTTCTGTTTTCTTAATCTCTGAATGATGAAACTCCCCATGGTTTGCTTTGGAATTGAAATGCAGAGAGAAACTGTATCTTATTAGCACTTCACGCTGCTCAAACACTGAGAAGGTGCAGACCTGCCCACTGTGCTTCCCACCGTTGGCGGCCACCTCCCTGCTGAGACCTGCGCTCAGTGTGACAGTGTCAGTAAAACGCAGGTCTGCCAGCAGCCTGCTCCCCAGTCACCCTTGGAACAGCCACCCCACCACGACACCTGAAGCAAGACAGCTTTGAGAGGACTGCACCCGACTGGAGGGGAGCTGTCAATGAGTAACTCTGGACTTGAGATAATCTCCCAGAAACTGAGGAACGTGGTCTGCTGGCTGAGTTACTTCATTTCAGGAAGACAAGTTCCTTCTAGGAGGCCAGTGTGTGTCATGTCCAAACTGGGTGTCACAAGTGACAATATATCCGCAGTCTATATTGATTAACTCTGTCCCAGGCTGTTTGAGAGCCTGCAGATGTTCGCCCTCCCCGTCAGAGGCACCAGACACACAAGATGGGAAAAGCCTGGGAGTCTGGCCTTGTGTGGGCTTTATCGACGGACAAGTGTTGTCAGTCCAGGGGGGATGTTATCATGGAAGAGCCGGTGGCTTGTCGATTGGATAGGTGCCACCTGGGTCACTCGATGATCAAGGCATGTGCTTACTGTAGAGATCTTTGCTCTTCAGAACAGCTGTCCCTTTGCGGAAGCTGTCATTTGAGCTGGTAAGCTGCAGGGCTCGGAAACGAGGAGGTGACGTTGCTCCAGGGACCTGGTGAGGGACCTGGAGCGTTGGGAGACGTGGAGCCAGTCGTGGGGAGCAGTGTCACAATCGGCAGGCACATCATTTCGTGTAGGAAGTCGTCCTGCGTGGCTTAGCTATTTCCCGAAGGAGGGATGTCAGTGGGGGCTGCAGCTGTCAAGGGTTGGCGGGTTCTGCATCTGACACAGTGGGACACGCTCACAAATCAAAGCCGTCTTCTTGCCAGGGCTAATGGGAGTTTTATGCGCACCCAGGGAGGCCGCTCTCACTGCTGGTTCCGGACGGCACAGTATCCACGGTTACTATGGGTATCCGCAGCATCCACGGGGAGGAACTACTCTGACGCGAGTCAAAAAGGCAGACGGGGCCACTCGCCCTTCCCCTCCCTCGGAGACAGTGGAATGCTTTTTCTAGACGTGTTTATTTCCGGACGCACCAGTATATTTTACAGCCACATAAAACCTGGAAGTTGCTGCTTTGCAAGTGCAGCAAAGTGTAGCCGCACATTTGAAACAGAAGCGATGTCCACACCAACCTTCCTCTTTCCCAGTCGTCCTGACTCAGGTTCAAAATCCGGTTTCCCGGAGAAGTCCTGAAGACAGTGTTTTGCCTTCACGTTCTTGCTGTGGTCAGAGCCAGCCTAGGGGCATTTTGACTTCTGATCTAGATGTTCTGAATGCTTTACGAACGGCTCCCTGAATAATAAACATGGAACTTAAAATGGGTAAGAGCGAATGTCACTTCTGGCCTCATTTTAACAGGCTGTGTCTTTAGCAAGGAAGAATCCCCAGGGAGGTTCATCCCGACTTCCTCCAGCAAGAGAAAGCAGCTCATTCCAGAAATTCCACACAGTCTCCGAATGAACCCTGGCCGTCTCTTCCAGGATCCGTGCGCCGTGCGTCCCTGGAGTGTAGCCTGGTGGCTGCAGGGAAGTCTGTGAACGACGACTTTTTTCTGGGCCAAGGCAATTCTTTTTGTCTCATAAGTTCATTTGGAGGAGGACATGCAGCTCCCCCAACAAAAGGCTGACCTATCAACGGTTTCTACGCCGAGGGGCGTAGTCTGGCAGCCGCAGCAGAGGAGACTGTGCCCTCTGGTGAAAATCGTTAGCACATTTGGGAACCCGTTCTTTTGCCCACTCACAGCGTGCCTCTGCCTGCAATTCCACTGAAGAGGCGTGGGCCGCAAAGAGGAAGGGGGCAGACTCCCCACCTCCCGGCTGTGCTCCCTGCCCATTGGATAGGAGGGGAACCAGTTCTGTGGTTCTTGAGCCCATTACCCATTTTGAGGCCATGAAAAGGAGAGAGGAGAGGAAGGTGGGGAAATTGGTCAGGAGATAATCTGTGGTTAGGGGAAAAATGGAGACAACTGTAATGGAACAACAACAAAAATTTAAAAACAGAGATTATCTGTGGAGAGAGTACCGTCATGCTGAACCACCCCTCTACCCAAAGGTGGGGATGGGCTCCCTCCCAGGCCCACAGCCAGTGTGGGAACCCCACGGGGGTCCTCAACTATGTTTCCTGGAGGAGGGACTCAGGGAGGGCTGACTCCAGCCTTAGAAAAGCTAAAGCAGACAGACTGCAGACTCAGGTCTCCTTTTGGCCAGGTGTCTGGAGTGAGGAGCGGGGTGGGGGTGAGGGGGCAGGGGCCAGAGCATGGCTGCCCTGTTGGGGAGGGCTGTCAGGGCAGGTGATGGGTGAGTGCCCGGAGCTGGCCTTGTGGGACAGTGAGCAGGACTGGGCTCCGCCTGGGCCCTAACCAAAGGCCCTCCTGGAAGGTGAGGCCCTTCAGTGGACAGAGGTAGCAGACAGACTGCTGGACACCCAGGGGCTACAAGTGGCCGGGTGGGTAAGCAATAGAGACCCGCCTGTCCTGAGTCATGGGAATTACTGCAAGGGACAAAGTCCCTGCAGAAAAAAAGTCCTTCAGTCTGTGTTTGGGACCTAAAGGGACTCTTGGAGCCATCAGCCACCTGACAGTGAGCAGAAAATTCTTGCTGGAATTTTCATCCAGGGGCTGGAGAATATTATGGCCACTCAGCACAGGCACAGCAGTGCAACAAACATAGAGAGGTATTTGAATACATCACAAATGGTATTTGTTCAATATATGGGATGCATTTTGCAGCCCCCAAGGATCAGTGATGATAGGAAGTTAGCAAAGAAGGTTCTCAGAGGAATCCCATACACGTTTCATTTCAACTGGCTGAGTTTCAGCAATAACTCATGTGCACTGTTTCCTTCTGTAAACCCTGAAGACCAGGTTTTCTTCTGGCCAAAGCCACTGTGCCAGGGGCTCCTCAGAGTGTACCGCTGCAGATTTGAGACATCCTGATTCTGTCCCATCTTCAGGTCTCCTCCCAGCCCCTCCCCGCTCCATCCCTTCCCTTTGCGTCTCCTTAGCATCTTTCTCTAGCTCCTCTCTGGAATCTCCAACACCCAGGGCTGTTTGGTTAGCGGTGTGTTCCTTTGGTCCTAAGGAACTTTCCCCCCTGCTGAAGCAAACCCATCACCTGCAGCCCAGAGCTGGGGAATCAGAGGGCAGAGTGAGTTTTTGGTGCAATCAGGCAGGCAGAGAAGGACAGGTGCGTGACATCTGGACATTTGTGCCAATGCCGCTGTGCACTGTGTGGTTTGGGACTGCCGTGTGAGGTTCCAGAAGGTGGACGGTCAGAAACATTACAGACAGGCATAAAGAATGTCTCTCTCTCAAACGTCAGACTTACTACGCGTTTGGATTTCCTTTGCTGTGGGCGTGCCTTTCTGTGGAGCAGAAGAGGATCCTGATTTAATGCCAAGTTTTCCCTTCTTCACTCCAAAGACAACCTGTTCCGCACTCTGCCCCTCCTCCTACCCCGCCCCCACCCCGAGTGCTGAGATGACTTTTACATGCACTTGACTGACACCCACCAACAGGCTCTGCCAGGAAAGAAAGAACAGAGGTAGGGATGCATGAGAACTCAAGCAGGAACTACGTGCATTTTTGATCTTTCAGAGGTTTAGCGAAATGGAGGAAAAGAATACCCACAAATGAAATGAGAAGGGAGTGAGTGACTGTGTTCATTTTCTCCCCTAGTTCGCCTTTGAGCACAGAACATTGAAGTACGGGGCTCTGGGGCCAATGACCCCCCAGAATTCCAGCTCTACCTGCCCCCCGCTTGTGGCCTTGGATCAGGATAAATCTCTCTGTGCCTCCATTTCTGCGTCAGTAAAATGCGGATAAAAACAACATTTACCAAAGAGTTCCTGTGCTCTAATATAGTAAATAGCTTTAAAGGGTGCCTGGTGCATAGATCATGTTGTATATTTGTTAGCTACTGTGATGTCCTAATTTTCTAGTCATTTCTTCCGTCGGCAGAAACGTGAGGTGAGAAAAGATAACATGAAGAAAAGTCAGGTCCAATCTCCAATGAGTTATTTATCTGTGATTTGTAGCAATACTGTATCCCGACTACACTTACTTCTTCAGGCACCTTTGTCTTGGAGAGCATTAGAGGGCTGGTTACAGTAACGCTGATGAAAAGTTGAGTTTTTTTTTCACCCACTTATTCATGAGCCTGTGATCGTTCATTTATTGATCATTTATTTGAGTTAAGATGTAAGGCAATTCACAAACCTGTGGAGAGCAGAGAATTTTCCCCTGAAGGGATCTATAGTCATTTGGTTAATGGTCTAAACCACTGACATGTAATCAGAACGATTACGTTTGGATGAGGCTGTTAAATCCCCATAAATAAAACAAATCACCAACAAATGGTCCAGAAAAAAATACATTGTGGAAAAATTCGGTTGCTGTAATACCGGTGTCTCCGGCGGTACGTATCCATATACGCCGTCTGTCTTCCGACCACGGATGGACATGACCGTGTCCCTGTTGACTCTGGGCCCCACAGCACCTTCCTCTGAAATTACCTGGCGCTTTCCCTTCTGCGGTGAACAGGGGCTCCGTGCTTCAAGTTTACGAGACTGACACGCTGTCTATGGAGGGGGTGCCTATTGCTTTAAGTTGAGATGGAACTCTTTGGCCTCAGGTCGTTTGGTCAACGTCTATGGGATGCCTGCTGTGAGCTAAATGCGGGCACCCCATTTTCCGCAAACTTAGCTTACGGATTATAAATCATACGGACACTGACCCTACTTTTCCGTGTCGTCTCTGGGTGTCTTTTAACGCATACGCTTTGCCTTTTTGTTTGCTCTCTGGGCTCTGTGGAGATGTAGGAAGTATGCCGTCACTTTTCAAAATAAGGACTCTAATGGAAGACCCATTTTTCTCCTGAATATTACAAATACAGTGTATCGCAAGGAAAATAATGCATTTTTGACTTGGTTCTTCTCAGGGGCTCAAAAAAGACTCAAGCCTACAGGGGTTGTGAACCGCTAGCAAACTTTATCAGTTATTTTTATCCAACGTCCTCCACACAGGCCACGAGTGGCAACACGGCTGGTGGCAGTGGACGACGTCCAACGACTGGAAATGTTATGGGACAATCCTGTACTCTGAAAAGAGAACTTATTCTTGGATTTGAATCAGACACTTACTCTTCTGGACCACAATGTTCCCCTGGTAAGAGTGAGAAGTTTATCGTGGTGAAAATTAAATGACCTTCCAGGTTCTTCTATCCCTAAATGACTTGGATTCTGAATCTGTGACCTCCCACACGGAGCCACGTGGCTAGTGCAACTGAGATGTGCTGTAAGTGTGAGCTACTCACATTTTGAGTCAGTACAAAAAATGTAAAATATTTTGTATACGTTAGGTTAAAATATTATTAAAATGAACTTCACTCATTTTTTGGTGTGGACACAGAAAAGTTCAAACTGCTTTTCTGGCTTGCACTATTACCATTGGACGGCTGCACTCTGATCCTTCAACACAAAGGGATCTAAACCTATCTTTAAGGACTTCTAATGCTAAATGGTCAGCGTTTCAACATTGTGTCCTTATGCCTCTAAAAGTCAAGGTAAAATACCTACCCATCCCAAACTAACAGACCTTCAGGGGCAGACATCTGTCACCAAGCTGCTCTTTGCCCCGGTCCCGCGAGAGCCCTGTGGTCACAACCCTCCACAGTCAGCCCCTTCGGTGTTCGGATCATGACCGACTCTCAGGTTATATAATACACACAAAGGTTGAGAGCAATCATTTCTGGGAAATGGGGTACGGAGTGCTTTTCGAATTTTTAAAATCCTTTCTTTCACCTCCCAATCTTTTAACAACGAGGACCATCATGTTCCCTTGATTAGAAAAATGATCTCTTTACACTTCTGCACGAATGATTTTATAAATTGTCTAAGTATCACAAGTATATTTTAAAGAAGACCAACTTAAAAGGAAATACCCCAAAATGATTTCATCTGCTTTTCTGTAGTGAACCAGTTATTTCTATCAGGGGACAAAAGACACCTCCTTATTAAAAAACTGCAATATCCACCCACCCTTTTAACCTGCAACCTACATTAATTTGCAGGCTGACTTTCTCAAAACCCCTGAAGCTGTTATCGCCACTGTACTAGGCCGAGGCGTAAATGCTTCGGGTTTTTGCTTCAATCTTACACTGATAACAGGTACTTGAATATTTTTGTAACTGACATCAAGCAGAACGGTGCTGAGTTACAGCCCGTGCATGAGATGGGGAGGAAGCCCCGAAGGTATTTCTCTACGCCACGTGTGCGGGGTGAGGTCGTACTGGGAAAATGCCCATCAGTCGGAAGGGGCGCCATTTATACCTGGGTCCTGCAGCCACAGGGCGGAGCCCTCCTGCAGGCAGCCTGCACAGCACACTCAGGAGTGCAGGCACACAGGTGCACACACACACAGAGGGGAGGGGGCTGTGCCTCACCCCAGCCCCAGTGAGCACCCCTGCAGCTGCTTCTCTCACCGGCCCTCCATCCTCCAGGCCGGACCCGCCGCCCTACCTGCTCTGGGGAGCACAAGGTGTGTGCAGAGCTGGTGTCAGTGCGCAGACAGGCAGGGCAGAGGCAGGTGTGCTGTCGGCCCTGCTGGCTCCGTAAAGAAAGAGCTGGGCTTCCAAAGGCCTAACAGGTGTAGTTGTTTAACGCGGCAGGGTTTTTTTGTATTTTTGAGGAAATGGGTCTTTTCCCAACTCCCACAAGGCAACAAACAGTCCCTTTGAACATGGCACGACTGAGCAGAGACTTACTGTTGGTAGAAAAGATGACTTCCCCCTCCTGCGGGGTGGGGTCTGTATCCTGGACCACCTGCAGGGCTCCCACAGTGCGGACGGCAGGGTCCAAAGTGACTGAGCTTTCGTTCACGGTGGTGTCGCTTGCACCTGTGATCTGGTTGGTGGGGGGGCCTCCCAGCGATCCCTCAAAGTCGGTGGGCAAGTCGTCCATGCAGTCGGCATTGGGCTGAGGGGGCAGAAAAGGGTCTGCTATCAGTGTGTGTCATGAGGTTAGAGGCGCAGTGTCTATGGCCTAAAGACTGTCTTGATGGAAGCCCACATTCTCGCCTGCTTTCTTCCTGATGCAGTTTATTAAAAACATTCCCCTTAAATCTCTGTAATGAACATAAAAATGGCTTCCAAAATTCCCTTTCCAAAGGTTCCATTTAGATATAGATAGGAGGTTTTAATTCCAGGAGTAGCAACATCCATACATTCATGGAACTACTGGGAGTAATAGCATGATACTCATTTATAATGACAGCCCTTCCTTATACAGAGGGTTTATTCCTCACCGGGGAAGGAAGTAGCTCGCAGCCTGATAATGAACCCCAGTGAGCCCTGAATTATTTTAAATACACCCATGACATGAGAGGGGACAGAATCTGACTCACTGTCAGATACACACACAAACACACACATAAAACACAGGGCGAGGCTATCGTTTTGATGTTGTTAAGTGTAAGCCAAAGACCAGCTATTAAAAAAAATCCTTATTTTCTTAACAGGCCCATGACAAGACATTTGTCAAATCCTCTACATGGAAATCTGAGAACCCTAACACTGGGGTGCGACCATCATGTGTAACTGCCCCCTCACTGCAGGACTCCTCCTGCCCCCGCCCCCCAGGACGCACTGGAATATAGAGATGGGAGCTCTCTGCTCCGCAAGGCAGCCTGTGTTGCTCAGTCTCATTAGACGATTCCATTATTGGGCAACGTGGCAAGTGTTACTCTTTGGTCTTAGTTCTGCTACTCAAAGTGATACTGAATATACTTAATCTTCTGCATAAGCTGCTTTTAAAATGACTTTCCATTGTTGTACCTCTCCCCAACCGCATAAAAGAGGTGGTATGGAGAGAGATCGGCTTGAAAAATACTATGTATAGCTATTAATTAATTATCATTATTATTTTGCTCTGGTATGAACATCAGCGTCACCTGGAATGACAACGAAATGGTTTTGCACTCCTGATGGATAAAGACCAAGGTGGGCGGAAGGTGGGCATGCTCTGGGTTGACACTGATTACGCTGCGTTAAAAGTTGGCGGAAAGAGAAAACTCCACAGCTCCCAGACTCATTGGGAGCATGAAGCAAGATGTTCAAACCACTGGACTCTTATCTTTGTTTTCTGCTCTTAAACCAGTCTCTCGAGCACCACCCCGGTGCTCCCAATAGTCAGCTGGAAATCACTACCCCCCCACCAAAAACTCAGATTCAGCTCGTTCCCTTTTTTTCCTATATTCCCTTTTCTTTTTGCCTGTTTGTCCCTATTGGAAGTGAGTCAATTCACTGAAACTCAGGTTGTTGAAAGCCAATTCACTGAATGACCGATCCACCCCATTTACTGCCTGTGATGTTGGCCGTGAGCAAGTCTGTAACGAACATTTATCCTCCCCTCATGGGTCTCCTGATCTCCCTATCGTTTCCTCCCCAGTATATCTCATTCTCCACTTTTCTGGCCCCACCTGTGGGCTGGGAGAGCACACCCAACACCACTGTAAGGTCTCGCCCGAGCCCTCCTGGTGAGCTCCTAGTCACCCCTCTCATGACACTTTTCCAGGTGTTGACTCCCAGGTACTCACCCTCAGTACTGTAACACCTTACTCATACTTCCTCCACACTATTATGGTCATTGGTTACTGCCCGTGTCTCACTCTACTGGTCTGCATTTTTAAAAGAATGCTAGTTTTATTAAGATATAATTAACATGTGATATATATTATATATATATATATCACATGTGATATATATAACATGTGACACACACACACATATACATCACAGGATGATCTGATGTATGCATGTATTGCCAAATGATCACCACAATGAGTTTAGTTAACACCCATCATCTCACATGGTTACATTTGGTTCCAGTGATGAGAACTTTTGCACATGTACGAAACAGGGTTATTAATGAGTCACCATGGTGCACATTATATTTCCAGGATGCATTCATCTTATAATTTGGTGTTTGTACCTTTTGACACCTTCATACATTTTGCCCACCCCCAACCCCTGCCCCTGGCAACCATCTGTCTGTTCTCTGTTTCTATGAGTTCAGTTTTTTAGGTTCCACACGTATGTGAGACACAGCTTTTTAAAGTGACTCAATTGCACAACACATTACATGGCTCCTGAATTCCAAGACTCTACATAGTGCCTGACAATTATTAAGTGGTCAGTAAACAATGATCTGAAGATTTGATCTGAATCTAGGTTACTGCTCTGAAGACTTGGGTCTAGATGGAGGGAGGATTTGAGAAAATACTGCAAAAACCGACAAGGTCTGTGCCAAGGGAAGGCACACTATTGGCGGGTAGCAGAATAAGCCATTGCAAAATTTGCTATGTTGGCATAAGGATTATTTGGAGCTGAAATGATTGAAAAGTAGATAAAGAGATGCTCTTTGCCCTCCCTACTATGTGCCTAAAAGCGGGACATAAATTTGCAAAGCTGTGCCCCTCGCTGCACTGGGAAGGGAAGAGCATTCTCATCACCTGTGATCGGGAAGCCACTCGGAAATCTGCACCAGCAAACCTTACGAACGTGACCTTATCGGACATTAGTTTCCTCCGCATATTTACCTGCGTGCTGTTCTGGAAACTCAAAGCCTTTTTCTTTTGTTTTATTAGTGTTCAAAAATATTTCTGAAGATGCTACATAAGCTCAAGTTCTAGCCACCCCTTTGAGTTACTCCTCACTGACTGCTCCCATGTGTATGCATGATGCACGTGATAATAAACTTTGGTTTGATTTTCTCTTGTTAATCTTTTATAAGTCTAATTTATAGGGCTCTGGCTGCAGAAGCTAGGAGGAAAAACAACTTTCCCCCTCCTTGCATTATGTAAAGATGCTTCTAAGCCAACCCCATTGTGTGGGTCCTCAGGGAGGGAAGGGGTTTCCAATGGGGATCCAGTGTGGCTGTCCTTTCAGCCACACACACCTGAATGCCATCGGACACATGATAACTGGCGTGTACTTCAAATGTTGCTGGCTTGTTGATATTGTTCCTTCATTTAAAAACTTCTTAAATTCACTCTGATGCGGGATGTTCAATTTTACTTTGTGGCCCAGCAGGCCCAGTGTTTCATCTCTAACAGAGCAGGGGAGGGCAGCGAAGGAGAAGTAGCTTAATGAGACTGTTGGCGGACATAAGTAGTGTGCGGTAGATAGGATATATCATGCACTGACCTCACTGCCTCTCACCCTTTATACCCACTCTAAATAGTCCGTCAAGTAGCATGTTTAAAAAGAAACCCAATGTATAGCCCTCTAAGAGGAATTAGGGTCATAATGTTTTTTAGTCAAAGATGTTAAATGCCATCTGTATGTGGACAAGGCATAGCTATTCAAATTCAGGTCAGCATGTGGAAATTCCTCAAGTAAACTGACTGCCAAATAGTTAAGGATTCGTGAATAGACCAGCTACACAGGCTTTCCTGTTCAGTCATCCTAGTCACACCTGGGTAACAGTGATGGCAGAAGGTGTTTGCTGGGACAGAAAAATCCAGTTTATTCGGTACCTTATAGGCATATTCACCAAGACCTGTGTTCTGCCACCTTACGGGGCCACACCTAGATCTGCCTGGCAGCAAAGGGGGGTGAAGCAGAATCATGTAGATAAAGAGATGAAAGCACTTCCGATGATAGAGGACCCCCCTTCCCCACCCTTTCAGGTCTGTATTTTGTTTCTCCTGGCAAAATATATTGAACACATAAGGAAAAAAGTTACCCACCATAATGAGAACTTTGTGAGCCCCGAGCTGTGCTTTCATTCTCCTGTTCATTTTGGAGAAACTCCCTTAACAAGTTGAAAATGTTTCAGCTCTTAGATTTCAACTTAAATTTATCTGCCTCACAGCACAGGCAGCCACAGGGACATTCAGTTAAACACAACGACAATAAAACAAACAAACCAAAGCCCTTGCCGCCTGTGTTTGGACTGTCTGGCAGATCAGGATGACAACCAAGTCGTTGGGGAGTGGACCTCACTCACAGGGGGATAGGGATAAGTTTCATAAACATGGTTCTGTGACCAGCAGCTCTCGACTGTAACGGGCTCCAACATCACAGATATTCACCGAGCACTGAGCACTTGTCAGGCGTCAGAAATGAAGGACCAACAGGCACCGTGTATCAGAGAAAGTGACAGGCTCTTTTCAACGTCCCTTGATGATGAGGATCTGGAGTGCAGGAGCTCAGTAAGACTAAAACGATTCTCTTTAAGCTCCATGAAAACGGTTTCGATTAGCTCTAGTGTGTGTTTTCTACTTGAGAAGGCTGTGAGCTTGTCCAATAATATGGAAAGTTCTACGCATGGAGTGAAAAATGTCATCTCTTTGGCATAATTTAGGCCTGGCGCTACCCAAGGACAGAGGATGGAGTGGAAACAACATGCAAAATTCCTCCCAGATTCAGCCTTCGGGATCACCCTCCAGGACAAAACCTGAGAAGCCTCAGGCAGGCGTGGAGGGGGCCATGCGCCTCGGTCTTCTGAGAACTGGCCCAGCTCACGTGCCTGCCTGAGGAGGGCGCTCTGCTCTCTGGGGTGGGCTTGGAGACCGTCACGCTCCTGTTCAGCTGGCCTTTGACAGCCTTGGGAGAAAGCCAAAAGACACTCCTGACGTTTATTTTTCTGGAACTCAAGTGACCTAAGTAAACCCCTATCCAGATGTGATAGGTTTAAGCCCTGGCCAGAAGGCCATGGCTGGCCTAAAAGTCACAACGCTGTAGTTTTGGAAATAAGCCAAATGGCCATCCATTCATTCAAAATAATGAATAGCTGTATTCTCAACGCATTTACAGGTAGCTTCTGGAGAAGCTGTGCCTCCCCAGGAAAAGTCTGGAGTTCTGGGATATTTGGTACAAAATCTGGTTTCGCCGTCTCGACCAAGGAGCACTGGAAGCTTTGAAAATACCTTGAGGGATAGGAAGTAGGTCCCGCGATGTGCCTGTCCACCTCCAATTGTACGTGTTCTAGAGACTGGGCACCAGCGGCACACATGCACACGCGCAAGCACACGCACACATTTCCCCCCTCCCTTGTGAAAGCCAGTTACAGCCAGGAACGTGAAAAGTGCAGACATCGAGTCCCTTTTCTAAGTCACCAGCGTCTGGTAGAGGTGTCTGGTTTTTACTGATGTTTCACGTTCCCAGTGATCGATCTGCACCTCGAACGCATGATGCCTTTACAACTCTGCTCTGAAAATTTAATGCAGCGCCTTTCAAAATCTAGCCGAAAGCTACAGTCTCACAAGTCGATTTGTGTCTGGTGTACCCGCCATAAAAATCGGCATAAGGCTGGCACAGAGGCAGCTGGTTCAGGGTAGAAAATTCAGCCAATGTGTGACCTCATAAGGCTTCAGGTGGGCCCTCCCCAGCGCAGTCTCTCTGATAGTCCTCCAATGATTAGCCCTTTAGCACGAAAGAAAACCTTTGATATCTGATCTGATCCTTCCTGCTTTAGTGACATCTTGGGACCATTAGCATTCGCGTTATTCTCTGCCATTAGTGCAGTGGGGGAGGCCACAGGGAGGGTGCCATGCAGTGAGGGGGAGGGGGTGGGGGAGGCCGGTTTCTGCAGCCCGTCTGGCTGGCTCCTCTTGGCCAGTGCCTGTGCTACTCCGACAGCTCTCCCTCTGATTGGGTGGCCTGGCTGGCCTCCTGCGTGCCCACGGCAGCCGGCGTCTGGGCCCGTGGGCTTCACTTGCTGGGGATCTGGGAGCGTCTCTCCTTGGAGTGTCAAGCTAGCCAGCTGCCTTGGCGGACCCATTCAGTCTTATAAAACATGGAACGGAGGCACCAGCTGGATGGTCACACTAGAATTAAGCAGCTCTGGCTTCCTACTCTCGCAAAGGTCTCCACAGAGACCCGGGGTCAGCGGAGGCTCTGAGCCAGGCCCCGAGCAGCTGTCCTCCCCTCCTGGGTTGGGAAGAGCTCATCTCCACTGAACTCCAGGGGACAGGGGCATGATCAGACACTGTGGCCTGCAGAGCTCCGTGATGGCAGTGCCGGGGGTAACGACACAAGAGGGCACCTTGGGCCTGACCGGCCCCTTGGGCCTCTGCTGGTGTCCTGCCTGCCCCGGCACGCTGCATCTTGAAGGAGAAGCCTGTGGGCTGCACAGGCAGCTCCGGACTCACAGACAGACCCAGTGGGCAGGGGAGGAGGGCACGATGCGCTCAGACTGAGAGAAGGGGAGAGGAGAAGTGTTTTCAGACCTGGGGGTTCTCTAGGGCCTCACTGGGTGACACCGTTGCTATGGGATCAAGGGGACAGAGCAAAGCCAGGAGTGAGGTTTTCTCCCTGCTGGGGGGTAATGCAGAAAGACAGACATCACGATGCTGTAGGCTGTGCTGTGCTTACCGGGATCCCTAGGGCTTTAAGAATGTTCATCTTGCACATGGGGCAGGTGCGGTGGTCTAGGAGCCAGGGGTCAACACAGGACTTGTGGAAAAGATGCCTGCAATGAGAACCATACATCTTAGAGCGGTGGCAACTGCAGAGACTCCTAGTCCACTACCGCCCAGACACTCGTCCAAGGTCACTGGCTGCTCAGGAGCAGAGCCGAGACTTGAACCTCCGTCTCCTGACACCTGGGCCAATGTGCTTCCTGTTATCCCCTGTGGCGATGCCGTGGAAACTTGTCTGGACCCCAGGAGGGGCCCTACATGAGTCCAAGTTCCAGAAAATGTAGAGGATGTAGAAACAGAGAGCTTTTCCTCTTTCTCAGTAGGAAGAATGTTTACTGGAAGGAACATAAGGAGGGAACTTTGCACAGGCCTTTGAGGATAACTGGATGGATGTTACATTTGCATAATGCCAGAACTTCTTTTCTCACAGTTAGAGGACAGCTGCAAAATTAAGGCTCATCTCCGTGACTATCTGGGGTCTAACAGGAAGGGCAGGAGCGCTCCCGGAAGCACCAAACAAGGCAGATGACCTTTGAAGCTGTTATGGCTGCGGGTTGTCAAACCAGAAGCCAGAGAGAAAGGTGCTGTAACCTTCCCCGTTTGTACAGCTGATGTGCTCAACTCCGCTGCCGTCCCCCCAGGGCCAGTCCTGGAGCTTTCGTCTGAGTGGCAGGGTAAGAGGACATTTGGTAGATGTGGGAAGGCTCCTAACAGAACTTCCTCTCAACTTGGCTCTCAGGGGCCCACTCAGACGTATGAAAGACTGTTGGAGTCAGAAGCTCGTCTTCTCACCCACAAGACCCCAGACCAGGGGCAGAAGCAGCCAGAAATTCCTGCCTGGAGCACGAAGAGAGACAGTGGTCTTTCTTAAGGGTGAGGGCTTCTTTAGGACAGTCTGGCCCTGCCTGGCCCTCTCTCCTTGGTGGTGCCCAATACCCAGGGTACTTGCGCTTTCTCCTCTCACTCCCTCTTCTCTTGTCCTAACACTTCTCAAAATGTTCTTTGTGTCAGAGTGCATTTTTCCAAACACATTTTGAAAAAGACCCTCCAAATTAGAGACGAGTGCAGGAAAGGGCTGTCTTTTCAATTGAACCTGGGAAGTATCCGTGTGCCAAGGATGGGATTAGCCGTACACCGCGTATGATCAGACTGGCAATTAGAAAAAGGGAGAGCGGCAGTCTGGATGTGTCATTGTGTTTGCAGATTATCGTTAGGAATGCCCTGCAGACTGGAAGGTATGTGCCGCATGCAATTATTCCCTCCCCCATGCTTTGTCCAACAAGGAGCGTCGGCCAAGAATTGCACTCATCACTGGGAGTCGCCAGGATAGAGATTTGGCTCCTTGCCTTAGCGAGTATGACAGGAGAGGCAGGCATTAATAAAATAATAATATGTATAAGCTACTTAATGACAATGGCGCTAAGTACCACATTAGAAGGGCAGGGAGCTGAGAGGATTAGGAGGAGAGTTTCCCCGATGAAGTGCCAAAGCTAAGACCTGAGGGCTGCCTGGCCATTGTCCTCACGAAGGGGAGGGGAGAGGAAGGAGGGTGTCCTAGGCAGAGCCCCAGCCAGACAAAAGCCCTGCACCGGGCACGGGAAGAAGGCACCGTAGTGCAGAGACTGCTCACGGATAGAGTCTGCACCTCCCGCACCACGGTCCCCAGCAATTCCTCACTCCTTAGGCTCAGTCTCCACACTCAGGAAACAAGTTTCTACCCTGAACTTGCCCACCACCTGGTGACCCTCCTGGGAACACAGTTACACAGTCTGGTCCCTTTGACTGTGCCCAGCAGCAGGCTCTGCCGTGTCTCTGGAACGGGTGCTGGACTCAGGAGAGGGCGGGGCTCATCATCAGCCGTTGGAGCTTAAAGAAGCCACTCAGTATCTCCAGGTTCATTTGCCTCACCTGTAAGATGCACAGCTACCTACTCGTGTGGAGAAGACTTCCCCGAGCGTCCATTCCACAGAAGTCAGTCTCCATTCTCTAACGCCCTGAGTGATCTCTCTCCACCCATGGGTCTTTCTTACCTCTTCTGTGGTGGTTCGTGTTAGTTTTATGTGTCAGCTGTGCCAGGCTCTCCAACCAAACACTAATCTAGGGTATTCTGTAGATGTGATTGACTTTCAGTAAAGGCGATTGCCCCACATAATGTAGGTGGGCCTATTCTAATCAGTTAAAAGGTTTTAAGAGCAAAAGCTTTTTAGAGAAGACATTCTGCCTCAAGGAGGCAGCATTAGCTCCTGCTCAGAGTTCCCGGCTGCTGCAGACTGGCCAGCCCCTACAACGAGGTAAGCCAGTTCCTTGGAAACACGTGGTGTTACGTAGCGGTTCTCTGGGGCACCCGACCATCCTCCAACGAGAATAGAAGGTCAGTGAGCACACAACCCTTGTTTGCCTGATTCACTGTCGTATCCCAGCATCTAGAATAGTTCTTGGCACACAGATGATGCTCAAGAAATATCTGCTCTGTAGATAAATATTTACCAAAGGCCCCGGCACTCCTCGCTGCCTGCGCATGGTCTTCGAGGCCCATGGACTCGCTCTCCCTCCATGTCTTTCATGTTCATCACTTTTCCTTCCCCCAGGGCTGCTCCCTCATTCATAATCTCAATGTCTTTTTTTTTTTCGGTGTTATTCCAATGACATTCGCACTGCTCTCCATGCCAGCAGTCTTTCTCTCTCCTCCTCATCCCACTCTTCCTTGCCAGAGGTATCGTCTTAAAATAAAGTATGAGTTACATCAGCCCCCTGTTCCATTCTGCTCTGTGCTAGGAGCTGGGTACAAAGATGAGTAAGACAAGCCCCCTCCTTTCCAGGCAGAGACACGGCCCTTCGGTGGCTCCCTGGAAACTAAAATGAAAAGGCCATGGAAAGGCCACACTCCTGGATCCGTTTTCTAGTGTTGAAAGCAAGTCACTGGAAACTTTAAAAAATCAAAGGGAGAACTCAGGACCAAAAAAAAAAAAAGTGCCGAAATGACACAGGGTGATCACGTGGATTATTAACTACCATTTCTAGCGCCGTATTTCTTGCGCTAACCATCAAACATGGACTGTACCCTTACAACTGGATTGCAGAACAAGTTTCCCCTCCCAAATAGAAAGAGAAATAAAAGTCACTGGGCTGAATAAATAAGCAAAGGAATAAGGGAAGAATGTGGACTTTAGGGAAAGGCACCCACAGTTTAGTAAACATTTCCAAGGCAAAGTCCTTTCTGTAGGGTTGTCGGCGGAGCGCTGTCCTTCCCTGTGTGTTAACAAGGCAAGGCGGCCCCCAAGTGCAGTCAGAGGAACAAAAGAAGACTCTTTATCTCTGAACAGTCCTGACAAGCTGGAAGCGCAGCAAGGGGTTCGCCGAACTTTCCTCGTTCCTTCCTCCCCAAAGGGCAGCCAGCATTTAGAAAGCATGCCCACAGCTGCATATTAATGCAAAGAGGATGATGAATAATAAAATAAGCCCTCACACTTTTAGTAGCACTGAAAACCCAGCTCCGCCCATTTCCCCATCTACTTATTCCTGTTTTCTGCTGTCCTTTTACCGGTATGTGTGACTCCCACCTCATTTAAATGACAGATTTTTTCCTCACCTGTAGGAGGGCTATTTTGGCCTGTGCATTTCTTTCCTTTTTGCAGGCTATCAGGCCTTGCCACCTGCCATTGGGATTAGGGTCCCCTGGCTTTCCTTCTGGCACCAGTGCGAGCTGTTTCATTCCCCTCGGTGACATGGTCACCCAAGAATGTGAGTCATGGGGACTCAAGCACCCCATTCTCCCAGACACCATGAGCTACGTGAACAGCTCGCCCAGTGTGTCCCTGGGGAGTCGAAATGTTCCTTCGGAGCCTCAGAATCTTAGTTGCGCAGTTGTCAATGAAATAAGAGTGAGTTTTAAATATTAATTTAATTTAATGAATAAACAATACCTACTGGTTACCAAATGCCTACTATGTGCCAGGTATGTAACATACATTATTAATTCTCGACGGCCCTTCGAGGTAAAATTATTCTTCCCATTTTATGGAGTGGGAAGCTGACGCCCATTAAAGTGGCTTAAGTTACCCCAAGAGCCCGTAAACTGCAGAGCCAGGACCCAAACCTGGCCTTCACCCAGGACTGCCCTCGCTGTTTTGCCCAGCTCCACACTCCACGGCCCACCTCCCCAGTAAACTGTTGTGGGTGGGTGTGGGGGAGTTGGAGAAATTACAAATTTTTCTTTCCAAATGTACTTTCGTGTTCCAGCTTCAAGGCGGCGGTATCTTAGTTACAGAGGCTGAGGACCTGGCAAAGGGGAAAGTGAGAGGCCTCGTCAGGCCTCCCCTCGGGTCACAGTCTGCCCAACCGACGGCGAGTGGGGAAACTCCCGGGCTCTGCCCTCCCCATTCTCCACACCCAGTGGACCTGGGAAATGAGGAGTGGGCAGCCCCAGCACCTCTCCCCCCAAATTTTCACACATGGATCATGAAATGCCCTGGAAAGCAATACCCACTTTTTTTGCCAGTGGTCTTCCTGACCTGGCCTGGCTCTTCCGTCTCGCCTTAGCTCTCTAAACTACAGGGAGGAGATCACTCCCCAGACGTAAGACGCTTCAGGCGTGGGCACAGTCCTCAAAGATGCACCCCCAATCTGACCTGGTCATGTCTGCTAGGCCCCTGTTCACCCCACACTTGCATCAGAACGCTGGAATGCCCCCCTCATATTTTTGTCTGGGTTTCGGGGGTGGCAAACCTTGCTCGTACGTCAAGCCACAACTCAGACGTCCCTTCTCTCCCCTGGTGATGCCCCCTCTCCTCTCCAAACCACCAAGTGGAGCCATTGCTTTTCCTTTCTTCCCGATTGTTCCTCCCCATTTGTCACAGCAGCTGGGCATGTGCTCTGGTTCCCAGGGTTTGAAGACCAGGCCTTAGCTCCGTGACCTTGGATGTTCTATGACAATGTTCTCTAATTGTCACTACGACTCTTACTATTGTCAGGGACAACCTTTCAGGGGACTGTTTTGACAATTAAATGGACAAAGAACATAGACACTTAGAATACCACCTGGCACTTGAATAGCATGAAGTCAGAGTATCATGCTATTTTGTGTATCATGTTTTTTGTTTGTCTGAATCATTTCTTTATAAATGGGTGAAATTAAAAATATTTAAACTGCTGGTACAGCATGGGCACTGACCACTCAGAACGGATGCTGGCATGATCGCCCTGGCTTACTGTTCTGTGTCCTGAGTGAGCTGTGACGCCTTTGACGAGCAGAGAGGAAGTGCTTCTATTTTCATAACCTAGTAGCACACCTGGAGTAGTGCACGCTCTCAGTATTGTGTGCTGAGTATTGTGTGTGTGAAAAAGGAATCCCTTAAGTTCAAGTTCCCCAAGTCATTACTGGATCACGTGGTGCACTTCCTGGCGAGCGAGCCTCCCGTGGCAGAGCTCCGTCTGGAAGCAGTGCCCTCCTTTCCACGGACTCAACGCATGAAAGACTTGTGCCTTCCTCTGGGGGCCAGTGGCCAGAGGACATGAAGGGTGTAGAGGAGCTGGGTCCTCCCTCGACTGCCTGGCAGATATCTCCCAGGGACACTCCTTCCACGCAAGTCTGCTTTTGGGAACGTGCATGCATGGCTGTGGGCACAGGCATCCCTCCATTGGAATGACTGGTGACGCACGTCCCCAGGGCTGACGGAGCTGCTGAGTAGGAGAAAGCACCCCATGCCTATCCAGAGGACAAAAGAATCCTAAATTGCTCTCATTGACTTTCTGATTTGTCTAACTGCTCCTAAAATGAAGTGCATTCAAGGAGGACTTCACTAGCATCTTGACTGCCAAGGCTGAGAAAACCACAGGGGAAAAACTGGCTTCCCAGTGCATAACCTCTGCCCGACCCTCGTGCTGTGCCTGTGGTCCAGTAACCCGCAAGCCAGGCGATCGCTGCACTGTGGACACTCTGTGTTTTTTTCTGTGCTGTGTTGTGCAGACCAGTAGGTTCCACCCCTGCCCCTGTGAGCTAAAGAGAGCTCTGCAAGAGAAGGGAGGGTGGGTTTCACAGCTATCTGTGAGGAAGCCTGAGAAAGAACAGATTTCTGCATATTGTTGGAGAGATGCCAAACGGACACCAGAAGTCACTGCTAGGAATTAGGGTTCTGAGAAAAAAGTAGGAAAATCAAGAGAGAGTATGCTTTGAACACAGAACTGATGCTTTGAACACAGAACTGATAGGCTTGTAGGGAGATGTACAGTCCACTTAACTGTTTTAAGTGATGGGAGTGCAACATGTAGAGAGAGTGACAGGTCACAAACAGATAAGCGTCAAAGAGCCACAGAATTCAGGAAAGCGGACTCTTCCGTGGTGAGGAGAGCAGGAAACAGGAGGGGGGAAGAGCTGTCCAGGGTGGAGACTGGGGGAGGGAAGCCCCAGGGCCAGGGGCTGCCGGGATGAACTGCACAGCTGCGTATGGGAACGTGGAGAAGAAACCCCACTGGGTAGAAAGCTGGATGACTTTAGGAGAATACGAAACACAGTTGAAAAGAGTGGGCCCAAATCCGTATTCTGAAGTAACGCAGATGGATGGAGCGGAGAAGAGGCATGAGCAGTGAGGAAAATGATTGCAGACTGAGCCAGACTTCCCCGCGTTCCTTGAGATGATGAAGTACTTGCCATTAAGTTGTTTCCTGCCATACTGTCTCGTGTTTCTATGTCTCCCAGGCAACAGGTCCTTACAGTGGTCCCCTGGTGGGGTTTCGGGGCTCCGTGTGGATCTGGACGGTTGGGCAGACAGAGCCCTCCTGCCACAGACTCTGTCCAACTGGACCAGGGCTGCAGGTGGGGGCGACTGCCATCAGGCTTGGTCTGAAAGGTTTGGACCAGTCGTGAGACACTGCATTTCCCTGATTCCCTCTATTCAGGTTGTGTAAACACTGTTTAAAATGAAAAGGAAAAGAAGAAAAGGAAGGGGTAGAAAGCTGTCCCAGGTCCAGGAGTGACCAGATTCTGGCTGTTGCTGTAAACATACGGACTTCGATTAGGCAGGGCAAGATGCCACACTAGCAGGTCTACCTGCTGGAGACTAAAAGCATGCGCCAAAGAATCACGGTCACGTCCTGGGCACGGGCACTGCCCTCTGTGTGGGAGGTGGGTCTGTTTGCAGGCCCGCCGTGGCAAGCTCGGAATCACGTGGACAGAATAAAATCCTCGATGCTGGGCTAGGTTTGATCTGCTTTGCCTGAGGTTCTCAGAGATTTGGCTTAGAGGGAGACGGGGGTTGCTGAGGTGGCTTGTTAGCCGAAACCATATTCCCAGAGAGTTGAGCACAGCAGCAAACTCCAGGGGCCGGGAGAGGGTGGGGCTGCGGTGCCAAACCCACAGCCCGTGGCACAGTGGAAAGACTGGCCTAGAAGTCAGAAAGCCTGGCTTTGCTTTGGGCCCTGTGACCAGCCTCTCTGAGTTAATGGTGTGTTTGTTTGTGTTAAAATAATGAAGCATTAATGGTACCTGCTCTGTAGTAGAGGCTATGGTGATACAATTAGCTATTATATGTAAAAGAGCTTTGCAAACAGTAGAGAGCTTTAAAAGTACCATAATAAACAGCCACTTACTTTGCCTAGTTATCTGTAATACTGGATTTAAACAGTAGTAAAGGAAAACCAACAAAACTTGGAAAACTAAGACACTGCATTAGATCCTCTTGCTACTAAACTCAGTTTCTTTTTTCAGCTGCAGGGGAAGAAATCCATCCTGGGGGAAGGCACTTAACGAGGGGATTGCCAAACCCTCCTTCGTAGCCAGTCTCCCTCACCCCTCTGGCTTCTGGGGGAGGGAGGCCCTGTGCTGCAAACTTGACCCTGGTCTAATTATATCATTTGGCTGGGGCCGCGAAGCTGGTTGGCATTCGTCCCGTCTGTCTAGTTGATTAATATAACTGGGGATCAGGACATTTGAAGTCAGAATGCCATATTTAACAAGGTCATTGCAGTTCCAGGCTTCTTTCCTGAGGTGGCATTTGCTGTTGAAAATACAACAGAAAGTAACACATCAGACATCATTTTCCAGAACTGCCACCTCCTTTCATGTTCCCTTCCTTTAATCCCTTGGATTAAGTGACGCACTTAATTTTTGGCTGGGTACACAGACACATCCAAAGTAATCAAAGAAAAATTATTAGAAAACACCATCTGCACACTTTGAACTTGAATTTTATGTAATTTTGCCTAAGGCAAAAAGTAAACTATTTTTTTTAAAAGTCCACAGCATAGCATCTTTGGTACTTACAATTTTCTTTCCATTATTTTACATGCAGGCATACAAATTGCCAAGTCTTCAGAAAGCTCCGTGACGAAGTTTGTACACAGTCATATGTGTGTACCATATGCGTCACGTACCCAGGACTCAGATGAAGATGGGCAGTGTCCGTTCCCTGGAGGGGTCTGCCCTGATCCTCACCCGCCGGCACCCACTCCCTGCTGCCTCCATCTCTGCCTCAAGGGGAAGGGTGTTTGAACGGTACTGCGCTGGGCTCCAAGGCAACCCTAACATGAGCATCCCACGGCCCGCTCATGGGGCGTGAATTGTTACCACCTTTCAGGAAAGCGATCAAGGTCCTTTGACATCTTTTTGACCCGGTAAGTTCACTTTTAGGGATGTACCCTAAGGGATATATACATAGAAAAAATACATAAACAATTAAGATAATGATTCTATAATGATGAAAATTAAAAGCAGTTTAAATGCTTGTAACAGTAGGAGGGCGGTTAAATAAACTTTAATAATGGGCTACTCTGAAACCATTAAGATATTTCAGAATAATTTCTAACTGTGAAAAATGCTTACTTTTTAATGTTCAATAAGTAGAATAAAAATTATATTAATGGCCCGACTCTACAACGTTTAACATTATGGAGTTTATATTGATCAACATACAATTTATAATATATATGGTGTTCCTGTACACATATTATAAAACTGAATATACCAATATTAATAATGATTATTCCTGGGTGGTAAGATTAATTTTGTTTACTTCTGTATACTTTTCTCTATTTTCAAAGTGTCATAATTAGCCAGGAAACCTTGAAAGTTATTTTCTCAATCACATCTACAGACAAACAGAATGCCCAATAATCCACATAAGAATGCCCAATAACTTGCGAGACTTGAGCTTGAAAGAGTGAGATGAACCTAGAGAGCCAGCCAACATTTATTGCTCTGCTCAGAAAAGTGAACTTGGGAAAAAATCTGTTCCTAATCAAGCCTATGTCACAGGCACGCAGGGTAAAGTCAGGACAGGCTGTTTCTGCCCAGCTAGAAAGCGCCCCTTTGTTTTCTACTTCACGAGTTACAGGACTCCGAGTCAGGACCCTGATCACATTTCAGCATTTGGTAATTTTTTTTTTACTCATAAATAGGTTGGAATTTTCTGTCCACACAGACATTCAGTTCATTTGACTCATCTAAAAATCAGACTGGTCCCTGGAGAAAACCTCTTCAGGGGCTAGTGTTTAATGTTAGTGCTTTCAGTAAAAGTTGATGGTGATGGTTTGAGTTTTCAAATATGAAAATGATGTCCATCTTTCGATCAGAGTATAATTGTTCTTTCCGTCCTGTTGTTTGTAATGATCATGTCCTGTCTGGCAAGGAGAGTGAATGAGAGTCCGTCCCCTGCCCGCAAAGGGAAGTCCCCAGATGAGTGTCAGCAGCCCACTGTGATGCCACCTTGGGTTATTGTTCAAGGGTCCCAGGCATGGATCCCACACCGGGGTTTCAGGAGAGGCAGGGGAGGCTGTTGGCTTCCCTGGGTGGGTTTGGTTGGAAGAACCCAATGAAAACAAGGACACAATGAGCAAACAGCCTTCCAGGAAGGCCCACAGGACGCCAGCCACTCGCTGGGTGTACTACTGTGCTCTTAGCTACATTAGCTCAGGAAATCTCATGAATTTGATTGTGACGAGACTAGGCCTTGGCAGGCAAATCGCTCTGGAAGTCTTATGATACGTGTTTATTCAGAAAGTCCTAAACATGGGTCCCTTTACTGTTTGCTAGGTACTTTATACTAGATGTCGCCCAGAGCTACTGATGTCACCTGTGTTGGGTCGCATCAACTGGGAAAGAAAGCAGCTGGCTGCCAGACTGGTTAGGTGGATGCGGATGATTTACGAGTGTTTGTCACTGGTAGACACAGGGTACCTAACAGAACCTCAAAGAATCTCTTAAACGGAGTAGACCAAAATTGGGCTTTGCTTGAAGAGCCCTCAAAAAATTCTTTTTCCAAAATCTCCAGGCCTATCGCTTTTACATTCTATCTGACTCAGATATTGAAATGTCATTAGAAATTCCTTCGCCAGGTGGGGTACCTGTGACCCCAATTTACACCTACAAACTTCATTTGTTCTTTCACGACTAATGTGTACTTGCTTTAACGGGAGGCACTCATTCTATTTTTGCATATTACTGTATTTAAACCCCCATTTCATCTCTTTCAAAGGGAAAACTATTAGTCATGCTCTGATCTTTATAAAAATGTAGGCTTAAATTTCAAACAACCCCCCACTATTACATATTATATGTCCTGAATTACTAAAGAACTCCTAAACTGATACAAGTGAAGTTTAGCCTCATTCCGCAAACAGAAGAGAAAGACAAAGGGTAGCATAGCATTTACACAAAGAATCGAACAATTATCCACCCAGAAAGGAACTGTGCCTTACTGACCCAGTTGCGAGTGTTCTGCGGCTCTCTGGAGGACTAAGAAGAAAGTCTCCGAAAGATAAGACAAACTTGGTCTTCAAGTATCTTGAGTGTTTAAGAAAATCTGTTTCAGGGCTTGAAATCTGTTTCTTAGGTCATAATTTTTGGGCACCAGTGTGCTAGCTGCTGCATTGTCTTCTATGGTTTAGAATCCAAATGAAAAGGCATGAGCATGTTTTAAATACAAACAAATACAGGTGTATCTTTCAGTCACCAACTGATGCTGGTGGCCATTTCCAACTGTCCCCGGTGCTGACTCATGCTGGGCTCTCCTGCCCATCTTCTCCCGACTGGGTCCTCCTCCTCTCTGTGTCCCCAGGGTCCACACTCCCATTCAGGCCTCCAGTGCTTCCTACCTTGGTTTTGCAATAGTCTTGAGGAAAGCATGAAGAGAAGGGATATATAAAGTGGAGTCCCTTTAACTGAGCTGCTGAAATTATTAATGTTACGAAAGTTGTGGCACGAGGAAAGACTCTGTTCCTGGTCTCACTATCCTGGGAACTTAAACTCTTCTTGTTAGTGCCTAGATATACATCTGGACCTGCAGACAACTTGACACTCTAATTACCCTGAAGGACTACTATATCCAGGCCACCCAACTACACCCTGAAGGACTCACAAACATATCCACCTGACATCCATTATCCAGACCACTGGACGTGACCAGACCTCCTGGTACCCACCTTCTAGGCCACCTGGTATCCATCATTCAGACCATCTGATGCGTGACTGATAACCATCCTGGACAGTACTATAGGGGGCTAAGACTGCAGGGCTGATAATTCTCAATAACGTGCTTCTTCCTATAAGAGCTTTGAACTTTTCTTCCTTTTTTGGAACACCACTTGGGTTTCTGCCTGAATCAGTGTTTCTGGAATAACTATTCTTTATGCAAATAAATGCTTGCTGTCTTTCACTTGCCCTTTTATTTTTAGGTTAATAGTCCCACTGGTCTCCCCAACTCCAGTCAGATCCACGCAAGCCACGTTCCACGCGGTGCCAGTGTGCTGTGAAAATCACACGAGCTGAGCCCCTCAGAGGGTCCCCAGCACCTGGCTACAAGCTGGGCCCCTCGGCTGGGTGTTCGGGTCCTAAATGGCCTCGGCCACCCTCCCCTCCCCCATCACCCTGACACATGTGTCAGATACTAACAATTCCTGCTTACTGCTAGTTTTCTCCACTTGGAATATTCTTCTTAGTGCTGACTGACTGAAGTTTAGTACGACTTTATGAAAAACAATTAGGTAATTTGAATACCTAACCTTAGAAAAAAGGAAATACCACAAAATGTGAATGAAGGTCTACACACATAGCTATTCACCACAGCCCTATTTATCACAGCAAAAAGGGTGTGTGTGGGGGCAACTTAAATGCCCAAGAATAGTCAAATAAATTATGGTATATGGGATACTACATAACAATTAAAAATGAGGTTGACAATGTCTTAAAGACATAGAAATGTTTATTCTAGAAAGGACTTAGAAGATACACGGATCTCCAAAATGATGCCATACAAGCCAAGGAAGAAAGAAAAATAGGAATAAAGACATAAAGCAGAGTCTGAGATGAGGCTGCAAAAACACGGTTTAGCTACGTGTGAGCCGCGAACCTGGCTCTTCGCTTTCCATCAGCGAGCACAGAACCAGTGCTCACGGTATCACTATTTGGCCTCCACAGGATGAAGACATCCCCTCGTGGGAGAGAGGCAGTCGTTCCACACGTGAACTGCTGTGGCGAGGAGCCCCAGAGAAGAGGGTGAAAAACTAAGAAGATGCACCCGGCAGGTTCCCTAAGGGGGATTTATACTGAAATCCCGGATTAAAGCCATGGCTTCTGCACCGGCCAACTCCACTCCCTTGTGAGGAGCCAACAGGTAACAATGCAGGTTTTTAGTTTTCTGTGAATCTACCTTGTTGCAGAACTTGAACTTAGAGAAATAGAAGGACCGAAGTGCATTTCAATGACTCTTCTTCCCCCAAACAATTTTTTTGGTCATACTTCTGATACACTTAATGAATTTAAAGTTGTAACTGCTGAAAAGTACCCGGAGTCATGCTAATCTAGCTGTATAATTACAAAGAGACTCAATCAGGATGAATAATTAGGGGCAGGAGTAGAAGCAGAGAGCTTAGTGAGAAAGCTTCTGCAGGGAGACAGGAGAGCACTGGAGGTCAGAACGACATAGTGATAGTAGTAAAAGCAGTAGTAGTTCTAATAATAAAATGTTACACTATATTGTAGTAATAGCAATAATAGCAACATTTTAAATGTGTACAATTATTATTACTTGTCAGACTTTGAACTGAATATGTAAAAACCAATTTTTAGTTAAATAAATTAGATTCTTGGATCAAAGTCTAAGTTCCTTTACTGGCATTTTCTTTTGTTAATAAAAGTCAAGCCTAAATTAAAAACACAGCACACACAAAGCTGGCACCCTCTCTGAGATCCTACGAGTTTCGGCGGCACTGCCCTAGTCTGTTCTTGTTACTAAGAAGATCGAGGGAAATGGTATCTGCCTTTGACTTCCTACTCATTCATACTCTGGCTACCAGTCCCTTTACAATCATTCTAAAACATTTAAAGAGTTTACTAATTTAATTAAGATAGAACTTGTACAAGCAAGAAACAACTCTGTGTATCCTTTCATAGGTCCATTGTTAAAGAAGACTCGTTCACAGATCTGGTAGGGATGTACCTGCACGACTTCTCTGGAGTCATTGCCATGGAGTCATCACCATGACTACGCAGAGGAGGGGAATCACGTATCAGTTCCTCCTCACTTGTGCCGGGGTCTCCGAAAGAAACAAACAAGGGAAGGAGTTTTGCAAGCATGGTGGTACAAGAGCATGCATTCCTGAGTGACATAGAGACGCCCTACCCATCAACAACAGAGTGCAGAGGCACCCAGCGTGTCAGGGGTGAGAAGGCCACAGGAAAGAGTACTGGAGAAGAAAGACAACCAACTGGAATCGTTTTTGAAAGAGTTTTGACTCCAAGGAGATGCAAAGAATTCTGTGGATGAGTCAGCCTGGAAATAATGGGAAAGACAGTCTATGAAGTTCATAGGAGCAACGACTCAATAATACCCCAGAGGAAATTATCTAGCAAAAAGCAAATGCCAGTGCATTTGTTTGATAACATCCATTAGTGCAAACTGTCTGGCAGATAAGAGCAACAGGCATAAAAATATCTTGATTTTAAAGTCAGCATGGAAAAAAAAATGTATGAGCTCTTCAAAGAGTGAGTACGTGTGGCGAGTCTAAGATCAAACAGTCATTAAGCAAAACCTGTGTTTGGGAACGCACAATGCATTTTGCTATTTAAAGCAATACCCACGATAAGAAAGTAAAAGCAGATGGACAGTAAGGAGCCTGAAGCAAAAAGAATCAAGGAATGAGCTGAGAACCAAATAATGATGCACAAAGGAAAAGCTTGGGGCCAAACTGACCTGACCCTGAAGTTTTTGTGCATGTGAGTGCAATAAACATTAAAATGCTATTTTTTTCTTGCTTAGTATTTTCAAAACATTTTACTGCGAAAGGAGGTCTGGCCTCATACATCACGACGATCTAAATACTGCTAAAGCCATGCAATTTGTCATAATTAAAAATTACAAGCGGCCAGATGTTACCCAACAGGCCATGGCCAAGGGGGCTGAGATATGCCTGTGGCTGGGATGTTATGCAGCCTCCAGGAACCAGATGCCGCAACTCGGAGTTCTGAATGAGCAAGATCTTTTACCCTGTACGAATTACGGAGCTAAAGGAATGCTGTAGCTCGTTTGGAAAATACTTTCTTAATTACATTTATAAAGTTCTTTGGAGTTTCAGGAAAAAGTTGCTATTTAAATTGAATTTGCTTCGGATGCTTCTTTTTTTAAAGTCTCACAGGGCTCTGAACAATCTCCAAGAAACAAAAAAAAGGAAAACGCTTTCCTTGGTTTTAACTATCAGGCTTTGGGACACCCTGAGTAGGGTCTGCAGAGATGGAAGGGGCTGCGCTGAGAGGCCCTCTGTGTCTGCCCTTCTCTGCCGGCGTTTCTGGAGTCACCCAGTAAACACCAAGCATAGTGTCCAGAGAGAGAATGTTTGTGTCCTACACACGTTTGAAGGACACTCCCAAGTCTTTTTGCGTCCGGTTTATGATTTGATCTCAGGGGTAGTTAGCAATCTCTAAGCCAAGGGAAGGAATCCCACTTGCAGGCCTTGGCTGGGCCGCCCCTGCCCACTTTCTTCCCACCGGTTTCCTAATGATGAAGTTGCCTGCAAGCATTTCAAGTGCGATCTATTCCCCTTGAGAGTTTCTGCATTTATTTCCTGGGTTTTTTGTCACTTCTTTATTGTTTTGGGATCATTAAACTGATTCCCCTAATGGCATACTTTCTTTTGTATTTCTAATAAATAGTTCTTATTGATGCACTGTTTTATGAATAAATGGATTGTTTCATATCTTTGTGTGTTTCCTAACTTTGTATTTCTCTACCTTATTTAAGTACTTGAAGACTTTTTAAAGCCAATCTTTTTTTGAGTGAGGGCCATTTCTTCAAAGCAGAATTTAATTTTTATTTTTAAAACACTTGCACAAATGCAAAAACTGTGAAAAAAAGGTTTTGCTTACAGGAGGACAGCTTTTAAGGTAACTTGGAAATACTTTTTAAAAAGATTTTTAATTTATTAATCTTTAGAGGGGAAGGGAAGGAGAGAGAGAGGAAAATATCAATGTGTGGTTGCCTCTCATGTGTCCCCTGCTGGGAACTGGCCTGCAACCCAGGCATGTGCCCTGACTGAACTTGGAAATAATTTAATTAAATGATTTAAATTTATTTAATTTTAACTGTACAAAGAGAATTCTGACACAGTAAGAGTAAATTTCCGTAGGGAGAGGGGATGGGAATTACAGGGGAATCGCTGAGGTAGTTCTCCCACCTCTGCATCCTGGGGGGTCTCTCCTATGGAATCTAGACAATCTGTTAGTAAAAACAAACAAACAAACAAACAAAAAATGAAAAAAAAAACCCTAGGGAAATGGAATTTGCCTGCCTCTGGGCTTCCTACTCCTTCCTGGCCATATTCTGGCTGCTGACCCTTCCTGCTTATTCGGAAAACGTTTTAAAGATTCTCTTCACTTAATTAAAACAGCTCTGTCAAATTGAGAATTGACCCCGAGCATCCCAGATCCGAGGCAAGGACAGCTGGTGCTGGGAGCCGCATCGTCAAACTGTACTGTGCGGCTCTAGTTCGAAGCTGTGTGCTTCTTTCGGTGCAAAGAGGATCAGAAAAGCACTTCAAGGAGAAAGGTTACACAAAAAGAATGAGTTTCCGGTTATTTGATCCTGACCCACAGAAATGTTTGGGCAGGTGGGCCTGGCAGGTCTGACCCAGAGGCCGGCAGCCACACCGGACCAGTCAAGAGCAGGCAACCCTGGTGACTCACCGGCAGGGCAAGATCCGGACCACGTCGCTGGGCTTGTAGCCTTCAATACAAACGGCACAGTTGTCAAAGTCGGGCTCTGTTTCCTGCAACAGAGAAAACACACGTGAGCCCACTTCCGTGGCTTCAGCTCTTGTGGAAACGTCCAGGTAGCATGTCAAAGGACAGCACGCCTCAAAGCCGGGCAGGCTCCCACAGCCTTGGGGGTGCGGGGTTTCTTCATCAGTAATTGACTGAGTATTGGCATAATGTCCATTTCTTCAAACCTCCACTTTTTCGTTTCTGGGTTCCCCTGCAAGTGCTCCTGGGAGGTGATGATGTTTTATGTACCATTGTTAACAATGCTGTTCATTATAACTAGAGGTGACATAGCAAAAACCCAAAGATGAGAAATACTATTTATGGAGCAATATCAGAACAATATTTTATCTACCCATTCCTTGGGAATCTAATGTATACAACTCTAAAATAGTGCTTCTAACTCTTTTTCTGAGTATATAAATCCCCCTTAATACCCCATAAAATATTACTTATATAAGTCCTTATTCTTGTATTATTGTATGTTTCAGGGGAAAAAGTAATGAAAAATACTTTAAATTTGGTGCTCATTTTTAAATGAATGTTATTGCATTAATACGCTCAACAGCATTTTCAGGTAGATGAAAACCAGCAGCACACAAGTCGGGAGACAAATCAATCACTCAGACTGGTGACAGCCCCAGGAACACATGTGGGCCAGGGCTCCCTCACAAGCCCCCAGGAGCCCCAACTCCACTGCTCCACACTTTCTCCTGCGGTGAAGAGAGACCTTCAGAGGCCGCAGGTGTGGGTGGCACCACTTCGCTGACCCTCCTCAATGATGGCTTTCTGTCATCATTTTACAGCAAGGGAGCCCGCTGCAAAGACCACGGGGTTCTAGATGCCTCCCTTCACGGGCTCTGAATAGGCTTCCTGCATGTACTGCAGATGCACGTGGAGGGCATCACTCAGCACCTACCATGATCTTCCCTGCAAAGATTCATGGGAAACTTTTTCAAGTCCTAACAGGCACGGTCATTAGAAATAAAACCCAACACAAAACTGAGTGGGTCACTGAATTAGGTAATTAGCTACTGTTTCAAAACTGAACATGATTTGCTTCTTTGCATTGGCTATTCGAAAGCCCCAACCTAAATTCAGTTATATTTTAAGGTAATGCATTTGGATACTAATTTATCCCAACTTTATATGTTTTTCCCACACTTTCTGTTTAATTTCTCATATTTTCTATCCAGACTACTTTGATGTATGCATTTTACAAAGTGCTTTAAATTATATTTAATCAAGACGGGTATAGTAACAGATGCTTAGTGGAGAACTATCAGCATCCTTCTGTCTCCTTTCCCACCCTTCTCTCTCTTCTGCCCTGGTGGCCAGTAGAGCCGGAGCTGGTTGGAACAGCTTCTCACCCCAAAGAAAAGAGGCCGTTACCTTGTCTCCTTTCTTGATGGTCCTGACCTGGAGCTTGCTGATGGCTTTCTTTGCTGCATCTCCCAGTCGGCGCTGAAAGATCAAAAGCTGCTTGTTAATAATAGAGGTCTGTGATTCTTGACTTAGTTTCTGATGACATTTAACAAACCAGGGCAGCTGTCTCTGGAATCATGCACAAGAAGTGGCCTGCCTGTCCATGAACAGCTCTGGAAGAGGTGGACTGGTGATATTGGTGCAAAGTGGCCCCAGGAACTGAGGTCTGCTGGAGAGAAGCTCCTCATGGCCAATGTTAAGCAAGGGGCGCATGGAAAGAGCCTGCCTGACAGTGACTTTGGTGCAGGTTACATCTATGCAGACTAGCACAAAATAAATAAGTTTAGTAATTTTCCACTCTAGCTATTTAATTTGTGACACAGAGACAGTCAATCTGGAGTAGTTAGAATGAACTTCATCTTCTCTTTTTTCATAATCAGGGTTTATTGTTGGTGGGTTCCTTTTCATTTGGAATTTTAAGACATTTCCTTTGCTTATATAGACCCAAACTAGGTTTATATTTAGTCTGTACTACCCAATTACACCACATTCGTACATGCCAATTTTGTCTCTTTTGTGTATGTTGAAGTATGAATATGGGCATAGGGAAATAAATATACATGTTTAGCTTAACAAATACTTACAAAGCAAGCCCTAGGTATCCACTATAACCCACATCAAGAAATACTACATTGTGCACTATTTTTTAAAAATAAAATTACTTTCCAGTGAGTGCTATGATAATGCAATAAGGAAGAGTGGGAGACAAAGAGGGTGGGGAAAGAATTGTTTTAATCTGTCAAGGAAAAAAATAATTTGCTTTTGTGCTTGTGAGCTTTTTACATGTTATATCACCTTACTAATCACCTTACACCTTAGGTACATGTACTGTTTGTTAGAGATGTGCATTTGCAGCATTAAAACATACCTGAAGGACTGAGATAAGTGGGAAAAACATTGAAACAGAATAAGCATTTGCTTTTACTAATTGTGTTCCTCTTAGAAATAACACCAAGCCTCTGTTTTGCTTTGAAAATAGTGAACACACACCAGTGAACAGTTAGTTTATCCTGGGCGCCTTGCTGAGGCTGTACAGGCAGTGGTATCCTTTATCTTTACAATAACCCTATGAGAAAAATGTTATTTCATAGAATGAATTGAGATTTATAGCATTTATGTAAACTGTTCTAATATTATAGTGTCAGTGAAAAGTCAGTTAGAATCTGAATGAAATTAAGTCTGACTTCAAAGCCAAAGCTCAACCTACCATTCTTATTATTCACCACCCATCCAATTGACCAACCATCCAATCAGCCAAACAACCAACTTCTGCCCAGACAGCCAACTGACCAATCAGCCAGCCAATCCACTCACATTTGGCCAATCAGCCAACCAACCAACCAATCAGCTAATCAGCTAGCAAGCCATTCAGCCAACCAACCAATCAGGTATTTCAGATCACTTACTTTGTCCCAGGTACAACTCTAGGTTTTGAAAAAAATGGTAGTGAAAACACACACACAAATTCCTGCTTTTTGTAGTTTATTATCTAGTGGAAACTCCATTAATGGTTGGTGAATACATAAAATCTTAAAGCCAGAGATTTTTTTTTAGCATGGAAAACAACCTGAGAAATTTAGCCAGTTAATGAGAAACTACATAGACAAACCATAAGTAATACACGTGGTTAAGTAGGCAAAGCTATGGCCCTGATTTTGGCAAAACCAGCCTGTTTTCAACCAAGAGCTGCTTTTCACTGAAGAAGCCAGGAACAAGAATCGAAAGGCATGGAAAAGTGGCTACTAGTTACAGGGAATAAATGCAGCAAACCTGAAGAGTATTATGTTTATAATAAGAGATCTGGACCTAAAGTAAACAAGCATTGATTGTTTTAATTTTAAATTATGAGCCCAGATATTTCTGTAATGTAATTGCATTTAATTGGTATTATATAATATCTGGCCCCAATTCAATCACTTGAATTGTTTTTTATTTTCAAAAGCTAAGCCGAGCAATTAGGTAGCAAAAATTATTTTCAACAGTGGTCATATGTTATACTCAAAGAAAGACCAACTTTGTAAAAGGAGGTGAACCACAAATAATATTTTCAAAATTTAACTCATTTAAAAAAATTATTTTAGCAAATGAAATATGGCCTTCTTCAAAGACAATGGCACAGGGGTGAGGACTGGATGTGGGAGGGGAGGGTGGGCAGGGGAGAGTAATGAGGAAGAATAGGGACAACTGGAATTGAATAACAATAAAAAAATAAAAAAATGAAATATGCTCTTCTTAAATATGAATGTGTAAGGTCAATTCAAAGACTACTTTCTACCTTGTCCATGTATTTAACTTTACTTTTGACTATATATGAATAAAAATAGGCTATTTAAAATTAAATTTTTTTTTATGTATTTGAGAGAGAGAAGAAAGGGGGTAGGTGGAAAGAGAGGGAGAGAGAGAGAGAGAGAGAGAGAGTGAGCATGTGCAAGCCTGAATGGGGATTGAACCTGCAACCTTGGCATATTGGAAAGATGTTCTAACCAACTGTGCTACCTGGCCAGGGCTAAAAATGGGGTATTTAGAATATATATGTACCCCTTTCCCTCCTCCAGAAAAACAAAAAAGGCTTTGCCATGTGCTTTTAAAGGAAAATGCAAGCTGCCTAAAAAAAAAAACGAAAATGGTGTGCCTCTTCAGGAAATATAAGGGGATTGTGGCTGACAGCAGAGTTCACGGTCAGGGGATTAACGGTCAGGAGTTCCTGTGGCTGAGGGCTGGGAGGTTAAAGGAGTTCACTGGAGGATAAACTCCTTTGGCGTGGGCTTCTCAAATGAGCACAGCCAACAGATGGAGAACTTAGAGTGAAAAAGAACGATAAAGTCCTCTCAATATCAAGTCTATAAAGTCTTCCCCCATGGAAGTCCCGAGAAATCAGATGATTCACAAAGGAAGGGAGAACTGCTTTCCTTGGTCATTCTGGAAGAAATGTATAATGCTATTCCCTTCTCTTCCATGCTACACTGGAGGGGCCTCGAGTCCAACCTCATTTCAGACAGTAATGCACGTACACCTCTTTTCACAAGGAGCAGGGCGATGCTTTGTGAGTGGCTGATGGAGGATAAGACAGTTTGACTGGCCAAGGGCAGAACAGATGTTCTAGATACCCCGGAGAACCAGAAAAAGATGCCTCTGAGAGATACATGATAGTGATAAAACCATGGCGTGCTAGATTTTTCAGTAGGGGTTTAGATTAACAAAATAAGGGGGAAAGCACCATAAAGTTAAAAAAAATACTTCTTGCACACAGTCACATTTTCTGTATATACACGTCTCTTTCTTTTTGAGACACAAATGACACATGGAAATACTGACTTCTGAATAAAAAAATGGACTCGCTTTCTAACTAGTATTATTGGATTTCCCAAATGCAAACTAAATAATGTGTAAAAATGTAAACAGTCCTGACAAAATGGCCCAAGTAAAATAGCTGTAGCTTTTGTAGTTGGTGTCTCCTGCCTTGGGGTTTTTAATTGCACCAAGTGTAAAGGAGAGGAAGACCACAGGCCCTGCTCAAATGGGGCCTTGTACGGAGCCTGAACAGAGGACCAGAAATCTGTCATCGTGAAACTCATCCTTTCCTTTGTGGTTCTCAGAAATACAGATGAACAGGATACTAATGGGAGACCAAGGAACCACCTCGGATGGATTCAGGGATCACCACGGTTACAGAGGCCTTTTGTTTCAGGGGCTCTCCCTCGTCCAAGAGGCCCTTACAGAGTTTCTCCGACCCAACTGGATCAAAATAATGCTTTTCATTAGAGATTATCGGGAGTTTGCCCATCTTAGTAATTAAGGTTTCTCCATCAATTTAATCTAAATGAGTATAAGAAAGTATTTGCCAAGATTACTGGTTCCTTGACAATAATGAAAACACATGGCTTCATGGGAAGGGAAAACAGAAGCATTTCTTAGAAGAATGAAATCCTGCATACATGCCAGCAGGAGGGTAAACAATGACGCACTCGGTTCAACCCAAGACTCAGAAATCAGTGACCTGTCAAATATTTAGGAAATGGAGAAGAATAACACACTTTTCTTGGGTCTCCTTCTGTGTCACAAACAGACATGCAGTGAAGATGATAAAAAAAAATAGAAAAAGAAGGATGCCAAAACAGCGTCAAAGTCGTGTTTAGATTCTATCTCATTTGACTGGATAATTCTGTAATTACTGATAGTTGTATTTTATAATCATGGTTATTATCACCACCACCAAAAGGAAAAAGAACGAAGTGTTCTTATATGTTCTCTTCACCTCTCCGGGTGAAGAGAGGACACTGGAGACACACACAGAGTTGGTCTCAGTCACCTGGGTCCTCAAGTGGCCAGAGGTGACTGATGACTCAGACACCCCCTCCCTCACTCTCATACATGATAATGGTCCTCCTGGGGCTAGCTGATGCGAAAGAAATCACGGCGCAGCCTGTCCAGTGCATTTCTATCCATTTCTAGTCACACTCCATAAATCTAGAAAAACTGATAAGAGACTTAGACTGACCGCTTCGCAGCCATGGTAACCTCCCAGGGCGATGGCGTCATGCTGTGTGTGTGTATACAGCGCGAGGTAAAGACGTCAGGGTTACTTTGTGGGAGGTGTTGTCCTGTTTCTGTCTCTAACTGTCTGGCTTTGGCCAAGTCACTTAAAATTCTCACCCTAGCCAGGCCCCCTTATTATTAAAATTAGGTATGTAGAGTCATGTCATTTCCAGTTTTGCCAGCTTAGGATGTCCTTCCACGCAGAACAGGGCTGGGAGGCAAAGATCCTTTGAGACCTGAGTTATCTAAACACAGCAGCTCCATGGCTGATCGCCTCACTGAATACTTCATGGACACAACATACACTTCATCTTTCTGTCCCCCCGGAGGGCTCTGCACTGTCTCCAGGGAAACACCAGAGACTGTGTTGGTTCTCACTCTTTAGGAGACAGAAGCATCTCTCTGCCTGCAGACCTGACCCTGGGACACTTGGCACACTCTTTCCCTTCCCTCCCTCTCTCTCCCTGTGATGTCCAAGGCCAGAGGAACTTGTTCCAACACAACTTCAGGACCCATATGTACAAATGAAAAATCAAAGGGACATGGGCCATGAACATCAAATACGAGGGAAAGGTATTCACAGAGAGAGGTAACTCTTTCAAGAAAACGTGATTGAATGTCACTACCAAGCCTCATATAAAGCAATACAGAACGGGTCTGGTTTCCTTGGATTAGCCTCAAAGGCAGCCCTGTTTACAAAAAACTGAAAGGAGCCTTGCACAGTTTATCTGATCTGCTCATGTTTGAAATGGCCGCCATCTATTGGGAGGCCTGCGTTTTTCAGGACACGGGCCCAGGCTTGTGTCTGAGATAGGATGTCCCAGGAACCCGAGACATGTCCCAGAGCATCACCAGAGGCAGTTCCCCTGCCACAGCCAGAGCAGGAATGCTGTGTCCTGGCTTTGCTCTGCCGCCTGCGGGGTTTCTATAAACAGGAGAGCAATTAGGGAATGGCAGCCAAAGTGGCGCATCTGGGGAACGAGGGAGACCTGGCTTCTGAACGGCCTGGTGGGGAGGGGAAAGCTGCCTGCCCTTACTGAGCACTGGCGCTCGGGTCAGGCATCTGTCACGTATCTGGCTCTCCATCTTGGAGTTCAGGGGGCGGCCGCTAGAAGGGAAGTGACTAGCCAGGTTGAATGAAGAAGAATCCTGAGCCTCCTCTTTGGAGTCTTTGGAGACGCGGAATCTTAGACTAGACACTGGAAGGGACTTAACAACCAGTCCTTACTTCTAAAGCCAAAAAGGACCAAATTCAGCTCTGGCTGGTGTAGCTCAGTGGATTGAGTGTGGGCCTGTGAAGTAAAGGGTCGCTGGTTCGATTCCCAGTCAGAGCACATGCCTGTGTTGCAGGCCAGGTCCCCAGTAGGGGATACGTGAAAGGCAACCACACTTTGATGTTTCTCTTCCACTTTCTCCTTCCCTTCCCCTCTCTCTAAAAGTAAATAAAATATTTTTTTAAAGGGCCAAATTCAAACAGTAGAATGTGCCCAGTGTCACTTGTACATTTTTTGTAAGTGGAAACATGTCCATTAATAGCTAGTTCAACAAATGTAACATATACGGGAAATGAACTGTTATACAGTCATTAGCAATGAGAAGGTACCTTGGACTGAGTGTTGATTTAAATTAATCTCCAAGATCCAGTGAGAATTAAGGGTATAGAGTGTGCTATTATTTGTACACAGACACAGACACACACACACACACACGTTGACAAGCACATAAAATATCTCTAGAAAAGAAGAAATCCCAGGTAGAGAGCCCCTTGCGTAACAAGGGGCACACGTGGGAAGGAGATTACTTTTTGTGTGTACCATTTTATACCTTTTGCAATTTATATCACATGTAAGTATTAACTGTTCCAAAATTAATTGCTTTGTAAAATAGCTTTCATTTATTTTTTTTTATCTCCTTTTCTTTGATCACCAGAAGGAAATTCTGGCTCTTCCCAAATTATGCTGCCACTGTTAGCGTCATCTCAGCTCACGCCCCTTTTCTCCCTTGATTATGTGCCTCAGTGGACAAATGCCCAGGAGATGAGCAGCTTGCAGAACACCACCCGGGAAACACCAACACGGGCGTTATCTGGAAAAGCTCTGAAAAACTATACAGCAAATACTAAGTGCTTATCTTGAGAGGGGGTATAATAGGTAATTTTCATTCCGTCCTGGTAGGTTCTGTGATTTCCAAAGTTTATACAACAACACGTCTTACTTTGGGAAAGCTTTTTAAGTTTTTTTTTTTTTAAAGAAAACTTTTTTGCTCCTCACCTGGTTCCTGTCCCTGGCGTTTGCATATCGAAACCTCTGGATGTAGTAAAAGACCAGCCACGCGAGGGAGATGATCATCAGGACGATGAAGGAGATGGAGACGAACACAACCGAAGTGCGGCTCACGTATTTCTGCAAGTTGCGGGTTCCGATGGTGATGTGCATGGTCACGGTGATGTTTCTTTCCAGCAGGCTGACGATCTCCTTCCCTTTCAGCTCAGGGATCATTATTGCCACGATGTCTTCGACACCTGTTGTGAGAGGGGCAAGGGCGGGGCCATACGGGCAGGGGGGTGAGAGGGGGAGGGAAATAATAGTGAAATGTCTGGGTAACGTCACACACAACCAAATAATGACACTAGCTTTGCCAATTCTTTGCCAGATCTACCATCCACGTCTAATTCTAAGAGCTAACAGCCAGAGACTGAGTCAAATTCTCTTTCACCAGCTTCCTTGGGATGCTGCTGTCTTGTACGTGAGAATAGAACCTAAAATGATATTTGTTTTTCACCGTCTGGAACCTAATCAACAAAACAAAGAAGGAAGCAAAACAGAACGGGTGGCATTCAAATAAAGAACAAGCTGACAGTAACCAGAGGGGAGGAGGGCGGATGGTAGGAGGGAAAGAAGGGGCAAGGGTTGTCAGGGAACATGTATCAGGACCAATGGACGAAGCCGAAAGGGGGTAGGATCGAGGGTGGGAGGTAAGGGAGGTAGTGGGGGGGAAATGGAGACCACCGTACCTGAACAACAATTAAAAAAAATCTAAAATGACCTCATAATTTGGGTACCAGTGAAGGCACGACAGAGCTGCCCTTCCACTGTCCAAGGTGTTGTTGACCCTGGTACAGGTGGACCCTCCCCAGCTAGTCCAAGTTTGCAGTGCTATGTTGCATTTCACAACAAGCCCCCTTGGGGTGGGGAACGGTGCTCTGCACCCCATATCACAAGGGTGAAGTGCAGTTTCATGCCATCTGCCAGTAGGCTTTCTCCCCTTCTGCCACTCGGACACTGTGAGTGCGTGATTGCAGACTTCCATCCACCATTTTCAAGGAGGTTTTCTCCTACAGCTACTATCCAAAGCAACCCCAAACAGGGATTTTCAACGAGCTCTGACATATCTGTCAACACAGAATAACGGTCTCAGAACTACACTCTGCCCATTTTACCTAATTCAACGTAAACAGCCTGGGTCTCCTTGTACCGAGCAAGGGAAGGTGGAGGCTGAACGGATCATTCCAGGAGGGTTTCGTCTCTGCTCCCAAATGCTCCCACCACAATGCTCCTGTTACCGGACAGCTGACAGCAAGCGCGGCAACTTTCTTTAAAATGTTAAATGGGTCGGGCCCGGACTAGACTCCAGGCCCTCTGAATCCAGGCGTGTGCTCCATCCATCGGTCCTTGGGTCTGAGTTATCTGGGTCATTGTCCCCATTCTTCATGACACCATGAGAGGCACAGCCTCTTGGTGAGGCGTTCTGGGCCTCTATGAGGGATCTTTAGTGAGGATATGACAGCAACTCCAAAGGCACCGACTTGACATGTTGTGGTGGCCGCCCCATGGACCTGTGTGTCACTGGGACAGGTTCTCAGGGATCCCCGATCCCAGTTTCTGCCCACAGAGCTCTCCAAGAGCCCCATTTCCACATGGACATAGCCTAGCATCTGGGGTCACTACAATTCGGAGAGTGCAAATGTACAATCAGGATGTTGTGGCTTAGGGACAAAATTAAACACCACCATAGTCACTTAAAGCTGGCCTTATTCACACACCGAGGTCAGCCAGCTAGACGGAACCACCAGATTGTATTTGCTCAGGATGTTGCAAGTCTCTCAGAAGCTACTTAGGGCTTTCACTCGACTTTGATCTGTATGCCAGTTTTCAATCCTGCATAAAGATTTCACCAAGGCTAAGGCAGAATAAATACATGAAAAGTTAACTATGTACACAAAGGTGTCTGTGTATGACACATCAACTATATATTTTTCTTTTTTAAAAATGTTTTTATTGTAGTTCAAGTACAGTTGTCTCCATCTCCTCCCACAACTCCCCCCACCCTACCATCCCCACCTCCCACACTCAATCCTACCCCCTTTGGCTTTGTTCATGTGTCTTATTATATACATTCCTTGGCAACCCTCCCCCTTTCCCCCGCCTTATCCCCTCCTACCTCCCCTCTGGTTACTGTCAGTTTGTTCCTAGTTTCAATAGCTCTGGTTTATGCTAAGTGAGATAAGCCAGGCGGTGAAAGACAAATACCATATGATCTCATCAATAAGTGGAATCTTATCATCAACTATATATTCTTAAAAATCCCCAAACCTTTCTTTGTATTAGCCTGACTATAAAATCACAAAGCCACATAGTGTTTAGATTGAGCTGTTAACTTCTGGGAATTACTGAAACTGATGGCTTGAACTTCACCTCTGCAGAATTTACTGACAGTTCCAAAGCTCCCCCTTTCGTGTTTACTTTGGCCAATGGCTGCATGTGGTCTGAGGTTTTGCGAGGCGTTCAAGCTGCTGGCAGGTTTTGTCTCTACAGAAATAGCTTCCTTGTGTGCTGGACCAGTCTGGCCCAGCGAGGTTCGCCCTGGTGCTGTGGCCAGTTTAGAGATATTTACGCAATGGTAGAATCACACCTTTTCCCTTAATTTATCCCCTTATTTATATATTTTTAAGCATGTCTATTCAAGGCTCTAGAATAAGATTTTTTTTCTGACAAGGGGATCTTGGGGTCATTTATGAGATTTGTATGCTCAGTCTCGGCACAAGTTTTATGTATTTTAGTGGTCAAATTTTATCATTATGTTCCTTTATGACTTCTAGTTTCGACACTCTGCTTAGGAAGCTTCCCCACCAAAGATGGCAGAGAGACTCTTTTAAAATTGCTTTTCAAACTTTTTAGCTTTGCTTTTCACACTGAAATCTTGAACAACCTTAACGTGATTTAATAACAACACAACATATGTTTGAACTCTTGTAATGCAATGGGCAGAGAGGAGACAGGTAGGGTGCAATTTCTTTTTCCCTAAATTCTTAGACATATTGGGGTCCACCGTTGGATTTTATTTTACTGTTAGGTTGACCTATCTTTTGCTGAACCAACACCAGGCTATTTGAGTTGTCTAGGCTTTTAACGTATTTACTATCGGGCAGTCTAACTCTTCCTTCACTAATTTTCTCCTGACATTTTTCCTAGTACCTCCTAATATTAAGAGCCCACAGAGTCTAATGGTAAAGAGTTGGACTCTGACGCCGAACAGCTTGTTTCAAGCCCTAGCTCAGCATTTTAAAAACAGGCAAGTGAGGTTTGGATATCCACGAAGTTCTAAATTACCCATCATACATTTCCAGGAACCGGAGAAAACATTTTCTCTTCCTGTAGGGCAAAGTATAATTAACTATTTTAAACACACTACCTGGGTTGCTCATAACCACTGCTGTGTTGTCATGATACGTGACATCCGCTTGGAAAGACTGAAAATGACAGTGTTCTATCCACTTGAACTTGAACCTTAATCATTGTCAATCCTCATCAGGAATTTCTAGGGTGATGATGGTAAAAAACAGATGGGATTCTGGGACATTTCTCCATGCACTTTAAGCTACGTACTGTGCCTTTATCCCAGTAGAAATAGTAAGAACTTAGGTGCACAGGGTATCCCAAAAGGGTACAAAGTAAAGTGGATTTGGATGAACTAACTGACCAATCTGATGAAGGCACACAGTCCAGGGCAAAATGCTACTGCAGGGTTGGGTCTCTTTCAATGAGACATGTGCACTACCATGAGTTACCAGACAATTCCCTGATCTTTGCTTCTTTTTGGAGAGTGCGCCTAGCGTCAGGGAGAAGCCTGCAGGTCAGCGCCAGGTTCACTGTGGTGTCCTGGCTTCTGTGGATGTGTGAAAGGGAGCAGGTGAGGGGGAAGGGCAGGGCTGAGGCGGGCAGAGAGTGCTGAAAGCCCAGCTGAGCCACCTCCTTCCAGTGAGTGAGTGCTGCCCTAAGCTCATAATCCTCGACCCACCGGAGGCTCTGCGACTCGGGGAAGAGCAGTAAACAAGCAGCGTATTCTGTGTGTGTGAACGCTACAAACCGGTCTTGCTCTTTGGGCAATCCTGTGTTTACTATAGTTTACTATCAATTGTGTCTTTTTGCAAAATTATGTCAGCAAACCATCTATTTTCCTCCCACATCTGAGTGATCACTGTTTTGCAATTACCGTGTAGTAGGGAAAAGCTCTGTCACCCTGCGACAGAGTGTGACCACGACACATACGACGCATACGACACATATGATGAAGTGGCTAGACAGGTGACTGGGGCGCCCTGTAGGTTTAGTGCTTCTTTTCCCCAGGAGAGCGCTCAATGGCTGTTACCTAATTTGATCTACTCGGATAAGCACCAGCACAGTGCTACGGCGCATTTAAAGGGCCGGCAGCCCCATCCCTCCCCATGCACCCTGCAGGGTGGTAACACCCTCCTATACGCTCATGGGAGCAAAAACCCTTTTCAGCTCTCTGCATCCTCTCTCTCCCCTGATCTCTACTCACTCACTGACGGCCCTTTAGAATTTAGGCAATAATAAGAGAAGGCAGCTTCCATTTATAGATGTTTTCTATTTATACACTTAATATCTACTTTAAAAAAAGCTCCTAATAATTATCTGTTCTCAAGTAAGATGATAACGTATGTGAAATAATTTCAAAAGTTGCAAAATACTATATAAATGTAAAGTATTATAATTTTACACATTAGTTTAAAAATATTTCTAACAAATATAGATGTTAAAATCCTAAAGCAAAGCATTCACAAACAGACCTCAACAATATAGTAAAACAAACACGTAAACAAACAAACAAACAAAAAAAATATTTCATTACCAAGGTGAGATTTAGAAAAGTGAGGGTGATTTAACGTTAGAAAATATATTAATGCTTTTTAGTGCATTAACAAATTAAAGGAATAAAGCATAGGATTATCTTATGTAGCTAGCTTTCCTCCAATATTTGGTCTCTTACATCTATAGTATTCGTGTCTTGGCCAGTCTAGCAGAGTGTTAATCTCCAGCCTCCCGTGCAGCTAGGCTGTGGCTCTGTGATTAATATTTGGCTCTGAGATGTGAGTGGAGATGACGTTAACTACTTCAAGGTCTTATCCATAAAGGACTGACTATATGCACTCCATGCCCTTGATATTGCCCTTAATGCCCTTAATGCCCTCCAATGCCCTTAATCATCTACATTTGGGGGGGCATATGTTCCATTTGTATTCACAAGCATCATGTCTAAAAACATTCTTTGTTGGTGAAGTGCATTCTAATCATGCACTGGATTGCTTACGTGATGTGTCAGTATAGGCAGAGGCAGAAACTCAATAACAACAAAGTTTTATGAGATCAAAAAATCTTTAAAGGAGATAGCCAATTTTATTTCCCTTGAATTGCTCTAGTAACTTAACTCACTACTGTTGGTTCCTCAGCTACATGTGAGATGATCAATAACTTATACTATTTAAAGAAATTCATATTTTCCCTGACTACACATGTGCAGACTTTTCTATCAATTTGTGATAACTTTAGGAGGAGTAATAAATAAGGTATTTTATTTATAGCCTCATTGGTAGCACTTTGTTAGAACACAGTAAATCAGACTAAAAAAACCCTTATTTTTAGTTTCTTTGAGACTTTTAAGTGGTTAAAAATGATATCACAGAGTTTAGACTGAAATAAAGCAAATTATTGAATACCATAAAGATTTTTTTTAAAACAATTCAGTTTTCATTAAAGAAAAAACCATGCTCAGAGACACTTCTGCTAACATATAAAATTCTAATTTTAGTTTGGATGAAAACCAACACACACATAAGATTCATGAAGAAGAGAGCAGCGGAGTCACAGGAGAGGACACTGTGAGAAAATTCCTCAGCATTCGTCTCTTCCTACCAATCTGATAAGTGAAGTTACATAGCGGAATCATTTACCACAGCTTCTCCCTGGGTGACCTTGGAAAATTTCCTAAATCTTTAAAATTCAGATTCATTATCTCCAAAAGCTCTAATAGTAAATGTACTTGTTCCAAAGGGTTGAATGAAGATTAAATGAGAGAATGCATATCAAGAACTCGGAACATAGTGCTTGAAAAATATTGTTATTACCATCAACATCACCTATCAAATAATTATTTGAAATATTCCAGGAAGTTTAAAATTTGCACGTTGACCAAAGGAGCTAGTGTAGGGGTGAGAAGGATCCCATCAACCTCAGCTTCCCCTGGGGCCCAGAAACAGAGACGGGACCACCTGCAGGACCTGAATACTACGGAGACCCTTCTAGACAGCCAAGGACTTCGAGGCCCAAGCTGAGCCCATTGCCATTTTCTGGACACGAAAGGGTTAACTGTCCCCCGCTCATGGCTGGAGGAAAGGAAACTCTGAGGCAGATAAATAGAAAGTTAATCTTCGAAGGAAAAAAATGGACAGAACTAGGTTAACAATGAATGGTTCAACTCGTACTTTTCTCTTAATGGGACAAAAAATAAAAATTGTTCAATTTTTCTTTTAAACAGTCATGTAATCTAAGCAAACCTAGATTTGGGTTTTGTTTTGCTTTGAGCCACTGGAAAATAGTACATCAATTATTCTCCACTAGACTATTTTAATAATGGATGGCAAGAACTTAAAATTACAGTTAAAAGTAATCACAATTTAACAGCTCTAATGAACTAAAACACATTTATGGCATACTATTATGCATCCTTGCACAAAATAGGGAAATACACAGGAAGCATCTCTTCTCAGTTTTTGCTCATTTGTGTGGTGGGAGTGACTTGGAGTTCCCAACTTACTATGCCAAAATTTATGACAGAGTCCTTCAACTAAACAGGGATCAGGAGGGCCTGTAGGGGCACCTCTCACACTCTGTCACTGCCAAGAACTCTGTGCTTACCATGTAGCTCCATGGTTGTAGCCCCCCTCCCCTTGACCTCTTCTTCCCTCCATAAGGTGCTTCCTCTTGTTCCAGGTGGAGTTTGCATGTGGCTCGCCACGTCTGCTCTTTCCAGATGGCAATCCTGTCTTTTTTCCAAACACATCCTTTTTGGTGATGGAGCATGTAGTCAACCTTTGCTTTATGGTCAACAACTGCACAATTACCAAATGCCACATTATTTGATTCATCTCTATGTTTTTTTTCAGTATTCTCTGAAGTTGCGTTCGGTAGTCTTTGAAAACTAGAAGAGAGATCTCTCTCTAATAAAGATCCAGGTTGGAAACTCCCTCTCTTAAGAGTAATTGAAGTTTACTATTTTGGTTTCTAGAAGCTGGAAAACCCCACATAGTTTTCCTTATGGTGAGACGATATGGACTATGGATTCAACAAATAATGTTAAGGTCAGTTAAAAAACCAACACATGAGAAAACAGCAAAAATGGGACAGAACTTGACACAACTTGGTGGATGTAGATGGGCTTCTCCAGGACCAGAGTTCGAACTCCAGAAAAGTGGAAAATACTGCATATCCTTAGGCTGGACCCATAACTGCCAGCAACTAGGTGTGATGAGTGTCAGTATAAAGGCGTTTGGACTAACGTGTGAGTGGATGAGGTCTATGGGGCTCCCTGGTCTCTGTGTCTCCATCAGTAGGTCACTGGGCAGGAGGAAACGGGTACATTTTATCAGGATCTTAGGTCCAGGAAGCGGAGGCCTTGGGCAACTGAGTATGTTCTGAAAAAGCTCCATGGGTCTGAAATCCTCGCATATCCCCCTGACCTTTGCTCCATACAGTCCCCACAGCATGTCCCAGTGCCCATAGCAGATACTGCTCGTGACCACCCACATCCCCGAGTCCACACCGTTTTAGTGAACCATGTCCTGATTTCCAACTGCCAGCATTTCTTTGCCTAATGGCTTTCCTTGACCATATCACTCTGAGCGTGTGGGCCAGGAGAAAGGAGGAATCGCCACCACCCGGGAGCAATCTTGAACAAAGGAGGAAGTTGGTGCATAAATATCTCCACTCCCTCCTCCCATGCTGATGGAACTCTGGGGTGCATTTCCACACCATTCCCCAGAGCGTTCCAGTGGGATTAACCTTCAGTGACTCATGGTGGCAATTTGCTTAACCACACACCCTTCGTTGGCCCCTTTGCTTCTTCGTCACATTTTTCCATTCCCAAACTGGTGTTTCCTGGAATCACCTCTAAAATGCCTTGACCTTGAATCCTTGTCTGAGCTCTGCTTCAGGGGAAACCCCAACTAGGACTGTGCCAGAGGTCATTGCTCCTCTTCTCTTCTTTCTTTAGAGTTCTGAGGCCCCAAATAACAGCTGCACTGGCTTGTGCCTTAGGGACCAAGGTGCACTGCCTTGTAAACATCATCAAAAGCAAAAGCACGAACCCTCTTCATCTGTTTTTAACTTAAAAAGAGAAGCAGGATCATTTAGCAGAAGTGCCGTCTATGCCCACTTGCCAAGAGGACTGCTGCAGGCACGTGTGGCCACCGAAAACTAGCGCTCACGCCATCTCCCTGAAGGGACAGTTAAGCGTCCTTTGCTCCCACCTCTGCCTTCAGGGGAGTGGAGAGGTTTTGGGTAGTGAGCCTTCAGTGACATGATGGGACACCAGTCATTGTGGTATAGAGTGGTGGCCACTCACCACGGGCTGCGCTTGAGGACTCAAAATGAAGCTAGTACGATCGAGGGACTGAAATTTTAATTTTAGTTAATTTAAATTCTAATTTGAAATCATTGGTTCACACATGACTGTGGTTCGATTCCCAGTCAGGGCACATGCCTGCGTTGCAGGCCAGTTCCCAGCAGGGGACTCACGAGAGGCAACCACCCATTGATATTTATCTCCTTCTCTCCATCCCTTCTCCTCTGAAGATAAATAGATAAAACAAAATTTAAAAAAAGGGGAAGAGATCCCATTTGTTTAAAAAAAATAAAAAATAAATAAAATTAAATCATTGGTTCAATTACTGGAAAACTTTTAAATATGTTCGAAACAACTAGAGCATGAGACTCTACATTTTTTCTAGTGTAAGTTTTAGAAGATGTAAATACAGATGAAGTTTATCTGATAAAAAGTTAGCATCTGGATGGAGATGTGCCGAAATATAAAATGTACACTGGAATTTAAAGAACTAGTGTGAAAAGATGCCATTCGTAATTATTAATATTTGATATTAGTAATAAGATATTCTTTGATTAAATGTTGAAATGATAATATTTTGGATATGTTGGGCTATATAAAATATATTAAATATATAAAAATATATTTTTCCCATTTCTCTTTCCTTTTTACAAAAAATGTGGCTGCTGGAAAATTAAATCACATGTGTGGCTCACATTACATTTTTTATTGGACAACAGTGTTCCAATCGCCCCACTCATAACTTTTATTTGCGAGCCTAGTAGGTAAAATCATTGCTGCATAAAAAGATTAAGACAAATAACACTCCCTGTTCTTAAGGAGTTGACATTTCAAAAGGAATGTCATGAGTTTGATAATATTACTGAAGCCAACCTTAGACGCAAAATAAAAAGTAAAGACGTGTCAAACTTTTTCATGAAAAGTAGCTGTTCTCTTCCATAAATTGATTATATTAAAGTATATTACAGAAAGTGATTTAAGAAATGGTATTATCTTTTCTAAAAGTCTTCAAGGCACTTTCTGCATCCGAACAACACAGTGAGTGCTCTGCCAACATCAGCTTTCCAACCTGAATGGGATAATCAGGCACTTGCCCCTTAGATGGGGTTGTATCATCTACTCTAACATCATCCTCCCCTTTACTTTACAGTTATGGACAATAGAGCTAGCCAGGTTAGGTGACATGTTTAAGGGCAAACACTATTTTGCCCTTTCTAAAAAAATACCAAAAATTAATTTATGTGTCCATTTAAAAATATTTCCATCACTACAAAGCTCGCACATTCAAACAAGTGGTTCTCAGACGTATCAATGCTCCTACATACTCCCTGGCGTAATTCCTCCCATATTTCTAAATAATATGATTGTACTAATGTTTCTTGGATTATCAACTTTGGGCATTTTCTATGGACATCTTCCCGTGGTAGATGAGGACTTCCTTCTCACTCACTCTCCCCGTGCCCCCACTGTATCTCTCACTGGATGAATCCACAGTATTCAGTGCAAATCTTGTTCACTGTAGAGGCAGGGAGCATATTACAAGGATGCCCATTTTCTTCATTTTTCTTGAAGTGAATAAATAATTGCATCATTCTTTCATTTGCCTAGTTTTCCATATTTCCATTGTTTTTCCCATACATGCTACTACTTCTCCATACGCTTACCAATGACATTTTCTGCACTCCTCAAAATGTTAGTTCCCTTTGTCTGCCTGGGACACTTCCCTCCTGGACCCCACTGCTCTGCTCCAACATGGACTGGTGCCTGGAAGCCTGAGAAGCAGCTGTCATCTGGGGGCTTGACTTACCCGGTGACCTAGTGGTGGAAAAACTTGACTTCCCAAGTCACCTTACAAACTCTCTTATTTGTATTTTGTAGACATACAGTGCATTAAATAACAGCCACATTGTATGATCAACACCACAAACCACCAACACTCGGCCCACTTAAAATATTAATTGGTAGTTCTTACGAATACTTACAACAGAAAAGGAGTGTCCTTATTTGAAGCATTTTGAGTGCCCCTCAGCAAATGCTATCACAAGCCATTGGGTCTTTAAGTCTCACTGCTGCCCAGACCTGGTTGCTTCCACAGTGACCCTAAGGTGTGGAGTACACAGGTGCTGGTGTCGGCGATGTTCCCAGGACTACTTTGTGCCTGACCCCTGACTTTTGAGCTCAGCGCTGTTGGCAAATGGCATCGAGAGGCCTTGATGCTGAGATGCTGGGGAGGCAGCGGTGGTGGCCACGGCATTCTGGCCGCTGCTGATCTGATCTGTTCATCTGCGGGAGGCGGCAGTTTGCGGCTGGCCACCAAACGAGGCTCCAGGTGGGCACGGGGCAGTGAAAGCTGCTGCAGAACCACTGAGCGCTCCGGCTGGAAGCCCCCCAGAGACCATCTGTCAAGTCCAGTCTCCAAGGGAAAGCTGAGGCAGGAGACAGCCAAGGCAAAGAGGGGAGAGGTGGCAGCTTGGTGCTGGTGTTCCAAAGCACTCAGAGAGAGGAAACTAACTGATTGCCAACAGGTCAACTCCGATCTTACAGACGGGTGTTGTTATTTTGCATCAGCTAAGCTTCATGGAAAAAGTAAAATCATTTAAATATTCATATTAGCAAGAAACAATTCTGAAATGTTCTAAATTAAATTACAGCAGACCAGAGGGTGGAAGGAAGAAACGAGAGAGATTACTCAGCTGCAGGTTGAAACCCACAAAAGACCGATAACATTCCTGAATGTGCTGCCAAGCTTCAAATGAACTTCCTTCCAGGTTCTTCCAGGCTGTTTCTGCGATTACGTAGTAGGAGAGCCAAAAAGCCAGGTGCCCCCGCATCTTGCTTCCATATATTTCTCATCCTTGCCCAAACCAATCCAAAAAGAGAAAGTATGGCTTCCCTGTGGACTCTGTACCCACCTGAGAACGCATGCCTTCACCTTCTTCCACCCCCTTCATCTAGAGCCAACGTAAATGCTTTTAAAACAACTTACATCTTTCTTCTCCAACCTCTTTGTAAGAAAGACCCCATCAGTCCCAGAAGGTTGGACATGCTTTCTCTAGCCAGGCTGGTGGCTCAGACCTCACGCTCCAGAACCTGGGCCTTTTGCTGGCTAGCATATCGCTCAGTATAAACCCTTTCTTTCAGAAAAGCTTTCGGCTGTGACAGCTTTTGTTTAGTAATACAGATAATTCTAACTCTTGGGCATTGATCCTATAAGACTGTAACAACATATTATATATAAATGTGTAAACTGAAGCATCATATCATTTTTTTACTTCGTTTTTTAATCCTTGTTTTTGTTTTTTTACTGCATGAGACACAAATCTTAAGGGCTTCCTAGTTATTTACCATCTGGCTTTGGAGATGATGGCACCTGAAGCAAATTATAGGTAAATGCTGACAGGCTGGTTGTGGAAAGACCGGCCAGTTGTGGGCAGCTGCTGAACAGGGATGTTATGACCATTTCAACTTCCTGTTCAGAGAGAGGGTCCTTAGATATGGGACAATGTCACTGACTTATTCTCATAAAGAGACCGTGGCCACTAACCAAAAATAAAATTAAAAAAATGAAATTCAAAAACTAATGAGAAAAAGAAGAGGAATTGTTGTTGACTTCTTTTGGACCTGGTTTTTAGCATTTCTTTGAATTTCCAAATTATAAGCAGGCTATGCTAAGAAACTGTGCTAAGGCATAGTCATTTTATAACTTCTATGTATTGTGTAACATGCACACGTGTGCACAGTCCGTGTCCTCCCTGCCAAGGAGCGAAGGGCCTTTTCTGACCCCGTTGTGGGCTTTCCATGTGCTGCCTCCACAGTCACACCGAGTGCTCAGTATTTGGTGCTAATTGTTTCCTTTTGCTTACTCCAGAAATTACTACTTGTTCTCTCTTTTATAAACAACTCCGAAGTGAAACAAAATGATAGTTTTCTTCATCAGATTAGCAACTTTTATTTGGAAAATCATCTGCACGTATTAGTTCTGGAGCCTCAAAACCATTCCAGCAGATTACAACCATAAAACTTCATTTCCTCACTAGAAACATTCCATTCTGAATGTCAAGCCTTCAGCCTGAAATCAGATTCTAATGAAGGCAAAAGACAGTTACATATTTGGGTTGCTGAGCAACGGATAAAACCGCTTTCCAAATCTGATGCAAATAAATGTATTCTAACTAAAATTTAAGAACAATAATTTATATAGGAATAATATTAACTAAAGGATAAATTTAGAGAGTGAAGAAAAATATGGTTGGTTGTTCCCAGCATAGTGATAGAATAAATTATTCCAAGTGTGGAAAGACTGGGATCGTGTTCTTGCTCTTATCTTCTGATAGTGCAAAATTAATGGGGTTATTCAAGAATTAAAATTCTTAAAATAATGCAAAATGTCATCTGAAAATACATACAATACAGTAAACCTGTCTTGTTCCTAGGAGGAAGGGATTTTACTGATAATATGAAAACTGTTTCAAGTTCCCAGATTCCTTGTCACAAAAGGATATGCACTAATAACCATAACTTCAGTTCCACTTACTTAAAATTTTAGTATACATGGTATATTTTTATGTGCCTTACTCTTAGACTTCAGTATTGCCATCTGAGTACACAGGCATTTTCACGCAAATTCACTAGGGATAAGGAAAGAGATACCGAGGGATTGGAAAGGAAAAAGGGAGAAAAAGCAGAATGTTCTCAGTTAAGCTGCATCTCAGGGCAGCATGGGAGATGTGAAGGGGCTCCAGTACCATCAGATGAACCTTGGCCTTGGCCTTGCCCCTGTGGCTGGTAGTGGGAGAGGAGCTCAGTCAGTACCAAAGCCGCTGAGAGAAGAGCCACAGCCCGGTCCACCTTTAGTGCTGTGGAGGGTGCTTTTCTCAGCATGACAGGGCTCTCCGACCCGGCCCTTCCTGGCGGGCAGGAGGCTCTCAGACAGAGCTGTTTCAAAGGCTGAGCTGGGCACAGGGATGCAGAGGCCTCTTCCCTGTCCCCCGCTCACGGAGGACTAGGGAAGTCAGTCTCCGGGAGGGGGGGTTGTCTTCTCCTCGTTGGGGGAAAAGAGCTGGGATTTGGTGGACAGTCGCCTCTGGCGCAGTAATTGAGGGACGTCCCTTGATTCAGAGAAGCAGGGGACCAGGTGGAGAGGATGAGACGTGATGCTTCCTATAGTGACGAGTCTTCCCTCGGCGTGTCGAAATCAGTCTTGGTGAGTGTATGAGTTTTCCCGTGCTGTGATAAATTACCACAAACTCAGTGGCCTAACACAATACCAACTTGTCACAACATCTTACAGTTTTAGGGCTCAGAAGTCTGACATGGCTGTCACTGGTGAACACCAAGGCGTCACAAGGCTCTGCTCCTTCTGGAGGCTCCAGGACAGAAACTTTCTCCTTGGCTTTTCTAGAGGCGCCTCGCATTTCTCGACTTGTGGCCACATCGCTCCAACCTCTGTTCCCTTTGTCACGTCTCCACCTCTCGCTCTCACCCTCATGTCTCCCTTTTATATGAATCCTTATAATGAGTTAATATTATTCCCATCCAGAATAATTTCCTTATCTCAAGATCCTTAACTTAATCACACCTGCAAAGTCCCTAATGCCATATAAGGCAGCATATTCACAGGTTTTGGAGAGGGGGCGGGGGGCATCATTCTGCCTACCAGACGGAAGGTGGAAATAAGACACATTTCTGGAGCAGGGTCCCCAGGGACAGGCAGCGGGAGCCATATGGTTATAGTGAAGGCCTGTCTTTCCCAGGTGTTCACGTGGCTGGAGAGGTAAGATTATTTACGATTTCCCTCAGGCCTTCGTTCTGCTTGGATAGCACGACTTCAGCCAGGAGCCCACTTCAGGAAATGTTAATTAAAGCTATTATTTCTCACAGTTGAGGAGGACAGTTAACCCCTGTCTCTCCTCTCCTCCTTCACCGCACTGGTTGCTATCCCCCACTCCATACCCCACACCCCACACCCAAATCGTGGCACACTGGCAGGCGTTCCTCCACGAGCAAGACCCTGGGGAGAGAATTCTGAGGAAGGCAGTGGCACTCCTCGTGAAACGTTGGCCGGGAGGGTAGACAGGCCTGTCCATTCTGATATGAAAAAAGTTGCATGTGTGGGCGTTTGGTGGCATAACAGTGACAATTTGCCTCCCGGACCCTAAGAATAGTTGTCACCAGCGTCTGAGAATGGAAGAACTTTCCAAATAGTTGTGCGCTCCATCTCAGCTCCCTGCAAACCTTGGCAGCTGCACAGAGGCATGACGAACACATGCTTCCAGGCTCTCTAAGAGAACTGCTCATGTTAAGGATAAAAAAAAGAGCCAGCAGATGAACCATGTTTGGTGTGGAAATCCAGGGTCCTTCCTGCTCCAAGGCAGCCCAGCCAAATCCTGAAAGATCTGACAGAGGGTCAAGTGTGGCAAACTGAAGCCAGATGAACGTCTCCCCAACACTGGGGGTGACCGGGTTGTCCCGGAGGCAGAGGCCTTAAGATTCTGAGGGGAGAGGCAGGTCTAGGGCCCCGCTGACCTGTGTGTGTATCAGACTGAGGGTGCAAACTGAAGGTCAGAATAAAACTCATCAGGAGGCCGATTTGCAATAAATGTCAGTATGGTGGTGGAGCTGCTGCCCAACACACACACACACACACACACGCGCGCGCGCATTCACAGACACACTCCCTCCCTCCACTGCCTATCTAATCAGCCCTAACAAACCGAAGCCAGAGACTAACAGTGAACAGCAAGTGACCTTATTGTGGTGGTTGGCCACCCAACAGAAACCACACTTAGAAGGCATTATGACCAAAAAAGGTAAGGCCCGAGAGTGAGGAAATCCAGGCTATGAAAAAATGGAAAGGGTTTTAAGTATTCCCCGAAGACCAGTTGCCCTGGAGGGCACAGTGACTCCCCGCCAGGCTGGGGGGAGCAGAGAGCAGGTGAGGTGCCCCCTGCCTGGCGTTCACCCCAGGAACAGGATGGCAGCTCTGGCTAACCCATCTGCAGCTCTCCATGGAGTGCTGGGCACCACCACTGTTGAGAGACGGCATGAGACCGTGGGAAGCAAACGTGACCCGGAAGAGTTGAAGCTCCAGTCCGGCCTTTACCATCTCAGAGCTGTAGGACCTGGGCATTTAATTCCATTGCACCTCAGTTCTTTGATCTCTATGATGAAATGATAATAGTAAATATACATTAATTCTATACGGTAATTCTACATCATTAATAATACTTTATATGAATGAATATTTATTGTTATTCTTATTATTACCATTGTTATTGTTATGCCCTGGCTACTTCAAAAGGTGCATGAAAAAGTTAACTATGAATGTAAAACTTCTTTCTCATCCTATGAAATGTTATAAAAATATATATTGCTATTATAACGCAAGGTAAACTTTGGTTTCTACTTAGGGGATTTAGTGAGGGGAATAATCCATGCACAAGAAATACTTAAAGAGAAAAACTGCATTTAGCCAAGTGCTGGAGGGTCCTGTAGGGGATTAGATTTCCTGATGCCACGCACCACAGCCCATTGTGCAGTACCAAGAATAAACGTGAGGCGAGCACTGCCAGGAATAGCTTCATGGGAGAGAAGAGTGTGAGCCGGGTACAGTGAGGCAGAAAGGAACTTGGAGAACATTCTAGGATGGGAGAGGTTCACGAGCCAATACAGAGATAGTGGAAAGCAAATCTGCATCGTTTCCTTGTTTCCAAGAAACTGCCGCATTTCAGACCCACTTAATACCTTCTCCTGCCAACCACGATAGGGAACAATATGGTAAAATCTACTGAAACATAAACTGCATGGACCTTCGACACGGCACTTCTGCTTTTGGAAACCCATCCTATAGGTATGTGTGTGAACATACGTGAGCAATGTCTGTAAAGGAATTCTGCAGCCCAGTTTGTATATTTGATAGGAATAGAGTTTAAAAATCTAGAAATATAACCCCAAAGGCCATCCATAGAAGACTGGTTAGAAAACTGTAGTACATCCACAATGAAATATTTCACAGATTTTATAAAACATAAAGTATTTAATAGGATCCATAGGCACTGATTTTAAATAATTGTCAAGATTTAGCAAGTAAAATAAGTCAAATATAATACTGTGCATACGATGCTGTGACTCGTGTAAAAACAGAAAGGAAGAACGGGACAGCGTGCTTGTCAAGGCAAAGACTACCCGAATCAAGGCACAGACATCACCAGGAACGGTTAGGACAGAGGGGTGAGATGGAGCAGTGCTTTTCACTGCACGCCCTTTGAATTCCGTATGGTGCTCAGGGTATGGCCTATTCAAAAAATTACTTTGAAAGTACCATGTGGTGGCCCAGTGCTTTTAAAGACTCCAGGTAATTCTGCACACTCTGACTTCACTTTAGGGAGCCCTGATAAACGATGTTCCCTGAAGCGATTCTGATTGAAATTGCTTCCAATGCAAAATAGAGTTGTCCAACACACAGCCCAGCCCAGCTCCCCGGGGACTTCATTTAACGGTTAGGCACTGTTATGGACTGAACGGCGGCACCCCCCTTTTCCCCCACAAATTCATGTGCTGAAGCCTTTACCTGAACGTAACTGTGTCGAAACAGAGCCTTTAGGGAGGTAATTAAGGTCCTAAGTGTGAGGCCCCGATCTGATAGGACTGATGTCCTTATAAGAAGAGACACAGAGCGTGTGCCCGCGTGCACACTCTTTCTCTCCACCAGGCGAGACATGGTGAGAAGGCGGCCATCTACAAGCCAGGGAGAGAGCCTTCAGCAGAAGACACCTCCATTGGCAACTGGGTCTTGGACTCTCAGCCTCCAGAACTGTGAGAAAACAACTCCATTGTTCCAGCCACCCACGCTGTGGTGTTTTGTGGCAGCAGCCCCAGCAAAGTCAGACAGGGACTACCATGGACTCCAGCCAGTACAAACTGAGTTCCAGTGGTAGCCACAATGCCCGGCCCACAGAGGAAGATGCTGAAACACACCTCTGGGCGAAACTTGAAGAATGTGTGTCTGAGTAGCCTAGTCTGGGTCCCAGTTTCTTCGCTGCCCCCCTGACTGTGACCTTGAACTATTGACTTCTTTAGGATGTGTCTGAAGAATCTCTAAGTTCTTTCCAGCTCATGGGTGCCAGGACATATGATACACAGCAAAATATGCCACTGCCAAGAGTCAAGTTCACATCTAAAAACAATGCAGTTTCCTATTTGTGAAAGATATATAGCAGACGGCAACCCTGGAGTTCACAATCCACGTGAGCAGATCTGCTTAGGTCTTAGAGCCTCATGAGGGTGGCTGTGGCCCCTGCCACTGCACACCCAGAGCCTCCCCCATCCTGAGTTTGGGGAGCCTTCTGCAGGTGAGGGACGCAGAATGCCCTCACCCTGAGAATCTGCTACTCCCCAAACCCACCTCTCAGAAACCCTGCCCCTCCCAAGCAGGGCAGGAAAGAGCCCTCCATCTCGTGAACAGACAAATGACGACCACTCCTGTTGCTATCAAAGCCAGAGAGGTGGTGTTAAGCCAATAATGAAAACACACTTTGCTCAGGTGTCATTGATACCAAAGAGGAAAGGGACTCTGGGGACGGCCTGAGCCAACACTGACAGAGAAAGGAAGAGCCCAGAATACGGGGAAAGGGCAACACGGAAAAGCCTTCCTGAAGCTCTGGTGCTTTTCTTGAGTCTCGGATTTGAATTCCCATCATCGAGGGCACACCTGACATAGCCACACCTAGGAACGAATATCCTTATGGTCTGGGCATGGAATAAATTTTTTAATGACATCGAGGCTGAAAGAATGGCAGTATTGCTTATTATCAAGATTTGGGGAATATGTCTTCAAGAGAAAATATGACCCAGGAATGTGGGTGCAATTTCATGTCATTGAACTGATCCTGAACTTTGGACAGAACACATTTCCATCGTATTCATTCCTAGCAAAGCTGAAGAAAGAGCTTTAAAAGATTAGGAGTTGAACTTGAAAACCAGTTTTTGAAGACAAGCCAGCCTCTTCAAGGAACGGACTTAGAAAAATTTTTCTGCCAAATCTCTCCTAGCAGAGAGTGCTGACCATATGGCACCATTTTTTATGTACTTAGGTAGTGCAAAAACGAGGAAGAGAAAATATTTAAGCCCAAGTTTGATAAATACATTCTAGATTCCTTGGGTCAGTAGAGGTAAGAAAGATGCCCGGTTATAGCTTTAAACCTGGGAAGTCTCCTGGACTCTGGATGCAGGAGCGGTTTACCCTGGGAATCCTCATTGAATACTGTAACTACATAAGACATATTGGTTTACCAACAAATGTATTCAGTTTTTAGTAACAACCAATTGCCATGTAAGTGGCAAACTGATTTGATTCTTTCAGGATATTAGAAGTAAATTTAGTAAAAATTTGATGCCCAACTCAGAGGATCTTGAAAAGTACACCAATTTCAAGATAACTATAAGTGACGACATTGATTTAAAATCTTTGACTTTGTTTTCACCCTCACTTAACGTCAAGACAGAGATAATGAGACTTTTTTAAAAAGTTTGCCTCCCCACACCTTGAATGGGGAAAATTTTTTTACAAATATCAAAAGAATGAATCAAGCATCCAAATAAGTTGTTGCTTGAAGTCTAATATTTCCACACGAATTTTGTTTGGAAGTTTTCATAAATATTCATCCCTGGCAACAGACATCCTTATTCAAAAGGTATTTGGACTGGCCAGAATTACACATGGCACCAAATATAACCAAGTACAATATAAAACCTTTTCAGCTGTTTTATAAGTCATGCTATAATAACTACCAGAATGACTCATTCAGTACTAATTTATCTGTGACCTTTTGAAAATTGCTAGGCAAAAAAGGAAATAAATTAGCCTGATTTAACTTACAATTGAATAATTATGTTGGAAAAACGTTCGAGGCGCACAGACCTCACCCCTTCAGATGCAGGCCAGACAGTCCCCACACCTACAGCTACTCAGGTGCACGGAGGTTTTGAAGAGGTCATATTCCCTGTAGGTCCATGTTGTAAGATGCGGTGCACCTCTGAAAATCTAACTGGAAATCCCTCACAATGAACTGAATTCTGTGTTACCCCATCAAAGCCTATCTCTGAGTGTCCTTCTCTCTTTTCTTTAGATGTTATTTTATATACGTTTCTCCCCATGACCATTCCCTACCTTCTTTTGCCCAGGTCTTGCTCACCCTTACAATCTCCCTTCATCTGCTCTACTCCTTTCTCCCCCGTCTTTGCAGTTTCGGCAATGATGCAACAGAGATCTGTTTTCCATTCTGAATTGTAAAGTGTGATGAAAGGAAGAGTTTATATAATCTCCTAGGAGCATTAAAAAATACAACGAAATTCTTTCATGGTAATAAATAGCATTTGGGAAATAAATGTGACGTGAATGATACAGGAGTGTTTATATCTCTATGTGTCTATGTTTCTATCTATAATATGCATCTAGACATCACCTAAAATTATTTTGTGGTACAAGTTCCTACTGCAGTTTGAGAAAATATAATACCTCCATTCTGCTCAATTTTATTAGATTATTATACAGTGAAAGCACCATTAATTGAGGAGTTACAATTTACAGTATCAGAAACGCTTCTTACCAGGGTGTTCCTTGAATGTCTTTATTGCCGAAGCCACGTGCACAACAGTCTTCACTGTATTTGATTAAGCTCACACCGGGACAGGCTATCCGACTCCAATCATAGTTCTATCAACAGCCTCTCATTCTAAGAACAGATCTATGATGTCAGCCCCTAATCCAGCTCCCTCCCCCCACCTCCTTCCTCTCCTCACTATCTTAAACTATGCCACACTGAATGATTAAGAGCTTGGGTCAAAATGAAGTGGTTACATAAACACCCACTATTTCTGTCTTATGGAAATGCTTCCCTTGTGAGTTACTCAATGTGTCTCAGCTCAGAACATGCATGTCTCTCTGGGCTTGCATTGAAAATAACACTGTTTGGCCTAATCCCACCAACACATTGCTAAACCTTTTAAGCAGGGCTGCTGCATGCACCAAGTGACAGCTAGGGACAGGGCAAGTCGGATGTAGCGCAGAGGGAAGAGCTGCCGAGGGGGCTGGGCACCGTCCCTCACCGGGACGCCATGTCCCAGTCAGGAAGCCCACGGCTGTGATGATTTCCCAGGGCTCTTCCGCTGATGTCCTCTAAGCTCTCTGAGGAGCACTCTCAACTTTCTTTTTCTAAAAAATATTTTTATGTATTTATTTATCTTTAGAAGGGAAGGGAAGGAGAGAGGGAGAGAAATATCAATGTATGGTTGCCTCTCATGAGTCCCCTGCTGGGAACTGGCCTGCAACCCAGGCATGTGCCCTGACTGGGAATCGAACCGCGATCGTGTGGTTCGCAGGCTCGAGCTCAATCCACTGAGCTACACCAGCCAGGGCCTCTTTCTGATTGAAGAGAACATCACCTGTGGTAGCCACCACTGCACACCTACTGCTACAGCACTGCCGACACAGAGTACGTAGGTGCTGAGAGAGATCTGTTGGAAGAATGAACCAAGCGGCAGGTTTCCCACCACCCTTCTACAGTGATTATCATCCGTATCGGAAACTCAGATTTTCTCTCTCCCCTGATGGAAATCTATTTCTCGAGTAGACACATAATCACTCATTACTTACTGGGCCAAGTATGAGAGGTAGGAAGAAAAAATTAGGAAGAATCTAAGTTTTGAGAAGCAAGGAGAGAAATGACCTGGGGAGTAATTTTAAGGTGTAACACACCACACAGAACCAGGCTACAGTGGGTGCCAGCTCTCAGGGTGAGTTCACGTCACAGAAAAGAACATGTACCACACAGTACAACCCTCTCGGGAGACTTTGGAAAGGGACCTGGGCAGGGTCCGCCACCCGCACACACACACATTGATACTGTATTGAACCACAGTCTTTGCAAACTACCAGCACGAACTGTTCCCTGAAGTCTGCTGAGGGGACTCATGGCACAGGGAGAAAGATGGCAAATGGCTTGTCCTCTACCATCCTTTCACCTTTCCCACTGCCTTTTCCTACTTTTCCAGCAACACCGGCCACACTCCAATACCCAACAGCGCTGCACGCCCAGTCTGTTCTCCCCACGACGCCCAATATCCCAGTGTGGGGCAGGAAGCCCATGGTGCCTCTGCTGATGGACCCAGACCCAGGGGAACGTGGAGACAGGATTCTGATCAGTAACCCTTGCATCACTGATTCTGTAGAGCTCATAAAAGTCTTTTAAAAATTATATTTTATTGATCATGCTATTACAGTTGTCCTGATGTTTCCCACTTTGCCCGCCCCCCACGCAGAACCCCCACTCCTCCAGGCAGTCCCTCTACCATGGTTCATTCCATGGGTCATGCATATAAGTTCTTTGTCTCTTCCATTTCTACTGTACTGTACATCCCCATGGCTATTCTGTAACTACCTATTTGTACTTCTTAACCCCCTCACCTCCTCACCCATCCCCCCACAGCCCGCACCCAACCGGCAGCCATCAAAATGCTCTCCGTAGCCATGATTCTGTCTCTGTTCTCCTTGTTTGCTTACTTTGTTTTTTAGATTCAATTGTTGATAGATGTGACTTTTTTGCCATTTTATTGTACATAGTTTTGATCTTCCTCTTTTTCATAAATAAGTCCTTTTAACATTTCATATAATAATAGTTTGGTGATGGTAACCTCCTTTAGTTTTTTCTTGTCTGGGAAGCTCTTTATTCGCCCTTCTATTCTAAATGATAGCTTTGCTGGGTAGAGCAATTTTGGCTGTAGGTCTCTGCTTTTTGCAACTGAATATTTCTTGCCAATCCCTTCTAGCCTGCAAAGTTTCTTTAGAGAAATCAGCTGACAGCCTTATGGGAACTTTCCTGTAGATAAGTAACTTCGTTTCTCTCACTGCTTTTAAGATTCTCTCTTTATCTTTAACCTTTGGCATTTTAATTATGATGTGTGTTGGAGTGGGCCTCTTTGCATCCATCTTGTTTGGGACTCTCTCTGTGTTTCCTGGACTTTCATGTCTATTTCCTTCATCAAATTGTGGACGCTTTCTTCCATTATTTTTTTAAACTAGATTTCAAATTTCTCGCTCTTTCTCTTCTCTTTCTGGCACCCTCATGATGTGAATGTGGGGCCCCTTGAAATTTCCCGTAAGTATAAATGCTTACTCCACCGTCATTTTTTTGGATTATTTTTTCTTGTTGTTCCGATTGGTTGTTTTTTGCTTGCTTATGTTTCATATCATTAATTGGATTCTAGGCTTCATCCACTCTACTATTGTTTCCCTGTAAGTTGTTCTTTATTACAATTAGTGTATCCTTTGTTTCTGACTGGATCTTTTTTATGCTGCTGAGGTTCTCACTAACTTCCTTGAGCATCCTTATAACCAGTGTTTTGAACTCCGAATCTGATAAGATTGCTTATCTCCATTTCACTTGGCTCTTTTTCTAGAGTTTTGATCTGTTCTTTCATTTGGGTCATGTCTCCTCATTGTGGCAGCCTCCCTGTGTTTGTTTCTATGTATTAGGCGGAGTTGCTTTTGACTCTGTGTCTTGGTACTGCGGCCTAATGTTGTAGGTGTCCTGTAGGATCCAGTGGCACAACCTCCCTTATCACCCAAGCTGGGTACTCAATGTGTGCCCTTTATGTGGGCTGAGTACACCCTCCTGTTTTAGTTGGGTCTTGGTTGCTGTTGGCAGGTCAATGGGAGGGATATACCTAGGCCAGTGAGCTGCAAGACTTGGCATTGACCACTGACCACCAATCTCCGCCATCCGTGGAGGGTCAGCTGTGCAAGAGCAGGATGTGTACTGTGATGTGGACTTCAGCTGTCCAGTGGGTGCCCTGTCTCTAGGGTTTCTGTCCTGACAAACTACACAAGCAAAGGCCCTGTGGCACAAAGAGCACAGAATGTTCAGAGTATTGGAGAGAAATGGGTGGATTAGGAGGTACCATTGGTAGTGCTTGTAGGAACCTGAGGAATAGAAGGCATGGACACCAAAAATGACTGACTCCAAGATTTCTGATCTACCCACCTGGACAGAGAGATGGCGGGGCCATTTTTGAGTTGCTTTTGGGGGGCATGAGAAAAAAATCAAAATTTGGAAGAGAAGACATCAGAATTTGGGAGAGAAGACATGTTTTTGGACATTTTGCATTTGAGTGACTTTGAGAAATCTAATAGAGATACATGGGTGATCTGTGGAGAAGTTCAGGAGGGAAGATATAAATTTAGCAGCTGTCAGAATGTATGTGGTACTGGAAGCACAGGTGTGGACAAGGTTGAACAGGCAGATGGCACGGAGAGCGAAGAAATGGCAGCCTATGATGGAGTGTTGAGGAATTCCACATTTAGTGCTGAGCAAAGGAGACGGAACCTGTCAGTCACAAAGACAGCACCCAAGAAACAGGAGGCAATCCAGGTACGACCAATGTGGCAGTTATGCTTGGTGGGAGAGGCAGTTTCACCAGATACTAGAATTCTATGCGCAGTCGCCTTCTCTAAGGTGACATGAGAGCCTAAATACTTATACTGGAAAGTCTCTCCTGAATTGAAGGTGAAACCTTTGAGAAATGGGGCTACACTAAAACAGGTGTTAATAAATGAATTTTGGAACACAACCTAATTGTAACATGAGTAGATCATGTACTATCATAGAGGGACGCGTTTTACTTTGGTTACATCTTAAATATTTTGAACAAAAAGCAGCATTTCCTTTATTTTTAAATAGCACTTTATTCCTGAAGTTTGCTAAAATTTGAGTTTCTATTTTTAAGAATTAGAATGAAAAGCAAGGGGGAATGAGACATATTCCCTCACACACTGCCCCACTTTGGTGCATTTTTCTCTGGTCTCTGACTGGTTAGTCTAGCTGTCAGGTTTGCGGCCTCCTACAAACTGGTTAAACCCTCCCTTCCGTGAGGCAGTAGTAAGAATGGACAAGATGATTCCTGGCAGAGTGGCATCTGGCAACAAGGAGCTGGGGAAGAGAAAACAGCTGAAACCAGAGACAAATGTCAAGTTCCTCTATTCTGAGTCCTCTCGGTAATTTGTGATTGAACTGGACATGCTTGATTAGGCAATCGATGCTTATTTGTTTTATTTCACATTTGGAAATTTGAGGCTGTGGCTCTATCCGAATCTTATCTTCTTCCCAGGGACAAAAAGTTGCATTGGTAAAATTTGGATTCTAAGTCCCCCGCGGTGAGGTTTATTTACGCCCAGCAGTATATTTAAACAGCACATTATTTCTAAGTATCAAGAAGTGCTTTCAAGGTTAATAAATCTTTCTTTTTTGCAGTTGCCTTAAATCCATATGTTTAAGTTTCAGAATTGCATCTGAGATTATAAAACATAGGAGAACAAACAAGATTTAGGTGTTTTTTCCTTTAAGGCAAAATGTATGTGTACTTGAGTTTATACTGCATTGAGAATAGAGTTAGTCTAAAATATAGATGTTTGTAAGAAACTGACAGATGCCTGAGAACGTTAATTCTTCATGGGAAAAAGAAAAGAGTTCTATATTCTAGGCTAGCTCCTAAAAGGCATTTCAAAGTTTCCAACCTTGGCTGGTTTTGCATTTTATTAACTTTTGGTTTTCAATGTAAAATGCTCATGTTGAAAGTTTAGAAAGGAATTGAGTCATTAATCCATCACCACTTCTGCTTTTTAGAGTCTGTCTCCTGGACTGAGCACTGACTCATATCTACAGACCTGAAATGCAGAAGGAGCTAGAAGACAGCTTGGGTTCATCCTTGTTCCAAGACAAAAGAGGTTTACTAAGCATTAAGCGTGTCCACGTGGGGGAATGGTGCAGCAGTTATGGCGGTATTCTGCCAGGGCCCTCTGAAAATGCTCCCAGCACTGAAAGATGACAGGGCGGAGGTCTGGGGACCTGGGTTCACGTCTAGTTTCTGCACTTACGAAATGTAGGACTTTAGTCTACCTAGTAAGTGTCTGTAAACCTCACCTTCTTCCTCTCTAACCCATGGTCAGCAGACTGCATAGATAACTTTCAAAATATCTGCTGGGTCTGTTTCGGTTGATGTATGGAGACCTGTACTTCTAAGCATCTTGAGTAATTGCAAATTAGTCTGTTTTTTTTCTCCATGCATTTACATTTTCTTATTTTTAAAAATAAAACTGGGTGTTAAAGAAAGAGACTCATGGATACAGTGAGCAGAGTTGCCAAATGGGAAGGGGGGAAGGGTGAAAAAGATGAAGGGAATAAGGAGTTACAAAATAACAATGGGGATATAAAGGACAGCACAGGGAACACAGTTCAAAACCAAAACAAAAGCCAACAACCAAAAACCCCCCTAAATACTAGATGTTGAATTAGAATTACCCAACTATCTCACCAAATAAAGACCTGAAGGTTTTATTTGACCAAATATGAATTTACGTTGATACGATTCTCACTCTTTGGTATGAGGAGTAAGATTTACAGAAATGAATGGTCATTTATTGCAATCTGACTATCTCTTCCCCTCCACTCTCCCTTAGGGTGAATGTCCTACATACATACTTTTGGACTGAGCTTTGAAGTTAACTCCATTTACATGCCTGTAAAGTCAATGGGTTTCCACCTAGGGCTTAGAAAGCACAAAGCAAGCTAAAACTCAGGTGGGAATGTGAGAACACCCTTCACATCAGGCTGCCAGAGGGTTGACTTTAGTCGGTTTTAGTAGGTTTTGTACACACTTAGAGCTGGCTAATTCTAGCATATTCTGGCTAATATGGCTAATGTCATATTCTTCCCAGTATACAACTTTGCCTCTAAGAGACACAGTAAAAGACTAGTAATTCCTTGAATTACTAAAGGAAGAAAACATTCCATTACTTATGTAACCCCATTTTGTAACACAAAGCCTTGCCTGCATGAGTAGGTGCTCGGTGAATAATTTGGGAAGGCTAGAGGGGTGAAACTTTTCTATTGCCAAAGTCCTAGAGTAGGTCATGTAACTTGTGGACCATACACTGCATCAATTACAACTCTTCTCTTAATTCACAGAGGTCTCTGTACATGTGGACCAAAATGGCTACATCTTTCCTTAGTGTTTAGGATGCTTGATACTCTGATTATTGGTACTTAAGCTGCAGAGCCTTCAGGATTTTCATGGAGGGTGTGTGTGCATACATGCATCTGACTGACCTTGGTAAGATCGTCATCACTGTCTCTAATCCTACCTCCAAACAGCAAGCAACCCTGCAAGAAACAGTCTTCAAACTGTTGTGAACATAAGTACATTTTCATTTGCCCAAGGAAAGTGAGTGAAGGCTCTAAGCGGAAACCTGGAGCAGTGAAGCCAGTGAGGGGGAACCAGGAGACTACGCGGCTCCAATCCCCCCATGCAAACCCCAGCAGCGCTCAACAATCAGGGCTGAGCTCGGGGTGGACTGGCTGACCCACATGCTCTTGGTAGGCGCGCCAGCGGTCAGAAAATACACTCTCCCTGCAGCCACCCGACTTGGGGTTTCAGATCCTTGGATGAGTACATAATTAAAGAAGTGATTTCCTTTTATATTTTAATTTTTTATTAAGCAATATTTGAAAATTCTATTAGTATCATTTGAAATGTTTTTGGATAACTTGTTATTGTCTTTTATACCTGCTAATTTTTTACTGCGTTGGTTGTCTTTCCTTACTGATTGGTAGGAGTTCTTTATTTTAAATGCCTTTTTTCACTGGATATAGGTATTGCAAATATCTCCTGCTCTCTTAATGGAGTCTTTTAAGGAGCACACATTATTAACACAATGAAGTCCAGTTTAATTTCCAAGTTTGGAAATTTCTGCTTATCCAAAAGTCACAGAGGTATTTCCCATCAGAAACTCTCTTCCCTGGCAACAGAACTGAGTGACGGAGCGGTCTACCCCCACTCCAGATTCGGCTCTTCTCTCAGAAACACGGATGCTGGACCATTGGACTCCCTCATTCTGAGAAAAACCAAATCTATCATATACTCTATGTTCAGACAACGAGCCTCCATAACTCAAAAATAAGCTTTGAAGTTGAATAGATTTGACTCCCATTTCCGCTCTGTCATCCCATCGCTGTGTGGCATGGGACTGGGTGACGCCGCGAATTCCGTAAGTTGTGAGGGTTGGATAGAGTCATTCCTACAAAAGGGCTGGGCAGAGTGCCGGGATATCCGACAAACGTGCATTATCTTCTCCTTGCCCACATCTTCATCTTCACTGCATTTAGCTAACAATTTTCAATCACCACAAAAAGAAATCGATATTGATACATTAGAATACAAGTGACTTTTATTCATTCAGTGATTATACATTCTGTATTAGGACATAAAAATCAAATTGCAGATTCATACGCACAAAAATGTTCTGAGGGTAAAAGGAATTTTTGTAAACTTATCAAGGGGTGTGCTGGTGGTTCTGAAGAACAAAGAACATTCCTGGTGTTCAGCAGAGCTCCGTGGCTTCCTAATCTAAGGCTGTAACTGCATTCTGGTTAACCCCATTCTTTTTTGAGTACATCTACTCTTTTTAGACGTGACTTTTTCACTAATCACTGCCAATCACATTGAAGTTACTGTGAAATAAAGGACCTTTTCTTTCAAAAGCCACAATTCAAGTCATAACAACGAGCCCTACAAAGAGCTATAAAAGCTCCCCAGGAGGCTGCTTCTCTCGGAGAGATGCTGGGAAGCCATCTGCACACAGGCTCAGAGGCTGGCTGACCCTGGATGGCCAGAGCCGGCCGCCGGTCCTGACCTGGCTGTGACGCCACAGGAATTCAATGTCCCTGCCCTTTCTATGTGACAGCTAGGTATAGATGAGTGAATAAACTGGCATTCCTCCAGCTCTCCTCTTGAACTGTATTATTACAATATTTTGAGTTTGCATGTGTGTGACGTCAGCAATATGCAAAGATTCAGATGAAAAATGGAGAATACATGTACATATATACAAAAAAAGTGTTCTAGCCTTTTCTTTTTATACGTAAAAGATGCACTAATTTCTTTCCTTAAGAACTCAACCCAAAGCTGCTTGTCACAGACACAATGACGTTATATCCAAAGGAAACTGTGTGGGGACATTCGAACCTCTGCTATGTTCCTCTGCAAACAGTACGCAGCGCTGTCTCACTGAGACACTGCTCCCTCCTGCGCCCTGGAGTAGAAGCTGGGGCGGGGGTGGGGGTGGGGGGGTGGGGAGTACAGTGCTGTGAAAGAAGGACAAGTCTTGCAGTGAGGGTAACACTGAAGTCAGGTTANCAAAGGAAACTGTGTGGGGACATTCGAACCTCTGCTATGTTCCTCTGTGAACAGTACGCAGCGCTGTCTCACTGAGACACTGCTCCCTCCTGCGCCCTGGAGTAGAAGCTGGGGCGGGGGTGGGGGTGGGGGGGGTGGGGAGTACAGTGCTGTGAAAGAAGGACAAGTCTTGCAGTGAGGGTAACACTGAAGTCAGGTTAAAAACATTTCTAAGAACATGTGAAATATATCACAGTGCAGTCAGAGCTTCTGGGCTCCTCTTCATTCAGAGTGAAGCCTGGATGGTCTGAGCTATTGCTCAGCCCCAGCAGCAAGTGGACGGAAGCCACTGAGTTGTCCTTTACACAGACACGTGCACGGAACCAGGACATTAGGAACCCCAGGGGGCCTTCCAACTGGGAGCAATGTTTATTTTTTCTCAATAAATTTAAGGATGCTAAGAAGAGAGAGGCTCTGAGAGTTTAAGTGCTTTGGTGAGGTGAACCCAAAACGTGCATATTTGTTTAAAAATGATGCAATTTTAGAAGGAGAATACTTGGATCTTCAAAGACAAACCTGGTGAAAATAGTTTGAAGAAGCAAGAATAATGTGGTGGAGAGAAGAGGAATCGACTGCCTTTGCTTAGTCTCTGCCTTTCTTCCTCCCAGGGGCACCATTTGTAAACGCCCCCACCCCCGACCTACACCTTCTTGCTGTTAGGCCAGTTCTTTCCCTAGTCAGCAAGACCACCTGCCCACTCCAGGAACATTCTTGGCTCTGTCCTCCTCAGAGTGCCCCTTTAAATGCTGCTGGCCACACCCCCAGATCCCAGGGGACATATTCTATATCAGAAACAGTCAGAGTAACACTCCTGGCCTTATCTCCCTCCATAGGGGTCTTTGTGTCCTCCTCTGAGCTTCCTGCCACACAGGCCCCTCCTGTCACCTTCGGGGAGGGGTCCAGAGACAGGTGGCACAGACGGAGGAGGCCCAGAAAGGGTCCCGGGCTGTCCACTGCCTGCCACGCAATCACAGACGGGTTTGGGGGAAGAAAAGAGGCCACACGTCACCCTCCCGGCGTCGTGCACTTGTGCTCACACATACATTGTTTTGAAAAGAAGGGAAATTGAAACTGCCACTAAAACTACTGACCTCATACTTCTGGACTCAAAGGAGCGGAGTGGGAAGGGTAATCCATTCACAGAAGCATCACACAGACCTTTTTCTCAGGGGTCGTCCCAGTTATGCAAGATGGCTGGGGTTTCTTTCTACATACAGGGTGGGGCAAATAACGTGGAAAATAATATGATAATTCATAAATAATGATGCAAGAATAAACTCTGTTTCACGTACACACAGCTGCAAACCTACTTTTGCCCCACTCTGTATGGGTTGAGTTACAAAACCATTCTTTGAAGGCAACTTTGAAACAAACAAACAAAAAATACATAAAAAAGGGCCCTGGCTGGTGTAGCTCAGTGGATTGAGCACAGGCCTGCGAACCACACGATTGTGGTTCGATTCCCAGTCAGGGCACATGCCTGGGTTGCAGACTGGTTCCCTGCAGGCCAACTCCCAGCAGGGGACACAGGAAAGGCAACCATACATTGATGTTTCTCTCCCTCTCTCCTTCCCCTCTAAAGATAAATAAATAAATTAAAAAAATACATAAAAAAGGAAGTTTATCCAGAGTTTGTTAGAAGAAATGCACTGCAGTGAATCAAATGAGTTTAGGATTTTCTGAAACATAGTTTCTGGTCCTGTGTAGATTGCATTAACATTTTAACCTTGTTTACAAAGAGACACAAACACATGGATCTCAGAATGTACGTAAAATCAATGGTCTGGAATGAAGAGATCCACGTCAAATGTAAAACACCTTCTAGGCATCAAGAAAGCGATTCGAGGTACCAGTGTCTGGTTCTACGTTGTTGATTTTATATAATTTTTCCCAAGTAGAGAAACAAGATTTCTTAGAGATTCACTATCATGCTTTGTAAGAGTCTGAAAGAAAAACTGTGTTTAGTTCTTATCAGATGCAGAAAATCAACAGTTGGATCACTTTCATTTCAGTGGATGTTTTTCGGTAAGAAAATCTGAGGACAAGACACGTATAGTGTTTTAAAGAGGCTTCCCAAGTGAGCTGCGCTCGGGATGAGAAATCCGTGCTACCTTCCCATAATCATTACCGCTACCTCTCCCAACCCCCACCGCCAAATCCCCCAGCGTGTGTTTAGGAACTAAACTGAGACTCAGCTATCTGCCATCTGGAAATGCATATGAAAACCTTCCTACATTTCCAAGTCTGGAAAGAGCAAATGTTCCCTTCGCGTGTCTTTAATGCAAACCAAGTTAAACGGTTTTCTGAACAAAAAAATAAGCCCGGCGAGCTCCCTGCAGCGCCCACCAGGTACAATGCCCATGGCTGATTGCTGTCCCCTGGGCTTCCTGCTTGGCAACGGGGTTGCCCCCGGACTCTGGGACGGTCAGTGCTCTGCAGACTCTTCCTAATTCAGCTCATTCATCCACAAGCACTCTCATCTCACTGGGAAATTCTTCTTGGCTTGTTGGTTTACTCTCTTTTTATTTTGTTTTACTGGCCAATGGCAGGAAGAATCCTTCAAATCTTCCACACATTCTGTGGGTTTCTCTATGTTTGGCTTGGCTGCTGCATTGCCTATGGCACACCTTCCCCACTCTCTGGTCTGTGGGAATATTTAAAGATCTTTCTTCTCTTCTCTCCCTCCCCTTCTCCCAGGTAGTGAGGAGCTTCGTTTGGGTCATTGACATACATGAGTGATACAACTCCATAGTCTAAGGTACGGCTGAGGTTGAGGGCTTCTTCACCCCAATCTCTCGAAACAGGCAGGACTCTATGGCAAACGCTATGAACCACGGCCAACCACCGATCCGTTCCTACTCACTCAGCTCAGCCAGCCAATCCCAGTCAGGCTACAGCTAGAGCACTCAATCATTTCAGGATTGTTTTTTTCTCCAGAAGCTCTTCAGGATCTATGCTGTTACATTTAATTAGAATTTTGAGTAAGATCCATTGAAAGTTGAGGACCAGATCCTGGCTAGACGAGACTGTTTGTGCCCACCATGAAAACAAACACCCACTGTGGTTAAGGTGCACTGAACACCCTAAGGTGCAAAACACCCTATATTCCTGCTTTGGCTACTTCACTGCAGCAAAACATAATGCACAGACCACACCGGCTGGCATCAGCAATCGAGGGTCCAGAGGTGGTGGACGAAAAGAGGCATAACCACTAACTCTGGCTGTCCACTTGGCTTTGGGGGCCTTTGTGCCTCTGGCTGAACAACGGAGGCAGCAAATGGACAATTTCTTGCCTGCAAACTAGAAACTAAACATACGGATGGAATCAGGACGCCATCTGATAAAAGTTACAGATAATTCCACTTCAAAGATAGCTGTGCGTTCCATCTCCAAATACTTTCATCATGTGGTCCACATGCCTGTCTCCCCAGCACAGGCCTTGGGGGGAAGAGATGTGTCCCACTGTTACAGGTAAAAGCCCACCAGGCAGGAATCGGGTGGTCAGTAACACCGCAGGACGAAGCCCATCTGTCCCTGGTAGGGACCAATACTCCACACGCAGAGAAACTGTACATGAAATAAACTTCTGCGGCAGGTGGCCTCAAAGGGAAGACAGGAGACCTTAGCTGGGCCACACAGCTTGCTAAACGCCCTGCGGCCAGTGAGCACAGGAGAGTTTGCATCTCCACTCAGGCTCCATTCCTCATTCGAGCAGAATCCTGGGATGGCAGGGACAGCGGCTGCAACGGGAAGCCCAGCCGATGTGCTAAGACTTTGGTGCCAGCAGCAGAGACCACGGGGCCATGAGAAAAGAAGGTGTCTTTACCCAGGCACAGGGGGGGTCCCTGGAGACGGTCACAAAGCACAACTTGGAACCAAGGCCAGTGACCCCTTTGCACCAGGGTTTGATCTGCCGGCTGGTGGAATAACAGCTCTCTGGAAGCTTCGCCTCTTTTAGCTGATAATCCTTTTTCGTGATTTTATTTCCCCTCCTGAGCACTTAGAAAAAACACATGGACTTTGTTAGAGGGGCTGTTGTGAGATATATAGAGTGATGAAGACCCTTAAAATGTCCCATCACGCGCTTAATGACCACTTGCAGATGGGGGTGCGATGGTGCCTGTGCCAACTTTTTGTTTGCCGAGCTCACTCTACAGCCCCAGCTCACTTCTCAGCCGAAAGGCGGACACCGTCTGGTGACTGAGCACCTTGGATAATCCTGGCGTGAAACACATACTTGAAGTGTCCGGTGGTTCCCGCGTCCTAGCGCCCTCTTTTTCACGCTGTATACCCAAATGATAAGTGGATGAAAACGGATTTAGGGAACCAGACTGGAGAAAATGTTAGAGGAAAAAGCAGCATCGAATTCAGAGCTTTTGTTTTACTTTTGAGATTCTGTTTCTTAAGTGCTTTTCCTTCTTATATGTTGTGTCAAAACTTTTTTCATCACCTAAATAAAGTGTGACGAGAACACGAAAGATGATTACTAAAGATAGGTGTGTTGGTCTACTCAAGTGATTTTCAAAAGCATTTACCTAAACTCGTTTCTCCAAATCACCTTCTACCTAAACGAGCTACGCTTCAGTGAACTAGACTCTATTCTCTTATCTCACACCCCCTTAGCTGTAGGAATTGGATTTGCAAGTAGATCCAGGCTGGGAATTAGTTTTGGGTATTGTGAGATTCATCACAGACTACATTTAGGAATAATGTGAGACAATTTGGGGGGTACCTTCCTTTATTCGACTAGTACTTATTATGTACCGACAATGAACTCTAATGCTGGGCAATAGAAACAGGGAAGTCATAAATTTAAATTTTCTAGTAGCCACATTAAAAATGGTGAAATTAATTTTAATGTTTTGTTTTACCCAATATAGCAAATACCATTTCAATATACTATCAACATAGAAACTGAGATATTTTACATTCTTTTTTATACTAAGTCTTCAAAACCTAGTTTGTGTTTGCTATCTTTAGCATGTCTTAACTCACCATCCACATCTCGAGTGCTCGACAGCCAGAGAGAACCGGTGGTTACCCAGTCGGAGAGCGCCTGTCTAGACGAACTGAGTGATAACAAACGACCTCTGTGTTTCCCCGCCTCTCTTTCCTGTTTGCTCTGTTCTCTCTTACAGATTGTTCCCATACTTCTTGCACAGATCCATTTACCTACTTAACGTGTATTAAAAGTTTATGGTAATATGGTGAAATAATCATCCCGTAAACCCACCTCTCACAAAACCTTAGGCAATGCTTGCTAAACCATAAATATTCTCCGAAATGCATACCTACAGTTGTAGGAATATAAGGAAATTTCCCAGAAACAAACAACCAGACAGGGGTGGAGGCGACGGTTCTTGCACTGCCCGCAGGTCGATCCTAGGCCACTGAGAAGTTCGGCTTGCGCGTAACAAGGAAATGATTCTCAAGACAGGAGCGGGAACCCGTCTCTAACCATGGGACCACAGAACGTTCTCCCCAGGGTGGACACTCAATCAGGGGAACAGTCCCCTCAATCATAGGGAAGACAGCAAAGATAAATGGGGGGAGATGTCTCTTAAAATTCATACTCATGGGTCTCCCCTGATCTGGTTGGGGCTCAAATGTAAACTAACACGTATGTTGTGTTAACTTCCACAAAGACTGCCAGGTGCTTGGGAGAAGCAAACACAGAACGTCTCACTGGGGACAGACCTCCATTCCAGGGCACATCGGGCTATGTGTTTGCTGGTTAGGTTCCACCCACTGTGAGCTTACAACTCCAGATTAGAAACCAAATGAGAAAACCACGCACCCTGGACAAGAGTGGGCTGCCAGAACCCGGGGCAGGATCAGACCTCCTCAAGACTTTCTGATCACAGAAATAGCAGAGAGCTTGTAAAATGAACACACCCTAAATATTAAAGTCATAAGAGGAGTTAGCTAAACCATTAAAAAGAATAAAGATCATAAAAATCACCATGCAGATGAAAACAATTAACCAAATTGTACTTGAAATGATGAATAGAGTCATTTAATAAGATACTTCTTAAAGAGTTACTTAAATGCAGTTTGAAGGAGCGTTAGTAAGCCGGAAGAAGATGATTCATAATTTCGTAACTAGATAAGTATCATTTAAGAATTAAGTTGAAATAGGAGCATTTTTAGGCAAAGATTTAGAGTTTACCACCAAAAGACCTTTGCCAGGTCTAAAATATATCGGTAACAATGGGTTTACACTAAACAAGTGTCAACAGTTTAAAATGGGTATAATTATAATAGAATTCAGGGAAGGATTAACAAGAAACCCTGAAGTAATGCTGCCTAATAGAAATAAAATATGAGACCCAGGTCAAGTGCTCAATAGTTTCTTGTGGCTAGTGGTGATCGCACCGGACCACACACATCTAGAACAACAGCGTCCGGTTCGATGTTCTGTGCATCCGCGTGCCCAACCGAGGACACCAAGGTAGGGGGTGTTTTCTGAGATCAATTGAGTGTGGCAAATTCCTGGATGAACGAAGTTAAACAACCATCTAGATGCATACCTTCTCAGAACGACCAGTGCCTGTGTACCTCCAAGGGGGATGTGGTATGCAGTGTAATCTTTCCCAAATGCATTAGTACTTCCTGTACTAAAGTGGTACATTTTTGTCTGCAGCACACCTGATAATGCTTCCCAGAAAAAAATCGTCAGCTGTAGCATATCACTGCGAGGAACTATGGTTTCGGTCACAAAGGAAACTTAAAAAAAAGGGGGGGTGGGGAGGGGGGAGAAGATGTAAAGTTGGAAACACAGGCAAATGTCAGATCAAAATCTGATCTGATAGCCCAGAAAGTGGGGATCTCACAATGAGGAACACGATGAAGCACTGAAGACTTCTGAGCAGCGGGTGTGAGGAGTGAGGCTTCTGGGCCTCAAACGTGGCCAATGAGCTACTACATGCTGTGACTGCCCCTCCCTACCCAGATCTGAGAGGGGGTCCTTTCAGTGGCTGCCCCAGGGGTGTGGGGGGCTGCTTTCCCCCATTAAACACAGGCAAGGCTAACCTCCTTCTTGTCAGGCAATCACACAGTTGTCCCTCTTTGGCTGGCCTGCCGATTGGAATGAGAGGGGAAAAAAAAGTCCCCAAACTGTAGTGAGCCAGGTCACAGAGAGGTTCACCCTGACCCCAGAACTAGCTTGGTTCAAAGAGAATTAGAGCGTACTCATAATCATGATAAATCACAAAATTCTCTGGAGTTCATGATTTATAATTAGGATAGGAGCTTGAAGTGTTATACGGACCATGACTTTTTTTTCCTGAAAAATTTTGTTGTTTTAATAGGTCATAATATACATTATTCAAATCACACACACTCATATAATGAAATGCCTCCGTTCTGCTCTTCTTTGACCTGCCCCCCATCACCTCTGTAGCAGTGACTGGGGAGCTGGTGTCTAAACCTGCTCTTCTTCATGTTGGCACACGGACTACAATTCCCAGCCTCCCTTGCAATGAGCTCTGGTCATGTGATTATATCTTGGTCAGGGGAATATGTGCCACTTAGCAGCCTGGCCCCACAATAACTTTCCACATTCATCCTGCCTCTCTTTTCCCATCTGCTCGCTGAATGTCCATGCAGACAGCAACCTTGGAAACTGCTGATGAGGAAGGGGAGGCCTCTATCAGCCTCGGCCCCTGCATGACTGGCTGGAACAGAGTACTTCTCCCTGCCCCCCTTTGGGGAGACTGTATGGATACACGCCACTGGCTTTATCAGTCTGTCATTCATGGACATTTGCACTGTAAATTGATTTTTAATCTCCTCTCTGCTAGCATTCTTAAAAAACCTTAGTGAACGAGCTTAGAATATTTTTTTTGTCCCACCCTGTTTCATCAAGATTTATATGTCTACTGCAGAGTAATTCTGACAGGAGTTTAAAGCTAGACTATACCAGATGATGGATGGCCAAAGACTGAGAATACTCTGCTACGGATGGACGCACTGCTGAAATCTCCCTCTGCATACCAAGTACACAGGGTTGGGCTGAGCCGCAACCCCCCACTCCTCTTTAGAATGAATCCCATCACTCCACAGAGTACTGGACAACTGCTCCATTCAAATGTTTCTGAGGTCACATGAAAAAAGGCTGGTGGGTTCACATCTGGCATCCACTAAGCAGTAGTGGCTAGAATTAGTCAGAATCCTTGCTGATTAATCTTCGATATGCATGGCCGCAAATGGAGTTTAGTCACTTAGCCAGATGTTTCCGAAGGACTGGGGCCGGTCCCAGAAACCATTCGCTTAGTCATTTAACTAGAGTGCCTGCTTTTGCCAACAGCCTGACAGTTACAAAAAAAAAAAAAAAGAGTAAAAGCCTGTTTCCCCACTGGAAAACTCGGGAATTCTGCCAGAATCATTATATACAGCGCTCTTAGGGAATTCCAGCTTTATGGATCTGTAGACAAATGGAGTATGAATTTTACTGTCGGTAGAGAACACTAAAGGCAAAGTAATAAAAGAAATCAGCAACACAGCACATGCTCCTTCATATCCTCCTTTAAAAGTAAATATTGATTATGATTTTGCAATTTGTGTTCAAGCCAGAACGGCTGGGCATTTGAAGCTCTACACTTCAGCGTCACTGTCGGGATCACATTGAAAACGGCGTGCTTTTTACGTTAAAAACACTGTAAAATTTCCAGTGATAAAATAAAATTGTGATACTCTTTATTTCATGTTTTCCAAAAAGTACAAATACCATTTCAAAATAAAAATAGACCTTGTCGGGAAAGCTTATGTCCTAAAAAATAACCAATTATTTATTGGGTTTTCTCTCATGCGATGACATTAATTTAGAAAAGGTTCAGAAATCAGCCAACAAAAGTAACATTACTATTCACCGAAACCCATCTCACGGATATGCCATAATCATGAACGATTACCTGTTTTGTCTGTGAGTGCTTAGGGAGCCTGTGTCTCTGACAATGGGTGCCCTAGATACTATCCCAACTCTTCTTGCTGTCACCCAGTAGCTGGCTGCATTTTAATGGAGAAGTTGACTATATATATCTTGTGAACACAGTGATATTCCCTGAGATGAAAATAAAAGGTTCTGCAGAAACCACAGATTGTACACATTTCCTTTAAAAAAAAAAAGGAGAGACACTTCCCCTGGATTCTACCCTAGTTACTTAGTATATCATTTCCTTGATGACTTCTAGAGACAGGCCCATGCAACTCCAAATAGCTTCCAGATCGTCCCTACTGGTACAGCTCGTGTTTTTTCACGCACCACAAAAGTGGCTACACAATACAAACCAGACACCCTCCTGCAACACAGTACCAACCAGACTTCCTCCTTCACAAACTCAGGATCAGACACGGCCAGACTTACAGCAAAATGGCCTACGTGCGCCTCCACGTCAAGCCTTGTTCAACTTATGGAGGTCTTAAATCAGAGCACCCCTACTACTACTTCATACACCAGTGCAGTTACAACAGGAAGATGCTCCGTTTTTATCACAGCTTTACTTCACAGAAAAGTTTTAAAATATCACTCTTACGAGTGTTACCAGTTTCACAGAAGTCGGATAAACTTGACACGGAGCTTAACCTCAAAGTCAGGCATACTTGCCTGGGAGGGGGATTGCTGGTTACATGTCAGCAGACCAGCCAAAGATAATTTCTGCACCAATTACGGCATCGAATATTGAAGCTGGTTCTATCCATCGAGACAGTGAAAGGGCAGATTACAGAATGGGAGCAGACACTTGCCTGTCACACGTCTGATAAGGAGTGAATATCCAGAATATATAAAGAACCACATGTCAATAACAAAACCCCAAATAACCCAATTAAAGATGGGCCTAGAACCTGAACTGCCATTTGCTCAAAGATGAGATAGAAATGGCCAACAAGCACGATAAAAGGATGTTTAACATCTCTAACGATAAGAGAAATGCAAATCAAATCCACCAGGTATCACCTCACATCTGCTAAGATGGCTATAATTAAAACAAAACAAAACCAGACAAAACAAAATAGGAACAAGTGTTGGCAAGTATGTGAGAAATCAGGACACTTAAGTGCTGTTGGCAGTAATGTATCGTGATGCAGCCTCTATGGCAAACAGTGTGGCAGATTCTCAAAACCTTAAAAAATAGAATTACCATATGATCTAACAATCCCACGTCCGGGTATACACCCTCCAAATTAAAAGCAGGATCTCTAAGAGATATTTGCACACTCGTGTTCACAATAGCCAGGACGTGGAAGCAACCCATGTACCACCCACGGGTGAACCGACGAATGTGGCACAGACATACAGTGGAATCCTCTCACACTCAACGGCATGGATGGGTGGGCCTTGGGCACATCAGCCCCAGTGAAACAAGTCTCTCAAAAACGCAAGTACTACATGATTCTGCCTATATGAGGTATTTAAAGTAGTCAAGTTTTTAGAAACAGAAACTGGAATGATGGTTGCTAGGGACCAGGGGAGGGGTGAATGTTTGTTGTTTACATTTGCTTTATTGTTTGATGGGTGGAGAGTTTCCGTTTTGCAAGACGAAGACTTTTAGAGATTGGTTGCAACAACCCTGTAAATATACCGAATGCTACTCAACTGTACACTTAAAAACGGTAAACTTTACACTGTTTACCATAATTAAACCTTTAAAAAATTACAAGACAAAACACAATCCTGGCCAAAGAAGCCACAGTTGACCCCGTGGCTCCCCAAGGCAGCGCCGGTCGCTTTTCCGCTGGTCAAAGCACCTTGCAAGGTGAAGACAGGATCTTTCACTTTAACCAGCTCTCTGCAGTGTCCCTCCGTGAGCTACAAGGTTTAATAACTCTTCCTCCCAAAGCTCACTGAACAATAAGGGGCTGTGACTGAAATCTGCCGAGGGAGTAGAACTTAAATGTTCTCATAAAAACCCCCACAAATACACACTCATATGGGGTGACGGATGTGGGAGCCCTTCACAATGTACACGTATATCAACTCACGGTGCACACGTTAATCACCTTACCACTTTTTTTATGTCAGTCACACCCCAATAATGCTGAAATTAAAAAAGGAACGCTTGACAATATTCACTTAAAAAGAGACACTCATTCTGGCTCTGGGGACTGCAGGAACCGGCTCGGGATGAGTCCTCTCGGTGTGAGCGGGAAGGCAAACGGCTCCGGTCTGAGGCCCCTCTGCTGCGGCTCACTGGTTGAGCTTTACAGCCTTCCACGTCATGAACACGGGAGACCGGATGACGGCCTGCTTCTTCCTTCCAAGAAGCAGGCCATGGAACACTGAGTGGGTAAATGCAGAGGGGGATACCAGAGACGTTAATTATTTATTTAATAACAATGGGGAGAGGTGCATGGACTCCTAAGTCCTAAGGGGTAGAATCAATGTAAACCCCATTAAATGGCAGTAATGCTTCAGGAGACAACAATGGTTAGAGCCCGGCACTGCAAGGCAGGGACCCTCATTCATTGCTCTGCTCAAGGCTAAGTCCCTGCACCACCCAGCTCCTTCAGGAGAGAGTGAGTCTCAGCACACGCGATAATCATTATCAATTTGGAGGCATCTGGTGGTATGCAACTGAACCTTTAGATCCATAAAAAGAAACATGATAATTATAAATAAATAAATATATAAATTATAAGTTTATATGTAAGTAAATTTAATTACAAATTAAATATAAACAAGCGTTCAAGCAATAAAAACAAGGCATTCGGTCTACATTAAGAAAGGAATCTGAGATACTTTAACATATCATTTCATTTGAAAAACCTTCTTCTGTGTCTGTTACATGCGATCCGCTGCACTAACCATCAGGCCAAGTCTGAGGGACGAGAAAAACTAAATAACATGGCCCAACACGGCAGCCAGATGAAGGGTTTTATCTCTGGGTCGTTTTTAATGGTCTCTTAAAAGACAAAAGAACTGTCCGATGGTTTAGAAAGACTAAGCATGGAGGCCAGCGGAAAGCCAGGAGGGCGTTTAAGACCAAGACAGGATGATAAACAAAGCCATAAAGGTGCACAAATGTGAGGTGTATACGGAGAACATTGAAGAACCATGGCAAAGGCGTGAAGAACAGGAGTATGGCGGCCCTTTCCACTCTAGCAAGATTTTATTTTAAATTTCGCACGTGGGTCTGTGCTTTCTCCATTGCTGTGCTTTGTAGGTTTCCGACATTGCTAGGTGCTGGAAAAGGTTTGTTGACTGAATGAATAAAAGACAATGCAAGAAAGACAGCTGAGAGGTTGGATCAGGACTATGCATAACAAATACATTTTTTATTGCGGTAAAAACACATACTATCGAATGTACTATCTTCATCATTTCAAGTGTGTGGTTCAGTGATGTTAAATATATTCATGTTGTTAACATCTCTAGACCTTTTTCACTTTGCAAAACTAAAATTCTGTACCCACTGAAGAACTCATTTAGTAGTTTAGCAATAATATGACAAAGTTTTGGGAAAGACTCCTGCATTCTGGGAAGTAGCTTCTAAGTCATGCTAAGGGTGCGTTAACAGCAGCTGAAGGTCACACCAGGGGAAAACCATGAGCTGGTTAACGAGTCTGCATGATGGGAGGGCAACCTTTTCCGTTACTGTTTTGTTAAGAAAATGTCCAATTGCGACATATTTGTGAGCATTGTTGACATGTAAATTTATCTGAGAAATATTGCTGATGCTTGCTCTGATGTCGCATTTAATTTTTTTAAAAATTATTCAAATAATACCCTAATATCAAACAGAACAGCATAGCTCAAGATTAGCATATTCTTTTTTTCCTCTCCTCCCCAATCAATCCCATTTCTTTCTAAAAATCCCCCACCTTTTCTTTCTCTAGACTGTAAATTTCCCAGGGGAGGAGAAACATTCTCCTCTGATATAAAACATCCTTGGGTTAACCAAGGATTAGCCTCGAGTATCTCAAGATAAGCATATTCTTAATTTTAATCTATTTATTTTACTTAAAATGTGAGTTTTTTTGTTTTGTTTTGGTTATGGATATAGTAAGATCACTTTTGCTCATCATCTTTCTGTTCCTTAGCTTTTTAGGAAGAATAAAATGTATCGTCTATAAGTTTATTGCATATCACTCAGTCTGTGTAAATTAAACTACCTCACTTCAAGTCAAAGCATCATCATATAAAAAGACTTTGAGAAGTCAATTCACAATGTTTAAGGGGGCACTTTAATGTGAGGATAAGCTGATGACAAGTTCATTACGAGAACTTGGGAGAAGACAGAAAACGCAATTTGATGACAACATTAGATCTGCATTTTCTTCCAAAGGAAATGAAATAGTTCAACAAGATTTGGAACTTCCAAATTACTTTGGAGGCATCTGAATCCCAGTTTCCCAATAAAATAATGTAATTTATTTTCTTTTTTCATCATGTAAACAGAAGTCAGAATCCTACTTTTGCAATAAACTGTTAGATCAAAAACGCATTTTTTTCCCCAGAGAGAAAGTTAAGGAGCCCAATGCCAAAGACTAGATTATTTCCAGCTGCAAAAGCTGATTCCATTTTTCCTGGGAAAGTGGGTAGTAGCCGAATTCAATGTCATTTGTATAATATTTAAGAAAAGACATTCAATGGAAGATTAACCACGCAAATCAGCTAGTGGGTATCATGTACACACGCTTACAGAATTAACCACAGCTACAAAATTTTTTTAAGTTCCCACCTAGATATGTTTCCACTAGAAAAATTTATATTTTAAAGTAACCAACATACACATAATCATATATACTAACATGTTGAAATATAATTATTTGTTAAGTTCAAATATTTACAGAATTTAAATTATGTCTAAAATAATTCTAACACACGCAGAGAAAAGAGACTTTATTTTGTACCATTATCCTGAGAAATTTGGGACATTGGGTTAGACACATCTGATTCTAGTTATATGTGTACCCCTGGTGCTCCACGTGAAGAGGGTGCTTGGCTCATTTTCAGGTGCCAGAAAACAGAACTCCTAATCAAAGGAGGAAGACAAAGACTCCCTCAACATCTGGGAAAGGGATGGAGACAGCTGGTGTCCATGCTGTACTCCGAGACATGCCTTAGAACTTGACCTTCAGCGGTACCACTCAAATATCGTTTGCCCTGTCCAGGGGATCCAGTCCAAGAAATCAAGGAAGAAGGCTGAAAAATTAATGGAGCTGGCAACTTCTTTTGGTGCTATGGTCTGAGTGTTTGGGTTCCCTCTCCCTGCAAATTCACGCATCGGAATCTTAATGCCTAGTGGAATGGTGTTGGAAGGTGGGGCCTTTGGGAAGTGATTAGGTCATGAGGGTGGAATTAGTTCTTCATCAAAGAGATCCCACAGAACTCTCTAGCTCCTTCCACCAAGTGAGGATACAAGAATCCGCGATCTGGAAGAGGGCCCTCACCCAGGCATGCTGGCACCCTGCTCTCAGACTTTCGGCCTCCAGAATGGTGGGAGTTAAAATTTCTGTTGTTTTTAAGTTGCCCACTCTGCAGTATTTTGCTGTAGCAGCCCGAACACACTGACATTTGCCAACCTACCTAATAGTAGCTTTGAAAAATAATTTCTTTCCCATTTGGATGGCGAGAGCAGAGAAATGTCTTGGAATAGTAGAAGACAGAGACATCTGGAGAAGCAGCGACATTGGTCACAGTGCAGAAAGAATGAACAGGAGTGGAGGTCACTTCTACCCACTAAAGGCTGAAGGACTCAAGTGACCCCTCCCACCCCGAAACCCCGAATAATCGAGAACAGAGAACAAACTGTGACGAACAGCCTCACCGAAGACAGCCAGGCTCCTGGAGAAGGGAGAAGGGAGAAGGCTCTGGGTAGTGGCTTGAAGCTGTAATGTGGATGAGAGACTCAGAGTTCGTCGCTGGTACTGAAATGCACCCAAGACATCGTCTGCTCTTAGAAAGGATGCAGTCGCCTGAGCGGTGTCTATGTGGGGGCTAGGGAGTAAGGCGTGTACTATGAAATCAAAACATCTTGTGGGTATTTTGTTATAGTTACTAAAATTTGCATACATACACATCCCAACACACATGCATGAGCTGTGTAGAGCAAAATTAGGCAACCAGTGAGATTCGTTAACTATCAGGCCACTCCGAAAAATGAGGAAGGAGGGATTAACTCAGTGTGACCTCAGAATAGTTATTTTTTAACTTCCTATAATAGTGCAACACACACACACACACAGACACACACATATCTGGCCAAAGGCTAACATTTTAATGGCTAGAAGTGATAAGCAAAATATATACCACTTTGAGCTCAACCAGGAAGAAAACAGAAATCAAACTAATAATGTTAGCGGGGAAAATGCACTTGGAGATGGAAATAATAGGCTTCTAACTTTCTCTTTTAGTCACATTTTTTTTTCTGGGTCAAGATAAAGCAAATGCAGTACAAATATCTGCCTACAGGTAGAGTGTCTACATAATTTAATGTCCAAATCAAGACACTTCTGAGTGTGAAAAGGGAAGCTACTAAAAATGACACCGGAGCAGCAGGCATAAACTGGGGCAGTCCTAGGCAAACTGGGGACTCTGTTCTCTACAGACAGATGTTAAATAACACATACCAATGGCTTCCTGCCTCTGAACATGGACGCTGGGGCCAGGGGTTAGGGAAGAAGTCGACAAACCTAAATGCCCAATAAAGACAATAATGGACTAACAATATACACATTTCTATATGGAGCACTGATTTCAAATGTTTACATAGTATTCTTTTAAATTATATGTTATTGATTATGCTATTACAGTTGTCCAAATTTTTCCCCACCTCTAGCCAGCACCCCCCACTCCCTCAGGCCATCCCCACCCCTTTATTCATGTCCACGGGTCATGCATCTAGGTTCTTTGGCAACTCCATGTCCTACACTGCACTTTACATCCCCATGGATATTCTGCAACTACCTATTGGTACTCCTTAATCCCCTCACCTCTTCCCCCATTCCCCCAAATCTGCCTCCCGCCTGGCAACCATCAAAACACTCCCATATCCATGATTCTGTCTCTGTTCTTCTTGTTTGCTTAGTTGTGTTTCAGATTCAATTGCTGAAATGTATTTGTTGCCATACACAGTATTATGTTCTACAAAATTCAGGTACATATCAATATTACAAAATGTATGGTAGGTTTTGACCATTATGCATTTTTTCAATCAGTGGCTCCTAAAAACACCATCAGCCTCATGTGCCTGGCTGAGAAAGTTCTTAACTTTAACAAGTATTGGCACTCACTGTTTGGGTCACTATTATCCAAAGCATTTACCCAACTGTTTAGTAAATATTGGCTATTACTGTAATTCATTATTAAAAATCGCAACTAATTGAGCACCACCTATAACATAGTATAAGCCTAACAATCTGAATGTGGTTTCTACCTTGGGAAGCTGAGAGTCCAGTTAGGAGACAGGGAAATAGCTACCTACAGCCCCTGGAGGTAGGTGCTGTAAGAAAAAGACAAGCAAGTCTCAGGAATGACCTCTCTAAAGAGCTAAATCACAACATCCCATGGCAAAGGCCATCAGAGGCGTAAACAAAGTGTTCTGAGGCCAGAACAGAGATGGTGGAGTGATGGGTGGGGGGAGTGGAAAGGAACGGTGTGAGGGTGGAGAGGAGGATGCCTGGGGAGGGAGAAGGAAAGTACATCAGCAAGAAAGAAGACAGCAGGATAGCACAAGAAAGCAGCCTGCAGAAACGATACCCTTACTTAAATCCGAACTATGAAAACTGTCCTTCTTACACAAATGCAGACCTGCACCTGGCCAAAAGTTCCCCCAGGCCAAGACCACAAAATACAATTTGAAAACCTCTGACTGGGAGCAGAATTTTTCAAATGTGTTTCTTCTGTGGGCTGTGCTGGCTTAAAAAACAGTTTCATGGATTATGTTTCCCTGCTCCTTGGAAGGAAAGTGATAAAGAATAAGGAAACCACTCTAGAATGAACAGATAGCATGGTATTCCTCTGGATGAGATGCCAGTAACATGATATTTGCCTAGAGTTGAATATAATGTACAAAAATACAGAAGAACTGAATAAAGTGTCCATGTATAGTTTATATAAATGAGTAATATAAGGAATATAAGAGATTAGGCCTTGAACCATCTATAGAGCCACACTGGACTCCATATAAAGAACCAATTACTGAGTGAATGAATCTTATTCTTAGGAAATGACACACCTAGGGGAAAACAGAGGCACTAACTTATTTTTCGTGAAGCTACATCTTGATAAGTAAAGAATCATAGAATTGTCGGTCTCAGTTGGCCAACACTAGACAGGTTCTCTAGGGAAAGTTAGTGATTCAAGAATACGGAGTCACCAGTAAAAATTAAATGTGCATTTATTGGACATGTTCTGACAGTTGACATTTGCAGCTCACCTGCCCAGAATGAAGGGAGAAAAAAATCGATACAACCCAACAATTTCTAGTGAATTGGAAATTCAATTTACTTAACAGCATGTTGAAAAAAACATTTTGCATCTGGAGATTGTCAGTCTTATTGCATAAAATGCGAGCCTCATTTTATCGAAAGAGTCAGCTTGCTCAAGACAAAGTTTAAAATAAAAAAGATTAACTAAAAGGCAAGTCAACACCTCGGCTCTCTCTATTTGGCCATCAAATACCTTTTTGACAGTGTTAGGGAGAAATACACCCACTGCAGACTTCCCAGGCATTTCAAACCCAGGGTACTTTAAAAATTTTCAATGAGATGAATTCAAGCTGGGTGTCCTTCCTTGGGGCTCTTTCTATGTGAGATGAGATGGGTCTGAAAAAGTGCAATTTGGCTCCATCATTGCATGTATAATTTTTCACTATGTACTAAAGCTAACAAACCCTAAATTCCCTAAGAAAACAAAAGACACCAGCAATTGCCATCCATACCAAAGAGAAAACTAAATACCAGAATACAGAAACCGAACACCAAAAACGAGTGGGTAACTGGCAGTTTGTACTGAAGGTAACGATTCTCATCTCCAACATAAATGATCGCCTTGGTTTCCTGATGTTCACAGATTCATCTGTATTCCGTCCCTCCCTGCTTCCTGCTTGTGTGCTGAAGGTGATATACTGTATAAAGCACTCTCAAGTGAACTTTTTCAAGTCCTTGACCTTGTCTTCAGCATACTTTTCCAGGTGACCTGGAGGAAGGATTAAAAATAATCACGGACAACTTGGTAGAATTATGGGGACCATCTCTTTTCTCAGATTAAAAATGTGTTTCAGTGATCAACTCATTTGGGGAAAATGCTTTGACTTTTTACTGGAAGATACAATCTGAGTATCAGCACATAGAAAAATATTCAAACATAACTTCTTTGTGGGTCATGAGGCTGCAAATAACACAGACCTATTTGGAAAGGAAAACTGGAAAATTTTCCAAAAGACAGGTTCTCAGCAAGGGGGAGAGTGCTAGTTTTAAGACTTAAATTTGATGTGTTTGCAAAGGAGGGGGTCAGTCTCCATGAGCAAGGCAACATGCCAGCCTACACACAGATGACAGCAAAGGGAAGTTTCTGGAAGGAGTTTACCTATGAATATGGCAATGGGTCCCTGTTTCTTTATGCAAGAATCCATGAAACATCACTCCCACACAATGGTTAAGTAAAAACATTTGTTCCAAAATGCTTAGTAATATTATAAGGAAGAGGCCTGATTCTAGGCACATCCTGTCAAGTTCACAGGACATATGAGTCTAAATTTCTTGTTTAAAGAAGTGCTTTGTAGGGAGACTAAAAACAGAGAAATGCTTTCTTCTTATCAATGTGTTCTTGGCATCTGAGTCCAGGTTGGGATTCCTACTCTTGTATTGTTGGCCAGACTATTCATGGCTATCCCCACAGGATTAAGTCATTTTAGGAAAGAGGAAAACTGGAGGTTGGTATAAGGGGAAGAGAAGCTGCTTTGACTGAGAAGGCTAAGCAGGTCAGGGGCTTAATTACCAGCTAGTTTCTGAATTCGGAGAACACACTGGCTTGATTGGTAATCATTCCTTTCTGTCTTATGGCAGAGAATAAAAGAGGCCATCGTACAAGTGAACGGATACACATATATAAAGATAACACTCAGGATTCATGGACCTCAATCTTGATTTCGGACCCCAAGAATTTCAGATATTCTTCCCACCCCCAATACACATGGAACAGTGTGAAGTTTATCTGGAAGGATCTCAGAGAATCCAAAGCAAGTAACACCGAGGATGTATTGTACGTAGGTTCTTTATGTTGCCCCATTTAACCCTCATGGCCTCCTCCTCCTCCGTAGTAGGGTTGAAGTGAGTTTATCCTCTGGTGTCTATCAAGATGCCTCCTCTTCACAATGTGAATTAAATCACATGTGCAAAGTAAGCCTGCACGCACATTTAAGGTGACAATCAACACATTAGGTAGAATGCCTTTTGGGAGAGGGAAAGAGTGTATACAAACACAATGTTAGCAAAATGCCTCATTAAATTTAAATTTAAATATTTTAATAAAAGCATATTTTTCAAGCAACATGCATAACCTAAATCTTGACCACTCAATAGCCTACCAGCAGATCAGTTTAGCGATCCTTTATAGCAGTGACTTCCACACGTGAGCACTAACCAAAGGTTCCAAGTGTTGGTCTCCTTAAAGGAACCTTGGGTTTGCATCCAAATCCTGGCAATGGAGAAGAAATGACCCATTTCATGTAATCTCATCAGGGATATATGAAAAGCTGACACATAAAGTTTCAATGTCCATTCTCATTCCCTTAACCTCCTCTGTGAATTATTTATATGATTACTCATACTGAAAAAATAACAAGAAAAAAATCTTGTCTTGGACTGAAAAATATTTTTTTGAATCTGGATATAATCAAAGAACATTAAAACTATTTAGATGCAGATAAAAAGCTTCCTTCAACTAGTTCACATTAGGATTTCCCAAAACTAGCATTTAAAACTAATCCCTCACATGTTCTGGGACTTTTTTTTTTTTTTTGACAAAGGCAAGTTATAAAATATTGGAACAGGAAAACACACACACACGCACATACACACACACACAGACAATGTGTTCACATGATCCTGGGAAGGTCTGGACCGGATTTCAACACTCTGAAAAACATCAGTTAATGTCAGTTTCGTTTTGGTTTGAGAATGAGAGCACTGTGTTAGCATACTGACGTATTTACAGCTATTGTTTATAAAACAGGTACTATGTACCAGGTCACTGAGCTAAGTATTATCTCCTTTAATTCTCACAGTGGCTCCTAATGAACGAATCCCAATAGAATTCCCATCGTAGATAACAAAACTGGCAGCTCTGAGAGACCAAGAAGTTCATGCAAAGGCCTTTGGCTAAAAAGTGTTGGTGCCAGGAATGTGAGCCGTGTTCTGGGTCATTAAACCGTAGCCACTTCTCCACATCACTGAAGTGGTTAGAATGCAACAACTTGAAAATCTAAATTCGAGAATTCAGACACCACTTTCTAAATGGAGGGTCATACCAGCCCTTTCATTCTCCAATATGTACAGGTACCTGTCAGAAAAGTTCGATGAGCATTGCTAATATAATATTTTTAAACTCAACAAATCTTAAACTAAATTCACTAAACACTTAGTAGGGCCCTACTATGTTCAAAGCACTCTGATTTGGGTTCTGGGTTATAAAGAGTTATAAGCCAGGCCCCTGGCTTCAAGCAGTTATACTGATACAGAAATCTAAAACTTACTGACCCTGTTTTTATTTATGAAAACATCCTTCTGCATTATTATAATCACTTTCAGATAAATAATCCCCCAAAGAGTTATTCTCATCCTTAGATATACATATTTTTTGCAATATATTTCATATAAAATTGAAATTCAAACATAAGACCTGCAAATGAAAGGTCAAATTGAAATAAATTATAGATGTAAAGGAAAAATTACCTAAGAGCAAAGCCAAAGAAAAGGGTCTAATTACATAGGGGGGTATAAGGTGATGGATGGAAACAGGATACCTCTAAAGCCATGGAAACACTGGAATTAATTAAGACCCTACGATGGGATTCAGTCCGACAGATAAAAGGCTGTCAGTTGTCAGCTTGGTTTGAGTGACTGCTGACAAAGTCTCGTCTCTCCTTCTCGTGACCTTAGTTAGGGCCTGGAAGAACTGTGCGTCTGGAAGGCTTTCAGATTGTGTCTCCTGCTTGAATCGATAGGGACACTCCCCTTTAAAGAGAATGCAGCCTCTTCCGCCGCTTGCATTCGTGACTGGATGACAGCGCACCCTTTGGCTGCCAAAGCTTGGGACCCGTACGCACTGGTGACTGGCGCCTTCTGGGAAGCACACACACGAGTCCGGGAGGAAGGTGCAGGGCAGGTTCTGCTTTCACACAAACACCATTCACCGGCCCACCGGGGCCAGAACCAACGTCTACCTTCCCATGAGTCACTGGTGCCATGTCTTTGGAAGCATGGCACATGAAGGATTCTTTTCAAACTGCTGACTGCTTCCTCGGCTGAACATCTGTGTTGCTCTGTTCCCATGACGATGATGACGACGACGATGATGATGATGTAGTTCCAATCAAAAGGCAATTCCTCACGCTCGGCTTTCCCCACGTTTATGCAGTTGGTGAGGGAATTACTGCCAGGTAGGATGCCCTCACGATCACTGGGCCCAGGTAAGAGGTGGTATGTTTGCCATTCCTTAGAAACACATGCGAGGACAAAAACAGCTATCTCGCTTGTTTCATCTTGTTTGCAATACATTTTTGGATAATTTTCTTTGCCTTTTCCATCTTAATATTTGCCCAAGGCAACAATAAAACAACATGACCCTCCAGCCTCAAACTCAGTGTTAAAACTCAGTCCTGGCCTTTCTAGGCTCATGGGAGTGAGGGGTGTGTGTATGTGCATGTGTGTGTGTGTGCATTTTCCAGCTTTAATATTTCCCAGCTTGCCTACAACTCAAAAAGTTCAAAAAACAGGTGTGAGGGGTTGGCTTTTCCATGTTGCTAGTCTTTACAAATGTTAAAATGCTGCGACAGCACTCTGCATGTGTCAAATGTCTTCAGTCCCCACTGTCCACGGGACATCCGTGTACAGCAGTGAAGGCAGAGGCTGGCCCAGACGGAGGCCTTGGCTGGTGGGACTGAGACCATTCCCAGAACTGATCAGACAGGTCTACTCACAGACGGTGACTCGCAGGGTAAACTTTGCATCAAAAATAGATGCATTCGGGGGACATATCAGTGGATATTGGTCAGAAGTCATTTAACCTTGAAAACAAACAATGGGGGCCAAATAAAGATTTTTTTGTAATGCCCAAATGCCCTCCAAACACACAAGAATTTCCATCAAAGTACGTTAAAATGAACACTGCAGAGTACTGACTTTCTATAGGGTCTTTTAAAACCAAGATCTCTCTACTCTGCACCCTATCTTCACTTTCCTGGGCTTTTCTTCCATGTCAGATAAAGCCACAGCTTGGATTCCATGAAAACCCAAGTGCCGAATGGAGCCAGTGAAATGCTGCTCGCTGGAACACGCGTATCACTTGGCTGGGAATGTGTGGGGAAGAGGAGGCGTGGCAATTCACAGCATCTGCTACACAGTGAGCTAAAAGAAGCTGCTCTAAGGACAGGGAAGCACAAGGTCTCCATCTGGCTATGTTCCAAAGAAATGTTACAAATCTAACGTTACCTGGTTACCTGGCAGTGGACCTCTGGGCAGCAAAGCCCACGAGAAGACCCCTCCTGGCATGCAGCCATCCGGATGCATCAGAGCTGCATGTACAATGGGCCACTGCAGCTATGTGATCTTTAATGGCTGCTTCTTTGCTACACAAAGCTTTGCGGGAGCTGCTTCAATGCACCGCGCTGTCTGATATCAACATAATTCTTCTGTCATTCTCAGCCTCCCTCCTGACAAAAATCTAAGAAACAGCAGCAGACTTCCAAAGCAAGAGCAACAGTCAGGCCTGATACTCGCCCCTGGTGGTCAGTGATTCCTCAGTTCTTTTAAAGGTACTGATATTCAATATCACGCTGCCACAATAAAAAAGATAAGCATAATTAGCAAGAAGAAACAATTATAAAGATATTAAAGGAAAAGTAGAAAGATACATATACAAATATACACATATGCACACATATACTGCAATTATGAAAGAACTACTTATATGTTTGAAACAAAAAATCAGAAAGGGGCACGAAGAAATGGAACAGGTTGTAGAGTTTGGGGTTTTTATTATGGGTATTTTTATGATTACAATTGAATTTCCCCTCTTTTTCATTATGTAAATAGATTTAAAAGAAAGTGCTTTTAATACCTGGAGAAAAGTATTTTCCAGCCAATGCGTTCTAGATAATAAGAACCCCCAACTGAATCCCCCCAATTATGAGTTTGCAGACCTGTATCTTTCAGAAAGGGCAAGTTTACAACTTTATTCAAGATCACTGATATTTAGCTTCTATACAATCCCTCTCGATGGGAAAATATTCAAGAAAAGCCCCAGGATTTATAACTTTCCTTTTTCCTTAGAAATCCATGACTCTCGAATTGATGAGCGGAGTACTTAATGGTGGCAAGTGACTAATGTCTACACAGAGAGATGGGTCTTGACTGGCAGTGACCACACTGTGTGTGTGTGACACATGATTATGTACACACACATACCACACACACACACCTCCTATACATGCACACGGGTTGAGAGCGCGACGGTCATTTCGGTTACATACACACTGTTGGACATCACAGCTTTTCCTGAAGGCCGCAGAGCGCGAGTTCATTCCTCTCCCCGCCCAGCCGCCCTGGCCTGGCCTTGATTCCCTGAACACTGAGCATGCTCGGCCTCAGGGGCTTTGACCTTGCTGTTCTCTCCACCTGGAACGCTATTTCCCCCGTATATTTGGCTCAGCCAAAGATTATACGCCAAATATTCAGTAACTGCACCGTTTTAAGGAAACAACCAGTTAGTCCAAACACCTGGGCAATCAGAGGAGGGTGGATAGAAATCCGTAAGGCTACCCAGGAGTTTCCCCGCCGAAGGCCAGCCTCGGTGCCCATGCTTCCTCAGACCCGGGCTCCAACACGCCCTCCTGAGGAGGTGTTCCCCGACGGCCCTGTCTAAAATAGCATCCGTGTCATCATCTCATGACACTACCTTCTTTTTCACAGCCTGTAGCAGTTACCATGACCTGAGTGCGTGTTATCTAGTCATCGGTCAAACTCCCATTGTCTGCATTCCTCACCAGCACGTAGGTTCCAAGAGGGCGGGGACCTGCCTGAGTCTCTTCTCAAGGCTCCTCTGGAAGGTCAGTTCTCACATCTCATCTCTGATTTGTCATCGCAGACCACCACTCTTTCCTCTTGGAATGATTCCCCCCCAAGCTCTAGAACATGGAAAGAGAGCCCAGTTTGCCTTTTTTTGGCTGCCCCTTCTCAGCCTCCCTCTCATTTCCCTGACCTCTAGGGATTGGTCAGAACACTCCTGGGCTCCTGGCTTTAAACTCCCGATTTCCTACCTTCCGCCTAACCTCCCTCCTGACTCATTTACCCAATGCCTGCTTCCCGTCTGCCTCGGATTTCTGACAGGCATCGCACGTGTAACGTGTCTCAAACAGAACTCCCTCCTTGCTCACGCCCCAGACAAGCTCCTCCTAGATCCTCCCTCGCTCAGTTAAGACTAATTTCTCCAGGTGCTCAGACCACGCACTTGGTTTTACTGCCAATGCTCCTCTTTCCCTCATGCCCCACAGCCGGTGTGTTCACCAGTGCGTCCGTTCATCCTTCCAATGATACCTGGAGTCTTATCACTCTCACCACCTCCATTTCTTTAAAACCATTATCTCTTGTACAGATTATTGCAAAAGGCCCTTTACGGATCTCCCTGCTTCTCTCCTCGCTCTCTTCAGTTTGTAACAGCACCAGAACCAGGATGATCTCGTGAGGACGTGAGGCAGAGGGAGTCACTGCCTTACCCACAACTCTCCAACGGCTTCTGTGTCACCTGGGTGTCCTTATTGTGACCTACGGGCTCATGACTTCCTGGCCCCTTGTTACTTCTCTGACCTCATCTGCCACTGCTCCCTCCTTCAGGCCACGCCAGCACACTGGGCTGGTCTCCACGCCTCGGACACCCCCTGAAGGCTGCTGCCTGGGGCCCTTTGGTTTTATTTCTTCGGCTGGGAATCCTGTTTCCCTGCTCTTCACCTCGGGGCCTTTGTCTCACTCATTTGCTTGGGGAAGTCTTCCCTGGCCAGTCCGTCTAAGACTAAAACCTGTCTGGAGTGTTTTACCGGTGTAATTATCCCTTGATCACATTTCCAGGGCCCCTGCTTTAATATGGCATCCCAGTGGGAAGGGAGGAGGCTGGAGGACTCAGCGCAGACCAGACTGCGAGAGCCCGGGTGAGCCGCTTGGGGCCTGTCACCTGCGCCAGGTGGGGAGGAGCCATGGACAGGCGTGTGACACCATCAGAGTCGTGATTTTAAATGGTTATGTTGGTAGTGCTGATGCTTTAAAAACAAAGCGTGGGGAAACTACGGCATGATAAGGAGACCAACAGAATTTTCTTAGGGGTTTCAAGCACGTCTCAAATTTTCCTTGGTCAGATGGCTTCCCACTTCTGTTTCTTTGCTCTGTGAAAACCTCACACTTCAGTGGTTATGTTCACTGAGTCCGCCTCTTTTAGGTACCTTCACACACACCTCAAATGCTTGAACTGCTTAGGATTTCACGTTCCTCAAAATTGCTAATATAAATTTAAACACTCAGAACCCACTCCCCCGACAAAAACCAAGATTTCACATTAACAGGAAAACCTTTAAATATTAAATGGTATGACAAGATTATAAATTATGAAGGACACATGCCCAGCTGTGGCACGCTGGGAGGGAATGTTTCCCCTTTAAAAAAAGCAGATTGCACTCAGATCTAGCAAATGGTTGCCAAACCTTCCTATTTTCAAGAAAAGCCAAAAGTCAGATGTTTATATGAGATCTCTCAAGTTCTGAAAAACGGAAATGAAAGCAAATCTTTCCACAATCACATTCAACTCCAGTTGTGGCCATTTTTTTTTTGCCATCTGATGGGTGGTTTTGGAGTCTGAAATACCCTCTCGGCCATTTCCTTATCTACTTGCTCAGTCTCTCAATGGCTTAGCTTCCTTAACCGTAACAATCTGTTAATAACAATCCCTACCTAATAAGGCCGCAGTTAGGAATAAGTGACATAATCTATAACAAGTATTTAAGCAGCACCTGCCACACAGTAAGTGCTCAGCAACAGCTACTGTTCTCATGCTTGGTTTTCCACTGAAAGTAAGCGGTTGGAGCCTGTCCACTTAAAAGGACCGAAGCTTCTGAGTCAGTTGACAGTACTTCCTGGTGCACACCTCATGCAGGTTGCTGTTCTGAGGGCTGTGCAGACAGGCAAAGGCAAGGGCAAGGGCAAGGGCAAGGGCAAGGAAGCAGGGTGCTGTCCTTGCCTACAGAACTGGAAGGAGGAGTCAGGGTGATGTGCCTGACATCAACTTGAGGACACATAAGAAAATTCATAAAAGGAACAGACGGAGTTAGCAAAACCATAACTAAAAGCAGGAACCTTGAGGGAACAATATGAGTTGGACTGTAAGGCAGGGCGGGGTGTGGGATGTGGCCACACCCAGTGAGTGGTTTAGGCAGGTCCCAAAAGAGGGCAAGGGGTGATATTTAAATTGGTGGATATAATGGGAAAGAAAATCGATTATGAAGTTCAGGAAGATACTATGGAAACCACCAAAGTCTACGGAATGTGTACGTTAATTAGACAGCCCTGGATAGAGCAGGGCTCTGGAAAGGAAATGGGGGCCTGGGGCATTTGGTCATGAGGGGTTGTGACCAGAAAAGATTAAATCTGTCAAGAATGATAAAAACAAAAAAGGAAATGAGATAAATGTTCCAACCTCACTTCCTCTGTTAAAGCTGCCTCTTCAAAATGTCCTCTCCCCGAAAAAGATGATCTGCTTAAAATGTCCTTTTACCCCGACTGGTGTGGCTTGGCTGGGCCGCATCCCACAAAGTGAAAGGTCCCTCCATCTCCAGTCAGGGTGCACACCTGGGTAGCAGGTTCCGTACCTGGTTGGGGTGCGTCTGAGACGCAACTGACAGATGTTTCTTTCCCTCTCTTTCTCCCTCCCTCCCCCTTTCTCTAAAAATAAATAAATAAAATCTTTAAAAAAAATGTCCCTTTAACATCACACTGAAACCTCCTTCTCATCACAGAGTATAAAAACTCTGCAAGATCCGGGTCTGGAAGGCGATGGAGATGTCCTGTATTTATCCACTTTTTCCCTCCACTCTAAAAACTGCATGTTTGCTGTAAAAAGAACATAATGACATTTGAAGGAAATATTCCAAATAAACAAAAATAACTAATCCCCAAAGCGAACACAATTCTTTTCCTTTTTGTACTTCCCTGTCTAATTTGTGTCCATACGTCTACAGATTTGTCCAATTATAATCACTGCATATATTCAATACCATCATGTGTTTTATAGAAGCCCTCGGTCTCTCCGGTCATCATTACGACTTAAATGTCTGCAGCAGTTTATCAAGCTGATGCCCCCTCACTGACCAAAACAGCAGGCATTTAAATGCCAGTTCTTTTCTGTTTAGGAACTGTTACAGGAAATGCTATGACAGGCATTGTTTTGCACAAAGTTATTTTTTAAAGTGCCGTTGGACGGTTTCCTCAGGATGAATTCAAAGGACTGAGATGACTGTGGCAAAAGGTGTGAACATTTTTATTTCCTTCTAATCTCTATGTATTAAAGTGGGCATGAGCAGACCATAACGCTGTGTGAAGAGGACTGGGAACTTTGGGTGCATAATCAAAGATAGTGAGCCTGGAGTGAGACGTAAATCAACTCACACCCCAGTTCTAAAAATTCCCCATGACCTTCCAGAGGTCTAAACACCCAAAGAATTGGCCACTTAACAGAGTACAACTGAATGTCAAGGCACGTCTTTTCTGCCCTCTAATTTCCCTGCAAAGTTGGTGTGCTGATAGGAAAGACACAAGCGGAAACTTTCTCTCTTTGGATAAATTGCCCAGTAGAGATGTGAGGGTAAATATTCAGGCCTCAACAACTAATAAACAAGAGTCACCCAATACTGAGACATATGAGAAAGGCATAGCTCAGAATTATATTAGGTGCTAATAGAATAAATGGACAACGTGAGTGCACATATCCAATTGAAACTGTAAATAACACAGAGCACCAGAAAAAGCGTTAGAGCAAATGTGATGGAGAATAAAACCAAGGTTTAAAAATCGGTGGCAGTTTATCAAACACCATTAGTTAAAAATACACGGGGAAAGGGACTGTCGGTGTTATTACTGAAGAGCACAATTAAAGTGACATGACTTCAGCCACAGTGTCTAGTTGAGCACCTGCTAATGAAGAATGGGTTGAGGGAGTATGGTCTGCTTTGATAAAGAGGGCGGGCATGGTGGATAGTTACAAAATCTACCTTCAGGTCAGCAATGTGAGATGAGATGGGTTACTTTTTTGGTTAATCCAACAGGATGAAAGAACCAATTCTGGGAGCTCTGTAATTGCGTTTGAACATCTGGGCCAATAAAATACTATTTATTGCCGGGTGCCCAACTCCATCGGTGCTAGGCACGCTGAGATCCCGCCTCTGTGGCGACAACGAGCAGACCACAGAACAAGGCAGGATCTGCTCTGCCCCCTCGGCCATCCCCTCCTCGAACTGGTTCGAAGGCCACCTCTTTTGGTTTGCAGCACGCCCCAGGGAGTGCTCGGCGTAATGACTGCATTGCCTTTGTCGGTTACAGGCCGGGTTGCAGACGACATGCCTCTCCATCTGGCCCTGGGGTGGCAGACCAGCTGTGGCTCAGGACCCTGGTTTCTTGGTTTTCACTCGAACTACTTTCAAGGGAAGTTGCAGGTCAAAGGTTACATAAGGCTAGGTAATGCCACTTTCGGGAGAGCAGCTGTTTAGATGCTTCTCAAATATAAAACAACTAGTAGTAAGAAGTTTCACTGCCTCTCTGAACTCACAGGTCATAGAAGAAATGGCTGTAGTGAAAGTAAAACAGAAAGTACCCAGGGGCCTGACAAGTGCTGTTTTTCTGAGAGCAAATGCCATCGTTGGTGCTATAACGTGAGCAGAACCAGCGGGGCAGGGCCCCTTGTCTCCCCGGGGGTCCTGGTTCGAGCCACGGGGTCCTTAAGGAAGCTGGAAATGCTCTCAGGGGCTACAGTGGCCCTATGTCAGCAAGTCCTGGTGACAAACACAAAGAGTCTCTGGAGAAAATATCCTCTGTCTAGATTTTCTGGTTGTTCAGCAGTTAGAAATGAATTAAACCTGAACTTCATCACCAGTGAGCACCAGCAGAGCGAAACAACAGAATCAGGTAACAGGACTTCTTTCATGGAAATAAAAAATAGCTATGAAATGCTTAAATTTTAAAAAAAAAGTAAAATCACAAAAATAAGCAAGCAACAGGAGACAGAAATCATTAGGAGATAATATATTATATATATAACTAATAACTATTGAAATAGAAATACTCTGTTGATGGTTTAATCCAGAGTATACCAGGAAAAGTACTCTTCACCTGTCACCTTCTCTGGGCCCAATGCGTCCTTTCAATGGTTATATTTTTAACTCATTTTAATAAATAATCTATAGAAAAGTAGAGTGATAAAAGGATTCAACACTCCCACATGATAGTTTCACGAAGAAATGAGTTTTATCCTATTAAAAATTAGTAGATTTTCTTTTTGTTATTTCAAAAGACCTCTAAAAAATAGTAAGCCATGGGGTATCGATTCTTAAAGTTAAAACTGCTCATAAAAGAAACTAAATGTTAAAATTGGGTACTGTGGGCCCTGAGGGTTAAGTAACCATTTAAGCAGCAGAAGATAGAATCAGTGAGCAGGATGATGGAGCAGAAGAAACTACCCCGAATATAGCACAGAGACCCAGAGCCAGAAAATACGCAGAAGAGGCTCAGAGAGATGACAGAGGACAAGATACAATGAACTGAGAATGAGGAGAAGGTCTACTATACATCTAATGAGAATCTCAAAAGAACAAATGAGATAGAAGAGAGGCAACATTTAAAGGTTTGGTGAAGATTTCCCACAGCTGATTAAAAAAAGATCCACAGATACAAGAAGCACATTCCTTTCAATGACTTAAGAATTCGCACTTCAAAAAATGTTTTACTCACATACTCCATGCACAGATGCACACTTTGAAGAAAACAGAGACTCTTACATCAGCATTTACTAAATGCCTAAGTGTCAGGCACCGGTCTAGGCAACAGTCTGCCAGAGCAGTTCAATATAATGAAGGTGTTCTTCCCTTTCTGTGATGCGGTTATTGACCTAAAACTTTGCATAAGTTTAAAGGTAGTGTGGTACATTGCTATTTTAAAATGTCCTATTATAGAACCCTAGATAAAGAGCAGAATCTTCTTAAAAAAGACAAATAGTAAGAAATTGTGATTTTTCACATGCTGAAGAAAATTTTTCTATAAACAAGATGTAGCTATTTTTACAGTTGTTGTTAACATAAAGTTCAAAATAATACCGACACACCTGCCCACGCCCTTAAAATAGGGGTGCGTGGGCTTGTGAGAGGATATGACAAAACGGTCAGCATTGACACTCTTTGCTAGATCTCCCAAGGTCTTCTGCTGTGTCAGAGAGTCCTGGGTTTCTCCTCCTCCCCTTTCTCCTCTGCCCGAGGTCTTCATAGCACATTTGAAAAACATGCAGCAGAAGGAGGAACAAATAACGTTTGCATTCCTCTTCTCCCATAGACCTAATACCAAACTCTGTCCAGAGTCACCAAAGATAGGAGGGAGGGGAAAAACCTCTCATTTTCCTCTTTGCCCCCGCTTCCAATCCACATCTCAGGCATCGAGACAAGAGTGGAGAACCAGGGCCGATTAAAGCTTCTTCGTCTTCCTTCTTTTCCCTTAATGCCATATACCCTTGCATTATTTCAATGTTAACAGCACACAGGACAAGGTTTGAAGAAAGAGGAACATCTACCTATATAAAATGCATAACTGGATTTTAAAAAATTATGCATGATTCACAATAGTGTAATCTTGACAGTTGAATACTAGCCATGTGCTCTTGGGCAAGTTATTTAACTAACTAGTTATTTAATTGTGCTTTATTTCTCTCATCTAGAAAATGAGAATAAAATAGTACCTATCTCATAGGGATTTTTTGAAGTATAAATGTGTACACTCTTAGGGTCCAATTTTAGCTTTGGAGATTAATTTTGGAACAGGAAGTACTTCAACAGTGCTTGGCACATGGTAGGCATTCAATAAATATTAATTATCATTATTTTCTAAAAATTTCCTTTATAAAATTATAAATTAGATTGAAATTATATTATACATAACTAGAATGTATATAATTATATAGTATACATAAACATACAGTTGACCCTTGAACAACACAGATTTGAACTGTGCAGGTCTACTTACATGTTCCTTTTTTTCCCAATAAATACACTCTATACAGCTGTCCCTTTATATCCTTGGGTTTTGTAGCCACAGATTCAACTGATCTTGCATTGAAAACAGTATTTTCTATAAAATGTTCCATGCCATTTTACATAGGGGACTTTAGCATTGGCCAATTTTGGTATCCAAAGGGGGTCCTGGGAACAACCACCACAGATATAACTGTATTGCCAATATACTTAAAAAAGAAGAAATACAGTAAAACCATGAGTAATTAGAACAACTAGTATTTCAGTTTGGTTTCCCCAAATTTAAAGATGTTGAAAAATATATTTTGCTATGCAACGAAGCTAGCTTTTGTAAAAACACTCAGTGTTCTGAAATTGTCTTTTTGAAATTCCCCTTTTGAAAAATATTCTTCTCACAAAAAGACAACATATTTTCTTTGGCCAACATGCATTTGCTTATAACAACACAAGATTTACCAAAATCCTTGCGGCCCTAGAGAAGAAGTCCCTGAACCATATTCCTTAGGCTTCCATACGTTTGGTGGCGTGGCTGTTCTGCTATTTATCAGGACACCATCAACAAAAATGTATTTTGTTTCCAGTGTGAACATTTGTAGTTAAATTCTACACATGAAATAAATCAACACATCACAACAATCGATGTGGTTGTCAAAAGTAAGCAGGGAGGAAGGGAGTACACACATTGTCCAATTAGAGGCTTTGAGAGCCCAACTGGGTTATTTAATTTGAAATTAATAAGGTATCTGAACCATTAAGATTCCCCAGTTGTGTGTTTTTATCTACTCAGACATGAAAGAGAGACAGAAGCAACTAATTTTAGTTATTAATCAGGAGTAACAAGGTCGAAGGTTGAAAATAGAGCACTGAAAAGTCATTGTACTTGGTTTTAGAATAATATTGTGATCCATTTGGCAAATTCACTGCCATGATTCTGGGAGTAAGAGGTTCACGAACATGCAGAGAAATCAAAAGAAGCTGGTCAGTATTCAATTTCTTTTTTAAAATCCACAAAGTAAATAATTCACATTAAGGTAATTAAGAGCATGATGTTTCATTGGCTTTCTATGAATGAGCTTTACTATTTAAAAAAAAAGGAACCTGGAGACGCAGTCTACCTGGTGAATATGTCTCTGGGCCTTTAAAACACAGCAAGCATTCATGAAGGCCCTGCTGGACAGTCGCTGAGGCTGTCTTGGCCAGCCCTCCCCTCTGTCCCCTCTTCCTTGCTGACCCACTGCACAGGCTGCCCTGGACTTCCCTGAGTCCCTCCACGACACGCACCAGCAGTTCCTTTGACAGCGCCCCCTGTTCTAGTATCTGCCTGCTCTGTCTCACATACAACAACCCTGGGCAAGACCCTGACACCCCAATATCCTGCCCCACCAATGGGACCGAAACCCTGTGCTCAGAAAGCGGTGGGCAAGAAGATTAAACTTCCCTGTGCGGGACATAACTCCAAGAGATCTTCTTCTAATTAAACACGACACCTACCCTTTAAAAAAATAAAAATGATTAACTTTAAGCAACAATGGGAAGCCACTATGACTTTGGTCCCATGAGCTACCTGATGAAACAACCCTGGGCACCAAACAAAAAGTACATGTTATCAGTTAAATGTGCACATACAATTGATATTCTGGTCTTGATATATGAAACAGATGCATTCCCATTAGAATGACTGAACATCTACTTTATTTTTCCCATATAAAGGAGATGTGTTCTTACCAGAAACCTTTAATAACAGGCTTCTCGTGATATGACTACATTCACGGTAAATGTTTGGAAAATACACAAAGGAAGAAGAAGGGGAGAAAAGGGAGCTGAGTGAGGAGGAGGAGGAGGAAGAGGAGGAGGAGGAGGAGGAAAGCCTTTATCCTTAATCTCGCCATCCACAGACAGATCTGTGAATATTTTGGTGGCCTTTTAAAATTGAGCATATGACATACCCTCTGACTTTCAGTCTGCCTTTCCCCACAAAATGTAATGCAAACATATTTTCTGAATGCACAATCATCAGCGTCACGGTTAACAGCTGCACAGAATTCTACCCTGTCAACTCCCTTCGTGGTGGGAAGGGTATGGGTCTGGAGCTGGACTTTCCTCGGTCACAATCCAGCCTCCACTGGTTACCAGCCTTGTCACTGAACTGTCCCATGCCTCAATTTCCACATCTTTAAAGATGGGAGGAACCAATCCTTCACAGGATTGGTTGTGAGGATTCCATAGAAGGCTGCAGATAACGTATTTAGCACAGCGGCTGGTGTACAGTAATGGACTTAAGAAACATTAGCCATTAGGTTTCTCCATCTGCCACCGTCACCCCCACTGATAGACTGTTTGAAGGCAGCAACTGTGTCCTTATGGGCTTTGAGGTCCCAGTGCTTGTGACAGAGTTGACGCTTGATAAGTATGCTGGATGAGTGAATGCATGCCTGGCTGGCTGTCTGGCTGTGTTACTTGGCAGGAGCCCAGGTGCGTTTTAGAAAACAGAAGAATGTCATGAAACATTCGGAGAGAACTGTAATCTCACCCCCTTCAGAACTCAGTGAGTTCAGTTGCGTTGGATTGCTTTGCAAACCTTTGAGAGCAATAGGAGGGCAACATTTTGTCCTAACCTGGATCACCTGCTTTGTTCTTCTACTTTAAACCCCTGACCTTCCTTTGGCTCCAAAGCCTGCCCTGCAGCCCACGTACCTTCTTAGTGGTCCCCTTTCTCACTGGGATTTTCTTAGACACCAACAATATAGCCAGGGGACCAAACCACTTATTCTTTAAACTCCTCATCTTTATTCTATGAATCCTTCGATCATTTCCAGATACAAATGGGTTTTGTATCTGGAAACAAATACAAAGGACTTGGGTTGTCAAGGACTTGGGTTTTGCATCATTTTCATGAAGTCTAAATATACTCTTAGGTTTAAAAAAATATCATTGACTGTTCAATCAATCAACAAATAGAAAGTTCTCTTGCTGATTTGTTTCAACAATAGAGTCCTACATATATTTTTAATCTAACAAAATATGTGCTTTCATCAGAAGTTTACCTGTTTTACCCCAGGGCCCAATTTTCTGCATTTCTCCTTAGAATTCATGCCAGTGGTAGTTCCACATTTTGGGCAATAATTTTTCCCAACACTGTAAAAGTTTCTGTTGAATACCATCAATTATTCATTAAGAATTCTGGTTGCAATTTGAGCTTTAGCTATACGGGCAATGTAAGGTGGAGAGCTGAGGTAATTTACCTAAATTAAATTTTACCTAAAATCTAGGGTATAAGAGAGTCTGGCTATTTTGGAGAAGTTCACGAGATAATTTTAAAAATCTTTTTAAAATATGTATTCACACTTTAGAATAAAATAGACAACTTTAACAGTCTTCAGTGTTCATATTTGTATCTCCTACTATTCTCAGCCAATTCTTTTAGTTTTTAGAAAAGAAAAGTATTTGGTTAAAGTTCTTAACAAAACATAAATTTTATTTAATTCATAAAACCCTGGGTATATATTTTGCTCTATGAAGAGATAGTTTTATCTCCAAATAAGTTATTTGATTGCAAGATGGAGAAAGAAATCATGTGGACTTACAAAAACAATTTTATTGAAGCTTTGATAGCTATCATATATTATTTCTAGATAGTTTAAATTTCATTTCAAATAATTCCATGTATTACTGCAAACACATGCATCTTCATGACTGAGAATGCTGGCATAAAACACTATTAAATAAAGTTTATAGAAGAGTCTGTGTAGTTGTCAAATATGTGATAAATAGCAACCAAATCTAAAATTAAACAGAGGTATCAAGAGTGAGCTATAACTAGGAAGGATATGGGGTTTTTGGCCTTGTATGTGTTAATGTAAATTATATCAAGATACAAGAAATTTAAACCAGAAAAGGGTGCCCACATCACCTCTTATTGCTGCGTGGATGTACATCTATGTAAGACCCATGAATATTGAACTGAACTTCCACCTTTTACGACTGCATGGAGGTTGAATTATTCTTCCCATATCATTTCAGAAAATAAATTTTGAGCTAATGAGCTACCTGCTCACATCCCAGAGATAAATAAAATATACTGAATAAGAAAGATGCTTGGAAAAAAGAACTTGATAACTAACAATAAATGTTATCAAATATGTATATGGCAGCAAGAAAAAGGATTATTGAGAATAATCAGCCTAGTCGTATGCACCATTCAAGCCCAGCATGGCCACAATAGAAAGAATGTAATAGGGCTGTCCTAAAAGATGAAANAAAATAAATTTCGAGCTAATGAGCTATCTGCTCACATCCCAGAGATAAATGAAATATACTGAATAAGAAAGATGCTTGGAAAAAAGAACTTGATAACTAACAATAAATGTTATCAAATATGTATATGGCAGCAAGAAAAAGGATTATTGAGAATAATCAGCCTAGTCGTATGCACCATTCAAGCCCAGCATGGCCACAATAGAAAGAATGTAATAGGGCTGTCCTAAAAGATGAAAGAAATGAACACAACACACATTAGTTAAAAAAAAAAAATGTCATGGAACTCACTGTAAAAGAAATCTGACATATCATAGAGAAAATAATGTATAGCCTATTAAAGAAAAACGGGGGAAAATTTCTTATCACTCATGGCAACTACATAAGAAAAAGTTTAAGAAGTACTAGACATAAACATATAGCAAAGTGTTTTATGTTACTTTAAACGAGTCATTAGCAAGTGTAATTATCATAGCATGTCCCACCTTTTCACAGAAGGATCTGAATTAAATAGGCTCTACCTCAATTAATATAAAAAAACCAAAGCTCAAGGGTAGAGAAAATGCTTCCCGAAAATTATATAGGTTTAAAAATCTACTTGAAGCATTTAAGATAAGGGAATTGATCCTATAATTATGAGTTACAGAGTTTTGGTAAGTACAAAATACTTCACTCAATCAACCTGTAGCTAACTGAGCTATACCCTGGTTTCTTAAGATTTAAAGATTTGGGAGACTTACTTGTATTAGAGTAGGAAAAACACTTTTTAAAATTAAAAAAAGAAAATGACATATGTTGTGCCCAAGGTGAAGTAAGATATGAAAGTTAAGTAAAGAAAGTATAGTCAAATCTATTTCTTAAGTGCATGAAATGATGACTTTTCCTTTTGGGTCTTTATGTAAAATTGATGCGTGCACTGGCTTGCAGTGCCTGTGGCATCGTGGATGAGACATGAGACAAATTCACAAGGACTACTGAGTCCTGTGAAGGAAAAGGGAGCGCACGGCTACTCCCTCAAGGTGGGAGTGCCTCAGAGTGGCCTAGCCACTCTCTCCAGGGGAGAGTGTGCTGACCCTTGCCTAGACAGGCTTTTATTGGGTTTAATTTGTGCAGGAGTACAGGTACAGCTCATTAATCATTGTCAGGCAGTAAGGATCAAACAGTAGATAGCATACAAAGAACTAATAGGGCTTCTTCTGAGTCAGGGTCTATCAGCTAAAAGGCTACAAAACTTTGGGAAACAAACTCATTTCCTGCTTGGGCCTTTATCATTTAACTAAGAGCATTCTTAGCAAAGCAGGCTTCACAGGATTTTACATATTCTTTCTCAGGCCCGATCACCGGGGGAGCCCGCCCTTTCCAGCACAGGGCTGCACCACCCTCTGTCATTGTTTCAGGTTGAAGTCAGGCAAAGGAGGCAAGATAGCCAAGGAATTAGGAGAAATGAGGACTCAGGCTTCATCAAAGCTGAGGGGCGAGGGTCCATTACCCCCTTTCTCCATAGCCCCCCAAGTCCTTCCCTGGGGCCTCCATGTGATCATGCCTGTCTTAGGTCGTTCCCCCCTCGGGGAATCTTACCCATCATTGGCTAACCGATCAAGCATTGGGGGCCAGGCAGGGTGAAGAAAAAGGAGCAGAAGTGGTGCACCTGCCAGGGAGATAAGCTTTGTCTCCTTCAGTGGCTTATGGTCTGAGGGTCGCTCACTCAGCCTTAGCCATGGGGGGATTACAGCTCCTGAAACCAGGCAGGGTGGTTCCCAACATAAAATTGTTATTAAGTTTCTTCATATTAGAAAAGAAATACATGCAAACATACACATGCAATAACAAGTTTGGAAGCTATACTTATGCATAAAGCAGCTGGAGGGAGAATCAACCATCCTATCACACTCAGCAGCACCTCTGAGCAACATGGCATTGTGCCGGCTGACCTTGTTCTTACGTGTTCTTCAGATGGTGGAGATTCTACCGTGTAGGCAATTTTGTGTTCTGGGTTTTTTCCCAGATAACATTATATGTGTTGTTTAAAAAAATCTTTGTAAAGATCATTTTAATGACTCATAAATGTTTTTAGGTTTGCATATAAATATTGCATTGAGTGAGTCATTAGCAATTTACTTCGGCATATTCCACTTACTCACAGAATGACCCAAATTACATAAATACTACTACCTCAATTGATATAAACCAAGTTTCAAAACTAAAGAAATTGCCTTTCAAAAGAAGAGGATTTTGAATTCTACTGAAGCAAACGAACTTTACTTAATTATCTTCCTTAATCATCAATCCTTACAGCTATCTAGGTTGTGTTAAAGCTTTTGTTTTTTAGTAAGTCGCTGCAGACATACTATTGTGACTAAAGCTATTTCCTTATGGTAGGGTCTCAAAAGTTAAATTCTTTGGACAAAGCATATGAATTATTGTTAACGTTCTGAATAAACATAAGACAAGTGTTTTCCCCAAAGTTCATGCCACCTCACACCATTGGGTCTGGGGCAGACACCATTTTTCGTTCCTCGGAAAGGGCCTGATGAAACTAAGGTTGTGAGTGGAAACAAGCTGATTACTTAGAACATACATGTACAAGTCACCGTGCTGGACTTAAGAACACAAGATAAATACAAGAGTCCCTGTTTTGCAGACCCACAGTTCGGAATGTGTGCACCTCCTGCATGCGTGCCCCTGCGTGTGCAGGTGTGTCTCTCTGTGAGGGCTGGGGGTCTGCGCTGATGCAACTTGAGTAACCAACAGTCATGCCCTTTATTCTGGCTGAAGGTCTGGGCCTTGGCCTTTGCTGCTCTTTAAACTGTAAGAACTGTTTTATAAGGAATCCGTGACAAAAGTCCTATGTAACTAATTGACTGGTGGCTGGCTCCACAGGCAGATTTGCTCAAAGTTAAAAATGGACTCCCCTCGTTAAACCAAACAAGTTCCATATCTTTTTTTTTAATCTTTACATTCTTCTTACCGTATAACATATTGAATACCTGCTGTGTATCTGATGCTGTTCTAAGCACTTAACACATCTTAACTGACTTAACGCTGGTAACAACCCTCTGAAGTAAGAACTCTTAATTCCCTCATTTTACATCTGAGGAAACCAAGGCCAGTAGCTAGTTAAGTGGCAGAGGAGGGAATTTGAACTTTTGGGGGCTAAATAAGAAAATGTAGCCCTGGCTGGTGTAGCTCAGTGGATTGAGCACGGGCCTGCGAACCAAACAACCGTGGTTCGATTCCTAGTTAGGGCACATGCCTGGGTTGCAGGCCAGTTCCCAGCAGGGGACTCACAAGAGGCAACCATACATTGGTATTTCTCTCCCTCTCTCCTTCCCTTTCCCTCTAAGATAAGTAAATAAAATCTTTTAAAAAAGAAAATGCACATTATTCTCTATCCTGCACATCATCCGGCAGGTGCTTCAAAAATCTTAACCGTTATTGATTATGCATGTGTCTATTTTGGCCTCCAGGTTGTGAGTACGATCAGGTCCAGGACTACAGCCAGGGTGTCTGGTACATGGCTTTTCCTCCATGAAAAAACCACTCAGTTATATTTTCATTATACTCGTATTAAAAAACTAATAATACATAGCGAAAGACAAAAACATGGTGGAGGTATTGGGGGGGAGTAAACTGAATATTAATGAAATGAGAGGTGATGCCCTTCAAGTATTATTTGCTGAGTTAAAAGCAAGGCAAAGGTTAGCCAATAATGTGGCTTTATAGGCTACAGGTTGAACAGCGTGGCAGTTCTTAAATACGTCCCATGTATGTTACAGGCTCAAGGTCATCAGGTGCACCGTGAACCCCTGCATCCTGGGTTGTGGCTATCCAAGGTGTGGGGGAACCACACATCTGGGATCTATTACAGGTAGAGGCAGGGAAGGCAAGGGACAGAGAAATCTGAAACATGAGAGAATTTTTGAGATTATTGATATCTGACTGTTTCTGACTCCTCTTCAAAGGTAGACAGAACTCAGCAATTTAATCACAGTTTCCACTCATGAGGTCCAACATTGGGAAAACTGGCCTTGACACCCTCACGGCCACGGGGGTGTGAGGTCAATGCCCATCTTTCTTCGTCTATTGCACTCCATCCTTTCAACTTGCAAGCCCTCCATATAACCACACAAAGTCGAACATCTTACAGATGATTTCTCAAAGAAAGATGAGGTACAACCAGCATATCCATCCCTATTTGATGATGAAGTCGGCTGGAATCCTATACCTACCCACAGGCACTAGAGAACAAACTTTCCTTCGTAAAGCCGCTCATGGGGAAATAACACGCAGCAGGCATTCCCTCTGCGAGGGTAGTTCCAGCTTCCCAACCTGTTCACAGTGATGCCCTTCCAACCCTTCTGAACATCACTGGGTTTGTCAGATCTAAGTGTGTTCAATTGGGGAAGGAATGAATCAGCGTGAACTTCCCCCTCCCACGGTTCAATTGTTTCCCCGTACGACCCTTTTCCTCCGGATGCGCGAACAGGAGAGCGAAGTGCAATTGTTAAAAGCAATTACTTGTTCTGTACATGTGTGAAAAAAGAATCGATTCCCCAGGAATTTTAGCACCAAAGACCTGCACTTTAAATTTCAGGTATATCCCCACCATCTGTGTGGGTGCCAGGCCGTTCACCCTCTGCCACAGTATCAATGCCTGCCTTCCGTGCAGATGGCATCATTCAACTGCGGACCAATGAGCAGACAGCAAGGCCCACACTGAAGTCTAATCTCAAAAACGGGACTATTTCCACCTCTACGTATTGTTTTAGTTAGTTTCTACTTCCACAATATTTTAGACACAAATACAAATGTCTATACACTAGAGAAGATATCTATGGCATGAATTCATAATATTAAGCAGAATTTTTTATTTTAAATGAAGTATTTGTGGTCTAAATTTTTCTAAGTGAAGAGTGACCGTATTCTATAAGCATTTTGCTCTGACAATCATGAAACTAAAAGGTCTTTGTGAAATTAATTCTGTCTGATCAGAGTTTCGCAACTTTTTTTGAAAAGCAGATTCTCCTCCAAACACCAAAGACAAGGCTACCCACAAAGCATTAATCATGTCGAGTCCTTGGTTGACAACTAACTTAACTAAGGTAAAGTCTGAGTTGTTAACGCTGAGTATCCACAATATACCACACATGTTTCTAAATACCTGCAGATTAATCACTTGCAAATAGATCAAAGCTTGTCTGACCAGTTTGTATGTGGCACTGCTTTCATAATAGATAAAATCTGTTGTTAGAATATTAATTGCTAATTATTTGGAAAAGAATGTCTATAGACTGACTGAGGTTGTCCAAAAAAAGTCACGCTTTTGAAAAATCTGAAATCACTTTTAAGCTATTAGCACTCTAAGTCAAAATTCTTTACAGAGAGAAAACAGGTCAGCCCCATCAAAAGCACGACTGACAGATCAGTTTTACTTTAGTCTGGCACCTCGTTGCAGAAGCTTTTCCTGGGACTCGTTGAGGCAAAGCCTGTGGCTGCGTATGTCTATTTGGTAGAAACAATCTGACAAATTATGCAAGAACCAGAAAGTTCTGGGCCAGGCATTTACTGCCTCTCTCGACATGGTCAAAACCAGACAGGAGATACTTTGATTAAATTTAGGACATATTCTGTGCTACTGAGGGAAAAAATTCCATGGGCCCAATGATCGACATTGGTTGTACTGATCTGTCAATAGCATCATGTAATTAGATGGTTATTGGCCAAATTACTTGACTGTAAATTACAAAATGGTGGTCTTTCAGAGCTTTCAGCTTTGATTCCAGTTTTCAAGTTCAGAGAGAATAATTTCTCAGGAAGGCCTTTTATGGTAAGATGGAAAACAGCTCAAAAAGGCCAGAGAAAGCCTAAATAAAATGCTTTGCATTCATCTAAGGATACAGGTAAAAGTTAAGGATCTCTATGGAGAAATTCAGATATAAAGTACTTTTTTTCTGCCACTGGGATAGAGTCAAGATACAGTCCTCTCAGTGAACTGAGCTAATTCTAATAGTACGGCAAGTTTTAGCACTGAGATTGAACAAACAAAAAATATTCCCCAAATCGCGACTGGTGAATTCTGTCTTTAAATAAAATGGAGTGAGAAAATTGGGTAGGGATTGATTTATTTTTGATTCTGGCCAAGATGGAGGCATAGGTAGATATACTTTGCTTTCTTACATAACCAAAAAAAGGTCAATAGGCAAATTTAAAAACAAAAAAACAACCAGAACTGCTAGGAAATTGAACCGTATGGAAATCCAGAAACCAAGGAGATAAAGAGGAAACATTCACCCAGACCGGTAGGAGGGGCAGCAATGGGCAGCCAGGGCAGAGAGGATTCTTGGCAAGGTGGTGGTTGATGGACCCCGAGGTCCCATGTTTGGGTGTGAATAAACCAGGAGGAACAACTCAGCGACCAAGAGAGACCACCCAACCCAGGGTTCCAGCACGGGGAAATAAAGCCTCAATACCTCTGGCTGTGAACACCTGTGGAAGATGCGGCAGCAGGAGAAATTCCCCAACTCACAGGAGAGTTTATTGGAGAGACTCACAGAGTTCTAGAACTTATACAAGCCCACCTACCTGTGAATTAGCACCAGAAGGGTCCAATTTGCTTGTGGGTAGTGGGGGAAGTGACTGAGAGCTGGCCAAGAGCCAAGCAAGCGGCACTGTTCCCTCTGGAACCCCTCCCCCGCTACAGCGTCATGACTCCTCGATGTGGGTTGCCCCACACAGGTGAACACCTAAGGCTCCGCCCCTTGCAACGTAACAGCTGCATGGAGACAAGAAAATATGGCCCAAATGAAAGCACTGATCAAAGCTCCAGAAAAGATACAACTAAGCAATGAAGAGATAGCAAACCTACCAGGTGCACAGTTCAAAACACTGGTAATCAGGATGCTCACAGAAATGGTTGAGTATGGTTGCAAAATAGAAGAAGAAGTAAAGGCTATAAAAGTGAAATAAAGGAAAATATACAGGGAACCAACAATGAAGGGAAGGAAACTGGGATTCAAATTAATGATTTGAAGCAGAAGGAAAAATAAACATTCAACCAGAACAGAGTGAAGAAACAAGAATTCAAAAAAATCAGGAGAGACTTAGGAACCTCTGGGACAACTTTAAATGTTTCAACATCTGAATTATAGGGGTGCCAGCAGGAGAAGAACAAGAAATTGAAAACTTATTTGAAAACATAATGAAGGAGAACTTCCCTAAATTCTGGCAAAGGAAATAAGACCTCCAGAAAGTCCAGGAAGCTCAGACAGTCCCCAAAATGTTGGAATCGCACACCAGGGCACATCATAATTACATTAGCCAAATCAAGGATAAGGAGAGAATCTTAAAAAACATCAAGAGAAAAGGAGACAGTTACCTACAAATGAGTTCCCATTAGACTATCAGCTGATTTCTCAAAAGAGACCTTGCAGACAAGAAGGGGCTAGAAAGAAGTATTCCAAGTCATAAAAGGCAAGGACCTTCATCCACGATTGCTCTATCCAGCAAAGCTATCATTTTAGAATGGAAGGGCAGATAAAGTGCTTTCCAGATAAGGTCAAATTAAAGAAGTCCATCATCACCAAGCCCTTATTACATGAAATGTTGAAGGGTCTTATCTAAGAAAAATGAGAAGATTGAAACTCTGAACAGTAAAATGACAACAAACTCACAACTATCGACAACTGAGCCTAAAAAAACCAAAACCAAAAATGAACTAAGCAAACAACTACAACAGGAACAAAATCACAGAAATGGAGATCACATGGAGGGTTATCAGTGGTGAGGGGGAGGGGGAGGAATGGAGGAAAAGGTACAGAGAATAAGAAGCATAAATGGGAAGCACAAAATAGATAGGGGGATTAAGAAGAGTTCAGGAAATGGAGAAGCTGAGGAACTTATATGTACAAACCATGGACACGAAATAAGGGGGGCAGTGATGCTGGTGGGAGGGGGTGCAGCTCGGAGGGGAATAAAGGGGAGAAAAAAATGGGACAATTGTAATAGAATAATCAATAAAATAAACTTACAAAAAGAAAAAGAAAGAAAACTNAATGACAACAAACTCACAACTATCGACAACTGAGCCTAAAAAAACCAAAACCAAAAATGAACTAAGCAAACAACTACAACAGGAACAAAATCACAGAAATGGAGATCACATGGAGGGTTATCAGTGGTGAGGGGGAGGGGGAGGAATGGAGGAAAAGGTACAGAGAATAAGAAGCATAAATGGGAAGCACAAAATAGATAGGGGGATTAAGAAGAGTTCAGGAAATGGAGAAGCCGAGGAACTTATATGCACAAACCATGGACACGAAATAAGGGGGGCAGTGATGCTAGTGGGAGGGGGTGCAGCTCAGAGGGGAATAAAGGGGAGAAAAAAATGGGACAATTGTAATAGAATAATCAATAAAATAAACTTACAAAAAGAAAAAGAAAGAAAACTGGGTAGCATTTCCAATTTGTTCTTAAGAGAGACCTCGAATACTTTTGCATTATCTACAACAAACAGGAGAAATGAAAAGGAAGAAAATAAAGGAAAGCAGTAAAAGAGGGAGGAGGGAGAAAAGAACTGTATTGCTGGACAAAGTACGAAACATTCTGGCCTAGAGTTTAATTAATGTAAAATATGGCACCAATCTAAATACGGGTTTCTGAGTGGTAACATCCTCCTATGCAAACACAACGTCCTATGACTTTGGAAAGCTCACGTGTTAGGATGATGTAAAGGACAGCAGAGCCACCGACATGCTTTTAGGAAGTACAGACATTGCCATGGAAAGACAGCACAATGGCAGCTTTGGTTCATTCAGGCCCAGGCCACCCAGCACTTCTGAAATCTGGACAGCACTGCACCTGGAATCCGAGAGAGTGGAAGCTACAATGTCAGGGCTGATTCTTGGTAAAACCTGTTTTTTCTTTATGGGAGAAAAAAAAAAAACAACAAAGGAGAAATTCTGCCATCACGGCAAGCAAGGTCTAGGGCAGTGGTATTCAAACCACCGTGCGTGTGAACCACCTAGGGGCCTCGTTAGAATGCAGATTCCGATTCTGTGGTCTGGGGTTTGCGGTTCTGCTGGACACAGCAGCTTCTGCTGCACCGCGAGCAGAAAGACTCTGGGAGTTAGCACTGAGTACCTCTCTACCCACAGCCACATAGCTCTGAGTACCTCTCCACCCACAGCCACATAGCACTGAGTACCTCTCCACCCACAGCCACATAGCACTGAGTACCTCTCCACCCACAGCCACATAGCACTGAGTACCTCTCCACCCACAGCCGCATAGCAGAGTCAAGGGGGCCGCTGCAACAGGTACAGTGCTTTATATTTTGAAAAGGACAATATTTGTGTTTCATATTATGAAAGGATGAGAATTTTTGCTACCCACTGGCCACTTCTGAAAAACTGCATTAAGACAAACTTCAGTAGTGACTGAGGTCCCTGCAGAGTCACTACGGGTGGCCACGTGTTAACAGAGACAGACCGAGTGCAGCAGGATGACGATTCTGACTGCTTCTGTTGTGTTCTGCGACTTGGGCATGCACGTCTTCAGTGGGGCGAACAGGAAGGCAAGATTCCCGAGTGCATTTAAAACTTACTGCAGCTTGACTAAGTTGTCCTTATGGAACATTGTAACCATATCATAGCAAGTGACATACAGACACTGCCAAGTAGTGTATAAAAGAGGCATTCAAAACACAATTGCATTTAAAGTACTCTCTGTGTAAACATTATCTGAATGATAATATAGACAGATGCGAAAAGTGCACACCACATTCACCATCTGCGTCAAAGCCAATAGCAGTTCTCAATCTCATTTCCACTCAGTGTATTGCTACACGCTGTGGGCAGGATGGCACCAATCCTGTCCGGCTCCTTCCTGCATTAGCTGCATCACCTCCAAGAACCACAGCCCAAAGCAAAGGCAGCTTCAATATTTAGAAGCAATTATATCATTTTGAATCACTATACTGTCCACGGAGGGGACCTCCCCCTTATACTTTACATTCGTTATGCTTTACAGTAGGGAGGTGAGTGTCACAGAGGATGGCCTGCTGGTTCCATTGGCTGTGACTGCATGCCTTGCACATCAGGACTCTGCATCGATCACGGGGTTGCATGATCACAGCTCATGTTCAATCACAGCTCCCGTGGCAGAGAGTGAGGGAGATGGACCCCAGCAGAAGACCCCAGCAGGGAGAAGCAGCAGCCGCTGCGGTGGAATCATGCTTAGACAGAGAGGGTAACTTCATGGCTTTTGACGTATAGCTTTTCTATATAATTTGAGTTGCATCTAATTAAAATAGGACTGTAAAGAATTTTCCATGGGGCTTTTCAAAATATTTTCATTCCTAGTACTTAAAAAAATCTTTTGTCTTTCCTTCCTGCTTTTTCTTATGTGAAATTTAGTGGGAAAATGTCTAGCCTAGGAACATTTTCTTTTCAAAAAGATTTATCTAGATCTGATTTTAAACTGATAACACCATCTAGCCAGTGGTTTTCATAAAAAATGTCTGCGGACATGTGACCCATGAAAAGATTACATATCTTTTGTAAGGTTACAAGCAGGAACCAGTAAGATTTCTTTGGCTTTTTCTAAAATTGCACAAAGTCAGCTGACATGCACAGGTTAACCCACGACCAGGGCTCCCCAGGCCTGGCAAGTTTTGCTCTATCTTTTGCTCTTTGCTCTTTGCCTCAAATTCGTTTCGACTCCCCACCAGCCTTTCATTAGGCTTACTTCCCATTTTTATATTAAAATTGCTTTTAAAAATACCACATAATTGTATGTGTCATATCCAGTTTTTCTTTTATTTTCTCTCAGAACACATACATAAGATCAGGCCATGGATTCCAAAAGCACAAGTGAATCAGATTCGGTCTAACGGTCAGTCACTCAGGGTTGGGCTCCTCACCTTCATGGCACGCGTTTCTCTGTCAAGGCTTCAAGCTGCACATTTTATTCTTCACTGATTCTTCCTCCTGCACAATTTAGCATCTTCCTGGGGGTGGACCTCGACTCTCCCCTCCCAACCTCCCCTACGCCATCATCTCTGATGCGCCTACCAATTGCTGTGGCCGGCCCTCCTGAGATTTCCTTGTAACTCTCCAATTAGAAAGAACACACTGCTAATAAAGCACAAAGGTAACTCACAAAAAATATTTCATATAATAAGTACTAAATAAATATTTTTGCTTTAAATGTTACTTATATTTAAATATTTAATACACATTCATGTGCTAGTGACTGGTATTTCCTTCCCAGGGTCAAAATGGTTCCGTTTGGAAAAGGACAGCTCGATCGAATCCACCACTTTGGTCATCTGCTCCCCAAGGAGTTACCCTCCTGGCCTCTCGAATCCCCAGATGTGGGCCCAGTGGGTACAGCCTGAGAAGCAGCAGCCCAGGACCCAGGAAAAGCTGCCTGGACTGGAGCTGTGTGTCCTACAACTGCACCCACTACACTTCCTTCCGCCTGTGTTGGGAGAAAAGAGACAAAAGAGCAAACGAGACAAACAAATAACACCTCACAGACACAGACAACACTAAGGTGGTTACTAGAGGGAAAGGGGGGTGGGAGACGTAATAAAAAGTAACGGGGGTCAAATATACGGTGATGAAAGGAGATCTGACTTTGGGTGGTGAACACAATGCACCACACAGACGACGTATCATGGAATTGTACACTTGAAACGCGTGTCATTTGATAAACCAATGTCACCCCGATAAATTTAATTTTAAAAGGGTGGAGATAAAAATTAATGAGTTAAGCCCATTCAAAAGCGAGAGGGGACCCAAGAGATGTGAAAACAGATGTCCACACACACACCTGCAAATGAAAGTTTATAGCAGCCTATTTATAATTGCCCAAACCCAAATGTCTTCTGTGGGTGAATAAGCACCCATACTCCGGGCCACCCACACGAAGGAGTACTACCGGGAGCAAACTATCGGTACACAGGACTGCAGGGATGACTCTCGAGTGTACTGTGCTCAGTAGAAGAGGCTGGATGCAAAAGGTTGCAAACTGTCCAACCCCCTTAACATAACATCCCAGAACAGGCAAAACAGTAGGGATGGAGGACAGAGCTGTGGCTGCCAGGGGGTGGGCTGGGGGCAGGATTTGACCTCAATTGGGCAGCACAAGAGGATTTGGGCGAATGATGGCTCTATTCTGGGTCTCGACTGTGGCAGTGGCATTGACTCTTGGTGAAACTCATGGGATTGCGAAGAAAAAAGTAAATTATACTGCATATGTGTTAAAATGTTTTAAAATCCCATAACTGTCTAGTTAACAACCTGGGGAGGATTCTAGCCTTCTTTGCCTGTGCCCCCCTCCCTGGTTAAGCAAGGCTAGCCAGGCTGGTGTTCCCACCTTGAGTCTGGATTCAGCACTCGCTGGGGTGCTGCTGATCCTGCTCTCGCACCCTGATGGAGACAGACCAGCAGGCCGCCCTCCAGCTGCAGACCTGGCCAGGGACGGCTCTGCTGGGGGCTTTGTCCTGCCTCTCTGACCTCCCAGGTGAAGTTGTTTCTCTAACCCCAATTACAGAGCCTGATTTCTCTTGCAGCAGCTTTACAGTAGTTCAAACAAAACCCAGCCAGCAGCTGTTGCCTGCATCTATCTTTGAGATTTCGGTCAGGAAAAAAATGAAAATTTTTTTTTATTTCTTGAAACCAAAACATCCCAAGGGGAGCACGACAGTTGGCTCCCAACTTTTTTAATAAAATGTGATCATGCTTGGGAACTGTGAAGGCCACACAAAGAGCAGGCATAAATCTATTCTCTGAGAACTTACCCTGTTCCAAAATGAGACCCATTGCAACCATAAGATGCCTGTACTTGACCGTGGTCTGGGTCAGCGGGCAAGGTGACTTGTGACAGTGTTGCCGGAGGCCAATATGACTTCAGTGAATAAAAGGAAAAGCAAAAGTGTCCATTTTCTCCTCCAAAACCTCAGAAGAACTTGTGGGATTTTTTTTAAAAGGTATGTTGGAGGAGAGGGCCTACATTTTATATACTTTGCTGTTTTGCAAGGAAAACGATTTTACTCTACCCTGTATTAAACTATTACCAGGCTTGCTTTCAAAATCAGAGCAGATTACGTCTATACGTAGTTTTCAAAGGAGTTTCAGATTAGAGAATGGTTCATAGAAAGTCCCTCCCATTTCAAATGCAAAATACCTCACACACCTCATGGGAGAGGAAAGGGGTCAGACAGTGCCATCCAATGAAGAGTGTTTTCACCATTGACGTCAGTTCTGCCAGGTTCTAAGGGAGACGGTTTGCTGCTGGCCTCGCCTACCTTGCTGTAAAAATAGCTGAGAAGTTAGCTGCTGTGGTGTATTCTTCATGCGGAGGCTGCGTGCAGAGGCAGGTCAGCTCCGCTGAAGATGTGGACGCTGTGCCCTCCCCGACTGCAGCTACTTGCTGGCATTCAACACATCCCATCCTGTTTTCTCAGATCAAACGAAGCCTCGCTTTGTTCTGGAAGAACAGTAGGCCACCAAAATGCCTAAAAAAGCCAAAAGGCGACTTTGACATTTTTTTTTCTTTTCTTCTTTTCATTTTCATTCTTTGAAGAGTATGTATAAAGGTGTCAATCCCTTGAGTTAGACTGCCCAGGCCCCCATTCCAGTTCTACCTCTTAACAGTTATGTGACCTCAGAGAAGTCAGCTTCAACGTCCTCATCAGAGAAAAAGAGATGATATGAGTGTACTTACTACAGAGGATCCTTTTTTTTAAAGGAGTCTATCTATGTAAAGTACATAGAACAGTGCCTGGCACATAGTAGGTTCTATAAAAGTACAGTCATACTTCCTTTCATTGTCCTTCGCTTTATTGCCCTTGGCAAGTACTGCCTTTTCACCAACATGGAGACAGACACTCCGCCAGCAAAAAGGCTATGACTCATTCAAAACTTGGACGGTGGTTAGCATTTTTGGGCAATGAAGTTGTTTTTCTTAAATTAAGGAATGTACATTGTGTCTTTTAGACACAACGCTACTGTACACTGAGCAGGCTATAGTAGAGTATAAACATAACTTTCATATGCACTGGAAAACCGAAAAACGCACAGGACTTGCTCTATGGAATTCACTCCAATGGAGTGGTCTGGAGCGGAACCCGCACCGTCTCCGAGGTCTGCCTGTGCACGTAGCTGCTGAACACCACTAATGGCAGGAGTAAGAGAATGATTGGGAGGGTCAGGCGGGTGTGATTTTTAAATCCCACTATGTGTCAGCTTCCTGGCTTCCAAGCCTCAGTTTTCTCATCTGTAAGATGGGGCCAATAGCACCTCCTGATGAGTCCGGTACACACAGACTCAACACCGGGCATCTAGCTGCCATCGTCCTCCTGAGTGGTAATGGTCAGAAGGCCTATGAGATTTAGACCGTGTTGCCTCCCCCTCCCTCGCCGATGTCCAGTCCTTTACAGGTAAATGGCAATAACAGCAGTTCTGAGTTCAGGGTGCTGCTGGGATGATTCTATGAAACATGGTATGGATGCATAGTCAGGACTTGTATACCCTGTTTAAAATTAGAAGACAGAAGCTTCTCTCCAAGAGCCAGTGTCTATCAGACAGACAAGTGGAAAAATATTCCTAGTTCAAAAAAAGACACATATAAGTAACATTCTAAACAAACAAAAATGAAAAAGTACTTCTCCCTTGAAAACACCTCCCCTCAGAGAGGCCAGGCTGGCAGGCTGCAGTGGGGAGATTAGTCCCCTGTGGCACTGTAAATCTCTCCGTAATCTGTCACGCAATCCCCTGCCTCGTCTTTCCGTGACCTCTGAAAACCTGTCTTTGCCCCTCCTCCTCTGCTACGGGTTCTCAGCCAGTGTATTGCTATTTGGTTTGTTTGCACTGCAAAAGACAAACACAGAACCTCTGGGTCCCCATCACATTGGAATTTGTCTGTCTACCTCCTGGCCACTTCGCTATCTTCAGCTCACCCTGGACTAGCTGCTATCACCAATTTGAACTTCCTTTTCTCCTTGTCACAGTGTGGCACTGTGACTGTTTAAAATGCGCCCAGTTTCTTCATTAGCTTCACTTTATAGCCCTTATTCATCTCAAATATGTCCTCACAACTCCTAAGTTCTATACTGTGAAATATCAGCTGCTTATCTAAAACTGCACTTTTTCCTGCCTCTCAGAGAGTTACATTCGTGCGGGAGAGGGCGAGGACAAATGCGCCAGCTGGACGACCCCAGCTCAGCTCTGTGCAGGCGCTGGGACCTCCAGACAGGCTGGTCGGGGGTGGGGGCGAGGCCAGGCTCCAGGGCCCCCGCTGGGAACGACAGACTGAAGGGAGGGCACAGTGAGACTGTGAGCTCAGGGAGCCAATAAGAATGTTTGCAAAGTCAGGGAGACTGCCGGCGGGATGGAAAGTTCTGGGGCCACAGGTGAGACGCCTGATTACCCAACATGCTCTGCTTGGGCAGCTCTGCATTGAGCAGGGGACATGGATCCCATGGGGCTGTCACCATTAAGGGGTGGCAGGAGGTTGCCCTCAGATAGGTGGCCACCTGCCACAGCACCTCTAATGGAATACTTCACAACCCTCAAGGGTCGGCTGCTTTGTCCACAGTTGGCAGCATGGTCAGCCCTGAGGGTCCAGGCAGCGCCTGGTGCCAGCAGCCATGGCGGCCCAAATCTGGAAAGCAAGCCAGGGCCAAGGATGTGTCAGCGTTTGGGGAATTCTATTTGTAATTTTACAAACAGCCCTAGTGGACATGGTGATAAGTGCTATTGAGGTGTTAGCAGAGATGTTCTTTTGAGCTCGGTGAGTTTCCTCTGCCTTCTACCTGCGTCTGCTCTGAGCTCCCCCTTAAACTCCACCTGCCAGGCAGCTCCCCCGAAGCAGAGGAAGTGGCGGGGAGGGCTTCTCCTGTCCAAGGCTGGAGAGAGGAAGCAAATGAGACCAAAGGAACCCCTAGACAGAAGAATCTAGGGGCCACTGCTTCAGCTGGACAGAGGACGAGAAACACCACTGCCATCCAAATCTTAACACGGGAGGAATTCTGCGTGTTCTGTATTTACCAACTTTAAGTTAGGAAACTTCCCTACTAAAGGAGTGACATTTTTACCTTCTAAAATGTATTAAAAAGAAAAGGCCTGGATATAATTTAAAAGCATAATGTAGACATATAAGCAAAGACAAGATAGAGGTGAGAGTGAGAGAGAGAGTGAGAGAGAAATGTACCCATCTACCTATATTTAGGACAAGAAATAGACTGAGAGAGTTTTCCAAAACCAATTATTCCTTTACAGACAGGCAATTTTCATGTGGGTTCAAAAAAAAAAGCCACTTAAACGGACTCCTTCAATAGTGTTTGCATGTGCCCCTGTTCAATACCAAGAGAATAAAAGCACTTTTAGTTTTCTTTCAATTTCTACTCCCTGTGGCAAATTCTGTTTAATTTTCAAAACCATAAATTGTTCCACTTGTGCCCCAGGGTTCTCAGAACCTTATGGTCACTCTGCATTCAACACTGTTTCACTGTCAGCGTAAAATGATGTGTTTGCCCCAAAGAAACCAAAGGCAGTTTGCTCCCAAAGCCTAGGTCACGCGTGCTCGGTCCCAGCGCATGGCCCACAGCGTCTCTGAGCTGCAAATCCCTCTGCTGTTCCAACTCTTCGGAGAGAAGGGACTAAAACAACCCAAAGTTGTCTCACCTGTTTCTGACCACATTCCCTGAAGTTTCTTTAAAAAGCCTAAAGCCACATGTGTGATAATTGAGGGGTTAGACAGTGACTCCCATGGCACCGCTGCTCTGCTGCACACAACAGGGCCACGCTTCCGGGAAGCCACGTAACCTTGAAACCCACGCAACGGTGATGGAGGGATTTGACTCGACTCTTGTTCAGTTGTCATAGGCACTGTGAATGGTTTTGCTAGCATTTTCTGGTTGTTCTGTCTTCCTGTCCTGAGATGAACGATTTGGGGGCAGCCTTCCTCCGCCTCCTGATCTTGACTTTCTACCTCCTTGGTTCTGCCTCTGTAACTCAGCTCAAGAGGGGCATGCGTGCCTAAGAGAGCAGGCTGTCTGCAAAGTCGAGAAACACCTGATCCTGACTTCTACCTCCTTACGTAAGAGAGCAGGCTGTCTGCGAGTCAAGGAACACCAGATAAACTTACTCTTAAGTAGTATGTTAGCCAGGGTTGCAAATATTACGCTCAGTATGGTTTCTTTCAACCTTCAGGTGAAGGATCTCTACAATAAAGCAATGGATACGATAATCTGAAAAAAAGATAGTAAGACACCATTTTTTCCTGTGCTTCCAACCCTTTGTAAACTCTCTGTAGATACTTAACATATAGACTAAGTTTATCCTATGTTTTCTGACTTTTAAGACATCTCCTGTAAAAGGCATATTCTCATGACTCATCAGGACGGTTCCTGAAAGAAGGCGAATCCATTAACAGTACTATAAAACCTCCCCTCATATCATAGGAAGGTTTACCAAGAACCCAAAAGGCACAGAGGAACAACCAATTCCTTCGAATTTCTATGATTAGGAAATGAGATCCTTAGACACTGGCGTTTCACCATAAACAAGGAAAACATCAATAACCACACTCAAGAAACAAATCAAACGCCTCTTTGCAAATGCTTTGTGCTCAGGCCACATCCTGGGTCATGAATTAATCGCCCTCTTCCTCTTCCTCTTCAATTCTGCTTAGAGAGAACTATTCTAACAGGTTTGCTTTGCACGTTGGTGCCGTTGGTTTTAGTGAGGAATCTGGGCTCTGCCTTTCTGGAAGTTACAAAGCTGAAGTTGGAGGAGATGCGGGACCCAGCTGGGACGAGGAGTCATCACAGATACATGAGGGATGAAACGCACAGCCAGGACCCTGGTCAGTCGGGAACCTGTGTCACAGGAGGAGAGCCCTGTCAGACATCTCCATTTGTTCCTTTTTTTTTTTTTTGGCCCAAAGGCGTAGAGACACAGAGGATGAGCACAGTTAGATGTGCAGTCTTTTCTGCCAGTGTGACAGAATTTGGACACACAATTCACATGCGTGTGCACCGTGCTGCATAATACAAATCCCTCCTAGGGGTCCAATATCTTGCCAGACAGTTATGAAAGCTACAAAGGAATCTGACTAGAAAAGGCATAAGTGAAGACTGAGCAAAAATTAAAAACAGGCTCTTTGGAAGCCAACAGATTTTATAAGTGCCCCATTCCCTCCTCTGCACATGTGAACCTGATTTCTATCTCTTAATAGGTAGGATAATATGGTAGGACTAGGACTGCACCTAATTTGCATCGTATTTAAAGTGAAGTTGAAGGTTATATGTAAATAGAAGGCACCTATTTCATCCCTAGGCATGAATCAGAAACAGGACAAAAAAATGGCAGCTCAGCAGCCCCGCCTGTTTACCATTTTAATGACTTTAAAGCTTAGCAAATAACTTTCCGTGCCCTGAACTAATACAGTGTCTCCTACATAATTGAAAAGAACATTATCTTATCATTCCTACGGGTTTGTCATTACTGCTATACATTCTGCAATATTCGTTCAAGCTATATATCTAGAAGACAATAACCAGGTTGGAATTTTTCTCCAGGACCCTAAACCAAACAGAGAGAGTTTTACCCTTTAAAAGAGGAAACCTGCAAAGTAAATAGACTAATTGAACACAGAGACAAAATGACTCCATTGAACTGGTTTTATAAAGTTGTATAAAATCTGTATGTAAGGTTTATATATATCAAGTTGATAGATACACATACACACACTCTTCTATCATGTCTAAAACAAGTACAACAAAAATGTGTGTGTATGTTTGTTTTTAAGGCTTGCAGGTGTGAGGCTTAGACAATAAAGTGAGGGCACTAAGCACAGGCTGGTGGCTGCCTGTGGGGAGGGGAGGGGCCTGGATCCCAGAGGGGCCCCCAGGGCTTCTCAAGTGCTGGGAATTGATTTTATTTGTAGTTACTTATCATTATCCATTCACTTACATACAAGTTACATGCACTCATGCGTACGTGATCACTTTTGTCACTGAAGTAGGAGTTCTGTGATGGGGAGGGTGGGGAGAGGATTAACGGCTGTGTTTACTTCTTGCTCAATGTGCTTCTATTTCTGGGTTTGGAATTTTTTTGGTGACACAGGAGTAGTGTGCATTCATACTTTTTAAGAAAACACTTAAGATAATTTTTAGCTTATAAACAATGAGTTATACTCATTTTAGGGGAATTTTTTCTGCTATAAAGTACAAGTACCTTGAAAGGATGAGCATGAAGTTTATATAGTTTTATTTTTCTAAGCTGCAAAAAAAAGTCATGTTTAAAAACAGAGGTACCATATTTAGTGATACGTCAGAGTCTTCTTGGCCATATTTGCTCACTTCAGAAAAGATGGCATTTAAGTGTATCGTGATCAAATAATCCTTTCATTTTTATTCTGGGCCAAGTAACACAGTGATGTTTACAAGACTGCATACACCTTTACATAGGCAAGAGATCCTGAAGTCCCGATTAGTGTGAAATTCTGAGAAACTTCAAGAATCTTCAGCATTGCATTTCTTTTATCCCGAAGTGACTTCAAAATTCTTTTGTTGGATTAATAATGGCCGACAACCACAGTGAGAAGTTCTTTATGTGGGACTTAATGCTTGTCTTCCAAAGCTCTTTCCAGGGCTAAAAATCGTCTAGGCTTTATTTAAATGCAACCATATCCTCAGCAACTGGAAAATGAAGTGCAATTAGACTCTTTTCACGTGTCTTTATCAGAGACGGCAGCCTGAATATAAACAGTATTTCCCAAGCAGACCGGGACACGCAGGCCTGTGTTGTCTGGGAATCTTTCACTTGTCCCCAAATAGAACGTGAGTTCCACAGAACAAGGGACCTTGTGTGAGCACCTAGTTTGGTGCCAGGAACACCCCAGGTTCTGATGACTGTTTGCTGAGCACACCTGCTGGCTTTGCAGCTCAGAAAATCAATTTGTTCCAGCCAGCCACCCGTATATTTCAGAAGACTTTACTCGGTGCCGACTCTAAGCCAATATGATAGTAGATATTGAGATTACAAATATGATTCATGCACTTTCATGCCTTTGGGAGATTAAGCCTACACCAAAATAGAGTTTGCTATTATATCTCCAAGCAACAACATGGATGAAAACTCACCAACACAATGTTGAGTGAGAGAGGCTAGACACGAAGGAATACACTCTGTATGGTTCTGTTTACCCGAGTTCAAAAACAGGCAAAACTCATCTGTGGAATGTGAAGTAGGGACAGTGGTTACTACTAACTGGGAGGGGCAGGAGGGAGCTCAGGGCGCTATTTCGTGTTTCTTAATCCAGGCTTGATCACTTTTTTCAAAACCCACCATGCGGTGCAACAAATGATTCGGGCAGTTTTATATACGCATGTTATACTTTGAAAGAAAATAACACTTTTAAAAACATATGGCTTGTGTAAGTGGATTTCTGTTACTGTTCTTACAGTTCAACACATTCTCAGCACTTTCCCAGTCTTGTTCTAACTCAAGTACCACTTCCTGCAGGAAGTCTCCCCTCAGTCACAAACCCGAGTGAATGGTTCCCTCCTTGGAAATGCATAACACGTTGTTTATGCACCGCCCTTACTGTAGGCATTGTGTGAAAATGCAAGACAATCTTTAACTCAGACCCCCTATCCCAGGACTTTGGAAATATTAAGGCACTCAAAAACCCTTAAGCAAATAAGCATTAAACATTCTATCACTGGCACTGCTCCGCATGGCCCCTTCTGGGATTCTGTCTCGTCTTTAGTCTGTTCCTCTATTCAGCATCACATATACTACACGGTCTGTGGGAGCCAGCTCTAAATGTGATGTCAATGAACTGAAACGCTTTCTGCTAATGGCTGAGACACATTGAAAAGAAAATAGTGTTTTTCTTTTGCTCTACTGATAAATAGTGCAGAAACAATTCAAACAAAGAAAAATAAAAGTTACCAGTAATTTATCATACACACTATCTCACAACTTGATCTTTACTCTCATGACACCATAAGCATCTTTTCACGTGCACACATGTAGCTCTGACTAAAGTTCCTCATATTCTGTAACGTATATAACCTACTTTGCTTAGCCAACTCCCCATCTATGGCCATTGGTGTTAAAAGTACAAAGTTACAAAACAATTTTTAGGGGACACATTCTCAGATGTATGTTTTCTACAACAGCAAACTCCACAACTCATGGATTTGTCGTTTTTACCTTTAAACACCTATGAAATCAAAATGCTGCTTACAGTCGATGACACTCGAAAATTACTGTCAGCCCGGTGGCTGCTGGGACGTGGCTCACACTGCTGGCTCCACCCTGCACCATCTCAGCCTGAAAACCCCCCAAAGACCCCGCTCAGGAAGGGATTCGAGTGCCACATATCATCGGAAACCACTTCAATACCTTCTTTAGGATGAAGAAACTGCGAGCACTGAATCTCACAGAAAAGGTGTCAGTGGCTCAGGGAAACAAACAATTCTCTGAGGAAAAGCAGAGCGCTCTTTCATGAAACGCTGCATCCTCCAAGCCCCCGATGGCCTGGATGACAACACAGTGAGGAAACACATGGGTGCTGACATTCTAGGTTGGAAAGCGGTCCAGCGGCACTGCACTCATTGTGAAAAAGTTTTCGAAAACAACCAGCTCGGCCCATTTATTTTGCTTATGTTTTCTACTTACACAGGCACGGCAGTGATCTCCGCTTAAAATCTCTATCAAAATAAGCACAAACATATCTCACAGAAGTATAAAACTGAACTCTGAAGAAGACAGCATTTTATCACAGTGGACTCGATGGCTTTTCTTTATTTTTTCATAACACATGAGATAATGTCGGGCCTTACGACGGATGGACACTGAAGTGCCGTGGAAGGGAGGTCATGCTCTAAGTTCTGTCTGATACCAGGTACTGTGCTCTTTCCCAATTTCCTATACACAGGACGTACTGATCAGGCTCGTACAGCTTTGACTACTGGTGAGAAGGAGCTTCTCCGTCCCCCTTTTCTTTACCGTTTGTAGTCCCCTTTGTAAACTGCCTGTTGTTGTATTTTTGTGCATTTTCTCTTGAGATGTTTACTATTTTTTACTGTTTTTACTTGGCCGTAGTATGTATAAATTTAAAATATGAAGCCTTTCTTAGATATTTCACATACACATTTTTTTCAGTGGATTCATCATTTTAACTGTGTTGCTGGTTGCAATTCAGAGGCCCATTCAGGGAGTAAGAGCTGCCAGCCCATTTGAGGTTTCATCCAACTTTCCCAATTTCTTTCAGATACCTTTTTCACAGACAGGAGAAAAATTGCAGACATGCAAATGTCCCACAGCTAGAAATAACTCCAATTAGCATCAGCCTATGCTTAAAAGTAAGATACCAGAAACCGGCAGCCGGCTTCCTGTCTTTGATGACATTTTCCCTCAAAGAATGATATTCTAGGTCTTTTCAGACCAGCATTTGCTTTGGGTGACTTCACAGCTGCTTGGTGGTTAACAATGTGATCAGAAGAGGCAACAAGAAAGGTCTGACGGGAAAGAGCTTCTGATGGCCACTTGTCGGAACCCTGAGGTCCCAGCCCTGTCCCTGCCCAGGGCTCTGAGGGCCACAACAGGCCAGTCGTCCCCGTACCGCTCCAGCACACGACTACGGCGGGCCTGTGAGCCCCAGGCGTCATGGGTCCTGACCTTGGCTTTGCCTCTCACTTGCAGAAGTAATGTTACCTGGCTGGGTCTCCGTTTGCTCATCGTTAGGCCAGGACCCTTTGCAATCCTGAATCTCTAGGGCCTTGCCCAACACCCACATTCTGGTTCTGTGATACACACCTAACCCAAGCCTGCTCATTTACTGTTTGATATAAAAGTCACAAAAATAAATTCAACTGTGTCTTTCTCCAAAGGTGCTCTTTTTAAACATTTCACTACACAGTAGTCCTCCCTTATCTGAGGGGCATACCTTCAGACCCCCCTGAATGCCTGAAACCGTGGATCGTACTAAACCCCTCTATATACTATGATTTTTCCTATACACACATACCTGTGATGAAGTTTAATTTATAAATTAGGTACAGTAAAAGACGTATTAGTAAAACCATCACTAAGAATAAAATAGAACAAGCATCACATGCCATAACAGAAGTTAAGTGAACGTGGTCTCACTCAAAAATAGCTTATTGTACTGCACTCACCTTTTCACTTAAAGGCGGCCCTTAATGGCTTCTCTTTGGTATGCCCAGATGGCCAGCATCACTGCTCTTGTGCTTTGGGGCCATTACTCGAACACAAGCCCCGAGGTACCAGGACAGTCCGCCTTTTAACTGAGCCAGCCCGTTCCTGAGTGACTCAGGGGCGGGGCACACACAGTGTGGAGCCGCTGGACAGAGGGAAGGTACACATCCTGAGCCAGATGGCGTGGGATGGTGTGAGACTTCATTCTGCTACTCAGAAGGCACACGATTTAAAGTGTATGAGTTGTTTATTTCTGGAGTCTTCCTTTTAGTATTTTCAGACCGTAGCTGACTGCAGGTAACTGCAATCACAGGAAGCAAAATTGTGGATAAGGGGGCTACTGCTGCTCTCTCCTAAATTAACAGAGGGCACCTGGATCTGTGTTTTCCTTCCTCATTTCACAAGGACTGCGTTGGGTTGAAAGTCAAAGTTAGAAACCTCAAAAAATTGTATTAGAATTCTGACCTACTCACCTCTGACCCAGGTCACCTCAGGTCTGACCCACTCAACACAGGTTGGCCCTAAGCGCATGTTGAATTATTTTTCCAGTTGCTTTCAACAATCACAAGGATGGAGTTGTTCAGCTCGTCCGTAAAAAAATGTATTCCGTAATTACCTAACTCAGATATGAGTTATTTTTTTCTGAAATGTAGTCTTTGTGGGGATTCCTCCTCAACCTCCTGTCCCCATATCTCATTATTTTTGCCCCTCCCTACATAATTAGACTAAAAATTAATCCTAAGATTTACTTTTTATGGTTTTAAAATATAATTTTATGTAATGATCACGCTTCTCATTATTGCTGGTAAAAATACGAAAGAAATATTACTCTCCAAAAAGCTGGCAGCAAAACTGCTTTAAAAACAGGAAACACCTTTGATTGGGACAGGAGGTGAAGGGACTGGAGAGCAGGGCACCCATGGCTTCCAAAGCTTCGGGGAAGAGGCCAAAACTTGTCCCCTGCTGACACTTGGCGGCCTCAGTGACAGTCTGACCTGGGAGTCACCAGCATGCGCGCCGCAGAAACAGGTGTATTTATGAAAAGCTTTCACGCATGTCCACAGAAGGTGTACAAACAAAACCACAGTTCAGTCTTTTCAAACTGTTTCTCTCCTATCACTGTAGCAACACTATCAACAGTCAGAAAAAAGGTCAATGAGGATTCCACTGCTCAGTTCACCCATCCGCGTGGAGCGTGACAAAAGCACAGAGCCTGAGAACCGAGAAGGGAACACAACAGAGCGAACAGCAGCTGCCTGCCCCCGGAGCCCTTCTGTTCCCAAAGGCCATGGACACTTCCGCCTGTCACCACAAACGCTCTGCCATCTGGTCACCTTCCACCTTCCCCATGACACCCAGGAGCAGTTGGAGGGCTGCTGTTTTCACACTGAAAGAGAGGTAGATATTGTCCCGTTCGCCCGGTAGTTGGGAAATTCCTACGTACGTGGTCATGTTCACAAACAAAAATAGCCCTCATCAGAGACCACTCTGTGGTGGGCCTGTGCCCCGGCCCCGCGGGCCTTCAACACGGTGACTGTGTGACAAAGGCCCCTGCCCTGGCTTCTGAGCTGACGATTCAACAGGAAGGGCCTTCTGACTTGCTCCGAATTTATATCGCCATGGTGGAAAACACGTACCTCATACGCTGGCACGAACTGAACACTGTTTACGTACACTGTTGGCGCAACAGGGTCTTTAAGCAGAATAAGTCACTGAGCAATAAAAGTAAAAACAAAAATTGTGATAATGAGAACGTGGTTCTGGTGTCACTCTGGTGCTTTCTCACGAGTAGTTACTGCAATGCAGCCTGGGGGGCCAGGGTGGTTGTGGCTTCTTCCTCCTCGTCCCCCCATCCTCCGTCACACGCTCACTCACTTCCGTTCCTCGGATGCGTGGAAAATCAGAGGACCGACTTCGGGATCGTCGTGTTGCCGTGGTCTGTGGTCTGTAGAGTAAAGCACACAGCCTTTCTCCTCCACTCTGCAACCTCCACCAGTTTGCTGTTTGCTGAGTCACAGGAGATTAAACTGCTGGAGACCCCTCTCCCACGTGGACAGGCGCCCTCTCGATAAACACAAGCGAGGCAGCGTGTCAGTGACCCTCCTGGCTTTGGCTCAGGGAAGTCTAGCTTCGAAGCTTTGAAGACTCCTTCACTCAGACGTCCTTGAGTGGGAGATTCCACAAGCAAACCTCTTGCCAGTGGAGGGACTCCGCCTGTCCCCGAACTCCTGGACACTGGGGAGATGACACAGGATCATAATGCTGGGCAGTGTGGGCACTTTTTTTTAGAATAGAATAAAAAATGTGGTGAATCACTGGGATGTTATCTAAGACCTTAGCTTTTCAACCCGTTGCGGCCTCTCGCACACATACGTGGGTATGTAATAAACCTTCTGCAAAACAATGGCCACTCTTGGTACGTGCAGTGAATTATAGTCTTTTCTCTTCTGTTTCATGTAAGAGTGTTCTAAATTTATTTTTTGAACTGCCGTTACAAAACAACTGATATAATAGGTTAAGGAGACAGGTGGAAATGTAATTAAATTGATCTATTTACAGAAAGGCTTAGGAATGCCAGCATGGAAGTTTTAGATGTCAACTTCTGTCCCCTCGGGCACTAGGAAGCTTCCATTGACACAAACTTACAAACACAAAGGTCTCAGACATCCATCTAGTTTTTATTAAAAGACACACAGGAGTAAGACTACAGGGGGCAAAGTAGTGTTTTACCTCAATTCCGAGTAAGCCCATAAAATTTAACAAGGTTACACTCCAGTAAGGAAATACTTAATGGAGACAGCGTGTTCTGACCAGGAATTGTAAGGAGAAGCGAGAGGTCGTGAGGTTTGGGCATAAGAGGAAAAGGGTGAAGGTCAAGTTCTCTGGGGTTGCGCACATTGCCTAGCTGGTTCAGCCTGAACCTGGCGGAGGATGTTCAGTGGCTGCTGCCCACAGCACAAAGAGGACAGCGAGTCCTGCAGTTCAGGACAGAGGTCACCAGTCAAGACCCCCCAAAGTGCCTGTGCATCCTTATTTCCTGGGTGCCAGGCATAACCACGAGAGCCATCTCCCCAACTGCTTGCAACATCATCACCGCTGGGCAAAGCCCCCCACGCAGAAACCTCTGTCTGCTCTCTCTTCTGAATCACCGCCAACACAGCTAATTAATGGCAGTTGGAGCTGCGTGGCGACTTGACAGCCAAAGAGGTATGAAATGTTTACATTCTTTAAGGGGGAAAGAGTTAATTATAAAAGATCGCAAGGGTCCAATGACTCCATGTCACCTTTCGGTCTCTTTATGCACTAGGAATGGTACATTCCACCTTGTGCAAAATATTGCTCTGCTCTCTCTGAAGCCTTCAACAAAAGATGCTCTGTCTAGTAACAACAGTAATAATTTGATGATACCATTCAATGTCCCAAAATCCTAACTGGCTGCAGATGTAAAAGGAACCCAAACTGTCCACCTCTTCTCACAAGTGAAAAGTAATGCTGCTGAAATGCCAGCATTTGCCATGGTATAAACGATGATTCTTCATATACAGCACCATCGTGGCGATCTCTCCATCTCTCCATCTCTCTCTCTCTCTCTCTCTCACACACACACACACACACACACACACACAGAGCTACCTGTATACATCAGCTGCAGTCTACAGACATTATTTATGTCCATCATGATTTGGCACCTTATTAATATTAATATGACTATGCTTTTCTCTCATTTGTATAATCCCAACTGTGTATGCCTCTTGTTTTGAGGGTTAAGTTAAATTTAGAGAGTTTTCTGAATTCTACACAACCCAACCATTAATGCATTTCTTTCTGGAGATTTAAATGCCAGGATTAGCAATGGTAGTACCAAATTCACACCCACAGATAAACAAGACTAAGCCCCTGGTAATGGTTTTGTAAAGAAAGGATTTCTCCAGTTTGGCCTATGTGTCTAATATTATTATTTGTTCTTATGAGAATTTAGAAAAAGCTCAAAGTAAGAGCTAACACGTTCACTGAATGGGACTTTCGATATCTTCTAGTTCAAGTACATCATTACACATCAGATCCAACACCCTCAGTCTCTTGACCTCCTAGCGGCGTCTGGCATTGTTATGTGCCTCTTTACTGGAATTCCTCATTCATTGGTTTTCATAATTGTAATCGTTTTGGCTGTCCTCTAACCAAAAAGTTGCCGTCTACTCCCAATCTCTAAAATGCATCCCTGTACCCCACCCCACCCCGGTGTCATTCTCACCTGCACCTCTCCCCAGCATTGGTCCCATCCATTCCCACAGGTGCAACGGTCTGGACTATGTGGGTGGTGCCTACATCTGTCTGGCTTCAGCCACCTCCAATGCAACCCGCCTGATGCTGGATCCGCCTTTGCCTTCCAAACCTCCTCGTTTCCTTGTATTCTGTTTTGTAGTCTCATTCGTCATTCACCCAAACAGGTATGTCATTTTTAGTCCATTCTTATATTCAGACACCAGTGGTTCAGAATTTTTTTTCTGAACTCTCTAGAGTGTTATCGGCCTTATGATCAACATTCTCTAAAGACAATGCCTCCTATATACACACTTCAGTGCAGCTAGCACAATTATTTTCTAAAACAGAGGACTGACAATGTTTGTGGGAAAAACGTTTCATGATTTCCTATCACCTGCTAAAAATGCACCATTTCCTCAGCACCCTTCCCATCCCAAACTGCCTTATAGTCCCACCTCCCCATACGACCCTTGGACGTGGCACTTTGGCCCATTCAACAACCTTCCCTCAACAATCAAGTAAAGGGTTCCCTTTGCTTAACGTGCTCTTGTCTTCTACTTTCTGCACCACTCTGCTTATTTTAAAATGTTACCGCCTCTCTCTCTATAGCCTTCCTCAAACCTCGAGCCCATTCAATCGTTCCTGGGTGCCCTGGCAGTGCTCTGTCCACACTAACAATATCACACGTCCACTACGCCCTTCCTGTCCGCTGGATGGCAACCTGCTTTGAAAACAGTGGCATTTCGCTCTTTGTGTAGCTTGGGTTTAACACACCTGCGCATGCGTAAGTGCTGAATTCACCACTGCTAAGAAAGTACGTGAACTCAGTGACAAACACATTTGAATCAAGAGTGAGAAGATGTGAATTCGGGTCCTGTTTTGACTAGGACTCGAACTCTGTGAGCTTCAACTCTGTCTGGAGGCCGGGGCACTAGTATCTTTTCCATATATGAAGTGTTGTTACAAGCAAACATGAAATCAAGTCGAGAAAAGTACTTGATTTCAAGTCGAGAAATCAAGTCAAACAGAGACAGATACATTAAGTATAATCCAAGAATATAATTTTTAATGTCTATCTGGTCTTTCACCTAAAATATGTCAAAGGTTAGAAGATGCCACAACCAATGTCCAAATGGAAGATGAACATAAATGTAATAAAAATATTCTCTCTGGCTCAGTAGTCACTCTTCCTGAAATCAAAGGCGACATCAGTTTAATGTGACCTGTACAGCATAATGACATTAAGTGTTAGTTGGCATGTAGAGGCACTGTATTAGGGAGAAAAATCATGGCTTTTGATTAAAACAGATGTGAATCCCCGCACCAGGTTTTACTTTGTTTTCTCATTAGCAAGTGCTTTTACAGTGCTTATTAGATCAATGCCTTATATACATTAACCCACTTAATTCTCAGAACTCCATGAAATAGATCCTGTTGTTGTTGTTGTTGTTATTGCCATTATTATTATTGTTATTCCATCTTACACACAAGGACAGCGGAGCAGGGAGGCTGCCAGGAGGCAGAGCAGGGACTGGGTGGGGCCTGCGAGGTCTGGGTCCAGCCTGGCTCTGGCTGCTCAGCAGTGCAGCCCACCCAAGCAACGACGGGGCCGGCCAGCACAACGCCCGACTCACAGTGAGGTCCAGACAGATGTTACTTTCCTTCTGAACATAATGGCGCTCAGGTGATGAGGACATATGCCAGTGGGCGTGAGGTCTGCTGCATCATCTGAAATTAATCCCGTGCCATGTGGACTCCGTGAAGGGGGCATTTTATCTGGATCGTGCATTACCATCCTTTCCATATGAGTGGGCTTTCCCAGAAAACCACAAAAGATCAAACCATTTTAGCACCCATTCAAATGTCACACACACACACTTTCCTCTCATTGAACCATTAAAACGCCCTTACACTGGGCTGATGCAAAGGTAGACAGCGCCCGCCAGTTCCATTCATTCAGGCCCTCTGGCTGCCCTTTGACAAATTCCAGTATGTCGATTACATTTTTCCATTACAGCCAGCGAGGTTCACACTGTGTTAGCTTGTTCAGGGCTCCCTCCCCTCTGATAATCCGGGAAGCACTGTTCTCTCTGAGAAGGTGCTGCACTTCCCTCTCTAGCCTATCAATCCGGGAGGGGAGGAATGGCGAGAAACACTCTCCAGAGCCCCATCTCTGCTGCCCTCCTGGCTCGCACCTGCTCAGACCTGGACTGTGCATTTGGTTACAGCTACTGGGGCGGGTCAGGCTGCTTCAGAGTTCTTCTAACTGTGTTCTTTCTTATGCACCCTTTCTTAGTTGGTACTAGCATGCTTTTAATTGTTTTCTTTAAACACTTGATAAAGGATCATGGAATATGAGAACCCGAAAAAGACTTCAGACTCATCCAGGGTGGTGGTGGTCAACCCTGGCTGGCATTAGCGCCATCTGAAGTGTCCCCTGCCAAAGCCAGGCCAGTTACCTCAGCATCTCTGGGCATCTGCGATGTTTAAACTCCCTGATTCCGATGTGGAGCAAGGGTGGAGAGTCACAGATCTAAAGCAACTTGCGCCCCCTGTGGAGACTCCTGTTGTCACCTTAAAGAACACGAGGCCAGAGGGGGAAGTGACTTGCCAACTGTAAAGACCATCTGTGGTGGAACCACAACTGACAGCCAGGTTTCCTAACTCCCTGTTCAGTTTGCAGTTCACATCCACAGGCAAATGGGTGCGAGGGAAAGGCAGGGTCTCACCCACTGCAATTCTGATGGTTCTACCACTGAGGCTTTTCTTTGGGTTCTCCACCTTCTGTGTGTTGCCTCAGCTGCCAGACTAGTTTACCCTGAGCAAAGGGGTGCAGAAAAGTTGTATTGGGAGTGCAGGGCACCATCGGCAGGACCCCATGCTGCCGACTGTCCTCTCTCCTTTGAAGGAGGGCCATCCTAATGAGTGAGCACGGAGCTGAAGACCTCACTTAATGGGCTGTACAAAAACCCTGCTCACCAGCCGTGCGTGAACAGCCTCTAACTAACTAGGGCTGTAGTCAGGAACTTGACTTCCGAACGTAATCGCGTGTGGATACGCACCCACTTTAGGTACCCAAGAATGTAGGTACAGCAGCACTGCTTATGTGGAGGGGAAGCAGAAACGCCGGAGACATGTTATGGAAACATTGAGGAAATTTCAAAATGTAACCTTAAATTTGAAAAAGTTGTTAAAACATATACGTAACATATTCCCAGCTTAGTAAACATATATCCACATAAAAATACTATAGTTGAGTTATATATGGTTATTCATTTCCTCTTTCTTTTTAACTATTTCTACATTTTCAAAAATTTTCTACGAGGCATACTTCTATTTAAAAAGATACACATATATAGACACATCCATTTATCTATCTCTATCTATGATGCAGGACAATAAACACAAGCACAGAATTGTATTTGGTTATAACTTACGATACCTCATATCCTTCTGCTTGTCCTTACTATGTCTCTTTCCTCTTAGACCATGAACATGACCTAGGCGCTCTCTTCAAGCCACATTCTACAAGATGACTAAACATTGTAATGGGTGACTCAAAATCTCCCCGTCAAAAACTAAGAAGTGTTTGTGTCATAGAATACTTTTCCATGAAATTAGAGACCGACACATTAATAGAGTCCATCTTTCCAGATTGAAATAGTCCCCAGATTATTTAACAGATCTATTTAACAATATTTACTGAGCATATTCTAGACTTTGGGAAATTCACCGTGAACAACGACGACAAAAAAATGTCTTAAAAGTTTGGCTCCTAGCGGATCTTACATTCCGGTGGGAGAAGACGTGGGTCAAATCCGACGCAGGAAGAGGGGCAGGGTGTGCTGAGGACGGAACGCGGGGGAGGATGCTGCTGTTTTCTAGAGCAGCAGGGAGGGAGTGCCTCAGGGGTGAGGCCACCTTCGAGAAGGGACCGGAGACACACAGAGGCAGCCGGTCCTGTGGGCGTCTGGGGGGAAGAATACCCCAAGCTTCTTGAATAAAGGAGAAACGTCTTTTCTCTTCCATGGTTCTTGGGATCGTTTGCATTGCATTCCTGATGTGGGTGCAGTCAGTTCAGGGCTACGGAATGACCAGACAGTATCTTCGGTAGAAAATGGCGGAGGTGGAAAAGACGGGCGTAGAGGGGGAAGAGGGCATTTGTGTGTGCATAATGACAACCTCCCGTCTCTGGGAAACCTCCCGTCTTTGCCTCCTCCACAGTGTTCATTAAGTGGACTCTGTGTACAAAACCCCATCTGTGGTGGAGAGATTCCAGGCTGAACTGGTTAAGGAACAAAACATCTCCTACATCTTACCTAACATATGTTTATCTAGACACATATGTACTCTTTACCTATCTTTGCCCGAAAAGGATGCGAGTGCGCCACATATTTAATACAAAAAGACATCTAATTTTTATAAGTCTCTATTGTGAAATACATATTCATACATTGAGTATGGATAAGCCTAACAATCCAATATGTAAGCTTCAATTTAAGGATAAATGATACTTCCTGCTACTGGAAAAGATTTTCTAAGTACCACCACATTATAGAATAGAGAAGATATTTTAAAAAAATAATACTCATAGGAATAAATTTATAACCAATGCTTTTGAAGCAATAAAAATTTAATTTTCCTCTCCTATATAGAAAAAAAGAACTAGCTCTAACACTAATCATTAATATTTTGACCTCCATCTATAAAGCACACTTAGTCCATCATCTGTGGAACTGCCAAGTGATCAATCTCTAAAAGCTTAAGATAAAAAAAAAACTTTATTACACCCATAGACAAGGCTTCCATTTAATGGAACCACCATAACTGTAGGTTTGGTAGAAGAACAATGACACAGCACAAGGTTGCCTTATTTCTCTGGGTTTTATGTCACCAATAAAATACTCAGGCACTGTGACACCCTGAGTAGAATCTGAATTTCCTTTTAATTCAAATTCAGCGTCTCTCCATTTACATTATCATGGGCACAGAGTTCCAGCATCCCTTCAGCCAGTTATAGGTGAAGACCCTCCTTGGAATATATACCAGATGAAACCTTTGCTGGCAATAAACTGAAGACTCGGGGGAGAGCAAAATAGCAAATTCTTTATATACTAAGTTTCATGCCCAGACACGTACCGATAATGGTTATGCTCCTTCTTTTCAGAAGTTGAGACTGGTTTCTGAGCAAGTTAACATTGCACCGGACGCATAGCCATCCCTCCTGAAGGACTGGGAGAATGACTCCTCGAGTCTCGGGCTCTCTCTGACCCTCTCCAGACTCCACGGGCACCCGGTTCCTTCCATTCTGAGAAGTCAGGGGATCCTTAGGAATCGAGGCATCAGGAGAGGCAGGGATGGAATTCTGACGACAGATTAGAAGATAGGATGCCTTTCAAATCCCCCAGATACGTATTTCTATGACCTGCGGTGAGTGAACACGGCACCGGTGTCTTAAAGTGCCTGGGCCATGTTGTTGCAGGGCCAGAAATGTCGTTTGACACTGATGCTGAATCATGGCTTTCGGTCACAGCGTCTGAAATCCCTGGCTGCCAGGAGACAGACAGGTGAAGGGGTGCAGCTCAGTGCCAAACAAATAAATAAAAACAAAGCAGGCACTGAGGTTGTTTCATTCTGGGAGACTCGGACCAAATATAGACGATAGCTTTCTGTATGCATCTTAAGAGATGAGTGAAGCAGAACCCGAGGCTCCTGAGAAGTGTTTCTTAACTATCTAAACAGCAGAGAGTGACGGGCTCTTGGGCAGGGGGAGGCCCTTCATATGTGGCCCAGTGGAACCTCGTGTGCGAACCCTGCATCCAGCAAACACAGGACACCGGAGAAAGCTTCACCTCCCGAGGAATACTCTTCCGTTTCTGAACGGTGCTAGCCTTAAGAATATTCCCCTGGGCCTGACCATGTCTGCTTTCTGCACCCTCTGCTCACTGACTCCAGGTGGACTTGGGCCTACTAACAGCACACTGACGAACAGCACACTGTCCGTGGAAAGGTCAGCCAGCGCCCGCTCCAGCTGCCCACTGCCACACAGGGACATAAGCCCTGTCACCAGAGTTTCTTACAGGCTGCCAGAAATGTGAATTCTCGTAAAAATATCCTAATTTTTGAAAAAGGAATAAATTGTGAAGTTCAAACAGCTCTTAGACAGCAACTAACCAAACCTCTCACGTTTTTAAGTGGAAAGACCGAGACCCAGAATAGAAAAGGTGACCCACCCAAAGCCAGGTGGTGTTAATCAGAGGCAGGTCCCCTTTCTCCCATCCCAGGAATGCTGCCTGAAAGTCAGTGCACTTGGCCCGGAGACAGGTTCAAGGGTTCTGAAACGGGAATTGGCCGAGCATTTTCCGCATCCACTACTGACTTGCCACTCCCTGTCTGACCCAGCTCTGAGAGCCTCCTTCAGGCGGAGAGGGTGAATGGAGCAGCGCTGACCAAGCACAGACAGACGGGGGAGACAGCCTGCTGGGGTCTGCAAGCCCAGCTCCACCACTTCCTACCTGCTCCATCAGATCGCCTCCCCAGTCTGGTGCTCAGTGTCCTTGCCCGTGAAACAGGGATAAGAACAGGACCCACCTCCACATCGCTGTGAGGGTAATGTGCAGGGAACATGCCTGACACAGAGTAAGTAGTGCACGGGCAATGGTATTACTACCCAAAGAGAGGGCTGCGGCATACTGAAAAACAGAGTTGATGCAAACACATTACTTAAAGGCAAATGTAAAACCAAATGGCAATATTCTAGAAAAATGAGTCCTGCAAAAAAAAATAATTACAGCAGCTCCAGTACATTTACAGAAGTTAGGCAAAGGCAGACTTTAGCAAGTCATGGCCCTAAATGTAGCATGAACCCAGGAATTAAATTGTTAGTGCCCACCTACACAGGAAAGAGTTTCAGTAAATACCCTGTGTTTTCTCTTTGAACCTTGGAGAAAGTTCTAGAATCTACGGAACATACTCCATCCTGGATGCTTCTTTGCCGAGGGCTAAGCTTATTCTCTATACAGGTGCTGTGACCATCCCCTCCTTTTATCTCTAAATTACTGCTCGAGACCCAGTCTCTCCAAAGTTCTTCCTAAAAGGTTACATGTTTCGTCCCCCCTTTCCTTTTATCTATGTACAAGCAATAGACAAAAAGAAGAAAAAATGCCCCGGCTGTTGTGGCTCAGTGGATTGAGCGCGGGCCTGTGAACCAAAGGATTGTGGTTCGATTCCCAGTCAGGGCACATGCCTGGGTTGCTGGCCAGTTCCCAGCAGGGGATACACGAGAGGCAACCATACATTGGTACTTCTCTCTCTCTCTCTCCTTCCCTTCCCCTCTAAAGATAAATAAATAAAATCTTTAAAAAAGAAGATAAACAGAAAATGCACCATTTCTTCAGCACCACAACTCACTTAAAACCACACCCACACACTTGTGGATCTACCATGTTCACTATATAGGTTCTTGCCACAAAGAGACTTCAATTTAGAAAAGCCAAGAGAAAGCACGAATGCAATAGGTGAATCCTGAAACGCTTGCCACTCACCAGGAGGAGCTGGAACACCCTATGTTAAACCACAGGAACCGGAGAGACCGGTGCGGCCGCTCTGGCCTCTACAGCACAGGAGGGTGAAGAGCGAGCTCTTTCCCAAGGTTGTCAGGGCCTCAGCGAGCCCTGCAGCTGGTTGCGTGTTCCAGTCTATGGCTCCTGTGTGTCACCAGGTGCAATGCTCCTAAGGGTTAATATTTATTGACGGCTACATCCCAGATACAGATGGAAGCACTGTACTAACTTATTTAATTCACAAAACAACCAAAGGGGGTAGGTACTATTATTCCCCAATTTTGCCGATGAGGAAAGTGAAGCCCAGAGGTGGAGTAACTTGGACAAAGGCCCACAGTGAGAAAGTGGCAGAGCCAGGGCACAAACTCGAGTATTTGGCTCTGGAGGCCACACTCCTTAATTTGGGTCTCATGGCCTTTACCTGCACCTGCAAGTTCACGTGTGGGACTCCCACTAGGGGGAGACTCTACTGCTCTGTAGCATTGTACTCGGCTCTCCTGCCCGTTTTGTGTGGCAAACCAGGCCCGCAGCTCCCTAAAGCACTGAACACACAGCTCCTCACATTCTTTTGCAGGGAATATATAAAATCTCTGGTCCATGGGCCTTTTTTTACTATTATTATTGAAAGAGGTGGACTTCTTTTCTCCATTAATCTCTTTCTCTTCCCCAGGACAAAAAGCGTATGAGCTGAAAGAGAAAATAAATGAGCAACAAAGAGAAAATGAAAAGCAGAGGAAGAATTAAGATTAAGTTAAAAAAGTAACTGGAGTCATCAGAAAACTGCAAATTAAAATCACCATGGAGTTGATTGTCTTGGAGTTGCCCAAGACAACTCTTCACAACCTTGGGGATGGTCAACACCAGAAAGGTAAATAATATGCATCGATAAGGATGCAGAGAAACTGGAATCCTCATACACTGCTGGTGGCGATGTTAAATGGTACAGTTGCTTTGGAAAACCATCTGGCAGCTCCTGAAAAGTTTAAACCACATCGTTGCCACGTGACCCAGAAATTTCTCTGTTAGGTATGCACCCAAGGGAAATACCCACACAAAATTTGTACATGGGTGTTCCTGGAAGCGTTCTTATTAACAACCAAACACTGAGAAGACCCTAAATGCCCATTAATTGATGAATAAGTAAAAGGTGATGTATGTACATACAAAGGAAAATTACTTGGCAAAGAGGGATGCAGTACTGAGGACTGGTAGACCTTGGAAGAAGTGGAAGAAGGCCGTCGCCCAAAACATATCCCACACGTATGAAATGTCCAGAATAGGCAAACTGCGTACAGAGACAGAAAGTGATTTGTGACTAACTGGGGCCAGGCGATGGGCGAGTGATGCCGAGTAACTGCTAATGGGCACAGGGTTTCCTTCTGGAGCTGGTGGTCAGGGTTGTTCGACTCCATCACTACCGTGAAAGCCATTACACTGTGTGCTTTAAATGAGTGAATTGTTTGGGACGTGAACTGCGTTCCAGTAAAGTTGTCATATTTTAAATAAGATTTATAAACTGGTTACAAAGTAAAAATACTACTTTATCCCAGGAGAATCTGTATCTTTGTGAATGAGATGCCATAATTGTAGAGGCGGCAGAAACCCAAATCATTTAAGCAGGAAAGAGAAACTATCAGGAAGAAAGGCTATAGATACGAAAAGGTGGAGGGAAAATGATGCCCATTTAATGGAATTCCAAGGTAGTGGACGCTCTGGGGTCCTATCAGCCACCCAAATGCATGGGTATTATGTGGTGGACTGCAGAACCCTAAATTCAGACCTTTTCCTCACCCGAACGCTATCAGTTCCAAAAATAAAAGAGGAGAAGTGAGATGTTTTTAATGCAAAGGATGACGCTAACTTTTTAGAGATTGAATTTAAAAGTTCACAAAGGTAAGGGTTCTTTGGTATACTGCATCCCATGTTCACAAAATAAGAATGTTTGATAGCATCTAAAATGTATTTGCTCAAACAAATTCACAAACCCAACTGCAATTTAACCAGAAGAAGTAAAGCCTTCTGGAGGTGAGCGTAAGGCCCTCACAGCCAGACCGGGGCGGGCCCTTTTGTGATTCAGGCAGAAGGATTTAAGAGTGAAGTGAAGGGTCTGTCAAGCTACTGGGGTCATGCACCCACTTGTAAGACTTGGGCAGAAACCAATGCCATCTCTGATTAGAGTGAACACAGTCCCTTAATGTGGCACTATGTCACCTGGTGCTGTGGAAGTTTCATAGCTATTAGCAGAGGCAGCATCGACACGTTTTTTTGAAAGAGTCGTTAGTTGGTAGAGAATCTTCTTTACCTTCTTTAGTCTCCACCTTTCAAACTATCACTAAGTCCTTTACTCCCACTAGGCCTTTACCAAGCACCAGTTGTGTAGCAAATCGGCTCACTGTGTCCTTTTTCAACCCGCAGGCCAGGAACTGACCCGATGTGGCCGCAGCTCTGGAGGACGTTTTTAGACAGGGACAAATGATGCCTCTTGGTTTGTGTTCGACGAAGCCAAGTTTAAGATTTCATGCATAAGCACAAAGAAGCATTCCTACAAAGAATCCTACAAAGTCAGCCAACAACCACCTCCGTGTTTAAAGGGGAACCCCCCCCAAACTCCTTCACACCACTCTGCCAGTGGAAGTTAAGACATCAAATATGTTTACTTAAAGATACTCTACCTGACTTAAAGTGCTCTTCTGAAGTCCTCCAAACCCTTGATATCACAGTGTAAGTAGCGCTCCTATGCCTCAAGGTCAGAATACAACTTTTCCCTTACAAATTGTTGAGCTCGAGAGAGTATATCATACGTTCTCAGATGTACCACTGTAACTTTTTTCTAAGTTTACTGCCATTAATTACCACACAGCATTCTGTTCGGGCCTACGTGTTAGAAGCATCGAACTGTCCCCACCCCACCTGTTTGTATGCAGGTCCACAATGCCCTCTTCTTGAAACAGCTGGTGATGGTTACCAGAGGCAAACAAACTGTGTATTTCACTAACAGAGGATATGAGCTCTTGGGATGAAACCTTGTCCCCAAAGAACGCACCCCCTTCCCACCTATGTAGCCAAAGCTTAGTATTCCACTTCCGAAACTTTATTAAAATCTGGCTTTTAATAAAGGAAAGTAATGTTGTTGCTTAGGTGACTCCAATCAGAAAATGCATCTGTCATTTCTATTCCCATTTTCTTCCTCTGGGTGTCACAGCCTCAACCCAGGAACCCCTCTGTGGGGGAAGGGCACACTTGCCAGGCCCGCAGAAAGAAGCAAGTCCCAGCCCTGGACGCCTGGCGTCTGCTAAGTCCAGCAGCTTATGCTGACAAGCCTGGAGAGGACCTTTCTCGTGCGTCCCAGCGTGGAAGCACTGTTCCGCTGGTCATGGGGTAAACCGGCCAGAGTAACCTATTCCTAGTCCTGGCACCCTGTGATCAATGAGAAAAGCTTAGTTTCTCTGGTCTGAAATTCTCTTATTCGCACAGAGCATATTTAACCTCCCGATCAAGCAAAGGACAATGTCATCCTGCAAAAGCAGGCATAACTTCATGGCCACCACCGCGCTCTTCTTGGCTCCGTGAGGATTGTTATTATTTACCATCGTGCCTGCCGGCCAGCTCTTTCGGCAGAGCACAGGACTTTCAATATTATTTATGATGTGCGTCAAACCAGCGGGAGCGGGTGGCGGGGCGGAGGATTCAATCTCCCAGGAAGAACTGAAACCTGACTTAAGAAGCAAGTTCTCCGAGCTGAGCTGCTAGCACCAGTAACCCTACCCACCTCCTGATACACGAACGCCTGCACCAGGGGTACACCCGATGCGCACAGCCAGGTCAGAGAGGAGTTATCAGATCGACCTGTTCCAAACAGGTGTGGGGCCAGTCACTCACCGAGAAAGGGATCTGAGTTCTGGCCCCCAAACGCACCTTTCAGGTCCTCCCGGGAGAAGTTAGGCCACCTCGGCGAACCCTGGTCCGAGAGGCACTAGTCTGAACTGAACACACTCACTATTCCCCCAACACAGTCGGTCCTTTCTTCTTTGTAAACCCCACAAAGTGACGCACAGCAAAACTTAGTAGGTCCAGGGAAGAGAGACGCGTCTTTCGCAAAGCACAGACTTCCCAGAAAGGAGGTAGGAGGTAGGCGCGGGATCCTTCTCAGCGCCGCCATCCCCTCCGGCTCCCCTCCCGCGCGTCCGCCCGGACCGCTCACCTGGGTGGGACATGGTGATGGTCTCGTTGGTGTTGGAGCCCACGTTGAAGATGACCACGGCGGAGGCGTTCTGCAGGAACGCGTTCCGGATCTTATCCCTGTACGTGCAGTTGCCCTTGGGGATGAGGGCTATCCAGTTCTTGCCATGGGCCGGGGAGGCGAACTTGGTATTGGGGTCGCAGGCCAGGCGGTCGTGGGCCGAGCTGGCCATGACCACCTCCCCGCGGGCGTCCTGCTTGGGCGAGTGCTCCCCGTAGCGCCCGCACTCGGTCTTCTCCGTGTGCAGCTCCGTGCCGCCGCCCGTCGCCCCCGGGTCGGGCGCGGGCTCGGCGTAGGTGATGTTCACGAAGGCGGTGTACCATTCCTCCTTCTCGGCCACGGTGAAGTCCAGGCAGAGCAGATGCACGAAACAAAAGGAAAGCAGCCATGTTGAGAGAGCCAGACTGCGGCATGCTTGGATGAGAGACATTGCCATCTTTATCCGCCGGGGCCCCCTCCCCGCCCCCCCGCACCCTCCTCCCCCGCCCCGGCCCACCCGGGGCCGGCCTCCTCTCCTGTTCCTGCCCCTGCTCACTCCCGGGCCCGGGGGACCGCGGCCGGGACGAACTGCCGCCGCGGGGACCGGATTCCGAGCGGGCGGGTGGCGCCGGCCCCTTCCCCTTTCAGCCGGAGCGCGGCGGTTGCATGTCGCTTCCCGGGCGCCGGAGCGGGGCAGGAGAAGGGGGCGCTCGGGGCTTGCGGAGGAGTCCAGCTGCCGAGCGTCCTGCTCCTTCGCCCGGCTTCTCCTTCTCTCATAAGGGTGGCAGGGGGCCCGGGAGCGAGCGGGGTGGCGGCTCTGCGCCCTTCAGCCCCGGCGGGGGCGGACGCGGCTGCTGGAGACACGGGGTGCTGCCGGAGTGTCCCGGCCGCCGCTCCTGCTGCGCGCCGGTTCCCTGGCGCGGCGGCCGCTTCGCCTCTCGCTTCTCCCGAGGCCACGCCGGACGCACTTGCCGCAGGCGAGGTCGGCTCCGGGGAAGTGGGTGCCAGTGGTCAGAGAGGAGTACGCGGTCTCTGTGTCTGTATATGGTTGTGTGTGCGCGTGTGTTTGTCTGTGTGTGTAATGTGTGCGTGCAAGGAGGAGCTTAGTGTGATGTCAAAGATTCGGGGCATCGCTGGCCACGCTCCCTGGGTCTCTCTTTACGGACAGCAGCGACCCCTGCTGGGTCTCCAGTTCAACCCAATCTGCGATTTGGATTAGGTGGAGGCAAAAGGGGAAGCAACCCCTTGACCTTTGCGTGCAGGAACAACTTCCTGCGTCTTAAATACAGCGAAATGTGTGCCCTGCTGTAACAACCTTCCGGTTCGCAGGTGCAACTGCAGTGCGCTCCCTAATCACCTCTCCAAGGGCCACAGGGTAAGGCCCGTTGGTAGAGAGACCCTTCCCACGCCCCGCCTGGAGTATCAGTGATCATCAAATTTAAATGTGCATCATTTAAATGCACCTAGAGATTGTTCAAAGTCAGGTTGATGGGTTTTGCCCCAGAATTTCTGATTTAGCACAGCTAGATTAGGGCTTCAGAACAGTGTATGCCTTTCAACAAGTTCCCCGGTGAGGCTGAGTGCTCCTGGTCTGGGGACCAGGCTGTCCAGGTGACTTCAGGAATGGGCTTCTTTCTTCCCACCTGGAAGCAAACCTCTGACGTTTGTTTTCTCTTCCATGAGTGTTCCCCCTCCCCCTAACAAGGGTGTCCAATCCACAGCCTGCAGCCACAGGCCGCTCAGGATGGCGATGAATGGGGACCAACACAAAATTGTAAATTTTGTTTTTTGTTTTTTTTTTCTTACCGGTTTTCATTAGTGTTTGTGTATTTAATATGCTGCCCAAGACAACTCTTCTTCCTCCAGTGTGGCCCAGAGATGCCCAAAGGTTGGACATCCCTGCAAGGAAGTGGGTGTGATAGTTCTTCACTGTGTTTGTTCTGGTTGTCAGGCTGGTGACCGAGGACTCACAGCGTCAATTGGCAAGGGAGGTTTGTTTGGGTTGTTATTGTTTATGGTTGTGCAGAGAGATCGCAACCGCTCAGCAGAGGGTACATTTCCTCCAGGGTAGTGTTCTTAAGACTGTGACACAGCACAGTTCCAATTAAATGTTCGCCTGGTTATTGCCCATTCACACCAATAGTCTCCTTGGCGTGAGGTATGTGCCACATAAAGTCTCTAAAGCAGTTTGCATGATTCACTCACATTATCCTTCCCATCTGGTGCTCTTTCAGACAACCCAGGACTCAATTCACGATGAGCACAAAAGTGCGCCTTCCCCCCAGGACCTTAGTAGTGTATAGGTTCCTATGAATGACTGTTCACCTGCACGGCTTCTCTTTTCTAAGGAGCAATGCAAACATCTGGTGCCTATACCCAAATTAGAAGCAGGCACAAGAAGAGCTACTAAGAAGAATTTGTCTCCATGGTATTTGATGTGCTGGATTTGTGTGTTTTCATTTTAGAAAATAAGCTTCCAGGCAACTGAGATAGTGCTTCTTACAGTAGGTACCCAACACCATGAAGGCAAAAGCAGAGACCTGAGGCATGAGCCCATTGGCTACCCCAACTGCCCCCACCCCCTTGGCCAGTGAGGTTCTGTACTGATACCTTAGCAAGTGAAAGTGGTTCCCCAAAATGTCTCTGGGTCTTAGCAGTTCCTCTCCAGCCACAGTACACCTGGGGAACCTGTGTTATTAAAAATGCACGACTACTCCTTACCCTTACTTTCCCCTGGAAGTTAGAGGCTGAGGAGGCGGCAGCACCAAGAAGGCAGCATCTGGCTGGGAGATGGGTAAGTGCAGGGGCCGCTGAACAGATAAGGAAAACATTGACTGTAACGGGAGCTGGGTCTCTTCGTGCTGAAGAAGAAATTCATAAATATGGAAAGAAAGTTATAAAGGGCCCTGAGGTGTTGGATTGGATTAAAGATGAATGCAAATCATCATATATAGATGCATATATGTCAAGATATCTATCTATCAATATATCTATATCTATATCTATATTGAGAGGTATAGACATATACATTGAGTGCAAATGACTGCAAACCAATATATATATCGACATATATACACATACATACATCATAGCTATCTTTGCTCAGAGGCTGGAAGCAATGGACACATGAAGTGGTCAGAGGGTCTTGATTTCTAAATGCCACCCTCTGTTTTGAGGAATCAAGGCTAATTCCAGGGCTTGGGCTGGGAGAGTGTGAAGTGAGCTTGGAACCTCTGGTGGGGACGTGCTCAGATGTGACCTGCATGTGTGGACAGGACACACGAGCCAGCTGGAGGGAGCTCCCACTGGCCAGATCTGGGACAAAATGAATAATGATAGTAACTGGTTATGAACAACTGGATAAAATGGGAATCCATGCTAATGTAAGTAGATAAAGAAATAATGCTCCAATAAATAAACAAGTGGGGAAGAAAGGATAGCTCTTCCTTGTTGAAGAATGCCAGCCAAGACTGATAGAAGTAGAAAGTCACCATTTGGCAATGTAGGCCGATTCAGGCAGGGGTCCTCGGGGGGTGCTAAGGCTGGTGGGTGCTTGATGTGAAGCTGGACGTTAGCCTAGTCTTTAAGCATCTTCTGATGCTGACTGACAACACAGCAGGAAATGGTTAACTTGTCGAAGAGCATCCTGGAAGAGGCCACACAGACTGAGTGGTGGAGATGAGCATCACCAGGAGTGACACCGGTCACACCACGTGCCTCCCGCTGTGGTGTGCAGGGAAGAGAGCAGCATCCTTCCTGTTGCGTTCCTGCGGAGGACGCGCGGCCTGACTCTCGCCATGGCAAAGCGTTCCATGGACTCAGAATGAGAGACATCTCACAAAATGAAATGTCTGTGTTCTTTAAGACTCTTAAGCTTATGAGAGACAGAGAAGGATGGAAGAACTAATTGATCCAAATTGAAGGAGCCTTAAGAGACAAATGCAACAAATGATGCTGGATTGGCTGCTGGGTCAGACAGGAAACGTGACGAGTTGACAAACTTGAATGAGATCTGTGAATTGGCGATAGTGCCTCACCAATGCCGAATGCCCCATCCGGATGTTCATATTATAGCTGTGTATAAGAATGTCCTTGTGTGGGGGCAGTGTACCCCAAAGTATTTAGTAGTGATGAAGTGTTCTGTCTGCACCTTGCTTTTAAGGTTCAGAAAAAAATTATGATAACCTATAAGATTTTGGTTTCTACTAGCCACTATTTCAAAGAAGCTGAAATCCAAGTCATGATAAAATAAAAATTCGGAAGTCCACTAGTTTGGCCGTGGGCTGGGGGATGTTAATCTGTTTCCGGCTTTGTGCTAAGGATTCTCTTCCAGCTCCACTGCTCCTTGTTCCCGTTGCCTTACTTCAACCACGAAGCTGGGTGAACAAGAGGGAATAAAACAGGTAAGGGCCTTCCCATCTTGGAGTTTATGTTCTGAGATGGGAGAAACAGAAACACTTCAAATTTTAGATTACGTAGGACAGTGCTATGAAGACAAAGGCACGCGAATGAGGGAGGCTGACCTATCTTATGTAAGGTGCTCTCTTACATCAGGTTCAGCTCTTTGGGTGGGGTGACTTTGGAACGGAATCTTGAAATGGGGAGGAGACCCATGTGCATATTTGGGGGACCATTTGTACCAGGAAGAGAGAACCATGAATGCAGCCCCCCCCGAGATGAGACTGTGTGTCAGGTGCTTGAAGAACAGCAAGGAAGCCATCGCGGTGCCAGAGAAAGAGTGAAGGAGATGGGACTAGAGAGACAGGAGGCGCGTCCTGTGAGGCCTTGGAGTCCAGGGTAAGAATACCTTGGTTTTCACTGTGAGTCAGAGGCAAAACCTTCAGCGAGTTTTAAGTGACATAGTCTAACATGTCTTGAAAGTTTATTCTGATGGTATTTGAGGAAGTGTGGAAGCAAGGAGAACATTCGGGGGTTATAACCATAATCTGGGAAGCAGTAAATAGTGTGGCATCAGGACAGTGGCGATGAATGTGGTGAGAAGTGATTGGATCCTCAGCATATTTCCAAGATGGAACACACAGAATTCCCTGGGGCTGCTGAAATGAAGTATGAGAGAGAGGGTTCCAGAAGGACTCTCCAGTTTGGAGCCTAAGCAACTGGCAGCCTGGAGTTGTCATGATCTGATTGCAGGAGGAGTTGATTGGGGTAAGAATCAAGAGTAATAAATCTATCAGGTTCCAGGTGCCTAGAGATGCCCAGATAGACATTTTATGTAATTTGCCTCAGCATAGTGGCCCAGACGGAAGATTACTGGTTCAAAGCACATGAACAGTTCTCGAGTTACTGACCCATCCAGGACAGCCAAATTGTTCTTTCGGAGACTGGCCCCCCTTCATCTGCCAGCCCCAAAGTAAAGGGAGCTCCCTAAAATAGTGTGTGAAGCTGTTTTTAAAGATAGCTTAGTGGTGAGTCCCGGCCTAAGTGGGGGTGGGGTGGGACTTTCTTCATCAGCCAAGCGGCACAGGCCAAAGAAAATTAGTGAGGTATCCCCAGGGCTCTTTGGTGTATTAAAATAATATAAATAGAACTGCTTCAAAATGGAGTCAGTGCTGCCATCCAGGGCAACCTGCCTTGCAGGTCTCACTCCTCAAGCCTTTGGAATGTTAAAACTGGGCAAAATAATCTTTGGACTGGGACTAAAGAAGGCCCAGGGCTGGGCCTAAAGAAGGCCCTTAGGGCTGGGCCCACGGTCTGCCACAAGACTGGAAACATAACAAGAAAGCAGGTATTATGACCACAGGGATAAAAATGGAAGATGCTCTTTAAAATGAGCCTTACTCTATTAGCTTATCTGCATCTGCAGAAATTCCTTCCTTCTCTTCCTCATAAGCCCCTTTGCCTCCGCCTCCTAATCAGAACACGATTCAGGTTTCTGCCTGAATCAGTGCTCCCTGAATCACTGTTCTTTTGGATTTCAAAGTAAATGCCGTTGCCTCTCACTTTGGCTTTTATTTTTAGGTGAACAGGTGGAGGGAGGTGTTCTTGTTTTCATGAAGGGTAGGGGCAGATTTGAGTCCAACGCGAGCGACGTGGAAGCATCGGAGTCCGGAAGGAAGCGCAGCTGCAACTGAGAGGGGCGGGTCTCACTTCACCACGAGGCACTGACGGGCTTTCCCTCTGAAGCTCTCCTCCCTCTCATCACCGCTGTGTCCTCTTGCCATTCACATGCACTGCGCGTCCAATGGCAACCCTACCGTAGATCTATAGAGAATGAATTGGAGCACTTGAAAATACAATTCCTTCTCCATATACATATTTGAGGGCTTGATAAAAGTTTAGTGTGAAAAAAATTTAATAGGCAGGATTCGATCCACGCTGTATTTTTCAAACTGGACATTAAATTGATTGATCGCAAGTTTCAGAAGTTGATGCTTCTTCAGTTCTTCACAATAAGCTTCTATGCAACTATCCCCATTACTGAAAATAGGAAAACTCTTCGAAAATATATTCCACAGGTGAAGGGAGGAGAATCCTCAAACTCGTAACAGGGGAGTCACATGACCTTCACGGAAGGCCTGGTGTTATTATTTTAAAATCAGTTTCCTGTGAAGCACCAGCCTTCGGCATTTAGTGTTATCCGGCCTGTTCTGCAGGCTCTCTCCACATCCCCACCTTCCGAATTTGCTTGGAGGGCAAGTGCAATGTGCTGGGGCGGAGGAGTGGGGGGGGGGGGGGCCTTGGCAGCAGATGAAACCAGGATTAGCATCTCAGCGCACCAGGTGGTTTGAACAGTGCTGCGCCACAATTTTCTCTTTAAAATTGGAGTGATTGCACCTCCTTCCAGGGACACTGGAAGATTCTAAAGGGCAATGTATGTTGGGCATGTAGGAGAGTGAGAGAGACTCCAAGGAGAGGTCAGGACAAGCGGATAGAAGGGAACAGAGTCTAGGAATTTCAATGTCCAATACATTTAAAGAAAGTCAGTTGTTTCCTTTATGTATTTATGGTTGTCTAATTGGCATTAGGCCCTGGATTTGAGGAACAGACAGGGACCCTCTACTCAAGGAGTTTAGAATCTGGTTTCAGAGTCAGACATAACCATCCAAGGGAATTGTGAAGGTCAAGTGTGGTCCTTTTTAAAACACATAAGAAGAATTTGGGGGGAGCAAATGCTACCTATAAAGGACATAGTACAGGGATGCAGGAACCAGGTTATTTTGCATCACATTTAGCACAGATCGGTGTAGGGGAACTAGGTCTCCAGAGGTCCTCCACGCAGGACGCCCTCCTGTGTGCCTTTCAAGCAGCTGCTGCAATGTCTGGTTCGCAGTGAGCATCCATAAATGTGCTGAATAATAAACAGTAATGAAAAGCTGCACTTTTGGAGCACTCCGTATATAGGCAGGCACTGTTTGTTCCGAGCACTTTGAACAGACTGTTGTCTTTAATCCTCAGGATGACTTTACGAGATAGGTACCATTCCTCCTGTTGCACAAAGGAGGGAATGGAAACTGGAAGAAGTGCCTGAGGCCCTGCAAGGCTAGTGGTGGAGCAGCCTTTTTTTTTTTAATTGGCAGTCTGTCTCCAGCCTATGGTCTTGGGGCTGTGTTATTCAACTGGTGTTCTCTCTGTCTTGGATACTCACCATCTTGTGCATGAACTTGACTCTGATTTGTAATGTCACTTCTTTTGGCTTTGGCTAATTCCTCGGCTCACTTTGGCTCTGGCGCTGTCCCTTTGATCTCATTTGCATAGGACTGCTTCTCGGAGACCATGAACTTTCCAAATCTAGGCATTCCTGTAGCTTCTGCCACAAATATTGTAGTATTGTAGACGGAAATGGAAGGTTATGGGAGTGTTTTGTGTTTTTTTTTTTGGGAGAGTGTGCTGGAACTAGTAATATGCATTTCTTTGCTCTTTGTTCCCTTGAGTTCTCAAGTTTCAGAACATAGATTGCTAAAAATAACCTTTCTTCTCCTTTGCTCCTTCAAGTTACCAAACAAATGCTTAGTCATTTCAGTCTTCGATACAATTTTGACATTTCATTTGGGCTGCTTTGGCCTCCTTATGAACCAGAACCCTTCCCAACAAGCTCGTCATGAAATCTTTTGAGAGACTAGACATGGAAAGTCAGCACACAAGCGGCCCTGGGGATGTGAGCCCAAACCAACAGGGAACTGCACCACCATACAACGTGGTGGCAAGAAGCTTCTCTTCCTTTTTCGAACGGTTGTTCAAATTTTGTTCTACGTTATTACCTTCATCGGGTGTATTTTTAAAAATTGGCTTCTTTTCTTTTTCTTTTTTTTTTTAAAGATCATCTTGTCCTCTTTCACTGGAAAGTTGGGATGGGAGAGGACGAATCTATGAGCCAAGACATTCGGGGAATTGCACGCCACCTGACCGTGACAGCTGGGCAACCCATGTGGCTTTGAACTAAGCTCCATCCAAATTACCAGAGGGGAGTGAATCCGGGCTGTCTTTCTGCCCTCGATAGCTGGCTGTTTAGAGGGATGCTTTTATAAATATTTCCCCTTTGACCAAGTGCATTCCCACAGGCCTAATAATTAGCCATCAGTGCAATTGAGGGAGACAGACAGACGGCCTTAGGATTGAAAGCCACAGGTGCCAGGGTTTTAATCCCAGCTTTGTGCCTACTTTGCTATTCAGGTCAAGATGGCAGGATGACTAATCTCCCATTTTGCTGTACTTGACCTGGGCTACTAATCCCTGTACACCCACCGAGCTGGCCCAAGACGATGGCCAGCTGATCCTCTCACCAGGTAGTAAGGTGGCCACTGAGAAGGAATAAGGGAGAGAAGGTAACATGTTTTTATTTTTTTCTCATAAGCTTGGCCCTAATTTAGTTTTTATGTAAGTTGTCTTAATTCTTCCCACAGCATCACACAGACCGCAGTGTAAAGGGAGTGTGTTGGAGATGACGCTTTCTACACGTCTCTCCAGCTCCGACGTGCTATGGGTCAAATGGAACTCGCCAGCACGTCACACAGAACTGTGCAGTTCTCCTGTGCTGCCGCAGGCGGGCTGGACTCTGTTAGGGTCTCCCAGTGGATCTGGAGGACTTGGAATTTCTGGTTGGAGAAACTAGCCACTCAGTGCTCTCTTTAAAAATTTTTATTGAATTTATTGGGGTGACATCGGTTTAAAAAGTTTATATAGGTTCCAAGCGTACAATTGTACAACACATCAGCTGTGGATTGTATTGCGTACCACTCCGTTCTCTTGGTGGAGAGCAGGCCTCGTCTTTCGGGGGATGCTTTCCTCTGTGGCCGAGTGCAGTAAGAACGAAATTTCGAGTGAGGTCTCACCAGCATGGCCAGCCAGTTCTTCCACTTACACCAGGGAGAGCGCTGGGGGACTAGTCAAGGAGAGCTCCCACTCACACCTATTATGTTATGATTATGCTTACTAGTAAAGATTGCACTACTGAGCTGATCAATTTTACTTTAATTTATGATGTAAACCTCACGTTGACACCTCTCGGCAATGCTGCTCTTTCTCTTGTGGGTTCACCTTCCTACTTCCCTTTGAATATTTGCTCTTTCCTCTTATGCCTTCTGCACATTCTTTAGTTTCTTACTGTTAGCTCATGACCTCACCTCAAATTCGAGAAAAAAGAAGCCGTCAGAATCAAATTCCTTACCTTCCCAGCGTCTGGTTGGGAAGCAGTCTACTTTCACCCCATTTTATCCTCCCGACTGTTTCAATGAAGAAAACATGCTTCAGCTTATGAAGCCAACTGTTGCTCAGCACCTTGTCCCCTCTTGCCTGCTGACGGGCTTGGCATTTGAGATGCCCCCTCCCTCTCCCCTCCCACACCATTAACCACCGCCTTCTAGCTGGAGTATCCAATCAGCACACAGCTGTGCTCCAGTATCACCTAAAACCTTGCTTGCCTCTCCAGCTGAGATCTCATTTCCTCTATTTCTGTAGCGTCCGCTGTAGTGCCTGCCACCCCAGCCCATCCTCCATCCACTGTCTTCTGTCCAGACCACTCACCGAAGTGGTTCTGGTCTCCAGTGACCACCGCTTTGCCAAATACAATGGCAGGTTTCTGTCTTCGCCTTACAGAACACTGGCATGGCCGACAGTGGCTTTGCCCTTGAGACACTCTCCTCTCTGCTCCCCTACAAACGGCCTTTATAGCTCCTCTGTCCAACATGCAGACATTGGGCTTCCTAGGGATCTGTCCCTAAGCGTTCCTAACCCCCCCCAGGGCGGCTGTGGCCTCTTTTCTTCATCTTAGACTCTATTTAGGCAATCTGTTTCCAGTGGTAGATACGTCAGCTTTGGCCTGGTGATCCCTGAATCTCTCTTTTCTGGAGCCTACTCTCACTTATTTTGTGGCCTAATTTACATAGCCCTATTCACGACTTGTGGATATCACAAAGTTAATATGTCAAACTCAGCTCCTAATTCTTCCTGTCTTTAAGTTCATCGTATAGCAAATTGGCACCATCACCTACTCAGGGACTCCAGCCAGGAGTCTTTCTTGCTTCCTCCCTTTTCCTCACCATGGTGCCCACCCACACACCCACTCATGTATCTGCTCCATCAGCCCATGCTGCCAGTTCAACCTTCAAAATACATCTCAAACCTACTCTCTCCTCTCCATCCCTCTTGTAACCACCTTAGTCAAGTCTGCCTGTCCCCACATCCCCCGCCACCATCAAGACAAACCCAACACGTACACATTCTCCTAACTGGATGAAGTGCTTCCCTCTTCCATAGGCCTTAACACGGCAATAAATGTGAGTTTAAAGTATAGACCTGTCTCCCCACCCCATTACATGATGCCATAACTTTCCTGGTCGGCCTCTGCCTTTTCTTAGGCTGGCACCCTCCTCTCCTCGCTTCGGCCACTCTGGTTTTCTGTTAGATTCTCAGACGTGGTCAGCTCTGGACTCGGTCTCCTCAGGGCTTCGCACACACTATTTTCTGGGTCTCAAAGGCCCTTATCCTCACTGTTGACAAGGCTAATGTTTCTTCCTTTACTCATCAATGCCTCTTCCCCCTGATCACCCTTCTTAGAAAAACATCCTTGTTTAATTACTATCTTCCTTCCCATTTGGGGGAAGAATAAAATGCGTAGGAAGGAAATAAAAAATCCTCACGGTATTTGGATATATGTGAGGGTGACCCTGTCATTAAGAACGGTAACTGCTATTTGACTAGACAAAGAAAAGACTTTGTGACCTGTAATTTGACATGCAGTTGCTCAGAAGATATTCCAAAAGCTTCATTCTGATCATCACCACACCTGTGGACCGGCTTTTCCAATCCTCTTGCCAGGCGCCGCGCTGCACTGCTGAAGATGGCGTTCTGTTGAGGTGCTCACAATCGGCAGCTGTCATGCTCGATACGATGGCTTTGGAGTCTGGTTCTCGGTGATTCTTTGCTTCTGACGAGTTCAGTCTAGTTGTCTGGGGTTGAGCAGGAGTTCTAGGCGGGAGGTACCTCCAGATCAGACCTGGTGGCTGATGAGCTCGCCTTTCAGCTGGGATGCCCACCTGTGCTGTTGGGAGCATGGATGGGCTTGGATGCCAGAGAACCGAGGCCAGAGCTGGCTCCTTCCTCAGCGAAGAGAGATAAGGATAGGCTATACGTGTATAGCCTGTCCTCATGTATATGCGTGTACACAGCTACATATGTGGGTATGTGTGTGCGTACACTTGTTAACCAGAAGAAATGTATAAAAGAAAAACTTATTTACTTTGGGTAATATTTTCTACAGGGCTAATTGGTTCCTTCCTAAATCCTAGAAATAAATGTCATGAAAGCAAGGACTCACCCTGTATTCCTAAGGCTTAGAAAAGCCGGCACGCAGTAGATTCTCAGCACATAAATATGGAAGGAAAGAAACGAGGAAGGAAGAAGGGACAGACAAGGTAATTAACCACGGCAACTCCACGAACGAGAAATGCTATTTCATCTAAGCATTCACATTTGATAATAGAATGTTTAGATCCGTAGGACAAATTATCACATGCTCTGGCCCGAACTGTAGGTGTGGAAATCTCTCAGGTCTAGATTGACATGCAGTCCTGGTCACTGAAGACATGTATTTCATATCTGTCTTGCACTTATTCCAGGAAACCAGTTGGTATAGACTTTCAAAATCAAATATAATGAAAATAAGGCCAATTAAAAATGAAAAAGAAAACTAAATCAACTAGAAAGTATTAAAAATATGACCAACACAAGAGTATATTAATTACTACTTAAGTACTGAATTTAGTCAATATTTACTAAAAGGACATAAAAGACAGTATGTTGGATTAAGTAGGTTTTGTTTGTTTAATAAAAAATGACAAAAATAGATTTGCATTTAGAGATACATTTTTATAACTGATTTCAATATATTCACATTTATTACTATTATTACAACATCATAATCAATGTCTCTAATTGTATTTTTGCCAAAAGCACAATCATGTTCAATGGGCATTTCTACACCGACCTTTTATACAATTCAAAGGCAAGCATTAAAACAGAATATAGTAAAGACATTTCTGTGAGGTGCATAAAATAGATATAAGAAGGATACCTACAAAACAGGGAGGCTGAGATTCCCCTATGCTAAATGCATAGCACAGTGAGTTCCTTACAGCAAGCACTAACTGTTAACAGTCACTGCGGTGACTTACGGCCTCTCCTGCTAGATCCACTGCTTATCAGGCATGAATGGGGGCCCTAAACATGTGATGATCTATAGTGGAAACCAGTCTTGTGTTATTATGGCAAACAGTTGGCAAGAATGCACTACTAGGTAGAAAACAAATGTATCATCATATATGCATATACCTGTATGTGTACGAGTTTGTGTATCTTGCCAGTGTCTTGTGCTCTTTGGGACATAACCAGGTTTTCATCGATCCCTTTTCCTGGTACAACAAAAGGAAGAAAGTCACTGGATACGCATTCATAGGACTCAGGAATAGGAGATGGGATCTAACTAAGAATGGGATTTACTACCTTACACCACTTAGGGTAGGTGTTTAATGAGTCAAGCGCAGGGCTGGTCCTGTTGGCGAGGTCGTGGGCATTGTTAAATTTGCCTCATGTCGAGGGTCCAAACAGTGGGGCTTTGACCCTGTATCCCTGGAGAGGAATTACCTCTGCAGGTGAAATATTCCTTATCCTGATTGAAACCTTTTACTCTTTTTATACCAACCTCCAAAAGCATCTGGTTGTAAAAGAACAATTGCTTGCTAAATTTAGGTAATGTCCACTACCTCATTCACAGAATTTTAATTTCATTCTTTAGGAAAAAGGGTAGTATGTGAACATGATCACATCCTGTGAATCAACCATCCTTAAAGCACAGGTCAGGCCATTTCCTCCTCATGTGTGAAATTGGGCTGCCTGTGGGAGGACTTAGGAATGAGGTGCAACAGATTCTGTATTTACCAGCAATATGGCTCAATATGGTGAAAAAAAAAAAGGTAACATTTGGGAAAAAACCATACACTGCTCCCTACACAATGTCACCATTGAAAATTAGCCAACATTTGGGATATTCTTAGGTACAAGACCCACAAAATGCCCTGCTGGCTCCCATCNTTTCATTCTTTAGGAAAAAGGGTAGTATGTGAACATGATCACATCCTATGAATCAACCATCCTTAAAGCACAGGTCAGGCCATTTCCTCCTCGTGTGTGAAACTGGGCTGCCCGTGGGAGGACTTAGGAATGAGGTGCAACAGATTCTATATTTACCAGCAATATGGCTCAATATGGTGGGAAAAAAAGGTAACATTTGGGAAAAAACCATACACTGCTCCCTACACAATGTCACCATTGAAAATTAGCCAACATTTGGGATATTCTTAGGTACAAGACCCACAAAATGCCCTGCTGGCTCCCATCTCATGGGCCCTGCAGCCCACTGCAGGTGACTCAGTTATTTACATCGAGAACTATGCAATCTGTGGAGCTTGGAGGAACCTATAAATAACACCCTCTTTCCACTCCCAAGATTAGAATGAATTAAAACATGGACAAGGATTCAGAAAGATGGGGGCAATATATTTGCTTTATTGCTGCTGAAAGCTCTTTGGAGAACGTGACTGTATTTATTATGATAACTAATGCTGTTTTGCCAACAAACCACCCCCAAAATCTCAATAGCTTAATACAACAAGAGTTTATTTCTTGCCGTGAGAAGTCCAATAAGGATGTTCCTGCTTGCCAGGCGACCTTCAACTTGGTCATTCATTGACCTTCCATAATGTGGCTCATCACCCCCAAGGGTTTTAGAGTATTCTGCTGAACTTTCTACATCTGGCCAATAGACAGGGAAGAGAGAGTGTGAAAAATGGCACAGTTGGTCCTAAAGATGAGGACAAAGTAAATAGAAGGGGTGGGAAGACCTTATTCCATAATTTATAGTGAGTCCTGTTATTCAGTTCAGTGAAATGAATAAGGTTTGAAAGAGGTGAGGGGGAGCCACATGGACACCTGGGAGCACAGCGTTCAGAGGACAGAGCCAGTGCAGAGGCCTGGCCTGAGAGCCAGTGTGGCACATTCAGGGGACAGCAGGGAGACAGGTGTGGCTGCCGTGCAGTGAGCAATGATGATGCCAAAGGGGCAGTGAGGACAGGGATCTAGGGATGTCGAGTTGCGGGGAGTCAGCTCAGGACGAGCCTTAGAGGCCATTCTGAAAAGCTTCACCTGGTACCTGGGTGACGTGGAACGCCACTGGGGCCTCTGAGCAAAGAAGTGATACCCCCTCACTTGTGTTTAACAGGATTACTCAGGCAGCTGTGTTGGGGGGGCAAGGGAGGGGAAAGGGTCACATTTCGAAGTGGATGATGTTCCTGCATTAGCACCCCTGGAGTCTCTCTTGCCCCTTTCTCTGATTGATGAGATTGAAAGGATTAATTAATAGCTTTCCATCCATCAACCCCTCCCTGCCCTCACTCTGCAATTGCCTTGCTCACAGAGAGGGTGCGCTCTGAGCCTCACCCTCAGCCCTGCCGTAAACTCAGTGAGGCGGGGTCTACGCTGCCAGAAACCTTCTGTTTTTCAGGAATAAGGCTGCTCAATCCAGGGAGGAAATCCTAGCAAGCCAAGATGGCTCTGTTTTCACCAGAATCCATTTCCTCGACCTCGTGGTCATAGGATGAGACTCAATTTCTGAGCTTCCCCAGTGTCCTCCGTGTTAGGTGGGGGCCACAGGGCAGAGCTCTAGGAGGCAGAACGTGAATCCAGGGCTGGCACGTGACCAAAAGCTCGGCTAAAAACAGCACTCCTTCTCTCACAGGACCCACCTCCTCTCCCACTCTTTGTCCCCAGTGCATCTCCATTTAGCATGGTATGTGTGGTTGACATTTCTAAAACATTGTCCCTTTATTCTCTGCCACTAGTATATAAATTCTGACAAGGAAGGAATTTTCATCCTCGTTCTTTACTGCTGTGGCCCCAGCAGCTGAGTTGGTGCCTGGAATATAGCGCATGGCAATAACCAGTTCTGGAATGAATGAATGGATTGGGCATACTCAATGCTCGATTGTTTCATTTACAAAGGTTTTCTTTCTTTTATACTCGCATATGTATTATAAACATAAACTTAGTTTTATGTTTGAATCTACTTAGGTAATGTTATTATAAAAGTAATTTAAGTCAACATTGGGAGTTAAAGATGTGTTTTTCCTTAAAGGATTTACCTAATTGTTTTTTTACACTTCAGTCTTTCAAAAAATACACTATTCTAGTTTGGTGGATAGTTATCTGGAAAAATCAGAACATTACAAGAATATTAGAAATGGGAGAAAAGTTAAATCCTATCCAATTTTTTTACCTTGAAATAGAACAATTTTAGGATTATGAGAGGTTTTTTTTTAAATTCGTCTGTTTTCAAAGTTTTCTGGATTTTAGCAGAGAGAAAATGATGTTCCTGATCTTCATAACATTTGTATTTACAAATACTTTGGAATTCCCCAAGGAAGGCAAGGTGCTGCCATGGTAAAAAAAATTCTTCACAAAAAATGTCTTTAATATACTAGCTTCAAATGTCATTCAGAAATGAAAAGCTGATCTAATGGATTTAACAGAGAGATATTGTTGGGAAATATTTAATTCTTGGAAAATTCATGAGGAAGCCTTCCTTGTGATCTTTTACAAACCTTTCATTCATGTCCAAAGAAAATACATCGCTTAGTAACAGGGATAAAATTGCCATTTACTCTGCTTTCACAGTGGCTTTTTACGCAATCTGTTAACCCCTCCCCCGCACTCTGGGGACCCTTGCTGTGAGTCATTGGAAGTGACCAGTTTGTGCTGTGTTGTTTTGCTACAGAATCGCACTGCACCGCAGGGACACATTGGTGAGTGAGACAGTGCCACGACGAAGCTCAGGCTGGACTCGGTTATGTCACCCGTGTCCTTGGAGGCGGGCAGTTAGACGCCCACGCGGTGGAGTTTTGTCCAGTCCTGTGAAAGTGTGAGAACGAATTCCTTTTCCAAGTTACTAGATCTTGAGATGGACACAGCTACATAGTTAGTGCCGGGGGCGGGGGGTGGGGGGTGGGGCGGGGGAATTGTGTACCCTTTGAACGCGGGGTATCTGAATGCTGTTTTAGCCTGCGATGTGACTTTGTTACTTTAATGTGACACATTGCAAATTGCACAGCGCCATCTACTTTTTATTTTGTTGTTTATTATTTATTTCTATAAAAAAGGAATCTTTTTGAGTTTTTCTATTTGTCAGTTACAGTTGACATTCAATATTATTTGTGTAACTTACAAAGTGGTCCCCCAGTAGGTCTAGAACCCACGGGGCACCATGCAGAGTTGTTACAGTGACTGCCTTCTGGGTGCTGTACACCCTGTGACTACTACAAAGGTCAAATTTATTCACAGGAAACACTGCCTTCCGTGTCACTGAAGTGAGCAACAAGCCTCAATACAAAGGATGTAATGTAAGGAGGTGCTCCCAGCCCCTCTGTTGACTTTACCCTCACTCCTAACACCAGCTCTTCCTTTTGTCTCGCCCCAGAAGAGGTTTGAGATATACTAACCACTTTAAGGGATGAAAAAGGGGAGTTCAACCTATTTTTTTGTCATCAGGATAAACTTCACTTCATGCCAGATACATGTATCATACCTTGCAATGAGAAGACTATTAAATCGGCCTATGAAAACAACCCTAGGTGGTGTTTTTGAATAACCGAAAGCACGTCCCCAGGAATCATGCTCAGCATCTTAATTATACACTTTGCTTGCAGTATCCATTATTATGTTCTTTTTTCCCTGCCTTGAGCTGAGAAGGTTTTTTAATTCTTCCAAGGGCTGGGGGTTTATAGTCAACAACGATGTCAAGCAGTTTTTGGAGGAAGGTGGTACGGGAGGGGAGTTAACAGTGTAACGAGCTGAGTTCTGTTCCCCTCCCATATATCGAAATCCTAACCCCCAGCAACTAAGAATGTGGCTTTTTTGGAGAAAGAGCCTTTGAAGAGGTAGATGAGTTAACATGAGGTCATTAGGATGGGCCCTCTTCCAATCTGACTTGTGTCCTTATAAGGAGAGGGAATTTGGACACACAGAAAAGACAGGTGGAGAGGGAATACCTTGTGAAAGCACAGGGAGGAGATGATTACCTCTAGGCCAAGGAGAGAGGCCTCAGGTGCCACCAACCTTGCTGACACCTTGATCTTGGACTTCTGGCCCCTAGAGCTGTGAGAAAAGAAACTTTGGTTGTTTAAAGCCACCCAGTCTCTGTGATGACAGTCCTAGTGAGTTCATACATGCAGCAAAGCAATCAGGATAAAAAGCAAAACAAAACAAAAACTTCAGCTGAGCATTAGTCTATTCAAACAGAAGGCAGGGGGTGGGGTGCATGACAACACGGGGTGACTCCAGAGCACTTGGGGTCTCTTTCACCTGTTCTTCTGTTTGTTTCCCAGTTGGGTCCTGGTGTTGCCTGGAGCAGAGATGGTGCCTACTTTGTCTTTGAACTACCTGCAAATGCATGTCTCCTGAGCAGATCAGTAGTTAATTAGGGCAGGTGGGCCGTACGGAGCACATACTAGGATGTAATGTACGGTGGAGAGAGCAGGCTATGGAGGGAGATGGGCCAAGGTTGAACCTCAGGTCTACCACTTACTAGTAGCCTGTCTGCTCTCAGGCAGGTTTCTTCACCTCTCTCTATGTTGCTGTTTCCTTATGAGTAAAACGGAGACTGTCGTTACACGCACCCCATCAGTGTGCTGTGAGTGCTACATGAACACACACAGGTAAAGGCACTTAGAATGATCCCAGGCACATGAAAGGCAGTCATTAATTCTTTGCCATTAGACATTTCAAGAATGTCCAGGGAGTTAAAAGGAAGCTCTGCCTTAATAGTTGATGTAAAGCAGGTCTCTGGTGCTATTAATTCTTTGGCCAAATCCCAACTTATTTCCTTCCCACACAAGTAACCAAATTCTTCCCACTCAGGGGGAGGAACTAGCTTTCATAAAGTTAAAAAGCAGCTTTGCAGGCTGTGTAGTAAAGAGCAAGGTCATTCTGACCTTCATTAGCCCATCTGTGTGGCTCAATGCCCTGACGTCAGTCAGGTCGCTAACACAGGCAGTTCCCACCACTTATTGGTAATGGCTATGTTTAGATACAGTGGCTAAATATTGGCGGATTAGGGAAGAATTGACAAGAGCCAGAGAACACGCAGACTCACAAATACTTGGAAGCCAAAACCTCTCCTTGCTTGGCCTCTTTGCCATCCCGGTGTGCATTGAGAAGACAGAATGTGCCTGCAGGTAGTAGTGAACTTGAGCAGTTGTATCAAATGCAGACCATAATCTTGAGTGCAGAGGGGACACACATTTACTGATGAATTTGATTTGGGGAGAGTTTATGTGAGGTGCGCTCTCGGTAAGATCTGATGGATGCAAAGGTACATATTGATGGAGACGAGGAAGACCGTTCCTCAGTGAGAACCTGTGTTTCACACTGGGAGTCTTACTCAGTCTATCCCCAAGCCTCAAGGTGGGAAGAGGTAACTACCTCCATGCCTGGCACGTAGTGAAAGGTGATGAGAACCGTGTGCCCATCCACGGGCAAAAATAAAGGCCAGTGATGTCATTCTTTATCAGACGTTTTGCCAACATCGTCTCCTTCACAGAGATTCCTCTTTTGTCTGACCTCCTGTTGTGTCAGTAATATAGAAATTATGGTGGGCATGATACTGAGGTGTGACTCTGAGTATATGCTACAGATGATTAAAAGAAAGGAGGCATTTCCAAGTCTAGAGGCCTCAGAGAGCGGCAGGCAGCACCTCGTGGACTCAGTAGGAATGCCCTCAGCTGTGGACTCTGTAAGAATGCGTTCAGCCGTGGACTATGTAAGAATGCCATCAGCGGCAAGCAAGTCTCAGAATGCTCAACGAGAGACGCTTATAAAGCCATGGGCTCAGTATCTCACAAGAAGTCCAAAGGCAGGCAGTTCCATGGCTAGCTAAGCCCGCAGTGCAACACTGTCCTCAAAGGCTCAGGTCGTCATCGTCGTCAGCCTCTCTGCTCTGTCACCTTCAGGGCATCGTCAGTGTCTCCTGGTGACAGTCAGGATAGCTGCAGAAGTCTCCGGTGACACATGCAAACACAACAACATCTCCTCTAATGTGGGAAGGGGGTTACTTTCTATAAATCCATTTTGAATCGCAAGGGAAATCTTTCCTAGCGTGGCCATGCCGCTGCCCGAGGGAGAGTTCGGTTCCCATGCATCTGGGTGGGTTCATGCAGCCAGGGTCAGACCCTTTCGCGGAGAAGGGGAAGTGACTTGCAGTGCACAAGGTGGTGAACTCTCCAGCAAAACCAGGTGCTGCCAGACAGGGAGAACAAGGAAGGAAGTGGCCACCCATGACGTCCCTCTCAGTGAACTCGAGATAACCCGGGTGGCTTCACGGTTCTTTTTCCCAGTCCGTTTGGAGCGGACATCATATTTTAGCTGCCATAAGGCACTCTGTTTTCTCCCCTTCTCGGGCCTGAACTGCTCTCTTGCCCATTCCCAGGTATCTCAAATGTATTGGCATGCTTTTAAAACTCTAAGACACTGTGCAGTGATATAGCACCATCTCTTATGTGCAATATGCTCTGGAATACAAAGAGCGTTTCTGCATATGGTCTCACCGTGACTCGGGAAAGTGCTGTGAGGAGACCAAGGCTCTGGAATGTCAAAAGGGGTCCAGAGTCAGAGCTTTTATTTGTAACATTTGTCTTGCAGCTCAGGGGCTTCCAACTCTGCCCAGGGCTCTTTTTTGCTCTCCCCTCCTAATTCTCAGAGCAGTGCCAACAACATTAGCACCACTCAGCACATAGTCTCTAAACAAATGTATTCACATTTAAAATGAGCATTTTATTTCTATGATTTTTTAGGAGAGTTTGAGGAAATACAGAGCACACCATCAAATCACACAGCCACTGGAGGTCGCCATCATTCCACAAAAAGGAGAACATGGATTTTCATTTTGTTGTTTTTCACCCCAGAAAGGACAGCCTGACCCTCTCCTAAAAAAATCTCAGTGAACCCATAGTAGCCGTTGTTGCGTAATATTTACTAATTTCCCAGGGCTTTAGGGATTACAACTACAGAAAGCTCATGCTTTTTGTATTTAGCGTTAACATTTTTACCAAACATTCTGCTGAACTGATATAGCCTTTTTGTTTTCTGTGACATTTTCCCTTATTTAGAATTACCACTTCTTCCTTCCTTCCTTCCTTCCTTCCTTCCTTCCTTCCTTCCTTCCTCTCTCTCTCTCTGTGTGTGTGTCTCTCTCTCTCTCTGTCTTTCTCTCTGACTCTCTCTTCTCTCTCTCAATGTAAAGATGGTGGGATTATTTTGTTGATGGAAAAGTTTCTTTCCTCAAATTGGCCCCCCTCCCCCGTGACCCCCTGTTGTTATATTCTCAAAGAGGAGCCATCTAGAACGTCCTGTGGGTAAAATCTGAGAGATGTTTAGAGCTCACGCCCTCTTTTTACCTGAGCCGTCCTTGCCAATTCATTCACAGTTGTCTCACCATTAGCTCTTCATTCCTTTCCCTTGGGTCTGTGTCCCCACTTTGAGGCCCAGTGCTCCAGAATGACATTTCCCAAATTGGCGTCGCTCAGATTATGTCCAGCACACACCGTGCCGCAGGACGGAGGGGCTCTCCGTCCAGCTGCTGCCGGAAATGCCGCTGCAGACCACAGCTCCCTCTGGGAGCTGCAGAAACACTTCAGCACTTTCAGGGGGGAGAAGTTCAGCAGCAAAGAAACAGTTGGTGTCACTTTGTTTGACAGGCTGTTCCCAAATCTTCTGACCAGAGGTCAGCTCACTTCTGTGAAGGCCCGGATAAGGAAATCTTCTAGGCTTTGTGGGTCATCCCAGTCCTCACTGGAGCATCTCACATCTGCCACGGTGACACGGAAGAGGTCAGGGACAGCATGTACGCAAGTGAGAATGGCTGTGTTCCAGTGAAACTTGTTTACAGACCCTGGAATGTGAATTTCAGATACTTTTCATGTGCCATAAAATATTCCTGACACATTTTCCTCAACCTTTAAAAATCTAAAAACTCTCATCTGTATGAGTTTCATGTGGAGCTTGCAAGGGGCACCAAAAAAGACAGTGGACCAGATTTGGCCAACGCCCTTTCTCATTACTTTTTTTTAATTTTTGTTTTTCTGGTGACATCTGTTAAGATTGAGGGGATTATACAGAGATAATCTGGAAAAGGGTGGCATCTAATTTTGTGAATTGGTGTTTCACCTAAAAGCCTGCTTGCTGACTTCATATATTAATAGAGAGAAAGAGAAACATGAGAGATCAAGGCCTCTTTGGATGGGGGTCCTAAGAGAGGAGAAGCTACGGTCCTCTTTCCGACGCTCCATGCCACCATGTTACCTCTCAGCCGAGGCCCGAGAGCTGGCGTGTTGGCCCCATCCCTATCTCCCCAGAGACAGCGGAGCCTCCGGCGATGGAAGCCATGTTAATACACATTTTGCTGGTTTTCGGTTTTTGATATTATAAACCACTCTGTAATCCACTGGTCAGATCTCTTTTTAGATAGATGGCTTCTTTAAACGAATGACCCAGGACACGGATGAGGACAATTCAGGCGCCAGTGCCGAATTTGTGGCAGCCTTTGCCTCTGTTTCTGGACAGGACAGATGACTCTCTGCCCTCTGTTTGCTAAGGTGACGTCTGACGGTGACCCAGACACGGCTGCTGGAGGTGCGTAGGGAAGGCGAAAGTGTCCAGACTTCCCCTCCCTGGTCATTTATCTAGTCACAAAGCTCCCAGTAGGGAAGGAGAATGTAAGGGTGGACAAACTCACAGGACTGGATCACAGGAAAGCTGTACCCCACTGGGGAAAACAACATTAATTTCCAGGAACAGACTTTGCATTTTTTGAAGTACAATGTGGACATTTAAAGATAAAAAAACAGGCCTAGTAAAAGAACACGGCCTTCTAGAATGACATTCTGGAAAGGTCAGGTCAAAGCAGACCGGAATAATTTTGAAAAGTGAGTAGGAAAAGGTAGATGCCCTATATTTGGGCACCAGGGTGACAGTCACGAGGCGGGGAGCCATAACAGTAGCTTCAGGAATCCAACACCCTCTCAATGGTTGCGAGTCTTCAGCCTTTGAAAATCATTCCAGCTTCGTTGTTCTTCTTTCTGATTCATTTCCCCGACATTTCGGACACCGTCAAACACCAATTGTTGTTGTGTAACTCCTAGACTCTTCCATCTGCTGCAGTCCGCAACTACTGTGAAAAGTTTGCAGCAATCCTGTGCTGTGTGGCTCCCTTGTTTCCCGATGCTCGGCAGCTGTGAATCTGGCGTCTGGGCTCCACATACGCAGCGGCAGCATCACCTCATCGGGTCGGACGTGCAGATTATCAGCCCCCAACCCTAGGAATTACGAGCCGGTCCAGCGATCTGTTTTCATATGCCCTTTAGGGTGACCTAAAGGATGCCAAGATTCGAACAAACCCTGCTCTACAGCCACTGGTCACAATGCATTTCCTCTCTTGCACAGAAGGAGAGGAAAGCAAATGTCTGAGAGCTAGCATGGATTATTTGGCTAAGGCATAGCACCTGTTACAAGAATATGTCTGGGAAGGAAGCCTGCTAGAAGAAAATGACTAGAGAAATCAAAAATCTGCATTACTGGAAAAATGCTGGTTGGTAGCCTGATGCATCATAGTTCAAGTGTCACATAACTAACTGTATGACTCTAAAAGTCTGTACTTTGTATAAGATGTCTTTGCTGTTGGGAACTGCCCTGCCTGATTTTAGAAGCTGAAACCTGCCCCCCCCCCGCCCCACCCCCATGGCTAAGGCTGAGTGAGCGTCCTTCGGACCATAAGCCACTAAGGAGACAAAGCTTATCTCCCTGGCAGGGGTGCCATTTCTCCTTTTTTTTCACCCTGCCTGGCCCCCAATGCTTGGTTGCTTAGCCAATGATGGGTAAGATTCCTCAAGGGGGAACGATCCAAGATAGGCATGGTCATGGGAAGGCCCCAGGGAGGGACTTGAGGGGCTATAGCAAAAGGGGGTGATGGACCCTCGTCCCTGGGCTTTGACATAGCCTGAGTCCTCATTCTGTCTGGGAGAAGTCTCCTAATCTGTTGGCTGCCTTACTTCCCCTGTCTGACTTAACCCTGAAACAATGACAGAGGGCAGTGCAGCCCTGTGCTGGGTTCCCAGGGCAATCAGGCCTAAGAAAGAATACATAAAATCCTGTGGAACCTGCTTTGCTAAGAATGCTCTCAATTTTCTGATAAGGGGCCAAGCAGGAAATGAGTTTATTTCTCAAAGTTTTATAGCCCTTTAGCTAACAGACCCTGACTTAGAATAAGCCCTCATAGTTCTTTGTTTGCTATCTATTGTTTGATTCTTACTGTCTGACAATGATTAATGAACTTTATCTGTATTCCTGTGCAAATTGAAACCCAATAAAAATCTGTCAAGGCAAGGGTCAGCGCACTGTTCTCTTGAGAGGGTGGCCTGGCTGCTCTGAGGCTTTTTCTCCCCTTGAGAGAGAAGCCATGCCGTCTCTTTTCCCCCACAGGACTCGGTAGTCTGTGTGAATGCATCTTGTCCATAATGCTGTGGACACTGCGGGCTGGTGTCTGCATCACTTTGCAATGAAGAATAAAGGTAAAAACTACAAAAAATATAAAACTATGTCACCTCATAGAAAAACTTAAGGTAAAATTAATAATAAATATTTCTTAGGTTATTTTTTAATGTTGATAATTTGGTGTGAAGAATCAAGTAATTCACGAGGAAGGAGAAACAAAATAGTCTCATGTTGAGGAGTAGAAATATGTCCAAGAATTACAGTAAAACATTCATGTTTAAATTTAAAGAAGAAAGTTTGCCGAGAGATTCGTGTGGGACTGGAGTGAGCATGCCCACATTTTGAGTAAATTTCTGCAATATTCTCAACTTCCTTTGAGCTATCTACTCAGGGTCGACTCCACTTTCTCCAAGTTATTAAATTTTAGTCTCTAGTTGTTTATTTACTTATTTCACCTTTTAGGTCTAACCTTTTTTTGTTGTAATATTTGCCATGCATTTCTTTGTTGCATGTTAAACCTCATTATCAATCTGGTGCCTTTACAAGAATTATTTTCTTATCATACGCATGAGTCATTTAACACATTCTTCTAATTCTGTGACCTCAGAAGTCCTCACCTCCTAAAATTCCACAGTTCTACAATTTTTAATTTGTGCTGTAGTTGAGAAATCCAAGGAAGAAAACTAAAGAAGATAAATGGATTTGTTCAGAAAAGCATTTTGGAAATAAGAATCCCAACATTAATATTTATTTTTCACTGAAATAAATGTGCTTCTAGATTTAGGGCGGTTCACTGCTCGTGTAATTAAGCCAATATTACAGAACAACAGAATCATGATTCTGCAGATGAAAAGAAATGGAGATTTTGAATCAAATTTAGAGTTAATGAGCCTTTTCAGGCTTCATCTTGTTGAACAATACGTTCCATTGTTATAAATGTAACAGATATTAGTCAGATAATATACAATACATCGATGAACACAGGCAACCTGTAATTTCTCAGTTCCTTTGAGGAACTTCATCGTATTGATGACATCTACTCCGTGCCTCGAGGCATCTGTAGCTGGTTTTTAATTGTGACACGAATCACCATGCCATGCTTGGATGGCTGATGGTTGCATGGATTGTCAGAGCTGTCGGAATCCATTTTGATAAAATAGATTGAAAAATAATAAAAAAGAAAACTCCCTGAATTCACACTTGTGCTGAGGCTCAAGGGAGCCTGTTATAATGCAACTCTGTTTCCTACTGGAACTCAGAACCAGCGGAGAGGTAAAGCAAAGGAGCCAAGGTTGCCGCCACTCAGCATTTCACTGACTAAGGCTCAAGTCCAGTCCATGGTCTGGTCCATTGCAGAGGGGACACTGAGCCTCAGAAGGAGTCTAACTTCCCTGTCCAATCTCTGGCGGGGCTGCCTAGTTCACTCAGAAACAATCTATAATTTAAACACTCAACGGCGAAGCGTCAAGCAGTCAAAAATCGGATGAGAAAGAACTTTCACCACACAAGATATGAATTATATTTTTTAGTATTACCCAGGTATCTGATTTATAAACATGGCCCCATCTTTTGTCTTGGTAACAAGTAAATCCACTCATTCGGTGTCTTTCATTCGCAGCATTTTATGACGCTAGCTCAAAGCTTTTAAATCTTTTAAGTGTTCTCTACTAAACACACTCGTGTCCGCTGGTCAAAGATTGGTAAAAAAATCAAGCTATACAAAGTTTAATTTTATAATATCATCGGTCGTAATCTATAGTTACATTTAGAACCAGGAATATCACAAAAGGGGTAATATAATATCTTGGACTTAACATTGCACCCAATCCTATGAAAAGGAAGATTCCAAAATTCACTTTAAAATGTGTTTCTAATTTCCTCCAGGAATCTACGATGGAGATGGAAAAATCCAATCTTGGGTTTTTCTTTTTTTAAAATTTTTTAAAATATATTTTATTGATTATACCATTACAGTTGTTCTATTCCCCCCTTCATTCCCCTCCACCCTGTGCACCCCTCCCCCACCATTGCCCCCTTTAGGTTATGACCACGTGCTCAAGTTCTTTAGATTCTATATTTCCCATACTATTCTTGCCCTCCCCCCTGTCTATTTTCTACCCATCGCCTATTCTACTTATTTTCTGCACCTTCTCCCCCCTTCTCCTCCTCCCACTCCCCTGTGGCTAACCCTCCATGTGATCTCCATTTCTATGGTTCCGCTCCTGATCTAGCTGTCCTCTTGGTTTGCTTTTGTTTTAGGTGTGGTTGTTAATAACTGTGAGTTTGCTGCCCTTTCTCTGTTCATATTTTTCATCTTCTTTTTCTTAGATAAGTCCCTTTAACATTCCTGCTCCATTCCGATACATCCTAGCGCGGGTTTCTACCGAGGACAGGAGGGCCCGGCAGCGAGCCGGAATCGCAGGCGAGGCATATACTGCTGCAGGCTGCAGCCTTGATTCCCTCCCCTTCCCCTTCTCTCTCATGATTCTCTCTCATTAGTATCAGGGCAGAAACTCCGGCGCAGGGCGTTTCATGTCACACTTTCCTGGGAAGCCCATTTTTCTCTAAGAGCTCTTCTGCCATCTAGATGCCTGCACTAATGTCCTTTTTCCTGGGCACGTTATTTCTCACACTCAGTTCTTGTTCTGTGTTCTCTGGCGTTATGGAGGAAAATTAGTGGAACGAAATAAAGAGCCCTGGTGCTTTATCATCTTAACTGTTCAGCAAATCTAACCGGTACCTTGGGGGAGAGCAGGAGGTGCTTGTCGAGAACTCCTTTGGAGCAAAGGACTTACTATCTTTTCTTTTTATGTTCGCTTTACCATAAAGAACCTTCTACTGTGGTGGCGCAGTATAAATAATGAACACAAGAGCGAATATGATGATTAAATGTTTGGAGAAAATGGGAAATGACAACTTTACAGATTTCAAACTAAATGGCAGTATTTTGTCTTCAAACATGTATGGGACTGACGGATTTGGTCATTTGATTAAAAGCAAGTGAACTAAAAATCTTTAGGTTTCATGAAAAATCCTGGAACATTTATAACATGGAAAAGAAATACTTAGGAAGGTTGTAGAAGTTTTCTTTATGGGGGTGTCTAGAATAGGATTTTTTTATTTGGGGAGGATTATAGCTGAGCCCCTGCCAGAGTATTTTCTCAGCATACATTGCAACCTCTGTGTGTTTGGGAGTGAGTGTGTGTGTGTGTGTGTGTGTGTGTGTGAGAGAGAGAGAGAGAGCGAGAGAGACAGCACATTCACATGCCATTTCCTTTATAGATGGATTCGTGATGCTAGTATATTGTAGGCTTTCCATCTAATTTGAGGTCCAGAGCTAGGTCAAGATTAAAAATGGTAATTTTCTAGAAGACTAATCTTTGTGTTTCAGATTCAAAGAAATTAATTTCTCTTACATTTTTTTTTGTCCGAGTGGAAGACATGCCACAAAGAACAGCTTCGGGAGAACTTTTAAGGCAAACAGCGGGGCCACTTCTCAATTGCTCCAAACGATCAGCAATCAGCGGAGAGGCCCACTTGTCATTTATGTGCCGTCTTCAGCTTAAAGGAGCTGCAGGTTCCTTGGGGTTGATGGGGGAGGGGTGGGGGCCGATGTCAAGAGGCTGGTGGCACAGCCAAAGCTTTGAACTTGTACTGACAAGGGCCAGGGCCCGTCACATTCATGTGGATGCTAGTTTAGGTTCTCCAACTACTTCTTAATGTCAAGTTTAATTAATGTAGCCAGGCTTAGTTACGTGTTTGCACTCTGAGGGTTCCGGTAAAGTTGAGTGTTTCCACCTGGAATGCGGGCCCTGCTACTCCTTGGACTAATACCTGGTCGTTTTCCCCACCTGGGTCCAATGCCACTTTCTCCAGAAGCCTTGTTTGACCTCTAAATTAGGGTCCTCTTTTATTTTTCTTGCTTAGAACACTGTTCCTTTCCCTCAGGGGAACACACACACACAAACACACATGTAATATATACACAATGTCCCCTTTGTTAAGTTTCCCTCCCACATTTGACTGTATGGTCCAGCAGAGCAGACACCATACCCAGACAATTCAGCACCAGGTGATAGGCAATATTTCCTGAGTGAGTAAGTCCATCAACAACCCTACCTTTTCATATTGGAGTTTATGAGCTTCTTTGTCTTTTATTCCCAATTAACCTTCGACTGGCATTATCCCTTTCCAGTTTAGGCTGAAAATTTCAAAGTCCTTTCTCTGTTGTTAAGTGGATTTATACTTAAAGGAGTTCAATAGCGATTTATTGTATAAAGAAAGGTTATTTGATTATATACATATTCCATATTCTTTTAAAGGTTAAGTTTGTTTTCTTACAACTACTCCCCCATTCCTAGGGTTTTCACAGCCAGGCTGTGTCCTGGCACAGCCGCTGAGACCTCCTCACATTTCAGCAAAGAATAATGTCACCCTCGTAACCCACCCCCGACTCTCCAGCCCCAGCACAGTTTAACGGCATTTGGGGAGATTCGTTTCTGTTTTGGTTGTGGATAGCCAAGGGCAGTGACTCTGTCCTTGGAACTTCTAGATGCCCACTACCTGTCAGCACAGAGCCCTTAGCTGCTGCTCAGTCCTTATGCCGTGTGACGGCCAGGCGGAGGACGAAGCCAATTAATTCGTCCCAATTTCTCTTCAGCTGAAAGGTCTCCTCCTCCTATTAGGGCACAGTACAATGAAATCCACCTCTCAGTTTGCTCCACTGGCCTGAAAAGTGGGGTTCTGCTGCCCAGACGCGGGCACCGACACTTTCCCCTGAGACACAGAACACAGCGAAGCAGAAACCTTGGCTCTCCGGTCAGCTCCGGTGACCATCCAATTTGCCTTTTTCCTCGTATTCATAAGTATCTCAAACAGCTCAGCAACCATTTCGAATGCACTGTGCTCTAGGGAACAGGCTGTTTGTTCCACTGATACTTATTTCAACAGAAGATGACTTTTCTGACAGAACGAGAGGCCTGCATGTTGGTGGGTGGTGATGGTCATTTGGGGGCTCACAGAGTCAGAGCTTGGGCTTGGTGCCTCTGTCGTTCTCATGGCTGTCGGAGGGCTGAGCAGCTCCCAGCAGCCTCTGTGCACACATTCAAGTTCACGGGCAGGCAGCCGGGGCAGCTGGTAGCAAAGTCTCACTGCTTCCTCATAAGCTCCCCAGGTTCCATTTCTTCCCCCTTTACGTTTCGTTGGCCAGAACGAGCTTACATGACTACTCCAGATGGGGGAAAAATGAGCCATAGCTTGTCCAGTCTTTACAGGAGGTAACAGAAAATGGAGAACGGGATTGAAAAGGGTTTTGATGGCAGTCACAGAAGAGTCGGTAATAGATCCTAACTTGGGACTCTGCTCCGCCCTTTGCAAGCGCTTTTTACGGGACCAGAACTGCTTCCCAGGCAGCCAGGCAAGTTTCAATCTGCTCCAGGGCTTTCGCACCGGCCGTGTTCTCTGGCTGAAGGTTCTTCGGCCAGGCAGCTGCAGGTGTCCCTTCTCACTGCTTCCAGTTCTCACTCAGAATGCTACCTGTCTCCATCACACCTGCCTTGGCTCCCTCATCTCAGACTCCAGTCCTTCCTCTTCTGACGTTTTATGTCACTCTTCCCTGATTTTAGATTTCTTCTTAGTACCTGCCACTATCTAATGAACCATATGTTTTATTCATGTATCTGATTTATTTATTCCCCCCCACGTAATGTAGGGTCAGCTGTAAGGGCAGGGATTTTTGTCAGTTTTATTTGCTACTGTATTTCAGCAACAGGAATGAATAGTGCATGGCACATACTAGACATTCAATAAATGTTTCTTAAATGAATTAGTGGACGGTTGACACATGTGTTTGCTTTTTGGCACACTTGGTTTGTTTTCTTGCCTGCCCTGTGGTGTTTGCTCGACCTCAGTCACCCTTTGTCCTCTTACCGGCTCAACCCACCCTGCCTCATCTCAGTCTCGCTGCTTCATGTTCCCTGACCCCGGGACCCAGCTCCCAGGGTTTAGTTGGTGATTCAGATTCTGTTACTTCCTTCGTGGCTTGGAGTCTAATTTCTGGAGCTCCTACTACCTAGGTGCTGTCCTGGGCCATGATGACAAGAAAGATAATATTCCTGTCTTAGAGAGCTTAGATTTGAAGCTGTTTTTTTTTTTTCTCCAGAGATTCTGAGTTGTGACAAATACATCACCTCCGCCTCCCCTCTGCCTCCACCTGCCACAGGGAGGCAGCAACAGTGGGACAGGGGAATGACCAAATGTGGCACCTGGGAGCAGGATGGAGGAGCCTGTCTGTTGCAAGCCTCCCAGCCAGACATGGAGACACCTCGAGGTACCCACGGCAGGAGAGAGTCAGCAGGGAGGGGCTGTGAGGTCGGTTCCCTGGTTGTGGGCCCACGCAGGCTGGCCATCCAACTTCCCACTACCGCCTCACTCTCGTTACATGGAAAGGAGAGTCATTTCATTCTACATTTGTTATTAGATAGATGAGAATGGCCACGGAGGAAGAATGGCTACATTTGCATAGGCCGTGGCAAGCAATGAGGCATCATTCTGAGGGCCCTAAGCACAGGGTTTTGCAGAACTTGCTCGCTCACCTTTGGCCATGCCAGGNCAGGCTGGCCATCCAACTTCCCACTACCGCCTCACTCTCTTGCTACATGGAAAGGAGAGTCATTTCATTCTACATTTGTTATTAGATAGATGAGAATGGCCACGGAGGAAGAATGGCTACATTTGCATAGGCCGTGGCAAGCAATGAGGCATCATTCTGAGGGCCCTAAGCACAGGGTTTTGCAGAACTTGCTCGCTCACCTTTGGCCATGCCAGGGGAAACCCACACGTTGTCCACTCCCCAAGGTGGCCATTGCTTCCAGAACATTAACTGGAGCCTCTGGCTGGCATTCACACCTTTCTGTAGGGGTTTCTGACTAATTGCAACGGTTACTATAAATAAAATTGGAAACACCATATTATAAAAAGTCAAAGTATCAAAAGATAGCTGAAAAATTTTCTGGGAAGAATTTTTAATAGCATATTATAGCTGGTGAAAGAGCATTGGAAAATTTATATACTGATATATGGTATTTAGTTATTTAGACATTACATTTTAATGAATGCACAACATGTTCACACATAACCAAATCTTCATAGCTAATATTTTCATATTTTAGGTTGGACCACATAGAATTTCTCTCTCTTGAAAGCCAGGTGTTTTCCATGGCAATGCCAATTTTTAGGATAATTACAAATGGAAAAATGAAAAATCTCTTTTACATATAGTTGACAAAAATGACTGATACCCTGCCACCTATTACAATAGAATGGTGAGCTCCTTCAGGGTGGGGACACGGCCTTATTTATGCCTGCTCATCCTCACTCAGAGCCAGACAGACCGCCACACCCACACAACACATTCGGTGTGAGTGGGATTCATCGAAGAGCTGGCCTGCGCACTGGTTGGCTTAGAGAAACAGGACTCCCAGGAAAAGTGGTGACAAGCATGCCCCCTGGGGCTGACTGCCTGGGTTCAAATCCCAGCTCTGCCAGTTACTTGACCCTACACCTCACTGCCATGCTGTGTAAGATGAGGTGGATAGCAGTGCCTACCTCACAGGGTGGTGGTGTGGATTGAGTTAATTAAAACACCTAAAGCATTTGAAATGGTATCTGGCACATAGGAAGGACACAATAGTATTGGCTATTATTTTGCAAGATAAGCACATATACTAAAAATATATATATAAAATACAGGACAACTACCCACTTTTCTACTCCTTTCCCCTTTCACATTCCCTTTCCAGATACATGTGTGGGTGCAGTGGGCATACACACACACACACACACATTTGCACACACACATGCCTGTCCGCAGGGTGAACCCCTCATCAAGATGAAAAGAGAAAAGATTGCTTCACAGGCTACCAGGAAAAACACTTGACTCTTCCCTGGGGATCCTGCCCCTTTAAATGAACTCAGCCTGCCCTTGTAAATCTGAGCTGGGATTACAAAAGTCCCCTGAAAGGCCTGCAAACTCTGCCCCTGGAATAATTCCAGGTCATTTTCCATCTGCCAGGAGTGCTAATCCTTGATCTTGGCGTGACTAGATAATCTTTTAAGATATTAATTTATGTGGCTTTCTCCCTGCATCTTCTCTTTTTCAGTGCCCTGACAACCTCTCTCTATTTCTCCCTCTCATTCCCACACTCATGCTGACCCCAGCCTATCAGCCTTCTGGCCTAGAGGTCGGGGACCAGTTGGGGGATGTGGTTAAGATGGAAACTACTATAGTAACTTGCAAAAAACCCTGACATTCTTTGCTCAAATTCTAAGTCGATAGGATAATTAGAAGCTTTGTAACTCTGGTAGAAAGGTTAAGTGAATTTGTGAGGGTAGAATGATTTAAACGAAAGAACACAAGGGAAAAAATATTCCCTGTAATGGGCAATGTTTGTGACCAGGTTTGCAAGCTGAGGGTTTTATCAGTTGGAGAGACCTGTCCCTGACGGTCTCAAACATGTGACATGCTTCCCCAGGGTGCTGGCTGCACCGCATGCTGGGAAGCAGGGGTCATAGGCACCTCATTAAAGATTTCCACGTGCAGAGCTCAGGATGAACACCACAAAGAGCCGGCAATAAGCGGACACGTGGACAAGGTTCTCTAAGTAATCTCTGTGGACCGTAGGCCCAAATCCAGTGTGCCCCTGCCATGGCGGGGCAGAAAGCTCTGGAACAGTAGTTGAATGCTTGTGTCTGGAGAAACCCCAAGAAATGACAGGTGCACTTTCCCACCTGTCCTGTGGAATGAGGTTCAAAATAGAAATTAATTTTGGGGGAACAAAATAAAGAGGTGAAATAGTTCTGACAGGTGTTTTGACCCCCTAACAGGCCTTACCCTCTTTTACTGCTGACCAAGCCCTGACCCCTCAGGGAATTTCTATCTTCTCCATGTAATACAACTGTTGATCAAGTCTTCCTTTGGCAAAGCGGAGAAAGCAGAAGAACCCAAACTGGCTTTCTGTGGTTTTCAGCCAGAAAGACAAAATTTATCTACTCACTTTTGCTTCTGCAGTAGACACTTCATAAGTAGAAATATTCTCCAACCCCTCTCTTTTTTCCGTCTTCTGTGAATTTGTGCCACTGACCTATTTCCCCCCACAGGTGGAGAGAGACTTTAATATAGATAAACTGAGGTGACTGTACCAGGCAGAGCAGAAATAGCTCTCAAGGTCACAGTGACGCCCTTGACACAAGTCTTGTCCAAAAGGGTTGGAGTAATATTCTCAATAAACACAAATTGCAATACAAACATAAAGGTTATGCTTATGCTTCTTCGTACATTTTGCACTTGCTGGTCCTCAGCCTTTGGTAGAATAGTAATAAATGTTTTCAGGGCCTGAGATATTAATGTTCTAATCTCAGCATGACTGTGAGCTAAGACTATTTATTATTTTAAAAAATGATTCTCATATAAGCAAAACCCAGGGGTATTTTAAAGTGTAAAATGTTGGCAAGGCCATCTGATATATTTCTCTAAGTGCATGCCTCGAGGCCTGTTCCTGAATGCAGCTAACCCATTTGGGAATAAACATTCTAGGAATAAAATGATCTTACATCAAATAAATATTGACATGCTTTTTAAGGTCATTTGATACTAGATTGGACTATTAAGAGGAGACTAGATTTCATTTATTTTTTTCTATTGATAACTGGAATAAAATTCACCACATTTATTTTATAACATAAATCTTGAGTATTAAATCATTTTGACCTCTGATTTGACCAAGTCATTTGACCAAATCATTATGGCCTCTGTCATGCCCTAAGGGGTTAGTACAGAGGTACAGGCTACTCACATACCATGCTTGTGAAATGTTCTTCATATTCTGTTTTTTTCTATAGTGCTCATAAACCAAAGGACCTGAGATGATAAAGCAAGGTTTTTTTTCCAAGCTATTATTTATCTCTGCATATTTCATTTTTTCATTTCTAGACTATGCTTCATAAGCAATAAAGGAAACAATAAGAATGGGAATTGGGTCTGGGAAGACAAAATTAGAGAGAAAAAAACAGCTTCTATTATTGAGATAGAAGATGAATCTATAGAGGTGGGACAAAAGTTTCAGTCGTTCTTCTAATGAATAATTTGGTTCCACATCAAAGCACAAATATGGTTTGTCTGTGAGGGGGTGTCCATTATGATAAGAAACACTTCTTTCTGGGAGCCAAAGAGCAGGGAATATGTCTCATCTCACTGTGAAGCAGACCCACACTTTGTTAATTCAACAAGAGAATTGTTGATGTCACCATATCCCACAGAGAAACCTCTTAATTTCTAGGTCCTAAGAAGCAATCCCAAATTCCCCTTCCACATGAGAGCAGGCTTTGAGTGAACGCTAATTGTAAGAAATCGCTGTTTCCCAGTTTGGGTCGTGTGTGCATGTGTGTGCTGGAAGAGAGGATGCTCAATTAAAGAGAATTAATATGTGTGATTGCTGGAGAGAGGAAGAAGTGGGTCTTGCATCTTAATTTTTAAAAATGGGATCACTAGAGCGAGATATTTATAGGATGTGGCACTCCCTAGCTCCAGTCGGTCCCCGACCCCCACCGCAGTCCTCTCTTTCTAAATCACCTTGGGGTCTGCTTTGTCACGTTGCTCTCCTTGCATTGGCTGCTCCTTCCCCTCTCTCCCTTCTTCCTTCCCCTATAAAGGAGTGTCTAAAACCCCAGACACCAAGTTAGAGGTTGCCATAGTCCAGGTAGGTCATACGGTTCCAACTGAGGATGCCACATAAAGATGATGTAACAAATATTCCGATTTTTAGACAGTGTGATAGGCAGAATGGCCCACCCAGAGGTGACTGTGCCCTAATCCCGCAAACCAGTGATAGGTTATGAGACTTGACCAAAGGGACTTTGTTGTGTAATTAAATATAAATCAAGCTATGGAGTTTAATCCTGGACTGTCTGGGTGGGTGCAGCAGAACCTTCTCTGGCTGGCGTCACAGAGAGGCAACTGAAGAAGCCAGAGAGGTGGGAAATGTGAGAGACTCGTCCCAGGAGTCGATTGCTGAAGGGGCCACCTGAAAGCAGGGAATGCTCCTGGGCGGCCTGGGTGATGAGGCCAACGAGGGCGTGAGGACCTCCGTCTGACAACCATAACAGATTGAAATGAACCAACAAGCTGCATGGGGCTGGGAAAGGCTTCTTCCTCGTAGGCCCCACCAGGAAAGCAGCCCCACTGGCATCCTAATGTGGGCCTTGTGAAACCCTCTGCAGAGCACCCATGGAAGCCCACCCAGGCTTCTCACCTGCCGAAGCTGTGAGGTTAAAACCAACCAAGCAGATAGACAGACAAACAAAATTGTGTTGTTTTAAGTCACTAAGTCTGTGCTCATTTTTTATGGTGACAATACGGAACCAACGCATATGGAGGTAGATTCTAATAGAAGCTTTTGTTCTGTTTTTTACTGCTAAAGTTTTGACAGCATAAACATTTAAAGACAGACCAATCTGGAGTAGCTTTTTCTAACATTTACCTTCTTTGATCAAGCAGGGCTCAGGATGAGAGAAACCAGTGCAGGCAGGTATTTCAAGCAGAACAGATCTAACACAAGATTTTAAGTACTTTACAAACAAGCAAAAAGAAAACAAACCAAGAGATGAGGAAGCAAAAAGTGGGGAAAATCACCCCTCACAAAATGTGGAAACTGAAGGAACCACAGGAAACCACCAACGATCTTAGTAACCTATGGAGCCAAAATGAGTTATTCTCAGGAAATGCCTGGAAGTGGTTGGCAGAACTCCGGTCCTACCATCAGCAAGAGTAAACGCCTGCCTTGCTCTGCAGGAGAAGTAATAAAGGCTTCTGCCTCTCAACTGCTTTCCAAACCCCATGCCTCTCAAGGGTGTAATCTAACCCAGATCCCAGGGTCCAGCCCCGAGTGCCCAGCACGCCTCCCCATCCCGCTGTTGGCCTCTCGTCCGTGCCCACGTGTGGGAAAATGAAGAAAACAGAAGGCAGTGAGAAGAAAGGAGTTCCGCCCACTAGAGCACTTAGGGACACAATGTTCAGACACTTAGAAAGCGAAATTATAAAAGAGATTTAATTCTGTTTTCGAGTTCCACTTTTTTCTGGATGAGTGCCTTCACTCTTGATCTCAGGATGTCTCCATACTCACAAGGCACAGAATTAGGAAGTGTTAGAGACCACCTACTTCAACCGACTCCTTTCACATAAAAGGAACAATCTGTAGAGGGAACTGAACAGTCCTAGTCAAGATAGTGAGTGACTAAACAGGGTCAAGGTCTTCTGAAATCTTTCTAGTCTCCCAGCTTACTGTCAAGGTCTGTGAAGTGTCTGGGATTTTACCTGACTCGCAGGCTGAGTTAGCCTGTGGCTGTTTATGGGTGCCGGCGGGGGACACAGGACTCTTGGATTAGGGACAAAGGCCTTCCGTGCTCATGGCGCAGCAGTGGCTGGAGTGTTACTATCATATTGCTTTCCCTTGATTCTCAGATCTCTCAGAAGTAGTACAGAGGGCCAGGCAGGTGCTATGCACACGGTAGATTTGCCTCCTGGACACAGAACACTGGGCTTGAGGAATTCTTTTCTTTTTTTTTTTTTAGCACATGGAAGCAGGCTTGATCTTTGCCCAGCGAGTCATGTTACCTCCATTGTCAGGGTTGCGTACTGCAAACCCAACCGGGAGGAGTGGGCCTGTGCAAGGGCCTTGCATTCTTCTCAGCGCACTCACCAGAGTGCGGCTGAGGGTCGATGGCAAGTTGCCTCTCCCAACACCCGCCAGTGTGGGGAGTACTGAATGACACACAGGCAACTCTTCACATTTAACATTGAAAACGTTTAACGTTTATTCCATGCAATCCAGTACATATTATATATGTAAACGTTCTATTTCTGAAACGAGTCCACAATTCTTAACATTGCTATAATTCGTTCATTTTCACTACCGCTTAGCATTGCATGGGGTGAATACGTAGCAGTGTATCAATCCATTCGCCTGTTGATGAGCGTCTTAGCTGGTTGGCAGTATTTTTCTATTAAGCTATTATTCTTGCACACAGTTCCTGATATATGAAGGCAATTGTTTTCTCTACGATATTTGACTAGGTGTGAAATTACCAGATTATTAATGAGGCTTAAAATAACTGCATATATTTATTCACAATGTGTATTTTCTTGTGTGTGAATTGCCCATTCATATGTCTTACCTGCATTATTATTGGGTTGCTTCTCCTTTAAAATTAATTTTTAAGAGTTATGATTTTATTTCTGATTCATGGTTAAAATGAAATCTCTCAGTAATACAAAGGACTATTCTTAATCCCTCCCCTACTGCCAAAAAAAGTATCTTTGAAACTTACTATTTCAAACATTCTTTTAATGGCAATATGATTGAAGCACCTTATTTAAAATGAGAAGTCAGCCCTGGCAGGTGTGGCTCAGTGGATTGAGTGCTGGCCTGTGAGCCAAAAGGTCACACTGGTTTGATTCCTGGTCAGGGCCCACACCTGGGTTGCAGGCTGGACCCCCAGGTGGGGGCGTGAAAGAGGCAATCAATTGTTTCTTTCACCACATCCATGTTTCTCTTCTTATCTCCCTCCCTTCCCTTCTTCTAAAAATAAGTACTTAAAATCTTTTAAAAAATAAAGTAAATGAAAATCAGAAGCCAGGCAAAGTTGTCTTCTCTCATGGTTTCTATCCAACATTATACTGGACATCTGACCCAGCTCATTAAGACAAGAAAAGAAATAAAAGCTATAAGGAACTGGAAAGGTAGAAAGAGAAAGGCAACTGATCACAGATGCTAATTATCTTCTTGGGAAAGCCAAAATTATTAACAGGAAAGTATTAGACATGGCAAAAGAATGTATAAGATGTATGGTTATGTTTAGAATCACGAGTGGTGAGTGAAATGTTTTTAGGCAACTAATGAAGGGACAAATGTACTTTTTCATCTTTAAGCTGTTAATGTGATCAGTCGTATTTGTAGCTTTTTTTTTTTTTAGTAGTAGACCACTTCTGTGTCTATTTGTTCTCCCTCAATTGTGACCTAATGCTTGGCGGATGTTATTGTGTAGATAACCTGAAAGCCTGTCCTGGCAATTCTTTCCCCCAGTAGGCATTTACGTTTGCTTCTGGTTGAAGCTGGGGACACCAATGCCCTGGGGAAACTCCTGGCCCAGAACCACGGGAGCTGCCTTTCAGGCCCCAGGTTAGAACCAGAACCTCTGGTTGACCTCCTTGCACTGGCTGCTGCTGACGCTGGTTTCAGCTCTGGGACAAAGACCCTTTACCTGTTCGCGTACCTTTTCACACCCTTGGGACACACCCTTTTTTCTCTTCCCTTCTCTTCTCTTCCCTTCCCTTCCCTTCTTCTCGTCTCTTTTCTTTTCTTTTCCCCAGGGAAAGTGGTGGTGGTAAAGATTTTCCTTACTTCCTGTGAGCTCAGTGACACATTAACGATTAGGTTGTATGCAAGATCTTGTTTTGTAATGAAAGGAATGTGTTTAAAAAAACATCGTTTTTCATTTTGACCCCCCCTTGTTTATTTATTTTTTTAAAATACATCCTCGAAGCTTTCTAATTTCCTGTCTTGTGAAATATCAAACATCAAGATATGGGTGAAACTGCTAGTTTTCTCCATAAAACGCATTATCCATTCCTCCCTTCATAACAGAACTTCAATTTTAATCGGGGCTGCAATGTGTCCTGCTGAAAAACTACATTTGCCCATCTTTCTGGCAGCTGGACCTGCTCAGGTGACTTAATTCTGGTTAGTTGTCAGAATCCAGCCATCTGGTTGGGCTCCCAGGAAAGCCGGCCACCAAAGGGGAACTCCGCTGTAGCAGGGCCTTTGCTTTTCTCCCTTCCTTCCTCAATTTTCCTGCCTCAAAGTTTGCTCTGTGATTATTATCCTTGAGAACCTTGCCAAAAGGATCTCGAAAACTTTGTCAGTGAAGTCCTTGGGCCCTCATACTTGTCCTGGAATTCTTATAACACAAGAGAAAAATAAGCTATCTTGTTGAATCCACCATTACTTGGGTTTTCATGTTACATGTAGCTGAAGTGGGGTCCCAACTGACATATTTTGTATCTGATTTTGATGTAATTTTTAAGTGTTGTCTTAACATCTTTAAGTAGTAGACTTCAGGAAAAAATCAGAGTAACATTTATTTTATATATATATATATATTTTAAAGATTTTATTTACTTATCTTTAGAAGGGAAGGGAATGGAAAGAGAGAGGGAGAGAAACATCAATGTATGGTTGCCTCTCAGGCGCTCCCTGCTGGGAACTGGCCTGCAACCCAGGCATGTGCCCTGACTGGGAATCAAACTTCGATCCTCTGATTCACAGGCCCGCACTCAATCCACTGAGCTACACCAGCCAGGGCTTATTTTATATGTTTGCAGTTTAAACTGTTTTGCTTTATCATGGCTAATTTTGAAAACAGGTTGAAAGTAGCTGTATCTATGCTTGCTATTTCAAGAAATCCTTATGGAAGTTATAATTTGATTCTATTCTTTTTAAAAAGCAAACTATAATTTAACTCAGTACTTATTTATCTGATATCAAATATTTATCATGTTTTACATATTTTATGCTCCTCCAAGTACAGACATTGAGGTTTTCCAACTTGTATTGCATTGAGTCTGCACCAAAGGTTATCTATACATTATTCTTCTACTAGTTCAGGTAGGAAAATAATAAAATCGACTACTCTTCTTGGGAACTGCACTGCCTGGTTTCAGGAGCTGTAACCCCCCCATGGCTAAGGCTGAGTAAAGAGACCTTGGGACCATAAGCCACTAAGGAGACAAAGCTCATCTCCCTGGCAGGGGCACCACCTCTGCCCCCTGTTACTTCTTCACCCTGCTTGACTCTGGGCAGATGACTGGTTAGCCAATGATGGGCAAGATTCCTCAAGGGAGAGACGACCTAAAACTAGCATGGTCATGAAAGGGCTATCAGGGAAGGACTTGGGGGCTATAGAAAAAGGGGGTAATGGACCCTCACCCCTCAGCTTTGACACAGCCTAAGTCCTCACTCTGTCTGTAAGAGTTCTCCTAATCTCTTGGCTGCCTTACTTCCCCTGCCTGACTTAACCCTGAAACAATGACAGAGGGTGGTGCAGTCCTGTGTTGGAAAGGGCAGGTTCCCTGGGGCGATCAGGCCTAAGAAAGAATGCATAAAATCCTGTGAAACTTGCTTTGCTGAAAGTGTCCTCAATTTTCTGATAAGTGTCTAAGCATGAAATGAGTTTGTTTCCACAAAGTTTTAAGGTCTTTTAGCTAACTGACCCTGACTCAGAATGAGCACTTAAAGTTCTTTGTATGTTATCTATTCTTTGATCCTTACTGCCTGACAATGATTGATGAATTTTACCTGTATTCCTGTGCAAACTGAGCCGAATAAAAGCCTGTTGAGAAACAGGCTTCCTGGCCCTTCTCCTCTGAGAGATCGGCCACCTTTCCTCTCCAGGCAGATCATGTTTTGGTAGACTTATTCTCATTCCTGGAAGATGGAAGGCGGGAGCCTCCCCCCTCCCCCAAACTCCTTTAACTCTTTTCATTTACTTCAACTTAACTCAATTCTATATTTTTTGGACATCTGTTGAATCTTGTCATCCAGATGGCTGTGTTGGATAAAAATCACATTCTGTGTTCAAAACGAACTGTAGATGACTTTTCAGGTTTGGAAGGACTAGGGCTGTTGGACTTTGCTGTAAAACTTTTACTGTCAATATTTTCATCAGTTTTAAAAAACTCCTTCCATCTGAAGCTCCACACTCAGAGTTGTGATAATGATCATCCTAAAAAGAAGGGAAGAAGTCAGTGGGAGAGGAAATGTGAAAAGAGCGGATGCTTTGGCGATGGTGCGTTGAGCCTTTGCAGTATAACCTCTAACACCCAGTCTGACTGATGTGCCTGTCAGGGCCCCCCAGCCCCAGGTGCTCAAAGACAATACCTCACTGAATATCCCAGAGGACCTACTGCAGGATATTGGAGGCCCATGTTCACAGGGAGCAGGAGGCGGGGCTAACAGAGGAGAAGGGGTTGAAACAAGCAACAAGGGCTGCCAGGCCCCTGGAGCCACGGAGCCAGAGAGGAAGGAGCTCCAGACTTACCATCTGGTCTCGTGGGTGAGCACATGCTTCCTCTTCCCAGCAAGGCTGGCAAGGAGGGGCTTAGTAACTGCAGACCAGGGGTGTCGAAGTTTAGGGATGTTCTGGAGCCCTTTTAGGTTTCTCCTATTGCACTATAGAATACGGTGGAGAAAGCCTTAAAATCAAACACGTGCTTGAACGTGGGCTTGTAGGTAAGAATTCTCTTGTAGTATTTTTAATTTACTTTCTACCACTCTACTAGGAAACAAAGGTAACGCAGGCAATTATGCCACGATTTTTCTCTAGGGGGCAAGATTTGTCTTTAACCTCATTTTTACATCAAGGGTGTTGACCTTTGTGGTCCCAGTTTTATGCAAGACTTACAAATCCACACCCTCCCCTTCCCGGGCACAGGGCCCCTGTCTACAGTGCACATTTGTTTACTAGAATCCAAGTTCTAGGTCACTGGGGGTTTTCAGATGGACTCAGCCAAGTGCCAGGTCCAGAGCTAGCATACTGTCTGAATTAGTACTTCTCTCATCCCTCCTACTCTCCTCGAGCTTCTATTGCTTTCCCATTGGTTTAGTTGTGCACTGTAAAAAAGGATTTTATCTGTTTGATTTTGTTTAGTTTGATCCAAAATTTTGTGTGCACTATTCTGAGTTTCTCCCGACCGTTTGCCAGAAACAGATATCTGGATTTAATGGAGGGAATGAGCCTGACAGAATAGTGGTGTGCTTTTTCTCCATCACTTATTTCTTTATTGTTGCTGGCTTCTTTTGCTTAATATTACTGTGAAGTTCATCCACATTGTTATGTGAAGATGCAGTGTGTCCATTTTTGTTGGTGTGCAATGTTTTGAGTTATGAATAAGTCCTGGTTCCTTTATCTATTCTTCTGTTGAGGGACACTTGGGTTGTTGTTTCTAGTTTGGGTGGTATCGTAAGTGGTGCTACCACAAACATCTTCTTATGTGTGTTTTAGTGGATACAGGTACGCTTTTAATGCATCACGCTAAATAATTTTTAAAGGTAGTCCCAAGTTACACTCCCCCACACTGAATGAGAGTTCTGGTTGCTCCACAGTTTTACCAACACTTGATGTTGCCAGTCTTTTTAATTTTAGCCATGCTGATAGATGAGATATTACATATGTTTTAAAATGAGTTTTATTTTGACAACTAAAAGTACAGCTATTGTCTCACATCCTCCATCTCTTCCCTTTCCCTCACCAGAAATAATAAAAATCTGAAGTTAATGTCATTCCTCTGGATGTTTTGGTACTTTTATTAGTACTTGATAATGTATAAAATTGGTTTTTTGCTTTATAATTTTACATACATAATATTTCAATTTAAAATTTTCTTTTAAACCTGTTTTGGGATTATCTGTGTTGATATTTATAGATAATATTAATGAACTTTAACTGTTATATAGACAGCATAAATTTATTCCATTCCCTAATAAAAGATAAATTGTTTAAAATTTTTGCTATTAAGTAAAGTAATACGGGTTTAACAATTTATGTTCTCTCCAGAATTGCTTAAAATTGGTTTCTCTACTTTTCCTCAAGTTTTGAATTGCCAGGCTTTTAAATTTTGGCCAATTTAGTAAAATGGCATTCCATTGTAGTATTAATCTGATAATTTTAATGCTATTTAGATTTAATGCTATAAAATATCCCGTTTATATCTTTGTGTCTGTAATTCTTTGGGTTGTTTGTGGTTTTCTCAGTGAATGATGGTTTTTAATTTATTTTGTATAGAAATGATCATTTACATGGGTGTCAAACTCATTCTTTCTGTTTTGTCTTTTCACTTTGTTTATGATATCTTTTTTCATGCTGAAGTTTTAATTTTCTCACATGCATTATTTATTTTCTTGAATTATTTGCTTTTGTTTTATCTAAGAAATCATTCATATCTCAACATCCTAAAGGCATTCTCCTATATTTTCTTGTAACAGTTTAATATTTTGCTTTTTACCTATGTCCTTCATACAGCTGGAATTCATTTTTATGTATGCTGATAAATAAGGATCTAATTTTGTTTCCCTTTACATGGATAGTAGTCAATAGTCTCCACCCCATTTACTGAGTAATACATTTCTTCTCACTGAGGCTAATGCAACCTATACCACTTACCAAGTCCCTTAAAATATATGAGGCTGTCTCTGGGACACCTAGTCAGTGACATTTGTCTCTTTGTCAGCATCTCACTCTGTAAACACTGTTCTAGAAACTGGGGCTTTACAGTATATAAAGATCTCCTGCAGGTGTTTAAAATGGCCTGGACCCTTCACGGCTCTCTACTCAACCACATGACTTCTAGGGTCATTTCGCCCAATTCCATTAAAAAAATCTGTCAGGATTCAATCTGAGTTGCATTGAATTTTGAGAGTATTTCATTTCTTCATAATTTTCAGACTCACATTCGCCTCTTTAGTTTTGTTCTGTGCAGATATTTTAGGTTCACCCACATGTTAAATGAATCGAGTACACACTATGCTTTGGGCACCCCCTCCTTTCTTCTGAATCCCACTTTCATCTTCCTCAAGCCGTCTCTTTGGAATTCTTTCAACTGAGGCTCTACACATGGTAAACAGGGTCTGTCTTTGTGTGGCTAGTTCTGCATTTAGTTGTCACTCTTTGCAGGGCGCATGGAGAGGTGCTACCCAGATCCCGATTCAAAAGGGAGGCACTCACTCTCTGGGCTGCTGGGAGTTGGGAGTTTGGCAGGCTGACAGTAGGCAGCCGCCAGCCCTCTTCAGGAGTCTGACCCCAGGAGTCCCCCCGCTTCTGGTATCAGCCCACATCCAGTGACTGATGCTGCGGGTCTGCAAAGGCTGAGCCCACACCCTTAACTCTGAAGGGACGTCCCAGGTTCCCAGTCAAGGCCTTCACTGAGACTCTGCTGCAGGCCAGCTCTGCCCTCTGTCCAGTCCTGCTGCCATCCCCTTTGCAGGTGCTGTTTCCAAAGAATTCTCTGGGGAACTGTCCCCACCCTCCTCTGACTCAGTGTGCTCCGGAGAAGCCAAGGGAAGGCAGTGGATGTCAGATGTCAGGGGTGACTCAACAAAGGAGAAACCAGTAAGAAATTTTTGACTTGAATCATTGGCCAGCTGACAGTCGGTGAGACCTCCTTGTTGGCGACAGATGTAGGGCAGACAGACCTTGGCACGGGGTAGCCGTGCCATAGGCAAAAACTTTCATTCTTAGTGAACTGGGACGCATTCTCATGGAAGGCAGTGCAGGTTTCCCCTGCTACCTGAAAGGAGAGTGTCCCTATGAAAATTTTCATAAACTGATATGGCATAAAACAAAGAAGCAATTACCATTAAGTTGTATGTAAATTTTTTTTTTGCTCAACATAACCCACTAAATCATACCAAGTAACACATAAAACCCAAAATAACAGTCATGCCCAGTTTTGCGATAAGTGTGACATCCTTCTGCGCTCTCAGACTTTTCTGATACTTCAGGACACATCTTGCTAACAATGCACAAAATAAATCAGGATACAGAGCAGATGCTCACAGATGCGGTGCAGAGCGGAGGGGTCTGAGGCTGGGCGTGGTTCCCAAGGAGGGAGGTCGGCGGGCCGCTCTCACTGCAATGGTGTGCGTTGCCTCCCTAAGGGTTCCCTGTGAAACAAACGCTGAAGGCTATTTTTAGGTTTTTTTCTGTGAAAGCAAAAATGCTCTTTGGATTTCTTTCGGTTAGTCAAAATGGGTACTAATGAAGGTCTTTTGTACAGGTGAAGTGGTGTAACATGAATTTTGAATAGCGAGGGATACCAGGACACCAGAGTGGGTGCCACGTATTTTTAGAAATATGAGGGAAATCATAATTTTAAAAACGGGGGAACTGACTATTGTTAAGCAAAATTGATTCTTCGTAAAAAGCAAAACACTGAGAATGGCTAATGGCTATTAAAAATATCAGAGTGAAATTCAGAAGGCCTCTTTGGTAGCAAATAAAGACGCTTTTATTTCCTACAGTGAGAGGGCAGAAACTCGAGGCCACTTAATCCTGCATGTGGCAGAGCTCCAGACGAGATTAACGACCATGCAGCCCAGTCAGGTCGGCTGTGCCTGGGGGTCAGAAGGCCTGATTGGAAAGGAACTCTGATGCAATGGCCTGGCTCGAGACACCTGAAATACTTGAATCCCCAGATTCTCCTGAACTCTCTGGGTCTGCACATGATCCAAGTTCCCCTTGGAAGCTCCTGCTCCCGCTTGAAAACAACGCGGAGGCCTCCTCCTCTTTGTGGTACAATCTTACTTCCAGGTCAATCACTTGGCTTTCTTTGCGATGCAACCTGGCACAGTTATTTTATTTTATCTTTTGAAGATGTTACGTGTTTATTTTTAGAGAGAGGGGAAGGGAGGGAGAAAGGGGGAGAGAAAGATCGATCGAGTTGCCTCTCACACATGCTCCAGCTGCAGAGGGGGCCCACAACCCAGGTATGTGCCCTGACTGGGAACTGAACCTTTCGAGCTGCAGGACAGTTCTCAACCAACTGAGCCACGTGAGCTAGGGCTGGCAGTTATTTTAATCAATGGTGGGGAGGGAGAAGGCCTGATCCTCAAGATTAGGGAGATGGATAACAGACTATGGTATCTCCAGGAGCACCATGGATAGAAACCAAACAAGGACACTGCTCCGTTTGTGTAATTAAGAGAAATCAAGCAGTGCACGACCAGGAACTGCGGAACAACATTCCAGTAATGAATCACAATTCTTTGCCAGTTTTTAAGTCTGAGCCAGTTTTTAGATTTGAAAACAGTCAACAGAGAAAGGGCTAGAAGGAAGGGCCAGAAGGAAGCCCTGGAGTATCACAAAAGAGGTACACGGTAATAATTTACCCAGTCCTTCCCCAGAGGGGTCTTTGCAATTACTCTGGCTAACCACCATATGTTGGGAAAATGAGAACATCAAACAGTTCTCAATGGGATGCCAGACACAGGAATTCACCTGCCTTCTAGTAAGCTTTCCATGAAAGAGTTTTGCAAAACTGTTAAAGAATGGCAATCTTCTATGTTTTTTTGTTAGGGAAAAGGTGGTTACTTTTTTTCAAAAATACAAATTAAATACAAATTATGTTATTGTTGTTACTTAAATACAAATTATTGCTACTTAAATACAAGTATGTTATTTATACCAATATGTGATATACTTATGCATATGATTTTTACTTAATCAGTAAATATTTAAACTTTTGTTTGAGTATTTTTACATGGTAAATATCAATAGACATAACCCACATACACAAAAGCTTGTTAGAGTCTTCAACTTTTAAGAGTTTTTAAGGGCTCCTGAGACAAAAAAGTTTAAGAATTGATGCCACAGACAACACCACAGGCCAAACCGTCTGTGTAATCTTGGGGCAAGGTGTGTGGTCTCTCTGCCCAAGTTTCCTGGTGTGTAAAATTAGGAGCTAATACTGCACATGTAAAGTAATTAGAACACCAGCAGCACAGAATGGAAGCTATACTGCCATTACTGGTAGTATTATATTATCTCTGTGAAATAGGAGGCAATAATGCCTGTTGAAATTGATGGAGGAAAAGGTGGGTAGCTTAAGAAAAGATTTGTTAAAGCCATGTGGAAAATGAAATGATAGCTCCTACTAGGAACATATAGGAGGAATGAAGAACAGTTTTGTGAGCCTTGTGGAGGCTAGTGACTTTGGATTTAGAGTAAAATCCTAATTACATAATTTATTTTTCCTTAACAATAGAAGTCCAGTGTAGGGGAAAAAACAGAAAGGCGAGCTGTTGATTTGGGAATGTTTCAGTCAGTTTGATAAGAAAGAAAATAAGGCATATTGCAATGGATGTGGTAAACTGTTTTATAAGCTGGGTGCTAAAGAAGGGGAGAAAGCAGAGAGAGGATTGCTAGAAAATCCAAGGTCAAGAGATTTGAGGTCTTCTTTAGGAGGGAAGGCGGAGTGAGAGAGTTGGTAGGGTAGGAGGTGGGATAGCTTGTTTGAATCCTGGGCTCCGTGGTCCTGATCATGGGGGCCTGCAGCAGGGTGGAGGTGGTGGCTCCCAGAGGAGACGAAATCCAGACTCCAAGAGCGTGTGTCTTCCATTTGGATGTTAATGCAACTCTGGGTGATGGCAGAAGTTGGAAGTCAAAATTCAAAGTTTTCCATCAGTTCGTTGTGGGTAAAAAATAGCAACAACAAAGGATAACAAATAGCATGGCTGCACAGAACGGAGTTGCAATTATCTGTGTGAGGCACTGGGAGCCAGGGGGTGGACCCCACCCCCTAACCCAAGGAGGAAGCCTGGGAAAATGACTCTGCAGGGACGCCTAAGCAGTCTTTGCCCGGGATTGGACATTAGGGTTCCGTGAAGGGAGGGAAGTCCACTCTAGATCCCTAGAATGGGGCAGAAGCTGTTTACAAAAGAACGGAATTCCAGAAGGCCCGCTGGAAATGGGAGACACAGGAGGGTTTCCCCAGGCAACTAAAGGCACAGCTTGTGCACCAAACTTGAGAAATCGGGACACGAGGAATCGGGGGTGGAGAGTTCCCTAAAGAATGAGGCCAGAATTTTCTGTTTGAGTCAACTGATACAGTGCCAAATTTGTAAGTTCATTTACCAGTTCCTTTTAGATTTTTCTCTTCTTTAGATTTCTCCTTTTCTGGAAAAATAAAATAGAGGGGGCCTTCCCATCCCCTTAGGCCCTGTGTTCCTATCTTTCCTCTTCTCTCCGGCCCCCATCGCTTTTCTGTCCAGCCCTCCCACAACGCTGGGGAGCCCCGCCCCGCCCCGCCCCCTCCCCGTCCCGCCCCGCCCCCTCCCCGCCAGCCAGGCTCCCCGGCGGGAGTGGGAAGAGCCCGGGAGGAACCAACAGAAGTGGGAGGGCCCTTTCCTGCCGACGCGCTGTCGTAGACGCTGTGACGTCAGAGGACATCCGGTCCGGCTCCTACTGTCTGAAAGTGGCTGTGTGTTCCTTCCTTGGGTCTCAGTACCTTCTAACCCCGAATCGTGGTCCGCGAGCGGGATTTGCAGTTGCCGCGGGCCGGCGCCACGCCACTCCCTGCGCCTGTGCCCCCGGAGTGCGCCCGCCCTCCCCGCCAGGGTGAGCGAGGTCGGCCCGGAGCGTGCGCGAGGGAGGGTGTCCCGCGGGCGGGTGACGCCGTGGGTTCCTCGAGCCGCGTGGCACCTCCGCCGTCTCCCCTGGCTGCTGGGTGTTCCGATTGCAGGCTTTCTCTCCAAAACTGCAGTGACCCCGTGTCCGTTTCCTCTTTTGGTGACAAGGACAGTGTTCTGAAGTTGGAGCATTACTGGAGAGGGGCTTGAACCCACATAAGGCTAGAAAATTGGCTCCTTAAGTATCCGGACCAAACTGGAGGAAAAAAAATGAGGCTCAGTTTTCTCAGCGGAATCCCCCCTGGGGCTGTAGAAAATACATCCGTATTATCCCGTGATTATTTTCTGAGCTCTGTTGGCCATAACAGTACACGTTTTTTTTTTTTTCCATCCTGTAGATTTTTGTCATTTTAAGTACTGGAAGGGTGACCTAGTGGGTTTAGACATTACTTAAGGAACCAGCTACTATACTAAACTACATGACTTGATTTGTTTATATTTTTAAGTCGCAAGTTCCCATAGCTTGGTTTTTGATTGGGTTTTCTAACATAAAAGTTGAAACCCAAAGTAGAAAAACTTAGAGTGACTTTTGCGTTGTTTCCAGTACACACAGGTGCGTGCTTTTGCTTTATTGTAATATAGCCTTTTGAATAAGCAGTGTAAATCCCTTAAAGGTGTATTTTCTTGAAACTCTGCCCATGTGTTATGGACATGCTTTGATTTTTTAATCAGAATGTTAATGTCTTCAGGGAGGTCACAGTCACCAGTGAAATTTGAGCCTATCCTTGGACATTTAGGATTTGTAGATAAGTGACTAGGGCCTAGATGTCCAAATCTGTATTTTTAGGGATTTTTGTAGTTGATTTTTGAGAACCACTCTTAGGAAAGACTTAAAAAATATGTATCTTGAAGAATATTAAGAAACTTGAGATTCAGATTTAAAAGCAACCACATAACTAACTACTTATTCATCAGTGTGCTCTCTATATGCCAGGCCGGGCTGGGAGGCAGACACAGTCCGGAAAGATAGGGCTGGAATCCTCAGGGAACTTGTAGTTTTCAGATTAATGAAAAGCCAAATAAAAATGTGTTATTTATTGACACATTTCTTCAAAGACAGGTTCAGTGCAGTTCTTTCTACTAAATGTAGTTCTTTCAACTAATGGATGAAAACAGGTTTTAAATTTTAATGAGACTGAGTTTCTTAGTTTATTTAAAATAGCAACCAGGCAGTTACATCCTCTCTGTTCTCTTGTGTTGAAAGGGGGAAAATGCCCAAGAAAAAGACTGGTGCGAGGAAGAAGGCCGAGAACCGCCGGGAACGGGAAAAACGGCTTCGAGCGTTGAGAAGCACCATAGATTTAGCTAAGCACCCATGCAATGCTTCAATGGTAATAGCTTTTTGTGATATCTGTTGATAGTTGAAAGACTATGACTACATACGTTATCTGAAAAACACCTGAGTAAAATTTTAGTGAATACTGTGTTGCTGGATATATTTTATTGAATTTGGAATCTGTGTTAGAGGCCTATCCGTTGTTTTCATTAACACTGAGTGGCAATGAGTTTTATTTGATATTTATCTTATCAAACCTAGCACATTACCCACTGCCTTGGTTACTGCTGGTGATAAATCAGTCTTGACCGAGAGTATGGACTAGATCTATGCAGAGAGTTTTGCAGCCTCTCTCCCCTTAATTCAGGTTGTTCCATCAGTTGGAGCCTTTTCCTCTTGCACCATTTCTCTCAGCCAGTCTTTTTAACTCATTTGATTTCTCATTTCTAAACTTTGTAAGGTTTTTGACATCTGTTTTCTGTTCCAAGTGGAAGAGGAAAACCTTTCCTTGTGGCAAGTGGATTAGTCCTGATGGTTTCTAGGCTTCTGTGGTTGCAGTTGGGAAAAGCAGATTATGTGGCTTTCCTCCTTTTCTGCCTTTGACCACGTTTCTCTTCGTTGTCCCACAATCACTAGTTGTGCTTCTCTGCTTGTTCTCTTGCCACCAACCCTCTTTTTTCTTCTCTTCATCAAAGGCATGGGAAGTGTTCTTAATTCCACAGCTGCCGGGACCTCCTCTGTGCCAGGCACTGTTTTAGGCCCTGTGGGGGGTGCATGGGTGAGTGACAGGTCCTGTTTCCACAGGCTGGTGGATCAGTTGGATCAAGTGCATTACTTGAGAACTGTTTGTTTATTGACGACAAGCCCACTTAAGGAACCAGGGAGAATTAGAGTTTATTGAGTGAATAGTGGACTCGTGTAGTTATATAGTGCAACAGAGGACAACTGGAACCTGGAACAGCCTGGTAGTTTTGTCTTTTCCTTGTTAGTTCTGGTTTTTCAGGTTATCCCCCTTCGTTTGGGTTCATAGGTACCGGTGGCTTGCATGTTTCACATAAAACTTTTGCCGGTAGAGATGAAAGAAGTCTGATACTTTGGACTTGGGCAGGTGCCATTTCCAGGACAAACATTTATGGCTGGAGTTGGGGGTGGGGAGGCAGGATTACAGAGCACAGGACAGTGGCGACTCCCTTCAGTGTGTCAGGGCCATTTCTAGAGACAGGCGGTGTGGGGCAGACAAAAGAAGAAGTGACTCATGGGAGTACAGATAATGTCAGCCAGACTTGGGTAAGTAGGGGTGAGGTTGGGACGGAGGGGTCAGAGGTGAGTGTGGGTGGGGACAGTTCCCAGAATGGGAGGGGTCATCACCAGAACTTCCAACAGGTAAAGCCTGGGAATAAGGAAGGCATTGAAAAGAGAACAGGCATGTTTTGAGAATGGCTGACAAAAAGTGCCTTGACTCTAAAGACGACAGGTAGCAAGGTTTGAAAAGAGGTTAGGGACCAGATTGTTGAGAGTGTTTAATAACAGGCTTAAAATTCTGTAAGCTTCATCACATAGTCACTATGGTTTCTTTTGTCCGTTCTTAAATTTATGTGATTCCTTAAAAAAGCAACTACCTCTGAATTTACCCTCTTTTGTGAAAATACCCCTGCTTTCTCTGGTGTGGTGTCCCCAGGGCATACCTTTGTGATGTGTGGGTGCTTTTGTGTGCTGGGGTGGGGGTCAGAGGGTTTGGGGAGGTGTTGCTTAAATTGTAACACAAAGGACATTCTTTATAATGCAAATAAATTTGCAATTTTTAGCCAGTAGAAAATTAATGTCTTATTTATATTTTACAGGAATGTGATAAGTGTCAGAGGTAAATTTTTATTTATTTTTCTATCTATATCTAATAATACAGATCCTCTGATCTTTTGTCTGATATTTACTGTATTTAAAAATTTTTTTTTTTACATGACAAGGCGGCAGAAGAATAGAGCGTTTTGCTACTTTTGTAATTCTGTACAGAAGTTACCGATTTGTGCGCAGTGTGGTAAGTATGTGATAACTGAGGGCACCTGCCTTTGCTTTTATCTGACATTGGTTTGCAGTTAGTCAATATGAAGCTGTGGGCTTATTATTGTTTGCAGTAATGTTATGCCTCACCACAAATAAAATAACAAAATGTTATTTGGCCTACCAAAACACTATCAAGTCTTGATTTCGTCTTTGACATAATGCTGGAAGATGATTCAGATACAGGTTAGATATAGGTTACCAACATGCTTTTTTAAACATTGAAAGGTCAGATTTCAGACTAATAATATTGGGGGGGTTCCTGAGTTTCTAATGCTGTCTTGTCGATATTGTTTATTTTTCTAAATTTTGATTCCTGCGGACACCGCCTGCAATATGTTAGACCATCAGGAATTTCATTCCACATTTACCTGGTGCCAGTTTTTGTGAGTAGTTATTTTTCTGTTTGGCGTTTAGCATATGGTTCTTGAGTTTTCTCACATGGATTCCTAAGTCACCGGAATCGAGTTCCTGAGCCACAGACTCAGTTCCCAAGTCGCAGTGGAAACTCGTGTTAAATGATCATCCAGAGTAAACTGAATGGCAGTTCACAGAACAAGTTTGGCGTTTGTCAAATAGTCTTCCTCAGAGTCCATGAGATATTAACAAGTATCTTGTAGCACAGTGTACACCTTTGAGAAATGCAGCGTGTCTCTCTCCTGCCTTCCCATCGAGGAGGTTTCTGTTACACAGTTTCTGAAGACCTGCAGTACAGAAGTACAGTGACACTCTCTAAACTTGTATTTGAGCAAATCCCCCTTCTGGTTTGGGGATGATAGTTTCAGGTGGAACGCATTCTGGGGCATGGGTTTATGTATGATAACAGTGCAGAAAGTTTAGAGCTGTATCCCTCAATATTTCTAGTGTAGTTCTAGCTTTCGCAGAAGACATTGTTGATGAAAGACGTAATTAATGAAAAAGGAGAATACTGGTTTAGATAGACCACTTATCTGCCAGTGTTTATATCCTCATTTTACAAAAGAAATGAATATACAGTACGAAAATAGTTTATGGAGAAGATTAAATTCTTTTTTTAAAAAATATTTTATTTATTTATCTTTAGAGGGGAAGGGAAGGAGAGAGGAAGAGAAACATCAATGTATGGTTGCCTCCCGTGCATCCCCTGCTGGGAACTGGCCTGCAACCCAGGCATGTGCCCTGACTGGGAATCGAACCGCGATCGTGTGGTTCGCAGGCCCGCGCTCCATCCACTGAGCTACGCCAGCCAGGGGGAGAAGATTAAATTCTTGCTAGGGCCTTCCCATAATTCAGTGTTATTGAGCTGAAGTTTCGTAGTGCTATGTTCGGGTGCATTTCCCGCTTACTGGTTCTTGTACTGAGTGTTAGATGTTGGATGGTTGGATAGCCGTAGCTGCTGCCTCTCATTTCCAATTTCTCGTTCTTCCCATTTCCTGTTTGGCTTTGCTCCTCGGGTAGTCAGGATAATGGAAAACTGAATACCTTCTGTTTCTTTCATGTTCCACTTTGTGGAGTGTGAAATGGGTGATTAATATGTCAACATTAATCTTCGCATAGTATGTGATAAGCAAATTTCCTGACAGTGTTTCTGGTTGTAATTTGCTGCTACATCAGAATTTTTGTGGCTGTATTGTGATTTTTAGCTCTGTCACCCTATTCCTGGTTTTTGTGTCCACTTGGGGACTATTTGAAAATTTCGTTGGAAAAATGTTTACTTGGAGGCTCTGTTTGTAAGTTTTGACATATGAATACATTTGAAAAGTGAACCAGGTAAGATGCATAATCATGGTTTGGTTTGGTTTGAGATATAGGAAGAAATAAGCAAAAACTTTAAATCAGATAGTTTTTATTGTGAATTATGAAATATTAAATTCATTTCAAAGCATAGCTTTTTAAAATATGTTTTAATTCATCTGGAAATTCACCAGATTTTAAATTGCTAAATGGTTAGGTTACAAAACATAACCTGAATTTTTTGATTTTATTATAGATAGGAATTAACATACATGTATAACTTCAGTGTGCTATAGATTTTTAATAAATTTTCTAATCTCAGAAGGTTTGACTCAGATAATGAGATCTCAGTTCTGTCCATTTTCAATTTTTGGTTATGTAAGTAGTAAACTGCTAATTTCTATCCATTTAAAATTATCCCCATAGGACCTTAGGCTAGATAGAGAGGAGACTAATGAATACTTCAACGTACTACTTGGCAAAGCTAATAGTACCAACTTGTTTCTTTACCAGGGAAAACCAAGTGCATGATGAAGTCGTCAGACTGTGTCATAAAGCATGCCGGTGTGTACAGTACCGGCCTGGCGATGGTGGTAAGTTTGTCATCTCTCCTAGACCAGCGATTTTCAACCGGGGCACCGCAGGAATTTGAAAACATGCGATGCCTGGGTATCAGTCAGGGGCGCTGACCTCCTTTCCCTTAGATTGTCAAATAACAAAGGACAACAGCCAACACAAACACAACCATCTGGTGTGAGTAAATAAAATTTACACTTTTTTGGTCAGATTCGCTAAAGATACATTTTTTGGTGTGCTTCAGAATTTTAGCAATTAGTTGATGTGTGCCATAAAATGAAAAGGTTGGNTCAACCGGGGAACCGCAGGAATTTGAAAACATGCGGTGCCTGGGTATCAGTCAGGGGCGCTGACCTCCTTTCCCTTAGATTGTCAAATAACAAAGGACAACAGCCAACACAAACACAACCATCTGGTGTGAGTAAATAAAATTTACACTTTTTTGGTCAGATTCGCTAAAAATACATTTTTTGGTGTGCTTCAGAATTTTAGCAATTAGTTGATGTGTGCCATAAAATGAAAAGGTTGGAAATCACTGTCTTAGACTAGTAGGTGTCTGATGATAAGAAAATGTTCTGACCAATGGTTATTTTTTGTAACCACTGTATTTGATAACCATATAATCACAGTTTTGTCTCTTGGGTCAATCAGTCCGTAGTTACCTAGGTTATCTAGAAACGTGCCACTTGTTTTTGGTTGCGTCCTTTTTTCTTATTTGGAAACGTACAAGGAATGAAAACTTATTTAATGTTGGCTGAAACAGAAATTCATTTGTCAGTGGAACCTGTCTAGTGTGTCTTAATTAGACTTCATGGAATGTCACACTGGAAGCCCTGTTCCGGCTGTTGGTTAAATAAGCAACTTGGTTCCAAAAGAATCTACTGTTTATAGTTTTTTAAAGCTTTGTACTTCCAAAAAGGTACATATTTAATATAGTTATATATAATTTCTTCATTACATGTACAATTTTCTAAGGAAATTCATTGTTTTAAATAATAAAAACATGTTTTGTGTGATGTATTTTGCTCTTTTTTTGGTAAAAAGTTATTCTTTAACCAGTTTCACTATTCTGTGTGATTTTATGCTCAGGTCCGAATTTCAGTCCACAATGGTAATAATACTGTTTTAGTCAAGCAGAATATTTTATTTGTAGTAACTTTTCAAGAACACATAATTTTTCATTAAGAAGCAGATCTTTATTTGATATATTTCGTGTATGTATATCTTATAGATGCAAGGAGCTAGAATTCATAGTCATATTGTGAATTCTTACTTATTTTAAATATAGGATTGCCAACCTTATGTTTCAAAAACCAGTCAGATTCAAAATCCATTATAATCTTCCTTGGTAGCTTGCTGATGTCTTCATTTCTCAAACACTTCTTCATTCACTAAGTTGTGTGAGTCTTTATGATCTTTTCTTAGATAAAGAGAACATTAAAGTGAAATCATGAGTCATTAGTTGTAAATTCTAGACAAATGATTTGCCTGTGAGGATCCCTCTCCTTTCCCTCTTCTCTGCCCTGCGCTGCCCTCAGGGCCTGACTGGCCCATGGCGCTCTTACCTCGTCACTTCCCTTTGGTTCGACCACTGAGAGACCCTGGCAGGACAGCTGAAGATAGAAGGACGATGCCACCTGGGTCTTTATTGTCCCAGCTCACTGCCGACCAGGTTGTCCTGGTTTGAATGTGCATTGGCACAGTTCCTCTCCATGTGGCTGAGTAATCCTCTCCATATGGCTCTCTGTTGGGGTTCTGGTAACTCCCTCTCTTCCCCTTGTCTCTTGGGGCCCAGAAGTGGCAACAGAATCACCCCGGGATGTTTTTTCCTAAGCCTGTCCCTGTCCTTCGTAGGTGATCTCTTCTGACCTCTCCTGGATTTTCTGGGGTAGTGTGCCATCTCTTTGTAGTTGGAACCCTGAGTAATCCAGGAGACATTGGAGGATTTGGTAGCTATACTGACAATCCATTTTTACAAGTTTTTTACATTATTTGTTCTACACTTATTTTTATTGCAGAGCCTTGAATGGTATACCACTGAACTGAGGTTCAGAAGACCTAGATTTAAAGCCCCAGCCCCTCTGTGATGCAGCTCACAGGGTCTACAGAGAGACCCTGGCCCTCCTCTGTAAAGGGAAGACCGCTCAGTTCACTAAGATTTGTTCTAGCTTTTAACAGTCTGTTGACTTTAGGTCATTGAAAAATGTAGCCCTACTGTCCTGCTTCATGTAGAATTGGAGGGTCTTAGCCTATCATTTAGTTCTGTAGTTTTTACAGTATTTTATTTTAATTTCTTTCACAAACACGATCATTGATTCAAAGCATAAGTTGCCTTAGAAGAAAAGATGTTGATAGAAGCTTAATATTTTGTGTAAGTTATTTTAGAAATTGTCTGAAGTCAGAAAGACTGGTATGTGAAAACACTCCGTTTAGTTGCTGGAATATGCCACTCGAGCTGCGGGCCCCGGCTGCATCCGAATTGGAGCTCTGTCGGAGGCCGCACTCCAGCTCCCGGACTGACGGCGGTGGTCGGTGTTGGCGTCGGCGGGCGGCTTTCCCCGGCTGCTTTTTCTTTGGATGTTTAGCTAAGATCTGTATATCATCAGTAGCTGTCGGTGCAGTGGTTTTCAGAGAACCCCTTTAATTCTGGCTTAAAGAGTAAACATTTTTCTTCAGTGGAGCCACCCACTGTCACTGAGGGTTGAGAAATGCTCAGTGTGTACAACCTTGACGGCGATTTTCAACCTTTTCCATCTCATGGCACATATAAACTAGTTAATAAAATTCTGCAGCACACCAAAGGCGTATTTGTTGCTGATCTGACCCAAACCAAAAATAGCTATAGTTTTTACTGAATTTCAAAAAATAAATAATAATGGTAATTAATTACCCTTTTTGCTCTAAAGTGATTTTTTAAAAAAATCTGATGCCTATATTTGTATGTAAGGATTTCTGGTACCAGAATTAACCAATCAGATGGAGCCTAATTATGCAGTGTGACCAGTGAGATGCAACTGTTATGTGACCTCTACATTTACGGTCCAAGACGGCATTCACACAGAAGTCTTTTGTTGTGTCGGCTGTTGTCATTTTTTAATTTGACAGTCTAAGAGAAAAGAGGTCAGTGCCCCTAACTAAATAGTCAGGTACTGTATATTTTAAAGATTCTGTGGCACACCTGTTGGAAATCGTTGGGTTAGATAATGGCTGTAGTCACTCAAGTGACAAAGATTAATCTTGTGTGCTCCTTGGTTGCAGGGTGCCATATGTGACTTCTGTGAAGCTTGGGTCTGTCACGGCAGGAAATGTCTCAGCACGCACGCCTGTGCCTGCCCTCTTACTGACGCTGAGTGCGTGGAGTGTGAACGGGGTGTCTGGGACCACGGTGAGTGAGTGCACACAGGGGTCACGTCTGCTCTGAGTGAAGGCTGATTTGGAAGCATCCTGGATACCCTTTGTAAGACTCTTTTCAGGGTACTGTCAACTCTAACTGCTGGCACTGTTTTGCTTATCAGTTTGGTTGGAAAAGGGATTTCCACACACAGCAGCAGTCAAGCTAGTAGGTAGGATTACTGACCAAAACCAGGAGGGAGAGGAGTGAAAGGAGGGCAGGCGTCTCTGAGCATTGGGGTACGCATGCGTAGCTGGCGGGCGTGGGGGCGCTGCCTTGTGGCTCATTTTGGCAGTTGTCACTGTAGCCTTTACCAGAACAAAAAACTCGCGTGTCATCCTGCTGGAAGTCTGAAATAACTCGCCATCCTTTTTGAGCAGTTCTATAGATAATGAGTTTTTTAAATTAAAGCTTATCATACTTACATTTTTGGGTTTTGTTTTTTAATCTAATAGGAGGCAGAATATTCAGTTGTTCCTTTTGCCAAAACTTTCTCTGTGAAGACGATCAGTTTGAACATCAAGCCAGCTGCCAGGTTTTAGAGGCGGAGACATTTAAGTGTAAGTTTTTATGTAGTCGATGTTCTTTATACGCAAGTTTCTTAACAGTCTTAAGTGTTAAAACAGTGGAAAAGGATCAGTTCTGTGGGATTTATCTTAGATCAAGTACAGATCGGGAGGAAACAGTGTTTTTATCCCAAGTTTGAATCTGGATGTATGTATTTTTCCCCACAGGTGTTTCATGCAATCGGCTCGGTCAACATTCTTGTCTTCGTTGTAAGGTATATTTGTGTATTTTTTATTTTTAGGTTTTGCTTTTAATCTCCATTCTTCATGACTGTTCCTTTATAGCTATTATTACTCTACATTCTACAAGGATCCTCAAACATTTAGTTTAGTTCTTTTATTCTCGAGATTGTGGCATTGAGAAAGCTTCGTGACTTTCCGAAGGCCACCCACGGGGCTTGCCTCCGTGCTGACACTGGTGCAGTCTGGTCTTAGCTCAGGCCTATGCACTGGAGGTTTTTGGGGGGCGGTCTGATCACAGTGGTGGGAGTGTGTTTTCTTGTTTTTTTTAAAGATTTTATTTATCTTTAGAGGGGAAGGGAAGGAGAGAGGGAGAGAAATATCAATGTATGGTTGCCTCTAGTGGGTTCCCTGCCGGGAACTGGCCTGCAACCCAGGCATGTGCCCTGACTGGGAATCGAACTGCGATTGTGTGGTTCGCAGGCCCGCGCTCAATCCACTGAGCTACACACCAGCCGGGGTGGGAGCATGTTTTAATTAACGGCAGGATGCACTTGGCTTATGAGAGTGCAGATTTTCATCATGTTTCCTCTCCTCGGAACTTGTCTCCAGCATTTCTTTTGTCAAAGGTCTCTAGAGAGATAGCAGCTGATTCACTTCCGCTGAAAAACATTTCTCTGGTACTTGCTGATATTCCTAACCCTCTGTTATTTCTTTCCCTACTCTTCCCCAATTTTGTGTGTGCTGTCTCCTCTGCCTTAGCTTCCTCTTCGATCTTTACCGCACCCCCATTCTCCTTCAGATCCAAGCTGGGTCTTCATGTTTTCTTTCTCAAATCCATCGGGTTGCATGCCCTACCGTTTCAGTGCGCAGTGCCTTCCAGTAGCCTCTGCCTGCGTGTGGCCGCAGTAAGCGTGCACACTGGGGACGTGGGCTCTTCACCAAGTGTCATCGGGGCTTTGGGACCGCTGATATGTAGGTGGATGAATTAATGCGTGTGTGTCATCCCCTGAGGAGAGTTTCGGCCTCAGGTCGGGTCGTAGGTCCGAAGAGTCCTGGGAAAGACCTTCCCTCATGAACTGAAGGTCAAGAGTGGGCCAGTCCCAGTCCCAACAAAACCCCTAATCTCTGCCCTGACAAGGCATGTGTTCAAATCTCCTGGAAGGATGGAGTCTGTGCATTTTTAGAATGACTTGTTTATTGTTTATTTTTACTTCTCCTGTGCAGGCCTGTTTCTGTGACGACCATACAAGAAGCAAGGTGTTCAAACAGGAGAAAGGAAAGCAGCCGCCTTGCCCGAAGTGCGGCCACGAGACCCAGGAGACCAAGGACCTGAGCATGTCAAGTAAGGCCCTTCTTCAGAGTTGGCGCTGGTTCTGCCGTTACGCTCAGAAAAGATTTAGAGAAGATTTATCTCCTTTTTCTGTTTTTGTTTTGCCATTTTCCCATTTGAAAAGATGAATGTGTTCTCTTAAGGAAGTGGAATTTTACAGCCTTGGGAAATGTATGGGTAACATTTCCCAATTTAACTTAAGAAATATACCATTGTTCACTTTGATATTTGGCATTTGCCTCAGCTAATGACATGGTGAATACTGAGATTTAAGACCAAAAAAGTAGAGTTTCTATTTTTGCTGAGGCTTCCTTGTTAAATAATTGAGCAGCTATAAATCCTTAATGCTCAAGTGCCGGTAGTCTTCAGTGCTGGGACGTTGGAGTCCGTTCTGAGGCCGATCCTTGGTGTGCAGTGTCGGAGCAGCCTTGTCACTGCTGTAGGGGTCGAGGGGTCGCTTCTAGTTTTCGTGTAGCTCTTCTGTGAAGGCGTAAGACTGTCTTACACATCTGCAGTGATGCAGCTAACAACTGGTTAAAGAGAATGTGACTCTTTAGCAAACATACCAGAGTGGAATCATAATTCTAAATGACTTTGTTTCGTCAAAGATACAGTTCTACAATGAAGTGAGACTGAAGATTTTGCTGATTTTTTTGCACCAGACTTTGTGTTGCTAGTGAAAAGAAATGAAAGCTTTGTCTTCTAGGACATCTCAGTTTAAAATTGCTCTCAAGAAAACCACAGCGACATGAAATCAACTTTTCTGATTTGAAAATAAACTTTGAATTGATCAAACGAAGGGCATTTTATTTTAATGTTGAACACGCCTTAGTTAACTGCTATTTGGAGAGTGCTGTTGTTTTCCAGCTTCTTCTAGATTTAATGAAATGGCACTGTCACCTTCCCTATTTGTTACGTGTAGTGTGTGTGCACTCCAAGTAGGATGCAACTGGTGGTGGTTTTGTAAGGTCTTTCTTTCCAATTAAATATTAAGTTGGGAAATAGGAAAAATGTGGCTCACTCTGTCTCTTCGGAGGAATAAGCAGCCAGTGAGGTTCACGGAACTGCATGTTGCGCAGGAAGATGAGGACGCAGAGAATGGGAACGAATAAGGTGCCTTACACTGCTCTGTGTTTTGTAGCACGCTCCCTGAAATTTGGCCGGCAGACTGGAGGGGAAGAGGGAGACGGAGCTTCTGGGTACGACGCCTACTGGAAGAACCTTTCATCTGATGACAAGTATGGTGACGCCAGCTACCACGATGAGGAGGATGACTATGAAGCAGAGGATGATGAAGAGGAAGAAGATGAAGGTGGAAAGGATTCAGATGCTGAGTCATCAGATCTGTTTACTAATTTAAACTTAGGAAGGACCTATGCCAGTGGCTATGCGCACTATGAGGAACAGGAGAGCTAGGAGAGCGGCCTGCCCCTTGGCGACCTTGTCTGAGAGGAGGTGCCCGGGAAAGCCAGCGCGTGATGAATTGTGTGCGGACGTTCAGAAGTACCGTCACTTAGCCTTGCTCAAAAGGCACAGTTACTGGGGCAAGGAGCAGGGCGTAGCATTTTATAGGAGCTGTTAATCAGGCTTATAGTGTAAGAAAAATGAATTTCAAATGTGAGATATTTATTAATACGAACAGTGAAGCATCATGGATTGGATTTCTACTGATTTCAGTAATGTGGTAGGCTTTGCCAATTAGATACATATATAGGATAAAGGCATAGGAGGGTAATATATATGAAATTAAATTGCTGTTTTTATGAAAACACTGCTTATGGATTCATTCTGTCTGACTTTTTAATATATAATGAATAAAATGAATTACTGTATTTTTCTTTGTATGTCCCTAGGATACATATCAGATGTTATGTGCTAAATTTTCATTAAATCTTCACATTATCTTACATAGTCGTGAGGTGTATGCTTTAGCGATTGACTGATGTATTTCTTCATAATGTATTTTTTGAACAGTACTGTTGGTGCGGAAATGGACAGGCAAGGGTGACTCCGTAGCCGCTTTTCAGACCCAGTCCGAATAGTATCGCACAGACGCTTTGCCCGGGAAATCTCCCTCCTTTTTGAATAAATCTAGTATTACAGTACATAGCTTTGATGGTTAATTTCTTCTCGATTTTTTAAACTTTGGAAAGCATTCTAATATTCTCGACAGCCTGTTTGCTTCATTTTTTGTCTGATATGCAAAATCAGTAGTAGAGATTCATACTGTGGCAGACACAGAGTCACACAGCCAGACCCCGTCCTTCACGGCCGAGGTGGGCAGCGGACAGTTGCCGAGACACAAGACCCAGTTGTTACAACTTAACGCTGGCAGTGAGTTGGGGCGGAGTGGGAGAAAGAAATGCATTATTGGACCGGCTGGCATTTGAGAAGTACGGATAAAATTGTAGCTCTGAGGATAACAGGGTTGGATGGTTATTGCTGACCGTTCGTTCTTACTCTATGGGAACATAATGAACAGCTGAGGGCAATGACAGGCGGGGAAAAGCAGGTGCGACAGCCAGAGGGCCTCTGGATGCACGCAGAGAAAGCTTTTATCTTTTACAGCAGCGGGATTTAATAGTCTGAATGGAGGGACTTCAAAGATAGTTGCCAATCAAGGCAGGTCTGTTATTTGGGGGTCAAGGCACTGTTGGGGAAAACCCAGGACCCTGACGAGTGAGATGGAGACATCTCAGTGGGTGCTGTAGATTTTTGCTCCCCTGGCTCCTGAACTTCCTGAGTCTACAGTCACAGCTGCCCCCTCTCTGAAGGATGAGCACCCCATCCCACTCCCCAGCTGGATGCCAGTGTGGAGATGTGCTTCCCTGGGCGCCCTGGCCCCCTCCCTGCAGGACTTGCCCTGTCCCTGGGCTGCTAGGCCTAGAATTCGGGTTCAGCAAAACTCAGCCTGAAGAGAAGAGCAACCCTGATACCCCAAAGGAGCTGTAAGAATTGGCCCCCATGTGCTGGGGGGAGCGGAAGGCACGTGCTGGAGGCTTGGAGCAGAGGGTGTCAGTAAAGGGGGTCGAGACAAAACTAGGGGGAGTTTGATGGCACCACGTTGGGTCCCAGAACTTAAGTTCACAGGACTTGACGTCTTGGCTAGGATCGCAGGAGCTGGTGGATGGCTTCTGCGGACCTGGAAAAAGCTCTGGCCAACTGTGAGCAAAGTTAAGATAAGCCAAGCAAAGTTAAGCTTGGCTGCGGCGGATGGTGGAGGAAAGGATTGAGAGCGAGGAAAATGGGAATGCTGGAATGGGCAGATTATCTGTGGCTGGTAAGGCCCACCAGAGGGTTACGTTCAACCAGAGGCCCAGGGTCGGTCAGTTTAACAAAGCTGTAAGGACGAGGACTGATGGGGTGAGCCTGGGGACAAGGCCGTAAATACTGAAGTGCTGACTCGTGGTTACTGCTCACAAGAGAAACAAACCAGTTTCATTGGCTGATGGCCAAATGGCAATGCCTAGTGCCCAAAAGTTGAGGGTGGGGGTGGGGGTATGAGTATCATAATGACTCTTCAACTGAGTTATTAGCCAAGGAGCCCCGATGTGCAGAGAGTTAGGAAGGCTAAGGGAAACTGCAGCCCCCTTCGGGGTAAAATAAATAACCGGGGGACATTTCCTTCCTACCTCACCTCTGACACTGGGCTCTCCACAAATGGATGCTCTGTCCTCAAAGCACCTTCTTCATGGTACCCAGTAAGCACTGCACTGCGTTATCATCGGTGCCTGCCAACCTGGCAGTTCGGCTTTTCATGCCCAGGCATCAGCGGGAAAGGGGAGAAGTCCTTGTCTTGGCCGAGTAGGTGACTGCACCAGGCGGCGGGAACACTGCCTGTATGTGATGGGGCAGAAGGCATGTGAGTGGAGTCCAGGTGATTCACGGGGGTTTTTCTAGGTGCTTCTTTGCTTATTTGACCATAAATGGACACGGGAAACTACCCCAGCCTGTGAAGGGTATGGGGACTCCATCCCAGTGGGGTGAGGGTCTGGGGTCATGCCCCAGTAACCCGCTGAGACCAGCAGAGGGAGTAGCAGTCAGGTAGCAGGTGACAGTAACGGGACTTTTTCCCTCCTCTTCCCGTTGGTCATGGTTTAGTAAACGTCTTGCTGGAGTATTGTAACAGCGTGTGTGAGGGTGACCTTGTACAGTGCGTTCTGCATTCTGCGTGCTGCAGGATGTAGTCCTCCATTTGAGAAAGTGAATGGCCCACAGAGCGCAAACACCTGTGCCCCGGGTACTCATGTGCCTGATGGGAACAATTCAAAGGATGGAACGTGATATAGTAAACGCTCAGTAATATTTTGTGGAGTCAGACACAGTACAAATAAAAAGTCAGACCTACTGAAGCAATCTTAATAAGGAGTCAGAGTTCCTTATTAAGGGACCGTGTAATGTATGTAAAAGCCAGTGTTTCTGGGAATCTTGGCAGGCAAGCACATGCTAACTGCGCTTGGCTCTTCCATACCACATTGTGAAGATGAGCTGTGAATCTCTCCAGGCGCTTAGTTCTTTCTCCTCCACCTACGGAACGTTCTGGGCAGCATCGGGGTCCCCCTGGCCTTGGCTGTGACTTACACAGTCTTGTCAGGCAATAGGTTGAGGCAATTTTGAGGCTCATCTTGTGTGTTTCCCATCACTTGGAGATAAAACGATCCCATTCATTACCCGATGGCCTGTGTCTTGAAAACTAATTTCATATATTTTGTTTCTCTTCCAGGAAAAAAAAAGTTTTTCCTGGTGAGAGACTAGAGTTGGTCCTGCTACTTCATTCTGGCTGAAGTGAGGTCACATTCTTGACGTATTTTACTGCATAGAAGCTAGTCCTTTGGGGCTGACTCTTCGACACATTACTTTGTGTACATTTACGAGGGTTCTGTTAGGGTTGATGGCAAAAATCTATTTGCAGTACTGTGTGTATTTGCTTCTAACTCTGTTAACGTATACGTACATCTTAGCTTAAAAAATCTTGTCAGTGGTTTGCCATCAGCATAAGAATAATTCTTCCTACCCACTTCACATTGAGGTGATATAAGTTTTAAAAATCACATTTAATGCAGGTTTCATGTAAGTCATGTTTTTCCTTTTGGGAGAAACCATGGCAGCCAGTGATCCTTGATTTTATAAAAATGTTTCAAGTTACATTTCCATATTCAGAGAATAAAAGTCCCAAGGCTGATTTGGTGACAATCCTGAAGTTCCGATGGGTCTCTTGGGAAAGATTTTATTTTTTTAGTTTCTGTACCCTAAAAAATGTAAGGCATCGAAGGCTCCGTTGGGGACTGAGAGGGAGGAAGACCCCTGAAAGAGAAGAGCAGACCACTGCAGGTCCCCAGAGGGTTTGCAACCTGGGGAGTAACCCTGCCTCTTCTAGTCATCCCCTCCCATCCCGAAGAAGTCTTCCGTAGAGTACGTTCATCTGTGCTCTGCAAATACTGTGCTGTTGCTCATTTTTAGAACTACGCATAGTACTTCTCAATGAATGCAGGATGTGAATGTTACGCAGAATAAACCACATGACCATAATAAGCGAGCTGACTGTATGTACCTGAGACTTAACTAGAATCCTGAGATCCTGACTCATGGACTGAGTTTTAGAGTTTTGGCAACATTAAAAATTTTAGTGGTAGTATGGTAGGCAAAATAATGGCTTTCCAAAGATGTCCACATCTTAACCCCCAGGAAACTGTAATGCTACACTGTAAAGAGGAGTTCAAGTCGCAGATGGAATTAAGTTTGCTGACCAGCTGATCTGAAAATAAGATTATTTTGGGTTATCTGGACAGGCCTAATGTATGACAAAGGTGGGAGCGAGAGTCAGAAGGGAAAGTTGAAGCGATATGATGTGCAAAGGGTCAAGTCTCCCTTGCTGGTTTTGACCATGCAAGGGAAGGAGGGGACTGTGAGGCAAGAAGCACGGGCACCTTCTAGGAAAAGAAAAAGGTAAGGAACGAATTCTCCCCTGGAGCCTTCAGAGAGGAACACAGTGCCAACAACATCTTAGTCACAGTGCAGGGAGGCTTGTGGGAGACTTCTAACCTGCAGAGCTGAAAGGTAATGGATTTGCATTGATTTAACTTGTGGTAACTTGTTATAGCAGCAATAGGAAACTGTCCTAACAGACTTCGTTACCTCCTAAACCTCAACGAGAAAATTCACCCTTTGGCCTGTGACCACAGGATCAGATGTTTTCACACAGCACAATTATTGTTCCCAGACACAATTTAAATGCTCGCAGGGTTTGTGGTGAAGCAGTTATTAGCTAACACATAAGTTAGGTGCAGAAATGTATAGCAATGAAGTTTCTCAAACAGGGTGGAAAAAAACAAAAGTTTTCCATAACGTTGTCTGCCAGTGTTTGCATTAATGAAGCGATTTAAAACTGACTCCTGAAACGCTCTACTCATTGGGGTGTTTTCAGCACTAGGCTGCAGTGAAAACGAAAGGTGGTGATTTATTGACACTGGCAGTCATCAGGGCTCTCATACTTGGTCTCTGGAGTTCTTTATTCCCTACCACCTGTGAGCTTTTTGTAGCCCAGTGGGGACCATGCCATTTAATGAAATCTTGAGCCCATTCTAAACCTTGGAGAAGACTTCATTAAAGTACCCCTTCCCTGGGCTACTGTATGTTGAGAATTCCAAACTTGAGTTGATGTAAGAGCATGTATTGAGAGGAAATGCTCTGTTTTTCTTGCCTGGCCCCGGGAATGAAATTTTGGACTTCTTCAGGTCCATGGGTTGTACCTGTTAAGAGGGCTTAGCTCCTGTTGAGCAAAACCTATGAGCTAAGCACAGCTAAAGATAGGCAGAGTAAAAATAACAATAGGCTCTTTAAATAACTCATGTAACTATAAAGCAAAGACTAATGTTTATGTGGTTAGTTGCTAGGAAGTGACTACCGTCCAGCATAATCACAATTGTAAATGTACGCGGCACACGTGCACACACGTTGCTATTGTAAAGTTTGGGATTTACATATCACCTGTGTAGCAGCTGTATAAATGTATATATGCGTCATTACACAAATTGAGTGCGGAAATCCCTCACTTACTTGATTCCAATCTTAGACACCAAGTTATTCAGCCTTTCCTAGGGGAAGGGGTTGTACAAACACTGTGAAAGCAGAGCTCTCATAGTCTAGGTAGTTTTCACCTTGAAGTATCTGGTGTCTGAGCCAGTGAATATGTAATACACTTGATACGTGCACCAAATTATCTCACTTTGTGGTGGGGATCTCTGTTTTTAAAAAGAAATGCTGTACTTAATACTACCAATCATGAAAAAGGAGGAGGATTATTGCAACTTTGTTTTTGTTGGAAAAAAGAAAAGTTAAAATAAATTTTTTTTGTCTCAGAATTTCAGTCTGGAATGCCACCCAGGCCACTCAACCCAGCCTTAAACTTGAATCTAAAGGAAACGTTTGCTCTACTTTATCTCCCATCCTGACAAAATGTCCTCCTTCTTTGAAATCCGCCTTTTCATTTTACATGTGCTTGTCAGTATGAGTTAGAAATGTAAAGCTCTTGAGGATAAAATAGGAGCCTTTTTTGTTTCAATTTTGAACATCCTAAGTGTCCACTCCACCAAGTTGATATTCCAGAATTATTGCTCATTAAAATCTTAATCTTCCTAAAGTGGTTCTAAATAGTAGGAGGTGTTAGATTTAACTTCTTCACTCAGAACCTTAAAAAAAGTAAAAACTCTCAAAGGGGACATTGCATCTCATTCAAAAACTATTTCTTGAGGCCCTTTTGCATGGCCGTAATTAATACTCATTGAAAGATTAGCTGACGTAGCCACTATGATCAAATTCTGGGGCTGACACATAAGCAACCTAATAGGGATCCATGGATTTAAAAAATCTATGCTCTTATTGGGACAAAAAAACACAATTTGTTGCCAAATGATGGTACTTGGTCAAATAAGGAAAGAGTGCTGGGTTCTAGCCCTCTCGTAGCTACCCCTTATTTAATGAAGTAAATGTGCAGTGAAAAGGTCACAGCTATACTTTATTATCAGCTGGGGATTTTGCTTTAATTCAGTGCAGAATCCTAGTGACCTAGGCTGAATCCCGTGAACAACTCTTTTATGCACAATAGCTTGAAATGGCCAGCCTGTGTATTTCTTTCACAAAGGTGCGGTCTGTCAGTGGGTGAAGAGGGGCGCAAACAGAGACCAAAAGATCACGGTAGAGGACAATACAGGGGAGAAATAAATTGTATTAAAATGCATTGCATGAATTTACATAGAAGAGAGAGGAGAGCCCAATCCTTGTTCTAAATGATCTTTTCTGACTCAAGGGTTAACTTTCAGAAGGAAGCCTCGGATGCCACCTTAAATTTGTGTTGGAATGAAAGAGGAGGATGTTCTAATTTTAGATCAGACAACTTAGCCCATCAGCTTCTGCCTTGGCAGAAAGCCCATTCCAACTGGAAGCTCACCATCAGGAAGACTGGATTAGCTGCTAAGATAGCCACTGGCGAGTGAGAATATAATCATGTATAGTTAAAATAAATGTGTTTGCATAAGGCTACATCTCAAATACCAAGGTGCTCGTGATAAGATCAGATATATTTCTCCCCTGTCATTTGTCATTTACTCAGCATTCACTTTAGAAGGGCATTTTTGTGGCTGGCTTTCAGAGAATCGCCGACTGCTCAGCCTGTTGATGTCTTCTAGTACTAGAGTGCAAGATGACCGTGACCTTCGGTCATATTTGCACCATGAGCCAAATCTCGAAATAGACATCCTACCACCCACTGAGCTTACTGCTATATTAGCAAACTGTGTTACAGAGGTGCTACTTTTAAGGATAACTAGAAAGAGTATTGTTTTTAAAGGGAAAATACAAAAAACTGATATGACTGTGGCCGAGTGTGAGAAAGGCATGACACCCACAGCAGCACCCTTTATGCTTATGTGGAGTTCAGTGTCACCCACGAGATGTCATACATGAGACATAAGATATTTTGTCTCTTCTTAGTTTGTACAATAAATGTTAGTAATAAATATGTAGAGACATAAGGTTGAAATATCAAAACATAAGTGCTGGAAACTCTTACCAAGTTTTATACATATTACTATATGAAAAGGTGTCCTTGCTTTTCACAAGGTAGGTTCATCAGTTAAATCCGCTGATGATACAATGCAACTTTTAAATCTCCTAAGACTGCTTGCTGACTCATAAAAGCAATCAGTTGTAGGGTACAGGCTGAAACATAGGACAATGTAAAGATTTTGGTTTTTATTGTTAATTATGCTCTAAAAATTTCTGTGCATCCAGCTAGTGCTAAAATTATATATTTTAGATTTTTCTTATAAGTGAACTTCTTGTTGCATAAGGCATTTATTTCCTTAATAAATGTCTAAAATTGAGTTACAGATTTTATCAAAATCATGATTTTGGATTTAGGAATAGAAGCATAACATTGTTTTACATTTTTATTTTCTTTTTTTAAAAAATATTTTATTTATTTATCTTTAGAGGGGAAGGGAAGGAGAGAAATGTCAATGTATGGTTGCCTCTCGTGAGTCCTCTCTCGATTCCCTGACTGGGAATCGAACCGCGATCGTGTGGTTCGCAGGCCCGCGCTCAATCCACTGAGCTACACCAGCCAGGACTACATTTTTATTTTCATATACCCTTTCAACTCAATCACTTCTTAGTTCATTTTTATAAATGAAGATAATTTTACCAATTAAAATTCATTCAAAATAAATATCTTAATTTCCTTTTTTGTATCTTCCTTGATATTAAGTATAAACTAATCATGTCTTTTATGTAAATATTCATTTCACCATTATTAATTTACCTGTCTGCTCCATTCATATTTCCATGACAATTGTTATTCCCTAATCCCACATAAGTGTGTTGGTAAAGAACAGATTGGGAAAGAGTGAACAGGCTGGGAAATAGGTAGTTTGACATCTAGAAGGGAAATTTGGTGTCATTTTCCGAGATGAAGAGCACATTTAGTTGGGTCACCTGTGTTTCTGGTTCTAGTCTTTCCAGGCACATGAAGCTGGGGCATCAGGGTAGCAAAGCAATTGTATTTCCACGTCCCTTGGGGTTTGGTGTGACTTGAGCCGATCGCAATGTGAGTTGAGGTGCCACGTGCCGTTTCGGTCTAAACACTCCATCCCCACGTGAGACCACCCTGCACACTCCTCCCTGCTTTGTGATCCTGGTGCGTTGAGTACTGCCCCACCCCACCCCCTGTGCGTGGAGGGTGAGGGGAATCGAGAAAGAGGCAGAGTCCTCTGGCAAGGTAGGTGGCGGTTACACAAGCAAGGGCCTCACCTGCACGGACTGTCTCAAGACGAGTACATCTGGGCACCTGGGCCGGAATCTTAACGGTGTCTGGAGGGCTCTTTGTCCAATCGTGGGCACAGTCCAGGTGGGCTCTGGGCTGCGTTCTCAGACAGAGCTCCCAGTGGCGGCCAGTGGGTGCCTTCCAAGGACATGAGTTGCGTGGAGCGTCTGATCTTCTCAGTCTAATTCCCAGGTCAAAGGGCAGCGATATCCTGGTGATAACTTCCTCCAAAAGGAGGAGGAGGTAGACCACCAGGCCTAGACCACGCCCCCAGGATGGGCGTCCCCTCTGGGTGAGTGAGAAGCACTTGTGCTGTGCTGGGCCTTTGATACTTTGGTGTTTTATGTTACCACGGCATGGAACAGCCAATCCCACCCGACGTACCTGTAACATTTTTGTATTTGAATTGCGTAGGTGGTTCCTTCCCTGGCAGTCCCTCTGATTTCCTCCCGCCCATACCGTTCCCAGACTTTTGATAACTACTCGTCTATTATTCTAAGGAGGGTGAAATGTTGGAGACTTTCTGCCTTCTCATTTGAGCCTTCTCAAATAAAATGCACTAGACGTAGCCCCTGGATCGAATGCTCCCTAATCCATTTGTGCTGGCTTCAACAGGAGAATTTTGAAACGTTCGGAGGAAATTTCCCCATTTATTTGATTTTACGGGTGAACAGGGTACGCCAGATATGCCAACCAGATAGCAGAAAGGGGCTTTGGAATTGCAAAAAAAAAAAAAAAAAAAAAGTAACAGATGCTCGTGTAACACCGACAACAGTGCCTGGGGCTTTGACATGCTCCCTTCTGTAGAAACGCTTGTCCTTGAGTAAATGGGGGAAGTGCGTACTCGTTTGGATGTGGAGACTTCCTTAACATTCTCTTTCCCTTGGTGCATATTTTGTGCCAGGATAATCTTGTACTTCAGTGGCCTCTGGAAGGAGAAGTTCAAGAAACTTAATGGAGAAGGAGGGGACTCGGTGGTTCATTTCACTCCTACTCTTTATGAGGTCCCCGGAAGGTTTAGTCTGGGATTGCTCAGCCAAAGGAAAAAAAAATCATTTCTGACGGAAACGCAGGGACATTTGAGAATTCTGATGAAAAAAACATCCGTGTATAAAATACACGGATTACAATGTGATTACTCATCCAGGGCTCGTTCATTGACAGCGAAGGGAGACTTCGGTTGAGGCAGCCGAGAGTGTCCTTGCCGCGCTGGGTCCCGAGGGCAGAGTGCTGGGCACTTCCTCCACCTGCAGGTGGCGGCGTTATATTCTGCCATTGCCCCGAGGGCACCTGCTCATTGGGAACTCACGCGCAGCTGCAACGCACTTGTATTTGTATCCGGCAGCAAGTTAGCATCGGGGACTTACAGTCGTTTGATCAGTCTTGTGTGGAGCTTTGTTCTTACCCAGGCAAATTAATGTGAAGATCACTGCAACATAGTCGACAGATTTAATTGTTCATTGATGAAGCAGTAACTCTGAAATGCATGTGCTTTAAGATGTAATATTTCCTCAGATTTTGAAAGCATGAAGAAGTGTTATTTAGTCAGAATGAGTGGCAGGAAGAGGAACATTGAAATATATGTAACATTTATTAATTCCTTTTTTTGACATGAGGTTATATTATGCATGTATGGTCACATAAAGTCGTAGTTTCTTGTCGTTAATTCGAACAGTGCTGATTTTTACAGATTAACTTTCTTTCTTTACTTTAATGAATTTAAAATTATTATCAAAGGTCCTGCAGCTATTGAACTGGGGAATTTAGGATCTCCTCACAGTTTTTACCAAGTTGTGTGTTAGCCATCAAACCTGAGAACAGACAGTATCTTCAAACTAATAGTAAGACACCAGGTACAGTGCTGGCATTGGGTTTCTGTGAGCTTTACCATGTTAGGCAATAGAGAAACCACTAACAACCAGAAAAGAGGCCGAAGGAGAAGAAAGAGGACTGCCTTCTCTCTCAAACTGACTGCACAGAAATGTAGCCACATGGAACTTTTCTAAACAATTTGTTTTATGGATGGTTGTTAACACTAGATTCTGCTTCATCATCTTAGTGTTTCTAATAATTCCAAAATTCATAGGTTTTCTCAGGCGAAGAAAAGCCTGTTAACTCTTTCTCTCTTGCTTTTATGTATTTGTAATACAAACTTAGATTTTTATATTTTGTAGAAGAATCCAGAGATGAGACTATGAATTAAAGGCAGTTTATAGAAAAACAGGCCAGTCAAGACATTCTGCAAAGAGCTGAAACTGGCAACATTTCTGACTTTTGACATTGGAGCAAACATGTGAAAATCCTAAGTGTGGAATTGCAACCCTTTGGCAGAGGTCATTATGATAATCTGGTGAAATTGCCTCATTTTACAGGTGAGAAAACGGAATCCTACTTACAAAATTAAAAGCCATTTTTAAAAAATCATCAAGATCTTAGAGAAAGAACAGTACTTAGAAAGGACACTAATAGTTACCATATAACATTTAGAATATTTATTTGATAGTAAAACTCCAAGTACTCCTACAGAAGCATTTTAAGGTCTTATGATTAGTTTAGGCCTTCATATACTTAGTTGGCAAGGTAACCGGATTCCTGAGTTACTGTTGAGGATTGAAACAATTATGCGGCTTTATTTGCTAATTTACTTATTGAAAATTATCTTCTGAGAAGAAGCAGAGCCCTAGGCACTGTCCTGGATGCTTGGCAAGCACCAGGGCTTACGTAAACAGAAAGCTCTTCTCTGGTTGGGGAGACAGACAGTGAAATAACACACATAATCCACAAAGTGGAAGTTAGAAGGTGGATATGCTACGGGGACTATAGAACTGAAGGGGTGGAATTGGAAGTACGGGTGGGGCTTAGTGTGAAAGCTGGTTGCCTCTTCAATACGGTGTTGAGAGGAGGGTGAGATGATAAATATTTAAAATCTAAAAGGGATCTCCTGGTCCCATAATCCGTAGGCCTAAAGGTAGGTACAGTTTTATACTTTTCGGTGCATGCTGCCCCGTTGCACTGGGAGTGATAATACCAATTCTCTCACTCTCACTGGTTCTCGCTTGGTCCTCTCACCCTCCCGCAATACAGGATGCCAGTAACTAATAACATACAACAAATACACAAGTCGTATGTCATTATTATTTTACTTTCTATTGTTTTGGTCATTAGTGGGGATGACTATGTGCCAACACCCCGTGGGTTTCAAACTTGGACATCCTTCTTTCTCCTGGAGGGACTTTCTGACCCCTCCTTTCCGGGTTGCCCCTCCCTTATCTTTCCTTAGAACCCTGTGCCTTGAGCCCCACATTCTAACCTCCGATTCACTTGTCTTTCTGCTTCCCTGGACTTTAAGAGCCCTGACTGGTGCATCATGTCTTCTAAAGCAGCAGTAGTTAATAAAATCCCAGAAACCATGGTTTTTAATAATCACTGATTACTATCTTCTTCCCCTCGTTAATGCAAACGTATTTTACTTCACCATTTCAGCAGCAAAACAGTGACACTTTGCCCCCAATTTGTAGTGAATCAATGAGTGAATGGATGGATGAATGGGAGTTTTTTCCATTGCCTGTTCTATTTCTAGTCCCTTGAAATCTGCTTAGCTGCCTGAGAACATAATCGTAATCTTTAGACTGAAAATCGACTTAAAAACAAACCAAAACAAAGGCACAGAGAAAGAGGAAATGAAGTAAAGGGTGTTTGTTTGATACCTCAAAATCAATTATATTCTACTTCATAAATGAATTCGATCTTGGAGTTCTACTCGTGACTGTGTTTCCACCTGAGTGCTGGTTTTCACATTATCTAGATACCCTTCTGGCCGGGAAGGCCTGTCCTAAGTGAATGGTTTTTTTTTTTTTTTTTTTTTTGGAGGGAGGGTTACATATACAAGGAATTTCCGAGTGAATTCCCACCAAAATCTATTCTAAGCCTCCAATGATTATTTTATTAATATACATTTCACATAAATTTTTATAAATCAGAATTCTATTTGGATTAGCCAAATGAATAAAATTTACTAATATTGAAATACTAATAAAGAGGTATATAATGTCAATAATTTTAATATAACTATTCGGAAAGCTGATGTGTACTTTCAGTGATGCTAATTGGGAATGAGTTTTGACTATTTAAACGCCTAAATTTAACTCATGTTAACATAACAGGAAGGGGGCAGGTAAGGAAAGACTCATAGTCACCTCTCAATTTCGGATACAGCAGCCAGGAAAGGGTGTTTGTTGTCTGAAAGTAATAGGAGCAATCTTTGATGAAAATGGTATTTTTAAACATAAAACATGGTGAGGATTGGGAGTTGACTGTAAAGTACGAAATAGAGGAGCTTGAAACAACTTAAAGATGATGTTCGTATTTATTTCTACTCCTAATTTGCAGGCTCAGCCATGGCAAGGCTCCTCCCTGGAATCAGTCAAAATAACCCAATGGCGTGCTGGGTGGAGTGTTGTTGACAAGAGGCGGTTCTGTCCTGGATGTCTGTCTGTCTGTCAATCAGCAAAGAACAAAAGGCCTTTTGTGACATTTTGCATTGGGTACTGGATTAGAAAGTATGCCATTGGTGTTTCGTATGTTTCATTCGATGTTCACCTTGAGCTTATAAGGAAGTTCTATTTATTTCAGTCAGTTCAGATTATATTAGGTCATTAAAGATTCCATTAAATATTCTTGTTGACACTGTGATTTAAAAAAAATTTATCCAAGAAGGTAAAGCCTCATGTTGTTGGATTTTGATGTTTCTTTGATGCATTTTTTTTTCCCTTGGGGAAGTTTTAATCTTACCGTGTTTTAGTGGTTCCTTGATCCTGCAGTTTATGGCTCAGATAATCCTATTTAATCAGTGTGTCAGACTAATAAACCCTCCCTCGTGCTCACTAAAATCTGAGCACAAACAGACCTGAATGAATGTGTTATCTGGTCAGCATTGCTTTTTTTGACCAATTGCTCAGAGAGTTATTGCCCATTTTGTGTAGAAAGCTGTGGGAAGATGGGAAGCATGTCTGCGTACCTCAATCTGAATCATTTGTAATAACAGATGAAGCTATGTTCAATTAAATGATGACAATAATATCAGCATTAGTAATCATGTTAACAATTAAATTTAAAAATTCATTTATTCCACCTCTACTCTATGCATGGCACTGTGCTAAGAATTATAGGTGAATCAACTCTGCAAGATAGGTATTATTTCCATTTACACCCGAGGTAATTGAGGTTCCAGAGGGTTAAATAATTTGCTGAAGATTCAGTTATTAAATGTTAGAAACAAAAAAACAGTCTGTTTTACCCCAAAGATCATACTAATCCATTGCTTACATTTCTGCTGAGAGCTGAATGGCACACACCTCCAGGTGTGCTGTGTTCTCCTGTTTTCCTATCACCACAGGGCAGGGCTTCTCAGCATTGAAACTGAGGATACAGTTGAAATGTGAACTTTGATTCTGTGGGTCTGGGGTGGAGGCCCGAGAGCCTGGGTTTCCGACGACCTCCCAGGCGGTGCCAGCATGGCCAGCCTATGGGCGGCCACTGTGGGGGACGGCCTCTGGGGCAGAGATGCTCCACATCTGGGGAAGGGGTTTTGGGAAACGTGCTCGTCAGACTTGGACTGGAAGCATTTAGGGGGACTTGTTGACCTGTAGTGTTTTCCTGTTCCTGGAAGGATCTCACATGCCCTTCTGTAGCTCCTAAAGTCAGTGCTGACTCAAGAGAGCCTCCAGTGCTGATCAGAATCCTGCCACATCCCCCACTCGCTTTGGGTAGGAAACGATTGAAGCCCTGGTGGCTGTGGCTCAGCTGGTTGGAGTGCCGTCCTGTAAACCAAAAGGTTGCAGGTTTGATTCCTGCTCAGGGCACATACTAGGTTGCAGGTCTGGTCCCTTCTAAAATTAATGAAAAAAAAAAACCAGTCCTCAGGTGAGAATTAAAAAAAAAAGATTGAAAATGATGGATCTGGCCAGTCCAGAATAAGTTAATAATGCAATACTAAAAATTGGTTTGAGGCCTGGGTGACAGGGTCCATGGTAAGGCGGAGGAGTGAGAGAACAGAAAGACAGGGAACTGAGGGGAAAGAAGAGAGCTGAGAGAAGGAGAAAGGTGAGAACACGTGGAGAAAAGCCACCAGTTGTGTGTGGTGGTGACGGACAGGTAGGGTGGTACCCGGATTGCTGGAAAGCACCAGCCTCATGTCACTGCCGAGCATCGTTGGAGGAAGCCCCTCATGTCAAAATGCCCTGTTCCTCCTTTTGTTCGGGGGCCTCAGACCACAGTTCTGATTCAGAGCGAGCTCTGAGATGGTGTACCCTGTCAGTTAGCCTCTCCTACCCACTAGCAATTTCAGGGTGAATATTTGGAGCTCCGTAAAAATAATCTTTCCTCACCCCCTGACCAGCGTGGCACAGTTGGTTGGCTGTCATCCCCACAAAAATAATCTTTCCCCTTCGCTTTAGCCTTTGACATAGCTATTCTAGAGCTTTCCTGTGTTTACCAGCTCGACTAATTCATTTGTGTAATTGGAAAGAGTGAGGTCGAATGGAGCAGTCAAATTTCATTAGTTGCTTTGTTCCTGAGAAGTGTGTGCATACGAGTAAAACACACACACACAGGGACACAACTCTCATCTCCTCTCAGGACTGTTGAAAAATGAGAGCTGCTGCTTCCTCTTCTCCCTTCCCCTCCCCTGCCCCCTCCTCCTCATCCTTCCCTGGGTTTTAAACAAGCACATGCATTGCTTTTATAATTCCTTGTTTCAAAAGACAACTAGGTGAAAAATGCCTTAGCCGGGTTCCAGAGGTAGATGCCGGGTGGAATACAGAGGGCGCCAGGTAGCTTACAAAATACAAACGCTGTTCTAAATGTGTTACTGCTTCTTCAAACCCTCCATAAAACAAAACCTTGTTGAAGGTCCTGGTAATAGAGCTAGTAACAAGGGCAACGTTTGGGTCAATGCACAATTATTTGAACGCAGTAATGAAGACATGAACCCTGATTTTGACAGTGACCAGTGAAGGCCTCATTTCAAAATGCAATAAGCCAACAGCAACTGCCGCCCCAAACTTATTTGAGTCAGGCCTTCTCAGACATCTCTTGGTAATGTGCTCTCACACGGAGCAGCTGGTTAAAAAACACCGAAACTCAGTAACACAACCATTGAAGAGTTTACGCCACCGTGTCTCCGATGGGCGTTTTCTGATGCTCACTGATGGGTTTGCTCTCACCAGCTCCTTGGTGTGTATGGGTCCATCTGGATAGAATCTGTGCAATTTATCACAAAGTTTTAAAGCACTTTCCCAGATTATTGATTCATTAATTTCTGGGTTTCCAACCTACAATCTATGGCAGTTTTCCAAAATTGTTTTTTAGCCTGGTAGTTTACAGGAGAAGAGTGTGATGTTTTAGTTACAGTTATTTCACTATTGATCATTGCTCTGTATTTTAAGACTTTGTGGAGAAAGCTAATAGGAGCGACAGAAGATTGCAGTGTTTATTGATATTTACAGAGCCTTTGACTTCGTGGATAATAGACTTTGTGGTCTATTACCTGTTATGGCCTATTATCATGAACTTCTCATTGAACCCAAGCTTCTAATGCTTCCCCAGAGCTATTTCTTTGTGGCATTCGCTAGTTAGCATCAGGCCGGGACCTCTCACGAAGGATGAGAGATGAATTTAGTACCCTTTCTTCTACATTTGGTTCTAAATGACTTGCTTTGGGGTCACTTGGATGCATGTTCCTCACTATACAGAACTAAAATATAAGTACTTCATTGTTTTCGATGTAGATACCTTGGTTCAATTTTTTCCTAACCCCGAAGGACTTAAGACAGGGGTGTCAAACTCATATTCACTGGGGGCCACATCAGCCTCGTGGTTGCCTTTAAAGGCCCAGAAGTAACTTCAGCTCCTTACCAGTTAAGGAGTCGTCCCATTTATCCAGTCCTGAAATTACAGTTGGCCCTTTGAAGGCACCCACGAGGCTGAGGTGGCCCCCGGTGAATGTGAGTTTGACACCCTTGACTTGAGAGTCAACCCCTTTTCATTGTTCTGTAGAGTCTGGAGGAAAAGCCCTGGAGATAAACTATCTGAAAGTCTGAATCAAGATTTTTAGTATATGTCCTCAAGAATATACTTTATTTTTTATCATTCATCTCTATATGGTTTGTATTGGTGGTCAATTTATGAAGTTCATTCATCACATTGCTTTCTCTCGTATTCTAGGAAACACATAACAATTAGGGTGAAATTAGCCTACTACTATTAGATACTAGTTGAAATTATTGACTCATTGGTGTTATTATTGGTTTTATTTATAGCTTTCTGCCCTAAGAGCTACAAGCAATTTTATTCCAAATTTTTGAATCGGAAAAATTAAGTTTGAGACGTTTTATATTAAATTTGCCTCATTTTTCTAGAGAATATATTTGTGGGAAGAAATACAGGAGCTTATACTTTTGAATCAATATTGGGCCTGGCCAAGGTTTTCATTTAAATAGTGATTATTTCTCTTTTCTTTCTGCCCAACATAAAACTGGACATGTAGGAATGTTACAGACCAGGCAGGGCAGACTTTCCCCTTCATACATGACCTCGAACTGTCCACCCAGACCCCAGTGGATTCTACGCGTGTCTTGTTTCCTATGGGCCCCGCGTGTGAAGTTCCTACCTGTATTCGTCCACCCGGTGTTTACTGAGCACCTTTGATACACAGCACGCTGCTCCGGCTGCGGAGACCGAGTAACGCAGGCCACGGCTGAAGCCACGGCCCTCACAAGGGCTCCAGTGCGCCACGTGTCAGGCAGGGGGTGCAAAAAAAAGGGCAAATAGAGGAGAAGGAATGGCGGGGTCTGGGAGTCGAGAAGAGCCTCTCTTTAAGGACACAGTGAAATGAAAACGTAAGCAGGAGGGGATTTGGTGGAAGAGCAGTTTAGTCCAAGGGATCAGAAAGCGCCGAGGCCCTGTATCTTAGGGGGCCACCGTGGCTGGCGTGGAGGGGAGAAGGAGAAGGAGATGGATGAGGAAGGTGGTTAGAACAGAAGTTGTATCGGGCCTTGCAGGCCAAAGTGAGGAATTGAGAGGAGGCCGAACATGACCTGACCTGGGCTTCAAAAAGGCCTGACAGCTGTGTCGCGCAGGGAGACCCGTGAGGAGGCCAGTAACAGAGTCTACGTGAGAGACAGCGGGGGTTCCGAGCAGGGATTTGGTAATTGGGGGTTTTACGGATTTGTTGGATGCTGTGTTCTCTGACGTGGTGTCTGGAATCCCAGCTGTAAGGAGACTTGCGACTTCTCAGGTTAATTTTGGAGCCCTGCTGTCTGCTGCAGTAGTATTTAGCCAAGTGTGATGCAGACGGCTCCATTGTTACAAGGAAGATCCTTTGGCCTGGCCCTGACTTCTGTGGCGTAATCGGCCCAGGAGGCCCAGGAGGCCCAGAAATGTGAGATTATCAACTCCTCATGCAATTGGGCCAGACATCTGGAGCCCACGCCTCAGATCCCTGCAGGCCGGATTGAGAATGTATTGTGAGCTTGGTAATGAGAACTGCATGAGCTCACCATATTTGCCGGCACTTTCCACATGGGACGCTTCCAGCAAGCTGTCACGTGTCAGCCTTATCAGGGGCTTCACGCAACTCTCTGGCATGTTCGGATTGATTTTCACATTACAGAACCTTCTGGGTAAACCTGAATTTTAGCCTTAGATTAGGGATTATAAATACCAACATATGGACCTCGAGTTTTCTTAAACTTGTGTCCGCATGATCCCCAGAGTGTGAAGCTGTGTGCTTAGCAGAGGNACATGGGACGCTTCCAGCAAGCTGTCACGTGTCAGCCTTATCAGGGTGCAACTCTGATAAGCCTTAACAGCCTTATCAGCCTATGCAACTCTCTGGCATGTTCGGATTGATTTTCACATTACAGAACCTTCTGGGTAAACCTGAATTTTAGCCTTAGATTAGGGATTATAAATACCAACATATGGACCTCGAGTTTTCTTAAGCTTGTGTCCGCATGATCCCCAGAGTGTGAAGCTGTGTGCTTAGCAGAGGAGAAAGGGGATCTGACTTTCTAAGGCTCTGCTGCTGTCTAATTTGTTAACGAGTGAGGACTCTCTGCTGACAAACGATGTGATGAAACAGATCTCCTTGGCTTCCAAAACAGAGAATGGTGCTTTAAGATGAGGCAGCGAGGACTGAAGCATGACGCAATGGCCAGTAGTGGCTTTCTGTCTTGCTTTCTTTCTCTATATTGCCTCCTTCATCGCCTCACCCTCAGTGGCTTCTGCTGAGGAGTGAATACTCCAGCGGCCTTTGCCATTGCGTGCGCTTGCACCAGAGTCAGAGTGTGAATGTCCTTTAGGGTTCAGAGTGTCCCGCTGTGTCACACATGCAGCACGTGCACTCTGTGTGTCCCCCAAATGACAAGTCTTCATGGCTCTGTGGCAAAGCAGGGCGGCACTCCGCGGTGTGTCCTACAAGCACGTCTTTACTGTTTGCCACCAGTGAGTGAGTTTTTCCAGTTTTACGCTGTACAATAATGAGAGGCGGTACTGCTCGGAACGTCTTTGTATAAACTACTTCATTGCATTTGGATCTTTCACATTTTTTTTCCAATGGAAAGTTTCCCGGATGTAAAATTCCTGGACTAATTTGCCCTAAGAGATTTTGAAAAACTGACTATTTGCTAGATTGTCTTTTCAGAAGAAGTTGAGCTGATGCTCCATGCCATATGATGGATAATATTCCCTCTTCATCACCATAATGTGAAGGGGAAGCACGTGGGCAGTTTAATAGATGGGGCTCACCCTATTATTAAAATCTTATTATCATCGTCTCTGGGGTTAAAATAGGATGCTTGTAAACTTGGGATATGAACTCAGGGCAGAGGTAGAGTGGCAGCTGCCCTGAAAATGGCTCTCTGGCTCCTAACTCTTACTTTTCAGCTTCCTTGGCCCATTTTGCAAGATGCATCCTGGCCAACTGGAAGCTCCAGATACTCCACCGGGCTGTTGCTTTGTGGAGAAGTTCCGCTGCTGGGCAGAAGAGGGCACTGTTTGTTTGTACCAAGTCAGGACAGACCTGTCTGACCCATTTAGAGAGAGCCATAGGGGCCCTGCCTGAGACACACATCCCTTCACTTTGGGGTCCGATGACTGCTGTGCTGGCGGCCTGCGCTCCATCCATGCCTCACAAAGTCTGTTAAGCATTCAGTTTGCTGCTATTCACGGAGCTCAGAACTCCAGCTGCCTCAGGGGAGACCACTGGCGTCACTGATGCAGCTGACACCAAGGACTGGGCACGGAGGCCAGCACCTGACCCAAGAGGGAGTGCTGGTTTTCCCCAGGAGGCACCCCAGCTTGGCTCAGTGCTTGCAAGACTCTGGGAAATCACGAGGTTGAGATGGATTCGCTTTCAATGAGTGGGGAAGGCCAGGGACTTAGAGGGGCTGGAAGAGCAACCAGACTGGGGATGCAAGTTCATTTTTGTTAAAAGTGGGAAGTGCTACCAAAGATTTGCAGGTCAACTACATTTCTTCTTTTTTTTTTTCGCCTTTAAAATCACCTAGGGCATGCACAAGTGCATTACTAGTGTGCAAAGTTAAATCTTAACACAGAGCTGAGCAACCCTTAAATTCTCCCCTTTACCTTCTTCTTCCACTCACGCTCCTTCCTGGCGTCACTGATGGAGTTTGATGACTCCATGGGCATGTGTAGGTTCATGTCCATACATTTTTTCACTACACAGGTGAGTTCTTATCACACATGCTTATCCTGCATAATGACCTGTGATGTGAATGATCATGAATTGATTAGCCACTATACTCACAGGGGACATTCAGGTGGTTTTCAGTTTTCACATTGCAAGTAATGCAATGGGAACGTCTCGTGTGTGTGAATTTGTGCACAGGCTCAGTCGTTTCTGTAGAATGAATGCCAGATGTAAAATGGAAGGGTCGAATTTTATGTGCATGTACATTTTTTATAGATGTAGTCCAATTGCTCTCCCAAAGGGAGGCTCTGACTTCTGAAGGCCATTGGTCTGAATCAGGTGGTACCACAGGCAGCTGGCTCCGCAAAGATGCAGCCCAAATCACAAACACTTCTTTCTAACTGCTGGTAATTTGTTCCCTAATTGAGGACTTATCTCTCCCCACTGCACACTGCAGGGGCTGTCTCTGTCCAGCTGTGGGCTGGAGGGGAGAGATTTCATCTCCAGTCCAAGAGGCCGGTGTGACTGCAAGGGACAAAGTAACCGTATAGGTGGTTCAAAGCCAGGGGAATGTCCTAGGGAAGGTGTCCCCACACGCAGACCTCTGAGAGACCCAAGAGGAGCCTCATTCAGGAAAGAGGCTGCTCAGCACCTGCTGAATCAGCAGGGACTTCATTTTTAACTATCTGTGGGGCCCCGAAGTGCAAGGGCACGTCTCGGCCACAACAGAACTGTGCGAGCCCCTCCTCTCCTCATCCCACATGTCCTCTTCTCCCGCTTTCATGACAGCAAGTGTGGGCCAGCTGAGCTGCAGGGCAGAGAGCAGGAGGACTGGACCACTGTCCCCCCTCCACTGGCCCAGCTATGGGAGCTGGGGAGAAAAGATCCCTGCTCAGTGGCAGAGGGGCTCTCAGAGGCCTGATCTTCATAAGAGATTGGAGAGTCAGATTCCTGAGCTGAGCCTGTGGTGGAGCACAAGCCCCTGTCACCTGAGAGTTGCTAGGGAATCCAGCACTTGTCCCAACCCGCATTCATACTCAGCCTTGCACCGCGGAGTGGATAAAGCGTGGTTCTCAATCTTCCTGCACTTCTCTGCCATGGGGGAACTTTTCAAAAATCCCAAGGCCCAGGCCGTGCTCTAGAACAAGTAAGTGCGGATAATTGAGGGGGCAGCCCAGGCCTCAGAATCGTGAAAGCTCCCCACGTGATTTCAGTGTGCAGACAGGCAAGAGACACCGATGAAGTTGCACTTTGATCAGAATCAAGAGACCGTTCCCTACACAGGAAAGAGTTTGTTTTATGTGCTAATCCCACGTCTTCATAATCCGTGAACTTCTTTGAGAGCTGGTAGACAAATGACAGATTGAAACTTTAAAAATACTTTTATCATCTGTTACTTAACTCTACAAAAGATACTCTTTTAAAGACATGTAGAGACTAGAATGTCAACGGTGTGCACCATTGAAGGCTGAGAAGGGTGTCTACAACCCAAGCTGTCAGAGTGGGAAACTGCCTGTGCATTTTATAAATAGGCTGTAGTGCGATGTGCTTTTGCTTAAGTTTATAACAGGACCTACTCGACTTACCAGTGTGTATCCAGCTGGGTGAAGGTTTGAATGTCACCAGGCTCTGGGAGCACTGCAGAAAGTTTGGGCTGGTCTGGCTGTCTTGCTTTAATAGCAAGAAGAAGAAGCTTGGAGAACATTGCAGCTTGGCAGAAAAAAAAAGAGATTTGCTTGTGATTTTCTTTTTTCATACCGACCTCCTCCCTCACGGTATTTATTGATCCCCCAGAGCTGAGTGTTGGGACTGACTGCACAGAATCACTTCGGGAGCCTGCAGGAAGGATTGGTTTCCTGGCCCAGCCCAAGGCCTCCAGAACCAGTTGTTCTGGGGTGAAGCTGGGCACCAATATTTTATTCAGAGCTCACAGGTGGCTCTGAGGCCCAGCCAGGTTGGGGTGGTTCTGGCAAATGCCAGCTGGTGATGAGACCTTGGACTAAGTATAAAACCTGCAGTGGAGAGAGATAAGTCCTCAATCAGGGAACAAAGTTTTAGCTGTTAAAAAAGTTATTAATGACTGTGGCCTATGTTTTTGCAGAGCTGGCAGCCTACGGTACCATCCGAGAGATTCCTCAGCGAATGTTTTGTCATTGTAAGGGTCTTTGATAGGGTTTCCTGCCTTTCAAGGAGTGGGGGGTGGGGGTCCCATGCAGAATTTCGTTGATGTTTTCTTCATCTGGTTGTATGTTGGAACGATTAGTTTAGGGAATAGGACAGAGGCAGAATCCTGGGCTCAGCCATCCTATGGGGCATGAACTCCCTTCACACCTTTTATGAATCTTTCATCATCTTTCTCCAGTAAACACAGGGAGAGCGGACTAGACTTAGAAGCCAGGCAGCTATAACATGAAATCCTGGTGTGGCTGCCCATTAGCTGAATTTAGCCAAGTTCCCTAACCTCTGTGGGCATCAGTGAATTCATCAGACAAGTGGGGCTTGCTCCTTGCTGGTTTTGTGAGGACTAAATGAGCTAACACATCTACCCATGCATGCAGCTCTGCTGACCACCTTCTATTAATGGATGTCCCAGGCTCCTGGGACACAGCCATGACTGCTCAGCAATAGCCAGAGATCAGAGAATGGCCCAGTCAGTAAGTTTCATGGGCTCTCAAATCCATAAGAAGTGCTAAAATGTTTCTGGAAATGTTCTAAGACAGAGAAAACTGTAGTTACAAGAAGCCGTCTCAGGGAGTGTTTGCTGTGGTCGGGAGAAATTCTTTTGTCAGCTGCCTGGAACGGGAATGGAGTGGAAGAATGGGGGCGTTGATAGGTGAGACCACACGTTCCTTTGCCTGAGACAGCCTCAGCAGGTGCCTGTTGTGACAGCACCCCTCAGACCTGGGCCGGGGCGGAAACGAAATTGAACGGCTGGCCTAGGCTGGCCTATCGAAGGACCACGGTCCAGTAGCCGTTAGTGGTCCCCCAACCACCTCCCGGTGGAGCGGAGGCTGCACACCACGGGCTGGAGCAGAACCGCTTGGATGCGGCAGCAGAGGCTGAGCCTTGCCCCTCACACCTTTCCCCACTGGGCCCTCTGTCCTTCTTCCAAATGCACGTGGAACAGAACAGGAGTTTGAAGAAGCACTAATGGGCTCCTGACTCAGGCCAGCCCCTAAGAGACAGGAGGGGCGAGTCATTTCTCAGGAAGGGAGGCAGGCTAAGCACCAGGAAGTCCAGACGTTCGCCTTCGTCACTTCATCACTGTTCAGCCTGTGTCGGACTCACGTTTCTCACTCACTTCTAGCCAGCATCAGGGTATCTGCCTCTCTCAGGCTCCTGCTCTCTTTTAATCACCCACATGCTGGCAAGGTGATCGCTACACTGAACAACTGGGTTTAAGATTCAAGTAAGTCCTGAGTGATTTCCCAGGAGATTCTTCTGTGAGTTGCAGTCAACACATTCTCAGACACCTTCACGCGCTGTAGTCCTTCCCTTGTTTCAAGAGTTTCCCAGCTACCTGAGGCTGCTGGGCGAGTACGGTGTAGCTGTATGAGTAAGGTGTGGCTTTGGCGTAAGGTGCACGAGGTTCTGTGACAGAAATGGGGGCACGAACGTGTGGCCTCTCCTCTGTGCTGTCTGTGCTCAGTCCCTCGGTGACCTCCTCTGGTGTCATGGATTCATGTCATCTCCACGTGGGTGACCCCTCAGTTCCCGGCCTCTGTGTTGGCCTCTTTCCCAAACCCTAGATTTGTATATATGGATGCATGTCTGACATTCTCTCTTTGGTGTCTAACAGGCATTTGGAGCTCAGTATGTCCAAATCAGCCTCTTCATCTTCTTCCTGGTCTTTTTTTCCTGAAGTCTTCTTCACCTCATGGCCTGGGAATTCCATTCATCCAGTTGCGCTGCAGGCAAAGAATCCCAGAGCCATCCAGACTTCTCCCTTCCACTCACGCCCCAGTATCCGATTCTGCTGGCTCTCCGCCTTTACACTGTGTCCACAGTTCAACAACTTTGTATCACCTCCTTTGCTACTGCTTCGCAGGGAGATGCATGTCTTGTCTAAATTATGTCAATAGTCTTCTAATGGATAGTCTTTTTTTCTTTCAGTTTCTTTTTCCTCTCAGTTGTCTTAGAGTTGGGAGAAATCCTATTACACAGAATTCAGATCATGTAACTTTTTCTTTGTTCAGAATCCTCCAGTGGTTTCACAGTTCCCTCGGAGTAGGAGCCAGAGTCCTTACAATGACCCGAAAGACTCCAAATGACCCACCCTCTCTACCCACCCCCACCTGGCCCGTTCCCCCTCTCTGGGGCCCTCCACACAGGGCCTCTGTTCCTCCCCGGCTCTGCCAGCCACATTGCCTCCTTGCCCCTCAGAGAACGCAACCTGCATTTCCACACGCTGATCCTACCAGGCCAGCTCCCACCCGGGTCCTTGCCCTGGCTCTTGCCTCCTTCCGGAATGCTCTTCTCCGGCATGCTCACCGGGCTCATTTCCCTCACCTCCCTGGTGTCCTTACTCAGAGGCCCCCTGTAGGGCGACACCGGCCTCCTCTCAACTGGACGCGCACGTCTCTCTCCTTTTTCCCTTCCCTGCTTTTTGTCTCTCTCGGCTCTGGTCATCATTTCATGCATTTTCTATTTCACTTATTATATATATAGTTTGTTTAAATAAAATGCCCTTGTTCCTCAGTTTGAATGTAAGCTTTGAGGACAGTGATTTCTTCCTTCTTAATCTGTCTGGATAACTGCTCACAACAGTCCTGTCTGGAAAAGCATCTGACACTCAGTGGTCCTGCGAATCTTTTTGCTGAGGAAACGGATGAGTCCTGCTGACGTCAGCTGAGACTCGGTGGACAAGGCATCGGCAGTGGGACTTAGTGACAAGCGTCATAAGTGGTGTATTTTTCTGTTAGTCTTAATTTTCCTACTTCGAATGAATTAAAGGACCTTCAAGGGTTCTCTTGCCGGCTGGCCCAACCTTTCCTTTTGGGTGGGCTCAGGGCCCTTTCAGGATTGTATCATGAATACATGGGCTATTTTTGTTTTGATTTGAGATGCAGCAGGGAGCTAATATGAAAGGAAACCTTTCTTCTTTTCTTTTCCTTGTTATAGAATCTCTGATCTGCTCTTTGGGTCAGCGGAGCCTGCCAGTCCCCTCGGAGCACTGCCGCGGTCTGCCCTGGCCCCCTTAGGCATGCGGGCATGAGCTGGGCTGGCAGTGTGCCTTGGGCACAGAGCGCGTCTCTCCTTTTGCCACGTTTCTGCCTGCCTACCGAAGCCCCTGTCTCCCCTAAGTTTGCCGGCCTCTTGGAAAGGAGCAGCAGATGAGTTCGGACGAGGGGCTTAGGGGCCTTTGGGTGGAAAGGGAATGGGTCTCTCATCTAGAGACAGCTAGCAGCGTTACCTGTGAAGGGACAGATGGTGAATATTTGGGACTTGCTAGCCCAAGGGACTTGGGTCTCTGTCCCTAAACTCAAAAAGCAACTCTGCGGTTATAACATCAAAGGAGCTGGGAACAATACTTCAGGAAGTAGGCCTGGTGGTACTCCAGGAAGACCGTATTTATAGACACTGAAACATGCCATTCATTTCACTTTCCTGCGTCATGAAATACTCTTTTGATGTGAGAAGTTTAGCCATTTAGAGACATAAGAATCATATTTGGCTCACAGGTTGCATGGAAGCAGACGGTAGTGCCTGTGGTTTGTTGATTGCTGTTCTACTCCTGGATTTTCAAGATAGAAGGTGGCCCAGGGTCCTACTGGTTGAGGGAAGGACCCCCACACCCCAGCAGGGAGGAAGGGGTGCTGTGCTCTGAGAAACACTGGCCCACGTTCGCCTGTGAGAGGGAACCGTGACCTGGGCTCCAGGTGTGGGGCAGCCTTGCACACTGTGCAGGGTTTGGCAGCTTGGGAACAATGACAGTCTTAGATGCCTCCCGCCCTGGTCAGTGGGGCCAGTGATAAGACCGCCCAGTGGTCTGGTCGCATCCTGCTGTTTCTCTTGGCTGGGCATTTGGAAAATGGACAACCCCTTTGGAAATCTTTGTACAATTTGGGATAGGGCTGGGGAAGAATTCCTCAGGGGAGTCTAGCCTAACTAGATTTCCTGAGAGTGTCATTACATTGGGTCAGGCTAACCCTGTTTGCAACCTAAGTCGGTGACATGGGTCACATCTGTTGTTCTTACCTCATTTCTCTTTGGTCCCCAGAGTCCCATACCAGTGCCTCCGGAGAGCTCAGTGAGTCATGAGTGAAGTTTCAGAAACAGAAACCACCGCCCATTCCTTGGCAATGGTGTTTCAAGGATTTCTGGGATTAAAAGGAAAGTTTAAATAGGTATTGAACTACCGTGTTCAGGTGCTCTGGACCATCACAAATGTTCCTCATGGGCTTTCAGCCTCCTGGGAAGGTAGATATGGGTGTTTATAGGTGAGAGGTAACCTGCCCGCTGTCTTAGAGCTGAAAAGTGGTGGAGTCCAGTTTTGAACCCGGCTCTCTCTGGCTCTTCTCTGTCACTGATCTTCAAATCAGAATCCATCTGTCATTTACCTGGCTCTTTGTCTGCTCATACCAATTAATATAATTAGTTTGTAGACTTCGATTAGATACTTTAAAATGTAGTACTTTTTGCCCACAGGAGTGGGCAAAAGTGGGTTTACTGTTGTTCATGTGGAAAAAGACACACAGGCTATGATTATTACAATGGCTTTATTAGCTCTGTATTTCATGTACTCACAACTGTAAACCTATTTTTGGCCCGCCCCTGTATGTTCTTTCATAAGGGCGAATTCTGTTTTCCTAGCCGACCTGAAGTCTCTCTCAGAGCATCACAGACCCAGGTTTGGGATCTACGTGAAGGATCCCCTAGCCCCCCAGGGTCACTGAAACACCTTTGCTTTACATTCGAACACTGAGAGCGTAAGATGCCTCTCGTCTCCGTTTTCGTAAACGAGTCACTCTCACTGTCTTCAGCTGGTGACCGCAGACCAGACTGCGCACCTTGGGGCCTGCCTTCCTTCCCTCTCCCTTCCTCTCCCTTCTCCCTTGTCCCCTCTTACCACGGTGTTTGAGCCCAGGGACAGGGAGGCCATAGTATGGTGAGGTGGCCGTGCAGTTACAGATGTGATGATGTGTCCTTCTTTAGGAACTAGAGAGAAGATGCTGTCCAGACAGAGTAGCTTGGCTGTGCCCTGGATTTCCTGGACCGCAGCAGTGGAAGGTGTGGCGCACCTGGACAGTTTGCAGGCTGCTGACCGGGAGGGGTTCGTACTGCACACTCGATGTCATGCCTTCTCCTCGGACAAGATATTCAGGTAGGACCCTCCAACACCAAGTGTCTGTACATAACAGTGCTAGAGGGATGTTCATAATGCATTTCATGAGAACCATTAAGGACTTACTGAGAACATAAGAACTGTCCCCTTTGGAGGGGACTGGGAATGTTTTTGTGCACCTCCATGTGACAGGTGACAAAGGAAGCACAGTGGGTTGAGATGTCAGTTTCTGACCCCTCCTCACTAGGAAACTGGCGAAAACACCTCCTTCGACAGTATGGCCAGGGACCTACTTCTTGCTGGTGTGAATCCCGGCAGCGTTTCACACTATTCTCGCTGCACGTGGTACAGTTTTTCTTCAGGGACCTTTCACTGAATGTGGATAGTTTTAAGTTTCTGTGTTCACTCCATCCTTTCTTTTGCATCTCTTTTCACTTTCCAGGTATCTTTTGAACTGGAGTGTCTTTTGATCTCTTGCACTCCAAGGCAGGGAGAGGTTTGAAGGCCAGGAGCAGACGTGGAAAATAGACCTTGCATTTGCACAGCCCTGTGGTGCTTCCTGCACGCTGCTGCTAGGGCTCCCCCGGCTGCCCCGGCTCAGACCTCTGCCTGCCGCTCAGCCTCTCCTTTCCGTTCGCGGTGCTGCTGCTGGTGGCCACGGAACTGCCACGCAGAGGACTGGACTCGCGGTCAGAGCTCAGCATGGGCTAGTTGAACCTGACCCTCCCCGGTTCTTCCACAGAACTCTGGGAAAGCACGAAGCATGTGAGGCTGCACATGGGGACTCTCCGCCCGTGCACATGAGAAGGGCGTTCACTTTGGACCTGGCGGGGGTGCCTTGCTGCAAATGCTGCCTATGCACGTTCAGGTGGCCAGTCCTCCCCATGTACCCAAGGTCATTTAAAGGAGACAGAGAGACGAAACTAGAATATATATCAAGAAATGGCAGGATTCTGATGAACAACCAATTAAAGCAGACAGATGGCCGACACACACTTCTGACTTTCTTTAGATTATTTTGAGGAGTTATTTTTATAGCACGTGAGGCAATGGCTCACAGCAGGTGCTAGTCGCCCTCGTTCAGAGTGTGTCTAATGGAGCCTTAGGCAGGGAAGCAGGGATACTGGCATTTTATTTTGTCATTTTCCTATTAAGATGTCAAACATACTTTTGAACAGCATTTGTAATGATTTCAGGGGACAATTTATCAGCTTTCATCTTGGGGCTGCTGACACGTTCACTCAGATTAGAACATCCTTTTCACGTCTTTTCTAAACCAAGTGTTTCGTGGAAGGAATGTCAGGGGTGTTATTCTTTTCAAATTATAAAAAGTAAGTGGAATGCGGGTCTTGTGTGCTCTTTATTACCAGGCACAGTAGTGACGTGAAATTACTTAACTGCAAACCTGAGCTCTGGGAACCCCGCTCCAGGTATGCCGCTGAAATAACAGGGGTGCCAGATTAAGACAGGCTCGGTTTCTGGGAACTTCATTTTGGCATCGGGAGAGAGCTTTTAAATAACGAGGCGGAGAAGGGTGATCAGAGGGAGACAGTGTCGGAAGAACTTTGTTAAATTCTGACAGTTTTACCAGTTAGGACTGTGACCCTTTATGCTATCAGGTACTGCCCTGAAAAGTTGCAGTAAGTTTCTATAAAGAATAAAGAAGCAAATGGAATGATGGGTAGGAGAGAGAAACACAAAAGCAGAAAAATAGTTACAAATGCAGGAAAACAGGGGGAAGGGACTCAGGAGGAAAAGGGGAAAAGATCACAGAGGGTAATTCAGGAACATTACCCTATTCCTGGGGAATAAATTCTCGGGGATAAATTAGTACCACCTGAGATTTATGGGGTAGAGAGTTGATTGAAAAATGAGTTGGTTGAAATAAATACCTGGAAGGAAATACAGGGCTCTTCCAGGCTTAGTTTTTACTAACAGCCTGAGTACTAATTTGAGTACTAAGAACAGTAGTCTAAACAGATACTGAAACGAAGCACTGAAATTGTCGGAGTATGTCCAGAAACATGCCCCGTCTCATTATCATGGTGCCTCACAGTTATTCTTGTACACCCTTCAGATGTCCCCACTGTGCCTACTCTGGCAGTCGGGTGATTGTCCTCCTTCATCACCATGTATCAGTGTCTCCCCCTGAATATTTTGCCTTTTCTTTGTACATCTCATTGAGCAATGCTTGCACAATTCACTTGTACTATTACATGGGAGAGATGACAGAATACAGAGTTAAAGATTGGGGTATGAAATTTATCTTGAGGAATGGTAGCCTCTTCATTACAGTCAGGCTATGATTTTTGAATAGTATTTGAAGACAATGAACAATTTAGTAATCAGAATGTTAGCATTGGAGGGTGCTGTGGAGCTCATCTGTCTTAAAATCTTTAAAAATCTTTTTTAAAGATTTTGTTTACTTACTTCTACATAGAGGTGAAGGGAGGGAGAAAGAGAGGGAGAGAAACATCAATGTGTGGTTGCCTCCTGCATGCCCCCTCCTGGGGACCTGACCTGCAACCCCGGCATGTGCCCTGATTGGGAATTGAACTGGCGATCCTCTGATTCTCAGGCCAGCACTCAACCCACTGAGCCACACCAGGGTGGGAGCTCATCTATCATAAGTATATTATTTTATAGACTAATTTCCACTACATAAGAACTTTCTGACTTTGTGTTGGCACTGGGCTCTCCACTGGGATCCAAAGATAAAAAAATGCAGGCTCCAGGCAGACAGGACGTACCCAAGGTTATGTGTTAAGCTCGATTTCTTCTCTTTGATCCACTCTCCACGTCTCCACTTGGCTCTACATTGTGGATGCTGACGTTAGGGATATCATATCAGCGTGAATTCTAGTGTTGCGGATTCTAATTGAGATTAGCTGTGGGGAACACTGGAGATCAGAGCGAAGGGAGGAGAGTGAGGTCAGGATAGTCCTCTTCCTGGCTCCTTCCCTCTGGGGTTGCCATGGGCCCGCTTCACCCCTGGGCCACCAGGGAGCCCTCCCCACACGGTTTCCCCTCTCCGGGTTCTGGGACATGCTCCCTCCCCTGGCCCCTGGGGCTGTGCGTGGCACAGTTACCAGCCCCTGGTGCTTCCTCATGCCTGTGCTTCCCTACCCTCTGCCCGCATCTTTGTAAACACGTCTTTAATTAAACTCTCCCTAAACGGCCCAATTTAGCATGCCATCTGTTTTCTGGTGGGGCCACGAGGGATATATAAGCTACGGAATGACTTTCAGTTTACGTAAGTTGTAATATCCCCTGAGATGTTTGTAAACTGATTTTTATTTAAGGCTCACAAAGTACTGACTGTCGGCAGAACTTAGCCATTCTGAGGCCACCCGTAGCCCAGAGGATTGCGGTGGGGACCAGAGGGCGGAGTCAAGACCGCGATGTCTCTGGAAGTTCACATTCAGTTCGCTCACCTTGGCGTTGAAACAGTCTGTGGTGCAATCACATTCTTTGATTCTGAGTTCTATCAAGATGATCTCTATTTGGCGACAGATACATTTTCTCTGTTTCTACAGTAAACTTTACGGCAAACGGCGAGTCACGGCGTTTTGACGGAATCTCCCAGCGTGACTGACAACGAAATGGGACAGCGCCGGCGCAGAGCCGTGAAACGAAGGGCGCCTTCGGAGGACCACGGAGACCTTGACGCCTGCCCTGCCCTCTAGGGTTCTGTGAATGACCAGCTTACAGGTAAAAACCAACAACAGAGCTGGTTGTGGAGTTTAAGACTTTGATTCTTGTTCAGACTGTACTTTGGTGGAGGATATCAATGCTTTAAACTATTGGTGATTAAACATGGCCTCAGTTGGGCGTGGTTTAGACCTTTCTCAGAAAGTTTTGACTTGGGAACAGATAGAGAGCTGAGTGGGTTGAATCCCTGCATCGGTGTGTAAGTGAGAGAGAGAGGGACCGTGGGGGCAGAGAGAAGACACTTTCATGTGGGGAAAATGCATATTATAAATATTCCCATCTTGGAAATGAGATAGGGTGTGGGAAACATTTGAGAAAATGCTCAATTACAGAAGCAGGTGTAAGGGATGCCTATAGGGAAAGCAATGAAACGGGAACCACCCATTTGGTCAGTCCCAGCCTTTGGCAGGACATTATGCATGAGAACACCTTCCAGTGAGCAGGACTCGGCAGAGAATTAATACCAGTGTTCTTTGACTACATATTGTATGCTAGGCCGTGCCCTGAGTATTCTACAGTTATTAACTCACTCGATCTTCATAACAGTTCTGTGAGGAAGATGCTGTCACAGGTCCCGAGTTAGTTTCTCAGGGCTCTCACAGCTGTGTCACCAGCTGGGCGGCTTAAACAACAGACAGTTGTAGTCTCAGAACATAGCAGCTGGAAGTCTGGAACTAAGGAGCTAGCAGGGTGCGGTTCCTTCTTCCTGTGGGCTGCAAAGGAGACCCTCTTCTGGCACTCTCTCCTGGCTTCTGGTAGCATGAGACATTCCTTGACTTGTAGGTGGCCCTCTTCCTATGTCATGCGGCCTCCCCTCTTACTGTCTCTGTGCCCAAATTTCCTGTTTTTACAAGGACACTAGTCGTATTGAACCTGGACCCATCTCATCTTGAATTGATCATCCGAGAAGACTCCACCTGTTTCACAGGCCCTGAATCTTAGGACTTCAATGTCTATTTGGAAGACATAATTCAACCCATAAGAGTACCCATTTTAAACACAGAGAAACTGAGGCACAGAGAAGTCAGCTAAATTGCTCACCAGCACCGAGCCAGCAAGTGGTGCCAGCAGAGCGCATGCCCCTGACATCACACTGTGCCCTCTCTCATAAAGGAGAGCCAGGTGTGGAAAGGTGGGTGACCGCCCAGCCAAATGGTTGCTAGGGGGTGTGTGATGGAAAGGTCTTGGCATCTTCTGCCCTAAAACAGGGGTGGGCATGGTCTAAGCCTTATAAAATGGTTTCCCATGGAGATTTATACAGGCAGTCTCTAAAGACTTGTCTGTTTGACTTCAGATGACTGGCCCCGGAGAAGAGCATTACCATTCATTTTACTGGCTGCTCTGCTCTTTACCTTGAAACTCCTGATGCTCGTTCACAATGAGTGACCATTGTTTTTTCACACCTCCTGGTTTTTTATTGAAATATACTTTTCACCTAGTAAAATGCTCATGTGCTAAGCTTATAATTTGATGCATATTGATCAATACACACACACACACACACACACACACACACACACATATATATATATATATATATATATGTTAACCGTGGGATCGAGGGTCTTTCACATTATTTTCCACCCTAACCAGCAGTGGCAGGCCTCAATTGGAGAAAACTTTGAGCACTTGCCTAATTGTATTGTTTTATGGAGACAATGAAAGAAAGTGGTTCATAAGCCAGACCTGATTTTGTTTTTCCTTGTTTTCATGATCTAAAGGTGTTTTTCTCCTTTGGCCTGCATGTTGTTTTTTTTTAGTTTACTCTTATCAATTATCTTTCTTTTACTCCTTTTTATTAGGTCTGTCCCTAATTGGAGATGGTCCCTTAGGAGCTCGCCTGGGTACCTCTGGTGCCATTCAGTCCTGCCTGATGGGGGTGTCTGAAGGATCATCACAGTAACCTTTTTCTCCTGCTGATCTAAACGCAGTAGGGTTCGGAAAGCGAGAGAGAAGCTTCCAGAAAGATGGGGAAGGGAAGGTCTAAGAGCGGCAGCTGGTGGGTAGAGAAGCGTGGCGCTGCCCGCTGCTTGCCAGCTCTCTGCCTGGTGCCGTTCTCCCATCTCCTGTGGCAGCATGGCCTACGGGGCGGGACACACACCGCTGGTCCTGACCACATCTTCCTGGCCACGGAGGCGGCTTGAAGCCATCCCTACCGAATCCCCACCGAGTACAGCAGCAGTGCTGGCGGTTGGGGTTCGGAGTAAACTCGTTCTTCAGTTTCCTTTTTCTCCCCCACACTCCTCCAGGAGTGATGGACTTTCAGTGGTTGAGGGAAACTTCTGAGGTCACGTGGAGACTTCTGGAAGACAACTGGACTCATGGCTTCTTAAGGTTGCTTCCAACTCTGTGATTCTAGAATTCATTTTTCTTTTCTTTTTTTATAATACAGTGGTTTATTTTTTTATTATTTTTTTATTATTTAACTTTTGTTCAAGTACAGTTTTCTTTCTTGTATTCCCAGCCCTGCCCCCCTGAGTGCTCCCCACCTCCCTCCCATCTCCGCCCCCCACCTTAGTTATTGTCCATGTGTCCTTCATACTTATTCATGTGAGTCCATCCCCTTTTCTAGAATTCATTTTTCAAGTAGAGAAGTTGAGGCCCCTGAGAAGTCAGTGCCTTGAAAAATAACACACCACTCGTTAATGCTGAGTGAGGACTGCAGGATGCATGATGCAAACCCAAGCACACCTGTCATCAAATGCACGAGCCCCGCCCTGGCTGGTGTGGTTCTGCATTGAGCGCTGGCCTGCAAACCAAGAGGTCGCAGGTTTGACTCCCAGTCAGGGCACATGCCTGGGTTGTGGGCCAGGTCTCCAGCAGGGGGTGCACTAGAGGCAACCAAACAACATTTCTCTCTCACATTCATGTTTCTCTCCCTCTCTTTCTCCCTCCATTCCCTCTCTCTAAGAAGAAAGAAAATCTTCAAAAATGTTTTAAAAATTCCCAAGCCCCCTGCCTCAGTAAGTTCTCAGTAAGATTCTCCATCCCAACTGCTTCCCTTTGAGACTTCTGTTTCCTACCCAGACTCTGCAACCCTTCAAGCTCTTGTTCGAGGGCTTACTCACCAGCTGAGGGTTCATATCCCCTGGAGAGGGGGGAGGTGAGGGTGGGAACACAGCACCCAAGTCCTCTTTCCTTGTCGTGACCCTGCAGTCCCAGTGATATAATGGCTCACAGGACCCACATCCCACCCACATCACCGCTCGATTCACCTCAGACTGCTCGTGTGGGAAATGACTTCCAGGTTGATAAATTTGTTTTTGTATCTACAAATTTGGGAACAAGAAGAGAAACAGTGGCAGTTAAAAGTTCTGATTTGTTTTGGATGCCTGGCCAAGAGCCACGGTGTCTCAAGATTTTGGAAGCGCTCTGACAGTCACAGAGAGACTTGTGGGGTGGGCAGTGCTTCCCATTGCAGACCGGACCTCAGTCCCGTGGGCCCATTTGGGCCCATTCCCTGCTGTCCCTGGCAGAGCTCTGCAGTGATGCAGCCTAGTCACAGCCCCGATCGGATTTTGCATTTACTAAAAGCAGAGAATGCCCCTTGTGAGTGGAGGTCTGATGAAAAGTAGGGCAGAGGGAGCAAAGGCGCACTGTGAAGTAAGCCTGGGGTAGTGGGGGGTGTAACTGAGAGGCCGCACAACTGCCAGCAGCCATCCCTGAGCCCAAGGACCCCTTCCTGGCCCAGGTCATCTCTTCCTTCCCCCAGCATCCCACAGAAATGTCTGTGTCCCTAGCTCTTCCCCGCCCCTCTGTCAGCATTGCAGCGAACTGACTTGCCTTCTTGGCCAGCCCTGGCTCTGTCATGAGATTGCAGCCGCCAGGGAAGGAGGCGTTCTCCTCTCCTCTCATGCCCCTGCCAAGCTCTCAGAAGCTTTTGGTTTGGGTGCTGCTACAGAAAGATCAAAGAAGAGGCAGTGCATTTCATCAGTGTCTGATTTTTATCCTCTCCGTACGTGTCCGTGTATGGTAACGGGTAATGATTTATGCTAACGTGTCTCCATCTGACTCCCAGAGCATGTTCTAAGGAACGCTCCGTCAGCCCTCCAAGCGGCTTTTAACACGCACAGGGAAGTGAACGTGCTTTCTAAGACTCGTAAACAATATGGATGCACTTCACGAACCTGGTGTTGTGGAGATGGCGGCGGTGCCGGCCCGGCCTCTGTCACCGAGTCCCTCTGGGCAGGCACCCGCTGAGGCAGAAGCCCTGTGCAGATGCAGCCTCGAGGGCGGGTCTGTTTCATACCTGGGCTCCGGAAACGTTAACTGGGCGTGGAGTAAAGTATGGCTCTGTTGCAGATTCCTTCCTTACACTTAAAAAGGTCGTATCTTTAAGGAAAAAATTAGCATATACAATTATAAATTTAAAATATGGAAGTCACTCTTATCATCACCCTGTTTCTGACTCTCTCTTCGTAGTAATAGCTGCTAATAATTTGTATATACTGGCCAATATTTTCCCTGCATATATAAATGTGGGTATCTATAAAACATAAAAGTATATATATATCAGTCTGCATATCATTTTTGCTGCTTAGTAACACATGTGGTATTATAAAATAGGGAATTCTAAGTCATGCTATTTAATTGCCACATACTTTTTCTTCCAGCCTAAAAGATTTTTAGCCTTTCCCCTATTTATGATCATTTATGTAGTTTCCAAATAATTTCATATTGTAAACAATGCTACAATAAATAGTGTAAGAGTAGAAATGCTAGCCCTGGCTGGTGTAGCTTGGTGGATTGAGCATGGGCCTGTGAACCACACGATCGCGGTTCGATTCCCAGTCAGGGCACATGCCTGGGCTGCAGGCCAATTCCCAGCAGGGGACTCACGAGAGGCAACCATACATTGATATTTCTCTCCCTCTCTCCTTCCCTTCCCCTCTAAAGATAAATAAATAAATAAATAAAATGAAAATTAAAAAAATTTTAAAAAAAGAGTAGAAATGCTATAATAAGTATTCTTCCACCATTGTTTGCCATAAGAAATGTTATCATTCTTCTTGAGGAAGCTATGAGTGCCTTTAATACAAATTTCTAAAGTAAGAATTGCTTTCCAAGGGTAATTCCATATGTTAGTTATTTTTGGAGAGCAGTTTAAAGGTGTTGTGTATTATTTTGCACATGGTGACATCCTGGCTTAGTGGTTCTTCTCTGCTAGATTGAGCCATCTGTCCGCAGGCAGCCGTGGGGTGGCTGGTCAGTCCTGCTGATCTCGGTGGGGTTCTCCCACGTGTCTGAGGGTTAATGAACTGGTTAGCCTTTGCGTTTCTCCTGGAATGCCCTCCTGGTTGTGTTCTCACGGCAAGACAGAGGCCAATGGGAGGAAGTGGAAACGTGCAAACATTTCTTCACATCTCGTGTTGTTTGCTCCGATCCCAGGGGCTGACGCAAGCTGCACGGTCCAGTCCAGCATATGAGGGAGAGCGCTGGCAAAGCTGTAAAAAATTAAAATCGTTTTTGCCGTCAATGTCTCTGCATGTTTATGGATTTAATTACAAATGGCTTATAAGAGGATTTGGGCAACAGAATTCCGTCTCCCAGTGGGAAAAATTAGGAACATAGCACAATTTTTTACTTTCATGGCCCTGTGCCTTCCTTGTGATTTCCCCTGTTACGTTCTAGGACGACTGACCGGGCTCTTTGTGGTTATTGCCTTCCCTATTGAATAGTTTTTCTTAAAGATTTGTAACATCTTAATTCTTTTTCATCAGTTTAATTAAAGCAACATTAATGGTTCTTTGTTTACCTTAGCCATAATTAAAAGGGAGTTAATGTTTACTCCATTAGTCTTTTCATAAAATAGCTTCCCCATTCTGAATCATGTGTTTTTTGAATTATGTTTTAGTTGGATAAAATGTTGTTGTTGAGTTTGCAAAACATGGTCACGGGTGCTGTGTTATCCGAGATCATTCGCGTGTGACAATCCGTTTCGTTGCTTTCATGTGTGAATGAGCTGAGGATGAATTACTGGACCGTGAATTTCCCCTTATTTATCCACCATTTTCTGGAATTGAATGTTCCTATAGAGAGTTTGGAAATAGATAATTTTATTTCCTTATCCACTCATTTAACACTTACATGTATTGAGCTTCTACCATGTGACAGGCATTATGCTGGGGACTGAGTATAGAAATAAACAACATACACACGAATATCTCTGCTCTCCTGGAGCTTAAATTCTCATGGGAGGACACAGCTGATAAGCAAAAGTAATAAGTAAATAATTATGTAATATACATAAATAAGTAAATATAAGGAAGGGGGCATATGGAGTGAAGGGCTATCTCAACATGCAGAAAAAGAGTCCATGAGAAAGTGACATTGGAAAGAGGTGAGTAAACAAGACTTGCAGATATGTGGGTCAAGAACACTGCAGGCAGGGTCAACGCCATGTGCAGACACCCTGAGGTGACCGTGCCTGGCATGGTTGAGGAATAGGAAAGAGGCCTGTTTAACTGGAGCATAAAAAGTGAGGAGAAGAGAATGAGGTCAGAACACAAAGGTGAAGATCAAGTTAAGCCTTGTAGATCACTTTAAGAATTTGGTCTACATCAGAATGAAATGTAAAAATGCCAGATGGGTTTAAACAGAAAGGAAACAGGGTCTGACATTTTTATTAAGATCATTTGTTTCTTAATTTTTTGCTGTCTGTTGTCTTCAATTTTTTGTTAACATTTCCCTTAACATATTTATTCTAGTATTTTATCTCCCCTTTGACATCTTATTTCATAAGCAATTTTCTTTATCATCTATAATAGTGCAAAGGCTAAAATTCTGTAATTTCTTGCAGTGTGTATCATTCTAGAGTTGTGTTTGCTGTTATTTTAGTATCCTGTGCTCTCTTCCCCCCATTTGCCCCCTGCTCCAGTATTGTTTGCATTCTCTATGAGCCTTTTGTTCTCAGGTGTTTCATTTTTGCAAGGGGATGGTGGCATCTGAGCCTTCTTGCTGCTCCAGACAGTCTGGGTGTATTCTATTTTGCATCCTTCTGTATTTTCATCAAGGTTTGATTTGGCAACAGATGATTAGACAACAGGTGTTAAAGGACATTGCAAGTTTGCAAAACATTAAGATTTCTCTTTAAACCATGATATAAAGCTTTCAGGAAGCATTAGAAAGGCTTTCTTTAGTGTTTGGCCTCTGATCTAGTACTGAGTACTTGTCAGACACTGAACAGATAGTTATTCAATAATTGAATGGCTGTGTGACACTGGAGAAGCTTGCTGGGAATGAATAGTCACTGAGAGAGAGGGTAGAATTAAAAGAATGAAGGTAATTAAAATAAAAAGTGAGGTCTATGCTTCAGTTGAACAACTATGGATACTCGTGTACCTATCCCTAAAAAATACTGTGATGTCTTCAAACGCCCCACCCCCTGTTTACTTTGGTGGGTCTGAATGGCCAGAGCGTCCATCACCCTGTTGACCCTCAGGGTGGACTGGGTTGATTTCAACTGGACAGTCTCTTTTCCCCCCGTTGATCTAAGTATCCCCTAGAAGCTGAGTCCACAGATGAAAACATGTCTTTATCGGACAGACAGGGTCCCTATCTGGATCATCTCATGCTTTTTAAGACTCTAGGGTACCAGTATAGAGATGGCAGAAACACAGTGACTGAGGAAATTTGGGTGTTGGGCTTGTCCAGGTCCAAATGAACTTCATTATATTGTTTTATTTCCCCCTCTTCACTGCGTTTTAAAAATTGTCAGTTTACTGGATGCCCTGGAGACCATATTGATATTGCCCAGTTCTTTTTAAATGTTTCAAACAAATATTTGGCTATCAGTCTAGACTAATATTAAATTGTAATCAAAGGAAAACCTAAGGAAAACCTGGTTTATAATGTTATTGTCGACAGGACTGTGAACATGTAAGTTCAAGACAGAGGGGGCCATTTAAGTTTACAGGTGCTCATTATGGAAAACACGACGTTTGCTTGGAAGCGGAAAGGGAAACCTGTACGCTGCTGAATTAAACTGGAAAATCAGTCGTGATTAGAATGCTGTTTGGTTTTTTCATGCCTTCTGAAATTTCAAAGTGTGTTAACATTTTAGCTTCTGTGTGATAAAATGCATTCAGGCTCAATTCGTCTGAAATCTAAAAGGGAGATGGAGGAGCCTTGTGGTCAGATGAATGGCTGGCGTGTGAGAATCGTGCTGAGGTTGGAGGCTTGACCCTTGGAGGCTGCGGAGAGTGAACGCTTAGCACTTCTCTATTCCAGGCTCCATGCAGGTACTTTACACGGAGTGTAGTATTTAATATGTAGAACATATTAAAAGTCTTCTAAAGTTTTCATATTTTAGGAGTTTGCACCAAATGAAATTGCCATTTTTGTGGGTAAACCATGACTGCATGTGGCAATTTCAAGTGGTTCAACTTAATCTTTTCTTTTTCTGGAGTGAAAAGGCTGATGTGTATGTAGTGAGATTAAGTAATTTTCCCAAATCATGCAGCACTAAGGTTTTATGGCTCTCATATCCATTCATATTTCACTGTCCTGGGCTTCCTTCCAAAGAGGCTGTGTTGTTACTTCCCTGTTAACGGTGGAGAAACCATTTAATAATATATGTCTGCAGGAGGGTTCTCACACCCCAGTGATCTATTAATACCGCCCACCGCCTTGATAGAACTGAAATTAGGATCAGATGGACTCCATGTAAAACTGTTTGGGGGTTAGGCCCTTGGAATTTTCGTCACATCTCCGTTTTTCAGTCCAGGGATGTGCTCAAAGTGGTAACATCATCCAAAATGGTAAACACACAACTTTCCTCCGTATAAACTTTATCTTATAGTCTCCCCACTAACATCTCTGAAATTTCTTCTAATTGAGAAAATGATCTTTTTCTATTGAAAAGCAATTACATAGCTTAGAAACATTTTGCTGTTAGCAGCTGAAAAGATTGAAACAGTGTAGACATTGCTGACTGACTTCTTTGGGTGGTTTGATGAGTTTGCTCAGAGGAAACTGGGCTGTAATGTTGGGGGAAATCACGAACTTTAGACACCCACAGCTCCTAGTCTGGCTTTTCTGACACCTGGTAAGTGCCCAAGAAATATTCAGTGAACAGCAGACTATGGAAAGTAAAGGAGAGAGAGAATGAGAGCTTTAAAAAAACTTACTACAAAGTCAGCAGAATGACTAAGGTCAGAATAGGCCTCTGCATTTCTGAAGATTATCTGAAGAGTGTAGTAAAGATTAAGAACAATTAGAATTAATAAGGTTATTTGTTTTACTTGAGTGTGCGTGGGTGGGGCCCCAACGTGTACTTCTCCTGGGCGTCCCGGGGGCACGCATGCTGGGGCACGCATGCGCCATGAGCTCTGTTAGATGCTAACGCGACGCTGGCAACGAAACACACATCCTCACCCTTATCCAACTCGTAGCTACTCTGCTGCTCCACTCTCTGCCTGCTGAACTGGTTTCATGGAAAATGGAGTAGGTTCTTGGAGCCCAGCTTACAGAAGGGGAAAGGACAGTTGTCATTTGGGTTGCCGGGAAGGAACCTATACAGGAACAGGAAATTGGATGCTTTGGGGACAGACCGCCAATGCTGAGCTGATGAAGGTTATGATGGTTACATGCCCAGCTCCTTCTGCTCGGAGGTGAGGATGTCGGATGAAAGAAGGGGGCACTTGTGGCACAGCAGGTCTGGGTTAGGGACGTGAAATACAGTGGTACCTTGGTGCTGGTCACTGACTCACTCAAACAAGTGGTGAGCAATGACTGATGGACTGATGAGACATTTTCGCTTGCGGGGGTGGTGATGTGACTCATACAAGTTCTAGCAACTGTGACGAGTGGCAAGAAAACGCTGAAAGCTGAGGCCTTTTTTTCTTGTCAAAATGTGATGAGCACTAAGTTTGAGCAGGTCTGAAACTGACGAGTACCAAGGTCCCACTGTATTAGCTTTGGTGCGGACCATCAACCGTTGGTTCCCTGCCCCCATCCTGGGAGTTGCTACATGTCTCTATTTCCCCAGATTTTCAGTAGAATATTCCATAATGAACTGAAAAGCTTAGCACAGGTGGTAGGTGCTACTTACATGTTATTTAATCATAGAAATATATATTTTAAAAGGCTTCTCATGGCATAAAAAACTCCTAAAAGCAAGCAATTTTCTGCTCAGTGAATGAGCTGTACCCACTAAAACTATAGCATCATTTGTTATTTTCATAATGATAAATTTAATACAGTAGTGATGATTAATAAGTCCTGTGTCCTTCATTAGAAGGATTTGGTTTACCCAAGTCTGGAAGCACAAGTCTGGATACATTACCCAACGCGTGACAGGCACCTGAGCACACAGGACTGTGATGGGCTAGTGAAATAGACTGGAGGTTACGTTATGCTGTGCAGTTAGAATCAGAGCCTCCATGGGGATAACGGCCGGCGTCTGGGACAGGATCCAGGATATTCCCATGGGAGGGCAGGCAGCACGTCAATGCTGTTCACGCACATCCTGATTTTGCCTCTCTGTAAACATACTCATCGAACAAGGCTTGGACGGAGTCCCCATTTAAGTGACACCTGGAGATCTGGCTTCAGGGTTACAACCATCAGTAACATCGGCGATTGGTCTGGGAAGGTGTGCACACATATACCTTCATTGAAAAGCAGAGAAGAGCATGACATTGTGTTGTGCAAGTTAAAATTTCAAATACTGTAACTGCTAATGATGTATTAGATGTTTTGTCATGAAGTTTCATATCTTTCAAAACAGTATTCTTAAAACTTTCTGATTGAGGTTTATATACTAAGACTAGATTCATTTGGCGTGTCTCCTTTTTTTTTTTCACCTAGGTAGGGGTTGCTAGTAGGTTGGCAGTAGACTGAAATGTAAAGTAATTCCTCAGTGAGGGGTGTCCCACAGTGGGGAAGATTTCAGTGGGAGCCCACTCTGGGGAAGCTGAGGGTAGAAGTCAGCATGGGAATGACATGAATTTGGAGGGGTGCTGGTTTTCCCATGCAGAACTCTCTAAGTGATACTCTTTTTTTTTTTTGTCCCTGTGGTCCTATTCACCTTCATAATGAAAGTCTGCCTACTGCAGTCCAGAGTCAGAGTATAACATTTCTGCCATGGATGTGGCCTTGTTTAGATTCCAGTGCTCTGCCTCCTTTGTGGGGTGATGCGGACCAATGTGAACCCGTGGGGTTGGGAAGTGTATGTCATGGTAGAGATATCAGCTGGTTTATGTTTTCCAGACTTAGCCAATAAAAACACGGGACACCAAGTTCTGTCTGAATTTCAGAGAAACAACAAATACTTTTGTTTAGTGTGAGTATGTCCCAAGTGCTGCCCTAAAACTTTTGTTATTTATCTGCATGTCAGGTTTAACTGGGCCCTGCGTTTTATCTGGCAACCCATTACTGAGTTAGAACTTTCGTGGAGGGAGCTGCCACCGGAGGACTGGTAGGCTTTTGCTGCCTACATTTGTTGATGCTGTTTTTTTGCGCGATGGTTTTGGTTGGCCACCTTCACATAGTCAGACGTGAAGAAAAGAGGGAGGATGCACTCAGCACTGAGGGCCCAGAGATTCACAGGAAATTTTTTGTGGCTTGTCAAAGGTCACCCCCTTCGAGGCCTCCTATGTATTTGGAAAAGGTAGCTGGCTACTAAGCAGCCGTGTTTGCATCACCTTGGGAGTCTCCAGAGGGGAAAAGCACTAAGGCTCTCCAGTGCCTGTTATGAGACATCTCCACACAATTAAAGCCTAAATAATGGGTGAAGATGGTCCTGACTAATACCCTTTTTGCAAGGAAAGATTCCTGGGATCTCAGAAGGGAACTGCTATGAGGTCAGGCGAGACTGTGCTGGTGGCCAAGCCCAGCACATGCCCCAGGCCGAAAAGCCCCTAGTCCAGGTTTCCTGGCCAAGGGTGCGTATCACAGTGATGCAAAACATGTGAGGAGTAACCTCATGAGGCCGAGGCGTTTGATTCTTTGAGAGTGAAGCTGTTTCTGGTGTGAGTGCTCCTGTGGCGGGGGCACCCACCTGGGCCAGCAGTGCCAGCCTCACAGTGTGCACAGAACCGCGGCAGGTTGAAGAAAGCTGTGTTGCAGGTTGGCAAGGTCAAGTCTGAAACAACACCCACCAAACAGTGTCTCACTCAACACCTTCCTTCCACACGCAGTCCTCCTGTGGAGCCCCACACATTCGCCTGCTTCCTTTTGTCCCCAGTTGTTAATCCTTTTAGGCTTCACCTCCCTTTGCAATGGGTTGCTTTTGTCTTTCTTTTGTTTCCGTTGAGCATTCAAACACATTGGAATGCTTCACTAATTCTTTTTCTTGGACTCTACTTGACTTAGGTATATTGATAAAAACTGGGGAGGAGGTGCATGGGGGTTGGAGGAGGGTGTGTGATGGTGGGTAGGTACCCTAGTCTTCTCCCCACCTGTTTAAGGTGACTAGTGCCGGGCACATAGCCATAGTCAACAAATGTTAGTTTCCTTTCAACTCTTTATTAGCAACTGCCCTGGACCCAGCCAGCTAGTTTTATACCCAGACAGAGAGGAGAGGCCAGGAAGAAAGGCAGTAGAGATTTTCTTTTCCTTTCTTTCAAGGGGGCTGTCAGCGGAAAGGTAGAATCTGTCGGGTCCGGGAAGTGTGACATTAGAGTGTGAACTGCCAACTCCCTGATGAATATCGGATTTGAAAAATTCCGGGGGCCTCGCTTTTCCCTCTTCAATAAGATAAGACATTTGGACTAAACCCAAGGTCTTTAATCCTGGGTGCACATGAAGAAAACCTGGTAAGTATCCAGAAAAATAGAGCTCACGCCAGGATGACCATGTAATTTACCATCCAAACTAGGATGCTGAAAGCGTAAAATGGGGAGCTAAAAATAACGAACAGGCACTAATTATTTCACAAAAAGTGTCAGAGGGGACTTTCCACAGGGAATCTGGGATGCATTTCGTCTCTACACATTCCTGGAAATACCGACTTAACAGGGGTGGGTGGGGTCAGGGGGAAGCTCACATGGATTCCAGTGAGCCTCCTGCTTGAGGATCACTGGAATGTTCCCTAGAATGGCTAGCTGACTCTGGGTGAGTATTAAACCCTGGATAACCATGTTTTTCCCTAGTCGGCATTGCTCGCTGTTTTTTTTCTGGGCCCCTAGCTATCCTTTCTCTTTCTTCCCCATGACTGTGTAGACCAGAAGAGGCCAGGAGTAAGAGGAAAATTCTTGAGGCTGGTTTTGCTTATTTTTTTCCCTTAAGAGAAACTGAATTCTAAAGCAACCTGCCCAGAACTGTGACCTACCACAGAGAAAGTAGATTAAAAAATTATTGTGCCCTGTGGGGCGAACATGTTTGCTTAGTCCTGAATTTAGGTCATATGAGCAAACAAAGATTAATGGCACATCCAATGAAGGTGAGCACCGGGGAACACAGGTAAAGCATTGCCATGGCCATTACCACTGCCTCTCACATCTCCAGCTTGCCTAGGGATGGCACTGAACAGTGAGCTCTATCAAATGAGAGAAAATCACATTTAATACTTAATGAGTCCAGTAATGCAGATATTTCATATTGCTCTTTATTGTCCTCTTACAAGAAACTGAACTAATTTAGGAAACTGTGAGAGTGATGAGCCAATCAGGATCTATGGCGTGAGCGTGGTCTCCGAAGGGGTGCTCCTTAGCCATCCAGGTGTCATACCATGTGATGGCAACTGTGCACTCAGAGACCATTGGATAGAGGTTGGCAAGGAACCCAGAGCAGCCACCGACACAGCACAGATGACACAAGGCAATTCAGTTTCCTGTCTTTGAACATCCACCGAGGGGGGGTGCTGTTAACAGGTGAAGAAAGATCAGAATGTAGAGGCTGGAGTGTAAGAAAGGGTGAGGAGACCAGGATGGGCCACTCAGAACCCAATGGTGGGAGGGCTCAGAAACGAAGCGGAAGCAGATGCAGTGCTGGGGGAAGTGTGGGTGTGTGGGTGCTGGTCTGCCCGCTGTTGCTACCACTTGGGGATATGCCCAAAGGAAGAGAGGAAGCTGAGCTTCTACACTGTGAAATAATTTAACGTTACTTTGATGTGCAATTTTGTGTTTTATAAAATTATTGGATTGGGGAGTGTAAGGTGGGTGGGGACGTTCCTCGACCTTGATCGTCTCAGAACCACTAGATTAGAAGCAGTGAGCAGGTTATGGTACAGAATGAAGGAGTTACCTGGAGAACCTTGCCTGTTAACAACTGAGTTTTCATGCAGATTCGTGAGCAGCTGTTGCTAAAGGCCTTACTTAGGGCCACCTTGGGTACAGAACCATCAGCTGTCTTATCCTATTCCTCCTGGGCTCTGCTTTCTGACATTTGAGTAAGTTTGTTTCTTGGAACTAAAGACTGTAAATGAAAGCAAAGAAAGAAAATATCTACAGAATTGTGTTGGGACTTCTAATTTGTTGTATAATAGAATTGAGGAATATCTTTAAGTTTTTTAGTATGCATGTTGAGCTGTCATATTTTAGATTAGAAGTGTGGGATTTAACCATTTACTGACAGAAGTACTGCATGGACTGGTGGGCCCAAGGAAAGCCACCTAGGTAGGAGGGGGAGGGCCTATACAACCCACGAGAGAAAATCCTCATAGAAAAGGAGCCTGCCAGGTTATTCAGGGCATGATCTGACTTTGGATTTGATCCTACCCTGCAACTCATCCCTATGTTTCTATGTTCCCAGGATAGCATTGTAAAACTGGACGAAACCCAACAATTCCACTGGGAATGCCTTTCTCTTTGCGTAGAGGGCTAGGAGCTTTCCTCCTGAGTAGAGACACAAATGCAGGGGACACTGAGAAGCCCCAGGGAGCTGCAGTGGAGAAACCTGATGCCACCGTGTTATTGGTGGCCAGGATCAGGTCAATCCCAAGTGTGGGGAGCCTGCACAGAAAAGGGGGTGTTGGGTTGACCAGCCACATGGTGAGGGGGGTCTGGAAAGGTTCTCCGTGGTGGAGGTGAGTGACTGTGCAGTACACCCTAGAAGAACAGTGCGTGCAGTGCCTGAAGCACAGGAATGCTGGGGGTGCAAGTAGTAGCGTAATTTACAGGCGAGGCAACTCTACCCACGCCTGTCCCACTGCCTCTGAAGCAAAAATCGTGCACATTCATAAAGACCCGAATAGGAAGAAGGGCTGCCATCTCATTGTTTTGTGGCCAGTGTTCTTGCTCTATTTGATCTACAAAATGTTTAACACAGAAAGCAACGGAGTCACATCTGTGATTTGTTTGGGGGGGCAGTGGAATATGCAGACTCAGTCAGGAAGGAGGCAGTTGGGGAGGTTTAGGTGCAGGTGGGAGGGAGCTCGGGAGGCAGCCTGGGGCATCACTAATTGAGGGCAGCAGATACCAGACCAAGAGCCTGAATTTGTTCTGTAGGTCATGAAGAGCCACTGGAGATTACTACAAAGTGGAATAATATGGAGAAAAGCAATTTCATAACATAGATTTAACTTGCTCCTGAAATGGTGTGCCAGGTGGCTGAGGGTTTATGCAAGGGGATCTGGCATGAAGTTTTGCAGAGCCAATAGGAGCCTGTCAGGGGTGTGAAGGAGGGAATGCAAAGGAATGAACACAGAGACATTAGGAAACCAAGTATTAATACGATTGGGGCTTGATTATATATACATGTTGGCACCTTAATCACTTTTATCTCTTGTACTTGCTCTGTCATCTACAACATATATTAAGCTACAATTTGAGAGTGGGTTAAATATACCTCAAAACATTCTTTAAGAGTTCTGATGCAAATAGGTAATCACAGAAAAAGTATGCACTAAACAAATGTAAAATCTCATTGATTTAAAAGAAATCAAGGGAAAGGAGTCATGAAAATAGTAGACATTCTAAGTTACAAAATGTTTTAGAAGAAATTTAGAAGCAATTTTCTTACTTTCTGTAGAGCTGGATGCTCTAGGTTATCATTACACAGAAGAGGTTTTGTTTTAACTAACAGCTAAACTTTTTATAATTAATATTATTTTTCACCTGCTATGGGCTTCTAAATAATCATTTTAATAATAATTCGGTAAACACTAAATTTGTTGAATTCATTCAAGTTTTGGCTTGAATTTAAGAGTGCCTTTAAAATATGGAATTATTTTAAGACCCTGGCTGTTGTGGCTCAGTGGATTGAGTGCTGCCTGCTAACCAGGGTGTCACTGGTTTGATTCCCAGTCGGGGCACAGGCCTGAGTTGCGTGGGCCAGGTTCCTGCTGGAGGGCGCATGAGAGGCAGCTACACATTGATGTTTCTCTCCCTTTCATTCTTTCTACCTTTCTTTCTCTCTAAGAATAAATAAATAAAATCTTTAAAAAATTTTTAAAAGTATGCAATTATATTTTGAAAGTGTAAGATACTTTAGAAATGAAGAGAATAATATAGACTTGTGATAAGGTAGATCTATTCCAATATCCTCCTGAACCATCTAGGCACTGATTCTGGCAGAGGAGGAGAAATCCAGGAAGCTATTTCCATAGTAAAAGAAGAAAGATACTTGTAAGCTTGAGCCCTTGACTCCTGCATAGTGGTTAAATGGCTATGACAAGGCAGGGCATTGAATCTGAAAGTTGAATCGGGTATTTCCAGCCTCTCTTAAAGAAGAGAAGATGTGGCCCTCTCTCATAATGAGTAATTTTAAGGGTGATAGGAGGGCTGCTTTCTAAATGTCATTCCCTCCCCAAAGGTATTGCTTCCTAGAAATCCAAAATAAGTGGCAACTTTTAAAAATTTCCTATTTTCCAAGTCTCATAGAATGAGTTATGGGATGGTGATACTCAACTCTCAACAAGTGTCTCGTGACTTATCTGGAGCTTTGTTCCATTGGTAAAGGAGAGGAAGGGGGAGAGTGCCTTGAGAAGAGAAACAAGGACCCATGAAAGGAGAAACTATGTTTTGCGTGGGGAGAAGAGGCTTACCACCAATGTAGCCACCTTTAAAGTTTGAACCTTTGATGGCAATTATTTTTTACTTAGCAGAGTTTTGACTTCTCCTGATTTTCAAGTGCAATTAGTATCTCAGTGCTCGGTGACTTACACTATAGGTTATAAGGTGATGCTTTGATAGTACAGATTTCTTACATATATATGTCATCTTTTACATCTTCTATAGGGTACATAATAGCACAATTTTCCTTAAAATTGCTACTTTCATGGGAGAAAAAAGTCACCTGAAAAAGTTAATTAGTTTTGGATAGGTTTTAAATGTGTTAATGTAAGATTGAGTCATAACCTACTATCTTTCAGATCTAAACACTTCACTCCTCTTGGATAAAAACTGATCTTGAGAGAGTTAATCCTCCATATGGTACACATGCTTAAAGTACTGATTCTTGTCTAATAAAATAGCATTTAAAATATAATAGTAATACACGTTTATTATAGAAACTTTGAAAAATGTAGGACAATTAAAACTCAAGGTGAATTACACTATTAAGAGGTAACAACCATTGATGTTTTCTTCACATGATGTGTGTGGGGGTGGAGAGGGGGTATCTGAAGAACATCTTTGGATGTTTCAGGTAGACTGGAAAGAGAATTAGCAAGAAGTTGGATTATTATCTCATTGTCCCCTGAATTCTCAAAAATCGCAAATAGACAAGCCAACTATTTTGGTTCCAAAGTATCACCAACAAAACGAAACAAAATCCTAAATTGTTAAGATATGAAATGATTGTTGGTTGCTTAATCTTCTACGAGGTGGAAGTAAGATGAACAGTCTGCTTATGCTCTAAGGAGGGCATTTTCTCAATGATCTCTCTGAAGGTGATCAAGGAAGATAATGGAAAAGAATGGGCATTGCAGAGTGGAGCCAACCAAGAGTCGTGGGCAATAGTGGACAATGGACTTAGGAGCAATAGACTTATTAGCGTCTTACGGTGAGATGGCGCCCAAGCAAGGAGAATCCACGAGCTGTAGAATATGCCCAGGAGGACATCAGAGTTGCTATGGACCTTCTTTCCGTTGCTCCTTCTTTCCGTTGGTTTCCTTTTCAAATAAGAACATTAATAGCTGTTATTCTGGCCGAATTTTACTCATTGTATGTTGATCGTATGCAGGTCAGGTAATTATAATGTAGTTCTTCCAGATGAAAAGGAGCCATACTTGTACACCTGTGGCCATGTGCGCAAGATTCTAGACTTGAACCTTGATGTCATGTTGGTTTGCCGGTCTTGAGAGAAGGGATGCGTGTGTTTTGTGTATGGAAGGAGGACCCAAAGGGAAAACTGTGGTAGGTTACATTACTGTCATCGTTACTTAGTGCCTCCCTGTGGCAGGATTCCACCTCCCTGCGTCATTACATCAGATCTGGCCACCTGACTTCTTTTGTAAAAGAAGATATGAGGAGAAATGAGAAGCTATTCATTCAAAGGGAAGCGATGAATGGCTTCTTTTCTCCCTTCCTTTTCCACTATAGTCTCTCCACCTGAGAACATGGTTTCTCCATCAGCCTATGTCTCAGGACAAAAAAGACCTGCAGTAGATTGGACTGTGAACTATCAAGGTTTAAACTTTGGTTGTAATGTGCTGCTAAGACCATGGACTCATTTGTTGTTGCCACACAACTTAGCTAAACTGACTGATTCTCTTTCTATAATATTTTGATTTTTTTAAAGCAAAAATTTGACTATTGCATACGGAGCTTTCTTTCCTGCACTTTTCCTCCTAACTTTATTTGGAAACATTATAAAATATCCAGTAGTGAAAATCAAAACATAATGACAAATAGCTTTTCTATTCTTAAAATCAGCTGGAAAGTTAGATGCATTAGAACCTATAGACAAAGGTGCTCTGACCAACATTTTGGCAGTCATTTGTAGGTTTTCTCCTCACTCGTGCCAAGTGGTAGTTGAATTTATAGCATAGCTTCATGAATTAATTGAACTTGGTCTAATTTAAAAGAACAGTAAAACTCTGCTGGTATTCAGACACCTCTGACCTCTAAAATGTTCTCTTACCACTTGTGTTCTGATAATTAAGACTCTCCCACCCAGAGGGGTGGGTGACACAGAAGGCTTGAACATTCCTCCTTTCATGTTTTGTTACTTTCCTGTTTCTCTCCTCGCTTTTTAAATTGGAGAGAATCTACATATAACCAAAGGGGGAATAAGGAAAAAATGTATTCACAGAAATAAATGAATCTGGTTTTTAAAACAATTGTCACATGGTTTGTAATAGTTTCTTATATTTATTTTTTAACATTACATTAAAGAAGCTGACTTACCCATGGCCTTGGAACTAGGCCCTGGATTTCCAGGAAAAGTAATTCAAATAGAGATGTTTTATGGCAATTAGATGGCTTAGAGAAAAGCTTTTAACAACTCAGAGCCTGTCAAACAAGAAGACATTATCTAAATGTCTTTGAAAAGAAAATTTTAATTTCATTATTACTTCTTACCATTTGAAAAAATAAAGCCCATGGGGAGAATGCTGCTGTATCTATTAACATTTTAAATTTGCACAAACAATTCTGTCTTCCGTTCTCTGAGCCCCATCAAGTTAAGGCCTGAGAACTGCAAATTATTACTTAAAAAAGAATTAATCAGAAAAACACCTGAATTATATTTATTTGGAATACTAGTCAGTCAATTAATTGCTCACTCAGTAATTTAGTTCTTTTTTTTTTAGGCACTTATACATAGCATCAAGGACAAATACAATGAAAACCAAAGTATAATATGAGTAGAAATAGCTTTAGTGTAAGTCAAATTCCTTCTAATTATTTTAGGGTAAATCAGTAGATGTTCACAGTTTTGGTACAGTAACTCTGTTTCCAACTGCTGGTGATTGTAGTCATCTCTTGACTTGCTCCAAAAAGCTTACTGTTTTGGCCTTGGATTTAATTTTGCAAAATGATGTTTTCTGGCTTCATAATAAACTAACACTTCATCTCCAAGGTACTTAATAAAAAAGGATAGTAGATATTCATGTTTCAGTTCCTAAAAATTCCTTTAGATGTCTCTGTTTCATATCTCAAGAGAGTTAGCCCACTGGGAGAGGCACTACCTGGCACCAGCTACCTACCAAGTGGAACATTTCCACTGAGGACAAATAGGGCTTTCTGAAAACAGAATTTGACAAAGTCAATGAAAGAAAAAGATGGATGATGGCATGCAGATCTATCATTACTACTTTATAGGCAGGCCCCCAAATCCTCTAGAATGGGAAACGACCTTTTCTACTTTGCTTGCAGGAGATTCTGTTGCATAATACAGTTTTAATGCTATTTGGTTTTGTAGTACAACCGTGTTTTCATTAGAGGGTATCCATTCAAACTGAAATGGCAAAAAAATTAGGCCTACATATTTCTTTATCCTCTGACTTGTCTTTTTAAAGAATATAAAATATTGAAATGACCCTGCTTTATTATATGTGTGCACATGTCTCTTAGAAATTTAAACAAGCTAGGACACAGTGACATGTTTGGGAAAGAAAAAAGATATCTAAAAATGTTATTGGACTTGTAGTTAAATGGGGTGGATTCAATATACACACTTTACCTTCCTTTTCTACCAAATCCTACCTAAATTGATATTAAAAGAATTAAAAGGAGCATAATCCAAGGGACAAGGAGGACATGGGAAGAAATTTTTTTAAAAGTCACCCAAATTTTGGCAGTTGAAAGAGCAGAGTGGAAAAAGCTAAAAGGTAACTGGCCACAGATAGGGGACAATTAGAAAGTAGGCTGTAGCTATCCACCAAGCACCAAGTACCTCTGGAGGAAAGGGGTAGGGGTGGGGATGAAATTAAGGGTCTTTACTCCTCACAATCTTGCCCACAATACCTTCTCTAAGCCCTGTCAAGTCAAAGGTTGAGAACCAGGGAGCCTATCAACTACTCCCAACCCCTGAAGCACACAGGAGGTTTACACCCTAGAAACATCAGACCTAGGAAAGTTTGGATTTGAGGGCGTCAGAAATAGTAGGATGAAAGATGAGATAATATACTGATGGAAGAGGTCTTAAGTGAACATCTAAATATTATATATTGATAACTCCCTTAGTCTTCTCCCCTTTTCAGTATGTGGGAGGTAGATAGTGATGCCTTAGATCCAATGGGTAGTATATTGGCAGATTTCTTCCTGGAATACTTGATTGGTTCAAGAAAAATAATCTACATTTTCTGATAGTTCAGGGTCCCGATTACCCTGCAATGAAGCTGACACATCGGAATGATCTTTCACCCAAGCCGAGTTGTCAATATGAACAGAGTCCAAGGACCACTAGGTACATGAAGGCAGCACCTTATATGAGTCAGAGATGAGAGCAAGATGAAAGGATCTCAGAAGAAGAAAGGCAATGTAGAAGTGGAAGGAAAAGACAAGATGAAGAATTATTAATATTCATAGGGACTTAGGGAATATATTTTACTCTTGAAGAAATAACAAGGAGTTTAAAAATTTATAGCATAGGAAAGTCATAAGAAGTAAAAAAAAAATTAGCCGAAGTAAAACATTTAATACAAGTATGAGATGTAAAGTGAGGGCTCTTCCAAAAACTTAGACGGCAAAGAGAAAGAAAACAAATAGGAAGGGAAAATGTGTTTAAAAACTAGGGGATGAATCAGGGGCAAAACATTCAACTAGAAGGTCTTTGAGAAAGAAAAAAATGAAAGAAAGGGAGGAAAAAGATTTAAAGAAATACTAGTAATGTGAAAAAACTTCCAAGTATTGAAAGCTATGAGTTTCTGGGTTGAAAGGGTCCTTCCTCTCAGTGCTCAGAAATAAATGACAAAAAAATCAACATCAACACAAAATGTCATGACATTTTAAAACTCCAAGGATCCAAAGAAGATCCTGAAAGTGACCAGACAGAAATAACACATCATGTCCGAATGATGGTAATCAATGAAGCAGTCCCTTCAAAATCCTGAAGAAAAATGAATTGCCTCTTAGAATCCTATCTCAGCCAAGCCATCCATCAACTGTGAATGTACAATAGTATTTTCAGACATGTGGGATCTGAAAAAAATGGGTCACCTATGCAGTTCTTCTCAAGATACTACTGAGAATATGCTCCATTAAACAAAGGAATCAAACAGGGTGGAAGGAAGGCTGGGGGCCTGGTGAGGAAAAGGGGCCACCAAACAGGAGCAAGCTGAAGGGTCCATCTAGGTGATGGTGATGGGAAGTCCCAGAATGACAGCTGTATAACAGATCTGAGAACAATCAGTCCAGACTAAAAAGTAGCCTGGAGACCTTCAAGAGGTATGCCTCCAAAGAGAAAATGGAACTGGTTGTGTGTGTTGGCTGAAAATTGTGCTTCCAACAAGCCCAGATCAGAGATGTAATCACAACACTACTTTTTTTGTCTTCCAGTCTTCCGTGTTGTTTTATAACTTTTTAGTGACTGAATTCCACTACCTCCTTTCTTCTAGATAAATTCTCCAGAAGATCTTATGGCAAATTGCCTCACTCTCAAAAACAAAAAAACAAAAAAAACAACACTGATAAAAACAGGTTGGTTGTTCACCATGCTTGTGAACTTTTTTCTTCCTTTGCACAAAAAATAGATTGCATATTTTCCAGCTTCTCTTGCAGCTAGATGTGGCCATGTGACCGGGTTCTGGCCAAAGAAATTTGGGGGCCTGGCTCATAACTGTTCCAGACTTACAATGCTTTATGTTGTCCCCCATCTAACAGACTCCATGTAGAAATGACCCTGGTGGCTCAGGATGGCATCTGGGGCCGCACAGAAAGAGACTGGGTCTCTACATCACTGCTTGGTGTTTGGAGCATAGCTGCCTTCTACTCAAGAATAAGACATTTCATAGGGTTAAAAATAAATATCTATTTTCATATGCAAAACATTTAGCAAAACTGTCCTCTGGAGACAGACTGTCCTTGCAAGGCAGACCGTGCTTCTACTCAGATTATAGCTTTGAGGAAGGGTTTGGAAAAAGTCACACCGATAGGCATTCCCAGTGATTTCAGCAAAGCTAAAAAGAGATGAACTCAGAGAGAAAATTGGCAAGTTGAAAGAAGAAATAAAAGTGAATAGAGAAAGACTAGAAGTTTGAGCACATGAGTTTGAGACTTCCACTTTAAATTAGGACATCCAGTCCCAGACTATAACTAAACTCAGCATTTGGTTTAACATTCAGGCTCCACCCCCCCACCTGAGGCAGACCAGCTGCCTTCAGGGGAAGAGGGGCAGGTATTTTTGCTCTCCTTCATGCCCACATATATGCCACTTACACGCTGTTATTACTGATGCTGTGAGCTATTGGAATAGAGCTCAGTGGGAGGAAGGGAAAAGGGGGCAGATAATTTTATACTAGCCCTGATTCTATTGTAAGATGGGCAGATGTTTGGAGCTGGTTTTCCTCCTTGGGCTGCTTTGGTAGTAACATTACTCCATTGCCCAAGCTCCCCAATTGCCTCTCCTGCTTTCCATTAAACCGGTCAGATCTCAGTCCTATCATCTCTCTCACTCCAAGCAACTCATCTCGAGCCCTCCAACTTGTCCGGGTGAAGCCCTTTTTGCAAAGGGTACCCCCCTTTCCCCTTGGAAAAGCTGAGACAGCCTAGCAAATTCTATCTTCTTCACAAATCGTATCTTCATCTCCAATCTCTTAACCCTTTTTAATCCCTTCCTGTGGTTTTGGACCCACCTGGCTGGTTTTCTGATATCTCCTTTAAAAATCAGCATTTTGGTTTGCACCTCTCTTTGGAATTTTATATTTAATATATTGCTATGGCTTAGCTGGAATGCCAATTTACCATCCTGTTACACTGTGTTAGAAAAAAAAAATAATACCTCTCTGGGAAGGTTAGGGGAGAGAATTAGTTATGGGCAGCAAGGAATCAATCACACAATAGGAATGTTGAAAAGTAAGCAATTTTATTTTCTACATGAAACAAGAAGTTACTTCAGAGAGGAAACGAATGAATTGCTTTCTCTCCCCTGCACCACCCACCTACACCACGGCAGCTACTCCTTACCATTCGGGGGATGTAAGTCATGGGGATGGGCCATCTTAGTCCTGAATATTCTTAGCCAATCAACTTCCTCTACCATAAAGAAGAATGGAGGCAATGGATTTAAGTTTTTTTCCACAACAAACTGCCAGTTACAAAATATTTTAAAAAGCTGAACAAGATGTATTTCTTGGGGTAACTCGGTATCTTTAGAAGAAAAGGTTAGGCATGGTTAATGGGTTCCTTGTCCACCCAATTTCTAAAATAAGGGCCCTGCATGTTGACCTCTCTCTCTGGTGCATTCTTTGTGACAGCTGATGGTTCTGCAAGTGCAGCCCAACCTCTGTTGGCCCCACGGCCTAGAGCCCTGACATGAGGAACTGTGGGGCCAGATTGTCACCTCACTCCTGAAATGTGTTAGAAACCAGATGTAGGAAGAAAGAAAGCTCATGCACAAATAACAATGGCTGCTCTCTAAAGGTCTCTGGCCTTTTAACCCGCAGAACAGACTTGTTTGGCTGGTTAGGATTTTCTGTCCATAGAGTAAAGGGCTGCCTCCACTCCTGTTCTCAGCTCACACCGCGGAGTCGCCTGCCTGGCTTTCTGTGACTGTGCCACTGTGAACAGCACATCTGGAACTGGGCTGTGATGGGTGTGTGAGACGGCATCTTTCCTGCTGGGAGGGGTCAAGGACCTTACTCATTTTCGTGTCCTCGTGTTTGACAACAGTGCCTGGAACAAAGGGCTCAATAGATGTTGAGTGAATGGCTAATTGAAAGAAAACCAAGATCAAATCAAACATGATTTACTTTTGTCAACCTTTAGAGTCTCACTGTAATTGTTTAGGTGGGTATGTCCCTTCTCCTTGACTGTGAATCTTGTAAGACGTGAACTTTATCTTACCCAATAGCTTTAGCATCTAGCACTGTGCCTAGTGCCCTAAAATGTAGTAGTTTCTCAGTTAATGTTTGTAAAGTGAAGAAATGAATGCATTAATTCATGAGATGTGCAGGAACGAGTACCCTGTGTTGTCTGTTCTTCTGTTACACAAACTTGTGTCTTCATCTTTAAGGGCTCCAGACTGTAGCTGAAATCTCTGTCCCCCTCTCCCAAATAGCTGTGGGAGTCAATTCTCTACCGCCATCATCACCACCTTCTAAAATACCAATTTTGGTCCTGGCTGGTGTAGCTCAGTGGATTGAGCTGAGTGGGGTCATTGGACCAAAGGGTCATCGGACCAAAGGGTCATCGGTTTGATTCTCAGTCAGGGCATATGCCTGGCTTTTGGGCCAGGTCTCCAGTGAGGGCCATGTGAGAGGCAACCACACACTGATGTTTCTCTTCCTCTCCTTCTCCCTCCCTTCCCCTAAAATAAATAAATAAAACCTTACAAAAATTAAAATACCAGTTTTGTTTTTTTAAGATCATGTTTGCTTTTTCTCTCCTTTTTCTCTTCTCTTTTCTCCTTCTCCTCCTCCTCCTCCTCCTCTTTCTTCCTTTTTTCCAGTAACCCGGATCTTGAATGAAGACCATGTTTACGAGTGCAGCTAGGATAAGCCTGCTATAGGGTCATTACTGGTCTGTGGGCCTGGCCCCTCGTCCAGTCAATGGTATCAGTATTGTAGGACCGAATGAGAATGCCTGAGGCTTACAGGTAAAATTACTGAAGAGCAAGGTTATTACCTGACCTTTCTTCCTGGACAACACTATTGCGGAATGTCCCTGGCACTAAATAAAAACAGATAAAATATCAGCATTTTCAAAGTCCTAATCTTGCATCCACATAGGTGCCCCGCTCTTGTTTGAAGCCCGGCTTGGTCCCACTGTACCTCAGGAGTGCACCCAGTCTCCATCTTGGGGCACATAGGACAGATTTCTCTTTCTTGTTCACAAGACAGATTGAGTATCTGAAGATCCCCTCTCCACTGCAAACGCTGAAATCACTATCAAGCCTAGGGTCTGCTTCTCCATAAGACAAAAACCACTGGGAGGATGAATTTTTAAAATCGGATTGTTTTGGGTCATTGAAAATTTAGTTTGCCTCCAGCTGAGGAAAAAAAATGTTTTTTTTGCCTGCAAAGCAGGCGTCAAGGAAAATTTTGAACACATCAAAACTGCCCACATCTGTCACGCTCAATTGTGCAACAGAGCAAAATAAGATGAGCGTATTAGTGGCAGTTGAGAAAAATGGCTTTTCAAATTCAGTGTTTTATGAGAGTAATTTAGGAAGTGTAGTATAGGAGTCATTAGGTACAAAATGCCATCAATGTCAGTGTGAGTTGTATTCCGCTTTTGTTTGGCTCAGTGACTGAGTCTATGAACGGAGAAGCCCTGAAGCAAACCCTCCAAGCAGCACGCCTGCCCTGGGAGAGGGCTCCCTAAACAGGGCCCGCCTTTCTTCTTGAGAAGACGGAAGAGGCAAGAGGGAAGCCCTGGCACCCAGCCAGCCCATCAATGAATGGAGCAACAGCAAGGAGAACTTTCTAGCAGGCTAGCCTCAGACTTCCCATTGGGAAAACGAGACATGAGCAGAAGCACTGAGCTTATGGGAAATGATTTTCAGCCAGGAGGCAGGAGCAAGAAATAAAGCTGGAAAAGCACGCTGTGACAGAAGTCAGTGTGAGCCCCGACACAGCTGTGGCTCAGGCTCCTGCTTCTGTCAGTGACTGTTTGGGGATTGGGTGAAAAGGGGGGAAGTTTCTCCCAGCCCCGTGCCTCTGCAAGCCTGAGAAGTTACAGTGTGCAGTGTAACCCTTTGTAAATAGTGGTTTGAAGGTCTCACCAACTCTACAGAGTTTTAAAACCAGAAAAATGCACTATAAATTTACAATCCCAAGGAGAAAAATATTTTTGTGAGTCCATCTTTATGGAATAATACCTGATCCCTGTTCAGTTGGATCAATGCGGGCTTCGGCGGCAGACTTCCTGTTTTTGACCAGCTGACGTTCGTCACAGGCCTCGCCCTCAGAATGAGGCCTCCACCCTTCATACTTGCACACCAGCCTATTCCCCTTCCTTTACCAGTGTTTCTCCAACTCTGTACAAGAAGATAGGGCTGCATCATGCTATCTAATCTTTACTAGAGCTTTTCTGGAGTATATTCTGGTCTCCTTGGCTGCAGATTCCGTTGTATCTATCCATCATAGACTTTTATTTGTTAATTTTTTTGTGGGGGGATCTTTTATGTGCTGTGTGGCAATACCTGTGCAGTGTGTGCATGTGTGTGCATGCATGCGTATCTTAGGAGAAGGAAGAGAAGCTTCGCTTTGCCTTTCTTTCATTTCGAAGCATGCTTGCTTACTCACTTTCCTCCAGTGAATGACCACCCCTAGCCCTCTTGCTGCATCAGGGACTGTGATGGCAGACACTGTCTGGTCTTGTACCGTTTCTCTGTGCTGCTCTTCTGCTGGCCTAACCTCGGCTGGGAGGCGGGGTAGACGCAGCTGGCTGCATGGGATGAGCAGAACGGTCCGCCATACTCGGTAGCTCAGGCGTTCCAAGACGGGCCGGAGCAGAGGAAGAGTTTCCAGTTCGAAAAGCAGAAGATGATAATTCACCATTCCTCTGTATTTAATGAAGCAGAATTTATTTAAACATCTTATCATCCAGTTTACGGTATCATTTTCTTTTGCTCATTCATTCCCATGATAATTTATTCCTTAACTCATCTATCATAGGTTGAGATCTGTTCTGTGTGAATAATTTTAGTAGGGAGGGATAGCCATTATTTATTGACATAATAACACTGCATAGCAAATAGCCAGCAAACCTCAGTATCGTAGAACAGTGTTTATTTAATTTATGAGTTTGTTCACCAATGGTTGTGGGTTTTTTTTTTTTTTGTCTAAGCCAGGCTTACCTGAACTCCGCTGAGCTTAGCCATTTATCTGTCATCAGCTGGCATTCACACAGGGAACTGGCAAGGAGGGCCTGGGCTAGGAGAGGTGAGACGACAATATTTTTCATGTGGTTTCTCACCTCCAGCAGGCTAGCCCAGGCTTGATCACATGATGGTGAGGATCCAAGACAATGATGGGAATAAATAAAACTTCTTGAGATACAGCCTCCAAGTCACTTCTACCATACTCTATTGGCCAAAAGAGGGTCTAAAAGAGAGCCTAGATCCAAGGTAGGGGTGGAGCGGATGAGGAGTAAGCTCCACTGCTGTCAGGGAGGAGCTGCAGAGTCACGTGGCAATGAGCATGGGAGGCCATTTGGGATACCCACACCATTGACAGACTGCAGGGAGACAGACCAGCAGACCCCAGGTTAGACTATAATGTGATAAGCACTATAACAGCAATATGTATAAATGGTAAGGGAGAAATACATATATATGACAATGTCCTACCTTTTTATAGGAACGAAAGGAAAAATAATGTAGGAAAGAAGCTAGTAAACAATTTCTGCTGCTTTCCTCTCTCCTTCTCTACCAACACATACAAAGACTCTTACCGTGGAGTGCTCTGCTGTTCCAGACTTGCCTGGGGCAGCCACTCCAAAGGAGGGGGCCAAGCAATCTGGAAGCAGCTCCTGTCTGCAGAGGTCATGTGAATGCATGCATTGTTTCTCTGCAAAGACAATGCTATTGGGAAGCTAAGCTCTTATTGACAACTTTAGATGCATTCCCAGGTCTTCAAGGAAGACTTTTCTGGGTTATGTTTTGTTTTCGAAGTCAGTAATGGGTGCTGAACTTTATTTCAGTTCCTCATTCTACATTTGCCCCTTGGTCTCATGAAACTTCTGGGTCTCACTTGTCTATGTGATTTAGACTCTGGTCTGCTCCCAAGGCAGAGATGACAGCCTGCAATATTTTGCAGAACTTAGTCAATGCCAACTATGGGTTTAAATCAGTAAATCTTACACTTGCTCCTCCTGTAATTCAGAACATCCAGTGTCACACCAGTAACTTCTCACAAAGTCAATTGCTGTTTACCTTTGGGCCTTGTTCCAGAACAAGAGCCAATCAGAGCTTCTCATCCGTGGTCCCCTTGGGCATGGCTGGAGCCCCCAGCAGTGAGAAGTGAAGAAGTGAAGGCAGGTTGAATGTATAGGTGAAGGAACTAGTGAAAATCTGTTCTAAACTTCTGAGTTACAATTTGCTTGTCCCTTTTAAACTCCCAATGTCTATTCTCCCAAGAAATAGCAAATTGAAAGGATTAGGACTTCCTGGCTCTAAAGGTCTCATGTTACTGGAATGGCTTTGCAGCAGCATCTTTCTTAAGAAATACTCAAGACCAAGGCCAACAAACTCGTGTTTGTTGGACTGGATGAGTTCAGTAATACCGTGTACCATAAGTTTGTCTTTTGAGCATACCCATTTCCCTTCCTTCTTTGCATTTGACACGTGCGTATTGACAAAGGGTGTGAGTGAATTTGTGTACATACACACCCAAGATGCTCAGATTAAGAAGTGGAGCTCAAATATATTCTGAGAAACCTCTGGTTCAAAGCCTCAATTTCACAGGAGAGTAAACAGCATCAGACAGGAGAAAAAACATCTTGTGCAATATCCCATGAGTTGCTGGTTGTGTGTAAGGGGGCCTTTGACCTCCAGGGCCTTCAAATGACACAGTTTATAGATACCTGTTTTTACACATGAAATGAATTAGAAGTGGTGGAGCATCACCCAGAACTGTGCACATTAACTTGTTGCAAGTCCCAGCCAAGTGCAAGAGCGGAGAGGCACATGACATGGAGACAGAGCCAGCTAAAGTGGGCGGTACAGCATGTGCTACCTACGTGACTTAATTTAGACCATATGTAGCTCTTTCCGGTCCATAAATATTCCCACTATTACAAGAGTGCCCATACTTCCCAGTTTGCCTGGGATAATTCTGTTTTATCCTTGTTGTTTTGGCTCGATTAATTTTCCTTTTAAAAAGTGTCCCTCTTTAGACAATACGCCATTCAGTCACCTTAGCTATCGATATAATGGGAATGATGTCATTTCTTTAGGTCACACAGGGTTTTCACTTTCCCAAATCCCTTCAACTGATGCAATAGAAGTGTTAGTTAGGAAAATAAAATCTCAAAAGACTTTATCATCTATTGCAAACAATTAGCAAGACAGGATTTGATGCATGTGAGCAAGGTAATGAAAGAGAGTTTTTGAAAAGTGATATCACACCTTGTGCTGGCACCGGTTGTCCAGCGTGAAGACTGGTCTCCTGACAGGTGTACGCGGCCGACATAATGTTTACTGCTCAGCTGCCTTAGTAAACAAATGTCTCCTCATCTGTAAGCTGAAGGAGCCAAGTAAAGGTTGAAAGTACTACCCAGGCCTCAGGAACCCTTTTTAGGAAAAAAATTCCATCAATGCTTTAATTGATTATTTAACAGTTGCCCTTTTAAAACAATTTCTTTTTTTTTTAAAACAAGATCTTTTTTTTTAAAGATCTTATTTATTTATTTATCTTTAGAGGGGAAGGAGAGGGAGAGAAACATCAATGTATGGTTGCCTTTTGTGCGTCCCCTGCTGGGAGGTGGCCTGCAGGGAACCTGCCTGCAACCCAGGCATTGCCCTGACTGGGAATCGAACCGTGATCCTCAGGTTCGCAGGCCCGCGCTCAGTCCACTGAGCTACACCAGCCAGGGCTTAAAACAATTTCATATGTACTCAGAATCTTAGTTTATTCATCAGGTTGTTTCTTCCACCTCATTTTTTTGCTTACCACTTCTGTAGAAGGACTTCTGTGGTTTGGCCCGTAGGGTTTCTCGCACTTGACCTGTTTAACATCCCCTTCCATCCTGCGTATTTCTTGTAAATTGGCATCTGGGTCTAAAAGCCTGATCAGACTTGTTGTGTCCTTTCATCAAAAGGCAAATTATAACTGTCATTTTGTGATTTTAGCAGTCATGTATGCTTATTGCCTAATTCAGGGGTCAACAATCCCCTGAGAACCCAATCCTACCAACTCCCGTTTCTGTAAGTAACAGCACAGCCAGGCCCCTTCATTTGTATGTGTTGTCTATGGCTGTGTTTGCTCTGAAATAAGAGCTGAGTAGTTTTAATTGTGCCCTGTGCCCTGTGCCCTGCCAAGCCTGTGGTATTTATTGTCTACAACTTTACGAAACTGTTTGCTAGTCCCTGGCCCGATTCATTTGTTGTTGTTCCAAATGGCAATAATCCATTCTGTGTGTGCGTGCGCATGTGAGTGTGTGTGTGTGTGTGTGTGTGTGTGTGTGTAGAATCTTTTAAAAATACAAAAAACTCCAGAATTCATGATACCTCCAATTCTAACATAGGACTATGGGATTTTTACTTTTCTACGTTTTTATACTCTTCTTTAAATATCAAGAATCCTGGTTTTCAAAAACAGGAATGATGGAATTTCAGTATTTCATAATTACTCATCTGCTTGCTCTCATATTATAGAATAACAGCTTAGTATTAGTAAGTTAATAACTATTAATAATTTATCAATGTAATACAGTTATATAAAGTATGTTATGTGAAAACTATATACATTTGTATAAATTATAAATTTTAATTTTAATTTATATATTTTAATTGTATGTTATATATTTTATACAGTATAAATAATATAAATATTAGTATTAATAAATTATAATTAATAATGGTTTCTTAATAATAAATGGAATATTTCACCACCAGATATGTTTACCAAAGAACAGTTAAAATTTTTTCATGTGATCTTCGTTTTTGTAACATACTTTATTCTCTACCTTCTGAGTTCAACTTTATCATTCGTAATTTTCTGACTGCTGGAACTGTCTATTGTGGAGAGGTGGGTGTTGAAGTCTCCAACTATAAAGTGGATCTATGTATCTCTTCTTGCAGTTTTATATGTTTTTGCTTCATGTGTTTGGACATTCTGTGTTTTGGAATGAATTATTTATGCATGCAGGATTACTATGCCTTCTTGGAGAATTGATCCTTTTCTTTTTATATAATGCACCTTGGCATCTCTGATGAACTAGACTCTCCCTGAATTCTCACTATCTGAACTTATTATAGCTACTCCCACTTCCTTTTGAATTGGTGTTAGCACAGTATATTTCCTCCACCCATTTACTTTGACCTACTAAAATCCTGACGCTAGCATTTATGGAGAGAGCTTGCTATGCCCAACTGGGCGAAGGAGGTAAAGGGTAGAGGCTCAGTAAGAATCTAAGCAGAGAGGCAGAGAGGAGGGGAAGGATGCCCGCTTGCCCATTCGTAGGGCGTCTCCCTCTCAGGCTCTGCTATGATCCACCTCGATTTCAGCATCCACTAACTGAAAGGCATTGGGATTTGTAGTGCAACACAAGTTGGTGTTAGGCATGTACTCTCCTGAGTAGGATGTTAGAACAGAAGAGACCTAAAACTCTAGCTTTGGAGAATTCCGATTTAGGGTCTTGAGGAAGGTAAACTAGAGAGAAATGTCTGCATAAGAGTACTTTTGCTCCCATAGTCCTTGTTTTATGTGGAATCTGTGATGGAGATTGACTGCCTCCTCCGTGCCTAGTTTCCAGAAGTTTGACAGAGATGAATTGTATGTTACTTGAAATGCTTTTATAAAGACAAAATGAAATCTGGTCAGCTAAAACAAAACTAAAGGAAACAATGCTTGAGGAAAATTATCCCCCTTCGATAAAAATCCAATGATACATCTCCAGTCTCGTTAATCTCCACAAAAATCAATATTTTATTTTATTTTATTTTCAAGTTTCCATCCATTTCAAAATCCCAGCTGTGCCTAGATCCTTTAAAATACTTTTATTAAATTGAGGCTAATGTTTCATAAGCTTTCTAAGCATTTATGGAGGCTCTTGAATCAATCAGCAATTTTATAAATTTTCACTGTTAAATTGAATAAAGATTGGTTTATTGATTTCACAAATGCTAATACAATTTGCTAAAAAAAATGGCTTGGTTGACTTTTCCTATTTGTGTGTAACTGTAACCACACTGTCAGTGTCCATCCCAGCCTACGGCCGTGCTCTGTCAGGGCACTCGGCTCACTTCCAACCACCAGCATCCACATTTACGTGTCTGAGCTTCTCATCCAGAGCCAGGGAGGCAATCTCTGCACCGCGTGCAGATGGACCAGCAGGACTGTCGCTGGAGAGTAACAACGCTCTAGGAGTACCTCAACCAATGACTTCTTTTTAAAAAATACTTTTTCATTGATTAATTTTTTGAGAGAGAGAGAGATTGATTCGTTGTTCCACTTATTTTTGCATTCATTGGTTGATTCTTGCACGTGCTGTGATGCGAGATTGAAACCGCAACCTTGGTCTATAGGTATGGCTCTAACCAGCCGGGCTACCAGGGCTCAACCGATGACTCTTGAGAATTTCTGTGTAAACATCCCAGTTCCTGTGTCTTAAGGGTGAGATCATTTTGAGACAGGTGTTTTACATCATTTTCCAGAATTAGGCTCCAGTTACTGAGGTAGTGGAGTTAAAACATCCGATGAGGGTTGCCTTCCCTTCAGTTAGGTGCCACTGAAGTGCCCCTTCAGGAATGAAAGACCTGCCTCCCCAGTGGCAAGGAATCCTGGTAGCTGATAGTTCTTAGTCATCAGCTCCATTTGAGCATTTTCCAGCCCCCTTCAGCTGCAGAAAAAGAAACCTTCCCAAAGAACATGACCCTTGTCACAGGGAAGCTTGGCGTTCAAAGATTGATTTACGCAAGGTTAGGAAGTCCTGACTCTCCGACCAGTTTGGGGCAGTTCCAGATCCAGAGTTAACTGCAAGCTTGGCTGAGGCTTTGTCATGAGGCTTCATTGCAGCCAGTGTCTCCTTCTGCCCAATGCTGCTGTGGTCACTCACCCCCCAACACTGTGGGTCCTGCTGGGCTTTGATTTTCTCCCTTTAGTATATGCAGATCCTAGTAGCACTTACCTCACTGGGATGTCATCAGTATTAAATAAGTTAACATTTGTAAAGCATTTAGAACAGTTCCTGACTTGTAAGTTATTGGTTAAGAGAATATTGGACTTTTTTTTCCCTTTGGAGGAAGTAATAGGAAGATTTATCTTTAAAACTATTTTTATTTTCCTGAACATTTTAGGGAGTAATATTTTCTGGCTATGTTAAAGTTATTGGCTCTCCTTAACCATGCAGGCTTTTGTTAGAAATAACATAATGTAGTAACTAAAATAAATCCAGATTCATTTATTTTATTTTATTGTTGTTCTATTACAGTTGTCCCGATTTTGTTTTTCTGGCTGAGTAGTGAAAAAATATATGTAATGTGTTGGCTTCTATTTCATGTGCAAACTATTGTATAAATGACTGAGTTATAGAACTGAAGATTCACCAGATATTGTTGGATAGATCTTTAATTCACTATTGGGGATCCAAGTAACTTAGAATTTCACAGCAAGTTAAATATGCTGTGAACATTAGCAGGTGCTTTTATTGTTTTGTCTCTGCAGGTCTGAGATGGAAATGGCCCTCAAGGGATGAAAATATTTTTGCGTGTTGCAGGCATAAGAAGCTTTAAAAAGATATTTTGGAAACCTTTCTCCAGTAGGTGGTAGGGTCCCACGTGCCCGTGTTCTTAGAGGGCTTGGGAAAGAGTCTTTAATGAGAAGTTTTTCTTTCTGAGAGCAAGAAGATACCAGATTCAGTTTTATAATTTGGCTAATTGGTCAGTAATTTGGTTCGCAGGAATGCGAGCCATCAGGGACAAGGAACATGGTTCAGGAAAGTCTGTTCTCACGCAGACACAGCCCCAGAGATTAAAAAATATCTGCCTGTTTTAAGCACAGGCTTACCTCCTATGACTTTAGCTGATAGTTGATAAGGTGGTTGACCTCACTGGGACAGGTCAGGCCCAGCTGGATGTACTGTGTGACCCAGGGTGGTGGCACAGATGCAGTTGATTTGACTTGGTTGCTACCTGACAAGGTTTTCCTGACCTTTTTCCTAGCTGAGCATCTGAGCCACTTCCTTGGCCCGGTTGTTTTCAGGAATTCTATACCGACGGCTTTACCAATGCGCCTTTTTCTTCTTTCCCAGAGCAACTGCTCCTTTATTCCATGACTCAACGAAAGCATCAAGGTACGTGAGGAGCTTCTCTTGTTTCCACTGGACTTGTCTCTCCACCTTGGATCTCCCAGCACCTCACCAAAAACAGTGAGGACTTGTATTTGCATATAGATGGTAAGACCATGATTTTTCTTGCCAAGATTTAATTATTTTTCTGATTTAAGAAGCAACAGAGACATGAAACATGGGATGTGAATATAGAAACTCATTCATTGTCTCATCCCCTGAGAAGAAGTTTTTTGTATCTCATTATCAATTTTTCCCTATGGAACTACTGTGAAAGGGATCCTACTATATCTTCTTTTTCGCTACTTGAACTTCCATCATGTCCCTCATGGTTCTATAGAATATGTACAAAGTTGTAAACTCTGTAACTCCCTGAGAGGGTGTGGGTTAGTTTAATCATCTTTACTGGGACTCATTTGGATGACTGCCCTTCTAAGTATGTGCACTAATTTTCAGTTACGAGAAGGCACCTGGTTTTGCTAAGGGTATTTTTTTCATTGAATTCCAGATTAAGGCATAGTGTTAAAATATGCATACAATAAGTACTATGCTTTCAGCATAGCTAATAACCAGTTGAAACAGATTTAAGCCATAGGATATCTGTCTTCTCCAATGACTAAAATATATTATATAACTAATGTACAAACATAAGAGAAACTTTTTACAACAAACACAACTTACATGAAAGTTAACTACCCAAAGGGAATATCTGGCTTTGTTAACTTTCTCAGTTTTTTACATTACAATTTATCCTAATCCTATTGTTCTCTCTTCATAGACAAGCCAGACACGTAACTCCAGTATTTAGCTCCAGTCTCATGCTTACTAAGGTTTCCAAAGCAAAACTCTTTAAGCTCTAGTTAACTGAGTTTTCTTTATGAGAATTTGTCATCTTCCCTTTACACACTGGTTGTTAACAGGTTGGTTGTTGGCAGACACTGGAGATGTCTGGAGACGTGGTTGGTTGTCACCACTAGGGGAGGGGATGGTGCTACTGACATGTAGTAGGTAGAGGCTGGGAAGTTGTTGAACACGAGACAGAGTCCAACAAAAAGAGCTCTCTGACCCAAATTTACCCAGCGGCACAAATCCTGAGAAGCTACTCACCATCCCCATACAGCCACCATCACAGAAGATGCCTTCCTCATCTCAAATCACTAACCTCAATTGCCTGTGCAAAACCCTTTTTGCCCTGTGAGGCAATATAGTCACAGGTCCAGGGCATTAGGTGGTGGGTTACGGGGAGCGGGGATTGCTCCTCGCTCTCCTCCAGTTCCTCCATTCTCTCTTCTTGACACCTTCATGGGTGGGGGTTGTTTTCCTATAGCCCTTGGCTCTCTGTCATGTTTTCCTTCTTTTCCACCCTTTGAGTGTTTTATGTTTTGTCCAATTTTTTAAAATTCAAATTTTATTGTAGAACAATTTTATATTTCATTACATGAAAATATCACCCCAGAACTGTTTAGGTAGTATAGAGGTTCCTTGCACCCCGTGCCCAGCCTCTCCCGTTACTGACATCTTACACTTGTGTGCCGTATCCGTCATGGCCGATGAACCAGTAGCGATGCAGTGTTGTTAACTAAAGCACGTGCCTTATTTGGATGGCCATCATTTTCATCACCTAGTGTCCCTTTTATTGTCCATTTATTTATGTCCCAGGATCCCATCCAGGATGCCAACTCACACTTAGTCATCACTGCCTCCTTAAGCCCCTCTTGACTGTGACAGTTTTTGAGAATTCCCTTGGTTTGATGACCTTGAGCATTTTCAGGAGTAATAGATATTTTGCAGAATTCCCCTCACCTGAGACTGACCATATGTTTTTCTCCTGGTCAGACCGGGGCCCCAGGTTTTTAAGAGGAAGGCCCACAAAGTACCGTTCTCCTCACATCGTGTCATGAGCATGCGCTGTCAGCATGACTTGGCACTGAGGCCATCGACCCTGCTCACCTGGCGGAGGTGGTTTTTGTCGGGTTTCCCCACTCTGAAGTTCCTCTTTACCAGCCCCCGCTTCCATCCTCTCCTCTTCGGAGGGAAGTCGCTCTGCTTGGCTCACCCTCAGAGAGAGGGGAGTCCTCCTCAGCCTCCTCAAGGGCAAAGAATCTACTTAAATTACTCAGAATTCTCCTGAGAGGGATATTTGTTTTACTCCATTCATTTATTTTTATACAGTCATTAATTGATAGTTATAAGGATCCATGGACATTTATTTTATACTTTGTGTTATAATTCAATACTACATTATTTTTGGTGCACCATGGCTGTTGGGAACTCTTTCATCGGCTGGTGGGTCAGTGTAACATGCCTTCGCCATGGTGGGGGTTTTGGCTGTTTGCTGGTTTGGGGGCACATCCTCGCTCTCTGTCTCTACATGATCCGACAGGTTCATCTTGTATACTTTCTGCCCTAATCCTCGCATTAGCCATTTCTCTAGAGCCTTGGCTCCTCTTACGGGAGATCGGTATGAGCGACCAAGACCTTCGCAGCAAGGGTGCTTGTCACTGCTGGCGTGCTGTTGATTCTGGGCCCTCTCAGCAGCCAGAACAAGGACATACACGGCATCTGCTAATGCCTGTGTGTCCCTATATCCATACATATTTCTAGAGGTAATCATCTGTGTTTATATTAGCAAATGATGATTAGCTCTCTTCCGTCACCACATGGATTATTTTAGCTTACTCCTATTTCTTATGTAACCCACCCTCTGACAGTGAGAAACCTGATTCCCACCAAGGCCATTTTTTTTTACTGATGATTCAGCATCTAAACTTTTTTAAATTGGTAATCATGCCCATGTTTTCCTCTGGAAACTACCTTGTGTGCACTCCTGCCCAAATAATTCCGTGGAGTGCATCCTCCTCATCGGAATAGAGGTTGCATTCATTTACTTGCTGCCTAATTAGCACAACTATTTTCCTTGGCTGTGGGTCCTGGCTCAGTGAGAGACGCATGGCCCAGGTTAGTTCCAACTTTAGGACTTGTGCTGGAGTAAGTGGAAAGACAAATTTTCCTTCTGCTGACCTTCAAGCTGTAATGAGGCAAATCCAACCACAGGGGAAAGCCTGCAGAGAAAGATGCAACACAAAGGACAGGTTGGCAGAGAGATGCACAGAGATACCTTCCCGGCGATGTTGTCTGGCTCCGGGGTCCGGTCCCACCTTCCCAGGGATGTTTCTGTTGTGAACCAGGAACTTCCTTGTTTTGCTCAAGACGGCCTGTTTGGTTTGGGTTCCTTCCATCTGTAGTCAGGGTCTCTGTGTCCTTTACACACCTAGGCTTACCTGGCTTTTATTAACTTTGTGATCCTGGGGCACCAGAACGCAACACACATTGGGATGGATACACCCTTTGATCCCGTGGATCTCAGTAGGCCCAAGGTGAACCTTTAATCTGTTGGCAGTTGCTTCCTACTGCTGGCACTGGTTTGTGTGAAAACTAAGAAAACGTGTTATGCTGATGGTATGGACCATTTTTAATTCAGGCTACTAAACAATAAAGGGCTGTATTTGTCTTTAATGCTACATTGGACCCGACTGAAAATCTCTGAACTGTGACCTCCCCCATTCCCTGCTGCACATTTTTCTTGCATCTTCTTATTTTGCAAAGTACCTTTTGTCAGGAGCGTGTGAGCTCTAAAATGAATCTTTCCCTTCTCATTATACTGTTTTTCAATCTGATGTCATTTTTACATCCTGCACGTGCAGAGAAGAGGTGGCATTTAGTTGAGTTCTTGCTATTGCTTAGATCTGTTTAGCTGCACGTTGACATCAAAATATTTGCTCTTAGAATTAAAAAAAATAATCTTTAGCGTAACGAGGGTTTTTACCATCTTATTGACCTCTGTGCCAAGTGTGGAATTGTTGCATCATTGATAAATCTTGCTTGTTTACTTTTTTGAATGTTTGAGCTAGTTCTCAGCTAGGAGCCGTTTTTGAAATAACTCTCAGACTTTGGGATGCTAACAATAGGAGAGAGAATTGAGCAGCTATTTGGTTCTTTGGACCAAATAGTTTGGAAACATCATGTTAGGAGGATACATTTACTCATGTCCCTGACATTTCTTTCTGGGGGGAGTGATATTCAACACTGTTAACGGCCCTGGCCTCTCTTCATGCCCTCACTCACCCTGTCCCCTAAGAGTCACTAAATGACAAGTTTGGGAAGTGGCAGTGCTTATGTACCGATTGCGTGCATCACTCTTCTTTATCCTCTGCTCTTCCTGCTAATCCCAGCCCTCCAAGAAGCACATGCCCTTTATTGTCTCAGCCGTGCTTTATGCAAGAGGGGAAGTCCCACCTCCCTAACAAGCAGTCTTGCCTTAACTACGCCTGTAATCATCACCTGTCTTCGTGAGCCCCACGTGGCTATTTTATTCCCTGAATGATCTAAAACTGTTTCTGATTTTACTAAGAGTGCCCTTGTTAACTGCCCAGACCTTCTAAAACAAACACACATCTTTTTCTGATAGCATCTATAACTCTAGGTAACACCTAAAACAGCGACGGCAATAACAAACCTCTGTGACCCAATCAATGGTAATGAAGTCGAGTGAAACCTTATTTTCTAACTGCTTTTTCCCCATGTACTCCCTGCTCAAAGATGTGTCTGGAAATATACAGTGGCAGTGTTTGCCTCAGACCGGGTGAGCTGTCTCCTGGGTGTGAGAACATCTCATGGCTCCGCCCTTTATTTTATGGCAAAGGAAGTAATGATGCTGACTGTACATGATCAAGACGTGAGAGAAGAGGAGAAGAGCATCATTTAATGAGCTAAGTTGGCTTGGACCCTGTGGAGAAGGTAGAAAGGCAACTTTGCATTGATGAAACACAAAGCAAAAAGGATGGGAATTAATAGACGAACTCAAGGAGTCCTGAATAAATGAGATTAATTATTTAGAGAAGATGGAAGAAAAAAAATAACACACTTCTATTTCTTATGTTGATATAGGATTTAAAATACTCTTTGGACTAAAGCGACTCACTGCAAACCGTGCTTGAGAGTCACTGTATAAATTAAATTAGACTTAAAGGCATACAGTTGACACTGAGTTTTTCCTATTTTTCTTCTAGCACCTTTGCAGTGTCATCATGTAAAATGTTTAGGGCCAAAAATAGACTTGTGTATATAAAGCAGCCAAATTAGTCAAGTGCATATCGCATTTCCACTCTAGCAGTCAGTGTTAGAAAGGGAAATAATTATTTATGTCTGTGGTCACATACCAGTTTTTAAGTAGAGTTAGAGAGTAGAAAATGTGGAAACACTTCAGAATCAGACCCAGACGCTCTATAGAATATTGGAGAGGGGCATGTTTACCATTCACCCCCTATGCTGCTGAGGCTGTCTGTCTAGTGTTGTCCAGGGACTCTTGGAAAAGGGAAAATGGTTGGATCTCTGGGCAGCTCTTACCCTCAGGTGAATGGGATGTGCCAACCTTTAGAATACCCAGCAAACGCATTGCCCACTTTTGAGCAAAACTCCTCTGCCTGTCAACCTTGATGGAAGGACAACCCTTCAACTCTAAAGGTTCTTATGCCCATTCAAAGGGGACAGAGCTGGTTAGATCACTCAGTTTAGGGAGAGTAACTGACTGATGTCAGCCTAAGACTGGCCAGAGTGCTGTTATCTGTGTGGTTTATTTTAAGGAAGAAAAGAAGCCAATCTACTTTTCTGTTTTAGGAATTTGAACTACGTTTTAGTTGGCTGCGTTGTTTGAAGTTGGAAGTTGGGCCACATGGCTGTTATGGACAGCCATTATATTCAGAGAAGCAAGTTGACAGAGACTGAATGGATATGCAAAGGGAATCAGAGAAAGACACCAATGTTTGGCACCCAGAGGAAGATACCACTAGAGACAGGAGGTGGAAGGGGGGTCCAGTCTCTGAAGCCACCTCAGCTGCAGATGGTATCCTACTCATGTCGGTACCCATCCTTGTCCAGGGGTCCCCTGTCAACTAGGCCTCTTTTCCGGAGGTTAGTCGAGCAGGTCTCTGTCTCTTGAATCCAAATACCAAATTTTATTTTCAACACAAAATGTGTATTGGTAAATGTTCCCTCAGACTTCCCCAGTTTGGCTTTCACGGAAAATTTGTACTTCCTTTTATGCATAAAGGAACAAGGCCACAAGTTACGATGTGTTCTTCTTCAATAACATTTTCCCCCAATATTTTAAAACAAAAATATCTCAGCTACTTCAGCCTCTTAGGGAAGTTTCTGTTGGAATGTCCAGTTAGGGAATGTTGTATATATTTTCTTTGACCACAAAACCTAGTGTAATAAGTGCATGATTTTTGAAAAATTTCCATAATTGAACTTAACCTGAGCTTTCATTATACTTCATGTCGGAAAACGGAATCTGGTCAGTTGTGGAAACTCACTCACTTAGGTGTTTTTTAAGTCATTTTCACCACCCATCCTGGATGGGACTTGTGACTGAGGGAGCTCTGGGCTTCTGTGTGGACGCCCTGCTAGGTAACATGTCCTGTCTGGACTTTGGCCATCGATGTTCATTCTTGTACCCATTGAGATGTCCCTGGACTTGTGTTAGTCCCCTTACAGATAGCACAGGTCATCGCTTCTTACACTGTGGGGAAGGGTGATTTTTATTCCCTCAGAGTTTTTGTTAACCAATCCCAGTACGCAGTTCACATGACACGTGAATTTGAAACCACCAGCAGGTCTATACCTTCTTCAAAAGGGGAATTGTTGATCCTGCATTTGGCTATTGTGATAACGTCCACTTGCTATAAGCGTTTTGCAATGATTACTCTCCATGTCTGTGGTTATTGCATCACAGACTCGTAGCCACCAGTTTGTGAATCACTCTTTGAGCAGCAGCAAATGAGTCCACTCTTGTGCGTGGATACACCTCCCCAGAACTGCGAGGCACCATTGAAGTCCTCAGCTCATGCAGCTGCCTTAGGTACCTCTCTTGAGAGCACAGGAAACTTTAGAGTGTTTTCCTCTGCGTCGTTCTTGTCAGAGCCTTTTTTTCCTTTCCCAGACACGCTCAGCCTAGGTATTCATCGGCCCCGCGGTGGTGGCCTGTAGACACTGATCTTGGGGTTTTCACTTCTCTAGGCTTCACCGGAAAGGAAGACACAGGTCCCCCACCCCCATTTTCTGTATTTTGGGATCCATCTTCACCTTGGGGTTTCTCATGCCTAATACTCCTTGGTTTGAGTTCTGGGGTGCGAGGACACCAGGCCTTTCTCCAGGGACTTATCAGCATCTAAGCTCTCTTGTTCTTTTTCCTTTCTTAAATTTCTTCTTATTTCATATTAGGCAACATTTACTTAGTATTGGGAGTGGAAATAGGGGATAAACTGGCTCTTAATCTCTTTTTAGTGTTTAGTGTATAGAATGGGCTTTATGCCTTTACTTCTGTAAGGCTTAATTTTGAGAAACTAAGACACAAGAAAAACACTTTTTATTTTATGCCTTCAAATCTCCTCTTTGATGAAGCCTTCTCTCTGCTGTTAATTCAAGTGTCTATATTTTAAATCCCAAAGTCAAGATTTTTCTCTCTGTTTCTCTGTGTTCAGCTGTATCAGTCCTCGGCCAAACCGAGGAAGTCACTTGAGTGAACACAGAGTGGTGAGAAACTTCAGGTAGTTTCACAAAAAGAACTCTGCTACATGAGTGAACATGCAGCTTCAAAAGTGTTTCTTAGAGCTATGTAGAAATCTGTCTTTAGCAGCAATTTCCTATTTCTCACTTTTCAAAAGTCTAGACAAGGTGACTAGAATTTTCGTAAAGGTGTGGCTCTGCTATAGAGAACCTGACTCCAGTCTTCCTTTCTTAGCACCTTCTGCCTGGGGCGTAGCTGACTGACGGCTCCAGCTGCCTCACCTTTGGGTCCACACGTGCACACCTGGCCACACTTGCTGGAGGCTGTCCCCAGGTAATGACTGAGCAACACGGAGGTACTAGATTGAGAAATTCCCGCAGTAGCACAAACCCTGCATTATTGTCTGAATGTGGTCCTTGCCTACGGTCCCACCTCCCCTTCGTCCTCCACAGGTGTTCCTGTGAATGCACCTCCAGAGCTTAGACTCATGTCTTTTATTAAAAACTGTTGTTCAAGTACAGTTGTCTGCACATTTTGCCCGCACCTGTCCCCCAACCCCAGCCATCCCCACCTCTCTCCCCTGATCCCACCCCCCGTTTGGTTTTATCCATGTGTCTTTATAGTGGTTCCTGAAAATCCTTCCCCCTTTTCCCCACATTATCCCCTCTGGTTACTGTCAGATTGTTCTTAATTTCAATGTCTCTGGTTATACTTTGCTTGCTTGTTTGTTTTGCTGATTAGGTTCCACTTAAAGGTGAGAAGTATGTTGATGTATGTTCCTCAGTGGGTGCAAACTGACACAGACTGGTAGTTTTCACAGCCCTTGAAACCCACTGGGTTAGTCACAGGGAAGGTCAACATGTAAACCAAGGGGTAAGCTGTGTTTTCCTTGTTAGAGTGAGTCTGGGTTTCTCAGAGCTGGGGGGGTGGGGTTCTGAGGGTATGCCACAAGGCTTCTAGACTCTGGAGGAACTGGAAATCTTGGTACGTACTACTGTTGGCACAGGCAGAACTGGCGCAGGAAGGAACTGTGCAGGGAATCCAAGCCCCGTTCCTAACCCATCTGAGGCTATGATGCCCTGTCCTGTACTCTGAGCGGGTAAGCAGTTTGAGTCCTGGTTGTCCCAATATGCCCGTTGTTGGGAGATCAAGCAATGGTGGCCCCTTTGAACAGAAATGAATGCCTAGGAATGAATTTAGGAATGAGCCTAAAATATTGCTTCCCTTATCATGTGATGGGCAAGAGGAAGAGTCTGTGTGACATGCAATTCATGTCATTGATGTACCAGCTGGTTTGCTTTTGAGTTTCCTGAGCCAGTGGAGAATGACTGGAACACCTGGTAATCTCTGTACAGCAAGACGTAATTCTTAAAGTGATAGAGGGTCACTCCTATGAAAAATAAGTTTAGTGATCATCTATCAGTATAATATTGCTATGTCTTTTTGTGAGAAAGAAGTCAAATGTGATGGTTAATTTGATGTGTCAACTTATATGGGCACCACAGGGTGCCTGTATCTGGCCAAACATTATTCTAGGTGTATCTGTGAGCACGTTTCTAAATGAGATTAACATTTGGATTGATGGGCTGAGTAAAGAAGATTGCCCTGCCTAATGTGGGTGGATATTAACCCTTACCAGGTATATAATTTGCAAATATATTCCCCTGTTCCATAGATTGCCTTTTAATTTTGCTCATTGTTTACTTTGCTATAAAGTAGGTTTTTAGTTTGATGCAGTCTGACTTACTTGTTTTTTTCTTTTGTGGCCTTTGTTTTTGTTGTCAAATCCAAAATAAATCATTACCCCCCATGAATTTAAGGTCTGCATAGGACAAAAGCCTGAGTAAGAGGAAAGTCACTGGGCCACTGGTCTTTCTAGCTTTGAAATGTGGGCTTTTCTTGGGTCTGAAGCCTATTGGTTTTTGAACTAGAATTTACACCACCAGCTGTCCTTGTTCTCGGGGTTTTGGACTTAGACGAAAATTAGACATTGACTCTCTTGGGTCTCCAGCTTCCTGATCACAGATCCAGGGATCACTCAGCCTTCATAATTGTGTGAACCAACTTTTAAAAAAAGATTTGCTTATTTATTTTTAGAAAGAGCAAAAGGGAGGGAGAAAGAGAGGAAAAGAAACATTGGTGTACAAGCGAAATATCTGATCAGTTGCCTCCTGCATGGCCCAAACTGAGACCTGGCTGGCAACTGGAGCACGCGCCCTGACTGGGAGTCAGACGTGCGACTTCCCTATCTTTAAGACAATGCCCAAGTACAGTTGTCTGCACTGAGCCATACCAGTCAGGGCTGAGCCAATTCTTTATCATAATTCCCTTTACACATCTAGCACAATGTTGGGTAACTAGGTGTGTTGCTGGGTAATATCATATATATGTGTGTGTATATGTGTGTATGAATATATATATATGGGTATATATATGTATGAATATATATATATATATATGGTCTGTCCAGAGGTATACAGTCACATAATATGAAAAATAGAGACATTTATTGAAGAAGATACAATATACAAGAACTATTATACACAGGACAGTGACTCCTTAGTCCCCTTCAGGGTACCTACACACCTTGGGACCTCACGCAGTTCTCCTGATCTCCATGAGCTTCCCCGTTGGATTTTCCTGAATTTCATCAATGGTCTGGAATCTCTTCCCTTTCAAAGGTGATTTTAATTTTGGGAAAAGCCAGAAGTTACAGGGTGCCAAATCTGGGATGTAGGGGGAGTGAATCACTTGGTGATTTGATGTTTCACCAAAAACTACGCAGGAGATGTGAGGGACGCACTGTTGTGTTGAAGCTGCCAGTCAGCAGTTGCCCATAGCTACGGACTTCTGAATCATCGCAATAGTTTCTGCAGAGAAATGTGTTTCAACTTCTTCAGGCTTAACACAAAATTTGATGCAGATTCATTGCTCTACTTGCTCAGTCATTTTCAATGGGACGGCCACACAGTACACATGCTCACCCAGCATCATCTATGGCCTCCACTGATGAGTACAGTGAACTTGTCATTGTTCATGAATGCACATTCAAGTCCACTCTCCTTGACTGCCAGGTTACATTGATGTTGCCCGAACTGTTCTGTTTCATATATCATAAAATATATATGTTATTTCGTATATCTCATCTGCATATCTGAGATATATCTGATCTATCTATTTATCTATCTATAGTCAAGGAAAGGGAAAGAAGTTATTGGTAAATAGTTGACAGGTAAAATTGACCCTTGGGTTTTCTTTCTTTTGTATTTCCACTTATGAAAGTTCAGCAGGAAAGTGATCCAGGAAGGAGGGAGGCCGTGTTTATCTGTGAAGCAGGAAGAAGTGAAAAGGGGAAAAAAACAAAACAAGCAAAGAAACAAACAAACATCTCACCAGAAGTGAGCAGACAGAACAAGTATGTAAGGCATGCAGAGAATGAGAATTATGTAATAACTTGCAAGTTTAATGAATTCTGGATTCCCAAATAACCGAAGAAAATTATGAGACTGAAGATCATTGTTCACGATGAATCTTAGGCATTTAAAAATATGAGTGATTATTGGTAAGTAGTTCACCTAGTGGCCTGGTGGTTTTAAGAATCCCATTACATTGTTTAGGATAAAAATGGATGTACTTAAGTCCTCATGAGGAATAGCTGCTGTGCTCTTGGGCCAGCGCAGTCGATCAATAAGGGAAGATTTGAAGCTTCCATTTAGCCCGCACCTTATTTCATTCTGCAATTTAGCAGCATAAAAAAGATCATAGAGTAATCAGTATGTTCAACCTAGTAAGCAAACAGTCATTCTTTTTCATGATAGAAGAAATAAACAAGAGTGGTATTAACTATGTGGCTAAAATAAATGATAACAAATGCAAACTCATTACTGTTGAAATCAATGTATGCATAGCAGAAGGTACATTCATTGAAGTCAACATACTTAATTACATTTGGAGTAATAAAGAGAGTAGGCATGAAGTCCAATGTCTCTTGGGCCTAAACATTAATTTTGATCTAATTTTCTTTTCCTTGATGTTGAGAAAATGAAAAAGCAAATAAAATTAAGAGACCACCTTAACTTAATTAGCTTTGTTAACAGGGGATTGTAAGCTGTTTGTACCGTGCGCACTCCACATGGTGATCTAAGGAAGGGTCACCTGGTTAAAAGCCAGTAATGCTGTTATAAGAATAGAGGCAGCCATATGGAAGCCCTTCTCATTCCACGAGAGTACAGGGGACAGGCAGAGTGCTCTAAGAGTCACGGTGACAGGGATAGAGAATGCACGGAATTTTGACTCTGAAAGGGAAGCATCTCTGCCAGCTCGAGGTGCTGTAGCAGAATATTATAGACTGGGTGCCTTAAATAACAACTGATTTCTCAGAGTCCTGGAAACTGCAAAGTCCCAAATCGAAGTGCTTGTGGTTCTTGGGGAGGACCCATGTCCTGGACTATGGACAGCTGCCTTCTCGCTGTGTGCTCATATGGCCTTTTCTTGGTGCTTGTGTGTGTGTGTGTGTGTGAGAGAGAGAGAGAGAGAGGGGCGGGGAAGTACTCTTCATCTTCTGAGGACACCAATTCCTTCATGAAGGTCCTGGCCCCAGGATCTAAGGTAAACCTACTATTTACCGATGGCGCCTCCCAAATGCCATCACGTTAGGGGTTGGGACTTCTCCATGTGACTTGTGCGATGTCACCAACATTCAGCCCATCACAAAGCCTATTTGTATGACACAGACTTTTGTTTCAAGGACTTGTCTCTCCTTTTTTAAAATTCCCTTTCTCTTGTCCCAGTTAGGCACAGACTTTTATTTGTTTGCTTGCTTTGCAGGCCTAGATGCTGCAGTTAGCACTGGGGTTTTATGATCTCGCTCAGCCTTTCAGGTGTAGTTACCAACTCGGCTGTGAAAACCCTGACGCAGACATTTTCACGGCACCAGCACAATGTCGGGCAGATAGGTGTCCTTCAATGTGGGAGGAGCTCCATCCATCAGAATCCTCCCGTCCGCCGAGGATGATAAAGAAGTCATCCCGGACACAATCTTGTTGTTCTGGCGGGAAAGAGGGTGGCGATTCCCTCTAGTGGAGAACCCCCTGAGCGCTTCTCCCAAATGGCTTTAATTGGGAATGGTATGTGTATGTATATATATGCATAGCCCATCAATCAATGTCAAAAGGCTATAGTCACACAAAAACAGGTATTACCTATAGATAACAATTGAAGGAGCACAGAGATCTGTCCTAGGTCAGGGTCTGTTAGTCATGCTAATGCCAGAGGGTCTTTAAGATGTGTTTCATGAGATAAGGAGTTTACTCCTTGTGCCTTGAACGTAAACATCCGGTTTATATCACCAGGGCCATACAAAGCAAAGCAGAGCAAACTTCAAAGAATATAGTGTACATTTTAGGCCTGATTCCCATGGGAACCCTTGGAGTTAGAGTCGGGTCATGCCTGCCACTTGTGTTTTCACCTGCTTTTCCAGGGAGACTTACTAGAACCTTTCAGGGCTCGCTCTTGTGGGAATACAGTCTCAGAAACCACACAGAGTGGTCCCCAACACTTTAGGGTCAGTAACTGTTAGATGAATAAATGAAGAGGGAAACTCCTGGCATCCATTACAACAGATAACTTGTGCTGAAGTGACATTTTCCCCCTTGAGTAGGAGAAAGGGGCCTGATCAGGTAAGTGGCTGCTAATTGTTCTCCTCATATATTTGGTTGTTGGAGATTCGGGTTCTGATTCGGATGAGATTATTGACTTAGAAGGCACCACCTGGTATGTCTTAGAAGATACAAGACCATAGTATCTGTGAATCATTGTGTCTGGTCAGCATTTTCTGTACAGCTACATCCTTGGTACATGAATGTTAAGCCTCACAGAGAATATAATTTCTGTTGCTCTTCTTAAGAAGAAATATTCAACCTTTCAACATTGCGTTATCCATTATAGCTCTTGAATGGGCACCACAGGGCCAGGCACAGGGGGCACTAGTGTGCAGTTCCATACGGGAGCCAATTTTTAATGCTTCCAGTTGGTGAAATCCGAATGGATAGCTAAGCAGGAAGAAAACAAATAAGGACTACAATCGCTAACGGAGCAATAGCCGAAAGTTACCTTGACGAATATCATAAGTAGAGCTAAAACTAGTATATTTATCCTGTGCAAATATACCAGTAGGAGGGATTGGAAAAGGTCCTGGTGGGAGTTAAACTGAGCCAGATGCTCTGCTGTGAGCACATTTTGGCCTGACAGGTGCAATCAGAAAGTAAGGAAAGAGGCATTCTTCTTCCAACGTAAAATGGAAATGCTGAACGAAATTCTCCTCCAGGGTCTGATGTTACATGCACTGAGGAGAAGAAATGAACATGTTGGGTGAATGCAGAGATTTTTGTCTCCTCCGTCTTTCTTGGCATTGATCATCCGCTGCCTTTCTGCAAAGTTGGGGGTTTCCTGGTGGTTTTACAGCAGCACCCCAGACCCTGAGATGGAACCCGGGTAATATCTCCTCCAGTTAGGCTGGGCCTATGGCTCTCAATGGGACACAGTCTCGCCCTGTTGGCCTCAGCTGTCAGAGACATTGGACTGTGCCTGTAAGTATTTCTGGAACCAGAAGAAAGCAACTTGACCATCTGCTATCCCATGAATTTCAAATGATAGGTATTTCCTCCAAACAAGGACTTTCTTCTACATTCCCATACTATAATGACCCAAATCAGGAAGTTTATACCAGTAGGTCACCACTCTAGTTCACCAACCCCGTTCAAATTGTGCCAATTGGCCGATACTTTCCTTTGTAACAAAGGGACCCAGGTTAGCATTACGTGTTGTGTTTAGTCATCACGTCTCTTTAGTCTCCTTCAGTCTAAGGTAGTTCTTCAGTCTGTCCTCCACTTTATAATTTGGCACTTCTGAAGGTTAGAGACCAGTTTACTTTTTAGAATGTCTCTCATTCTGGACTCGCTTGATGTTTCCTCTTGGTTGGGTCAGAGCGATGCATCTTTGGCTGCAGTAGCACAGAGAGCTGCTGTACGCCATTTCCTTCATCCTTTCAGGGAGGGCATGCTTCCGTTTGGCCCGTCACAGATGACAGTAGCTTTGGTCATTTGTCCCATCACTTAAGGAAGGTGATGCCTCCACAGGCAAGTCGCTCACCTCAAAGCATTTAGTGGGGAAGTGCTTTGAAACTTTGTGAATATGTCATTGTTTGTCGAACTTCCAATACATTCATTTAAATACATGTGGACTGTGGTAACTTCCGTCACTGGGTTATAATTCACTATTATCACTATTTATTTTTATGTTCAACTTGTCTCTGACTAGCCAGTGGTGCCCAGTCAGGTTATCTTTTGTATTCTTTTGACACGCCCCTGTCCTTCCTTGAGTACTTTCTTGCTTTCTGACACAAGATGTTCTAGGCAATTAGGAACTGAGTTGTGTACCCACAAATTCATGTCAAAGCCCTACCCCTCATTGTGATAGTATTTGACAGTGGGGCCTTTGGGAGGTAATTGAGTTGAGATGAAGTCATGGGGGTGGGGTGCTCATAGTGGGATTTGTGCCCCTATACGAAGAGATCAGAACATGTACTCACTCTTGCTCTCTCCCTCTCTGCCATGTGAGAACACAGCAAGAAACTAGCTCTCTGAAAGCTGGGAAGGGTGCTTTCAGATCAGATCATGGGATTTCCCAGCCTCCAGAATTAAGAAATACAATTTTGTTGTTTAAGCCATGTGACATGTGGTGTTTTGCTATAGAAACCTGAGTGGACTAAGACACAGGCCCATGCCAAATGTTTCCCCGTCCTAGCCCAAGAACCCAATGACTATCCCCTAAGCTGTCAGAACGCGAGACAAGAACAGTGCTCTTGTTACTCACCTGGAATTCACCTCCTGCTTTGGGCTTTTTGCCCCAGATTTGAAAATCTGGCTCCTTCCCACAGACTTCTAACTTCTCTACTCTAAGTTAATATGGACAGAAAGCCATGTGAACCTAATTAATGCCTTGTCATGTGCTAACCGTGTACGTACATTTCCGTGTGAATGTCTGTCCTCACAGCATCTCCCCATGTTGCCCCATGAGTTCTGGCAGGAGCTCCAGGTAGTGTGTGTGGGCGGCAGCCCGGCAGGTCCTGGGCCTCGGGACAGACGGCTCTCCTGACCTCACACTGCACTGTGGTGCTAAGCAGCTGGCTGGGTGTGGGGCTGGGGTTGGCTTTGCTACTGAAGAACAAAAGGAGAACAAAGGGCATGCTTGGGAACACTGGTATCCTGCCAGCTGAGTTACAAAGCATTTGCATCTGGTTTCTCCTTTGCTCACACTGTTTCCAATTAGATATTTCGTTTGGACCCCAACGCGTATTATCTTTGGGATGGTGGAGGGAAGCTGGATATCATTCTCTCCTCTGGTACTCTTCTACACACTTTCCTGTGTGTTTCCTCTAAATCAGCCTCGTCACTTGATGTTAGAAATAGTAGAAGCTCCTTTAGACAGGAGAATGTCAAAAATTGTAAGGAATTTATTGCCATTCATAGTTTATTTGTTTATTTTCTTTATTTTTGTTGCAATACATACATATATTTAAATATGCGTTAAAAATGAAGGCAACCACCAAATGAAAGCAATTTGGCTTTTGGCATTTTAACAAAAATCAATTAAGAGCAATCTCCCAATTCACTGGAGATTTCTTTTGTCGATTGCATTTGTTCCAGACAAATGGAAGTCATGCCATTGGAGTCATGCCAAAGAACATTTTATTGGGCAAAATTTGTTGTGGGTTGTTCCACAGTCCAACTCTCCTTCACATGGTTTTCTTTGCCGACTTGAATCTCAGAATTCAGAATGACAGTGCCCAGGTGACCCTAAAACAAGACGCGAGGCAGCCAAAGGCGGAGTGCCCAAGCCCTCCCTCCATGAGCCTGTCTCAGCCTCACTTCCCAACCCGAACACATGGTTTCCCTAAAATACTTAAAAAATGTCAATATGTTCCCTGGGAGAGAGATTGGAGTAATCTGTGTTGGATTACCAGGTATCATAATAGCTTTGTTTTCTTAGTTTCAATCATGGGCTAGGAATTGGTGATGGGGTAAGCGTGAGTGGGCTTGTCAAGGGGGACAGAGTAGGAAATTTGTCCCGGAGGGTGGTGACCTGCTCAGATGAAGGTACATTTGCCAGGAGCCTGAGTGGGGGACTCCACATAGTATGAAATCACTGGGTACCTGTAGAGAAGGGGGGCACAGGGGGTCGGTTGGGACACAGAGCCAAGGACTTAATAGCCTTGCAGAGAGAAGATTGCTTTAACCTGGCCACCAAAAAGAGTGTGATGTTCTCTTAAGAGGCAAGGATATTAGCAGTTTCCGCGGGACACAGGCTAGATCAACACACAGGGTGTGTTGCCTACAAAGGGGCCTTATAATGTATATTATCTCTCCTCTTGGCTGCTCATTTTCATTATATTTTTGTGATGGTATAGCTACAATTTAATGAATTGTTATTTACCAGGTACCATATTAATAAATGGTATCTACTGTCTTACTTAATCTACTTAACATTTCTATGAGGCAGGTATAATCACTCACACATCCCCACTCACAGGTGAAGAATCTGATCTCGGAGGGTGCAATGGAAGGATTAATTAGCTCAAATCAGCCTGGCAGAGCCCGGACTGGACCCAGGCCCAGCTCTTTCCAAGGCCAGCCTTTATTTCACACAGGTAGCACTCTACAGTGCCTCTGACCATGGCTATCGGAGACTGGGACCCTAGGAATTCTGGACTTGACCCAGCTTTGTAGACACTATGTTCTAACTAACTGAGCCAATCAGTTACTTGTAAACCACCCCAAAACTCTGTGGTGAAAAAAGAACCATTTATTCAGTTCACGAGTCTGTGTGTGGGCAATGTTAGGGCCTGCTGGTCAGTCCTCGTGATGAGGGCTAGGGTCAGCTCTTCTCTGCTGGACTCTCTCCCATGTCTGGAGCCTCAACTTCAACTTGGGGGTGACCTCCCCCCTTGTCTATCATCCTCTAGTAGGCAGCCCGAGCTTGCTCACGTGGTGGCAGAAGAGTAGTAAGAGCAGCAAGAGAAGCCTGAATATGGTAGCAATTTTTGAGTCTCCATTTGTGTCGAGCTCACTAATGTCCCATCGATCCAAGTTAGTCACCTGGCCAACACAGCCTCAGAGAGTGGAGAAGCAGCCTGCTCTGTCCGGGCGGGTCCTCAGCACCAGTCTACAAGCGCATCACCTTGCACAGGTGTTATACTGCACACCTGGGAAAGCAGGGCGGGGAAGGCTGTGTGCCTGTCTAAAAAATTCTATCCGACTTGCTTCATTTTGCCCAGCTCTTCCAAAAACTTTGGTACTTTCCATGAGGGAAAATCTGACAAAACGTGGGGATAGGTCATAGAAAACATTCATCATTATTGAGTATTGACTCACAAATACGAGGTCCTGTCTGGTTGGTCAAGTGATGAAAAATGCTCACCAGCCTTAAGCAAATTAGGAAAAAGTTAGACTTCCATAGTCATTACTCACACTTCTTTACGAATTTTATTTTGTAATTAGAAGGGGAATTCTAAAAGTGGTTTATACGTCGCTTGTACATTTTCACAAATGACTGTAGTAAAGGAATCCCGAAACTAAAATACCCTTTGTTTCAACATGCTCTAAAATCCAGAGAAGCCTGCTGATTTGAGCTTTGGATTTTCCCCATGAAGATTCAGAAGCAGGTGTTAATATAATTTAAAGAAGCCAGCGCTTAAAAGGAAATAACAATGAAATGTCCCCTCAGGAAGAAAAGTTACCACTAAATGCCGTGGGGAAAACAGATCACTGTGGGAAGAAGAGAGAGACCCTTCACTACATTGAGAAACAGCAAGGGGCTTCCCTTCCCTCAAGATGGGGCACCTTTGACATTTCTTTGGTGGCTGTAGGGCAGAAATATTTCAGTGCAGTTCCCTCTCCTTCGCAGCATTCTTGGTTGCTCCTGGGCCTGATTCGCTTCCTCCTGACAGTGCTGAACTGTTTATCCGAGGAGGGAGCTGAAGTCCATTCACGTGTGGCCGGCAAAGTTGAAGCTGCGCAGTCTTATCTCTCTGTGGGGGACTTTGTTACTCTGGCCCAGAGCTCAGTCACCCGAGAGGGTGATTGACTCCTTAATAATCAATTCTTGTCAACAAGGGAGACTTCATTACATGAGATAAGGATAGAAGCCCCTAACTTTGGGGGTGTAGTTAGTTTGAGGTGTGAATGTGGCCCTGCATGTATGTCTATGGAGAGCCACCGAAAGGGATGAGACAGGAAAGCAGAACTTTTTTTTTTACCTGAAATTAAAAATGTTCCAGCCCTGGCTGGTGTAGCTCAGTGGATTGAGCGTGGGCCTGCGAACCACACGATTGCCGTTCGATTCCCAGTTAGGGCACATGCCTGGGTTGCAGGCCAGTTCCCGGCAGGGGACACACAGGAAGCAACCATACATTGATATTTCTCTCCTTCTCTCCTTCCCTTACCCTCTAAGGATAAATAAATAAAATCTTTAAAAAAATTTTAAAAAATAATAATGTTCCCCCATAAAAATTTAAATACCCACACTATTGCAATCTCAAACTTGGCTTTTCCAATTGTTTCAAAAACTGAATTTGTGTATTTTGCACGGCCCTCCCCCCACCCTGTGGCAACAGATAGGCAAATAGTTTTAGGTTAAGCTCTGGGAATTGTTCTTTTGGCAAATATGTAATATTTTTGAAATATAAAGCTTTTAAGTTAAATGCATTTAAGAATCATAGCCCTGATATGGTGATGAATGATTCATTCACTATTCTCCTGTGGCCTTTGTGCTTCACATATTATTGGCTGTGGGTCCATTTGCTAAACACCAGTTACCAAAGGCAAGTTTCCAGAAGGTAATTTACCAAATTACATTCTCTAAGTGGCAAATTTGCAGTATGGTCAGTCTCTGAACTGGGTGGGATCCATGGACCACACACGGTCCCTGGATTCCTTGCTTCATTCCCTCCATTCCCTCCATCACGTCAGTTTTGTTTACGAGCCCGTTGGATGGTAGCAGAGGGGCTAGGGGAGAAAGCGGATCGGTTCAGAGGGCTGCCATGCTGTCCCCCTGACTGCCGAAGCCTCCTCTGCGGAGCTCAGCCTTCGGTGCACATCACACGGGAAGCAAGGGTCTCCACAGTCCGCGCCCGTGTGTGGAGGTCTATGCACATACCTCTTCCTCGGACCTCCCTGCCACCGACTTTCCAGTTGTGTCTCTTCCAAGTCTCCGGCCTTCTGGCCACACCAGCTGCCACATGGTCCTTGGTTTTTCTACTTTTAGGCAAAATGAATGACCAGGCTCACCACTCAAAATCTTGCCCAGAGCAGGGTGGTATTCCCTTCGCCACATTCCTGCAGCACTGCCCCAGAATGGGGCCGAGAGACCCCCTACGGCTGCCCTCCGTCCTGCGATGCCTGTGCATTGTGAAGGGCCGTCTATCCATAAACCAAGCCTGGATTTTTTTCTTCTTTATTTAGCTGATCAGAGGGAACTTCATGGGTACAGGTTCAGAGAAAGAAGGCAAATACGCAGTAGGACTAGGGCCTGTATAACTTAGGCCTTCTTTGCCAACCGTGGTCCATGTTGTGATGGAGTGTGTGCTTAACTTTGTGTCTTGGTGGGTTAGACCACACCCAGTTCATGACTGGCAGTTTAGACACATGGTAACTTGGTAACCCATGGTCATGTGATCAGTCTGTTAAAAGACAATTATGAGCCACAAATCTGTTTCTCAAAAAGAACATTTTGTGGACGAAGAATGGTGTGCCTTTGCCTTAATCCCTGAAGGCCTGGGTTGTGTTTCCCTGCCCAGTCCGCCAAAGGCTTCATACAGCATCCTCATCTGCCACTTGTAACTTCGAGCATCTTCGAGTCTGCTGGGTCGTATCACTGCAGAGGTGAAACAACTTTTATGAAAGTGTGAACCTGTTGTAGATCCTTCTTTCGCAGAGGCCCCATGCAGAGTGGGAGTTTTCAGGCCCCCCAGTGAATGGATCAGAGTAGTTCGCCCGGGTGAAGTGTACGTGGCCTCCAACCTCCAAAAAGGAGTCCACTAGAAATTGTACCTTTTTCTTGGTGCTTGGAGGGGTCAGATGCAACACGTTCTTCATCCTGGAAGGGATTTCATGATGTGGCCGACTCCTGAGATCTTTCAGGATTTTCTTCCCCACCTCTGACATGTAATTAATTGTCTTGCTAATGTGTGTTGAGTGGTCACTACATGGGTTACGCAGGTCCAGCCAGCACAATTTCATCAGTGTAATGGACTAACCTAATTCCATCAGGATGGAAAGGCAATCAAGGTCCCTGCAGACTAGATCATGCCGTAGTGCTGAGAGCTGATACAGCTCCGCAACAGGACAGAGAAAATATATTGCTGGCCATGCCAGATGAAAACAAATGACTTCTGATGGTCTTTACTAACAGGTATACAAAAAAGAACATCTTCCAGGTCAATAGCTGCATAGCATGTACCAGGAAATGAGTTCGACAGCAGCTACAGTTGCTTGATAATGGTTATGATAATCTACTGCCATTGTCTAAGACCCATCCGTCTTCTGCACCGGCCAGCTAAGGGAATATGGAATCTTTGCCTGGTGAGCTGACACTAACCTCTTCTGCTTCACCCATCTTTATATTCCTTCCACCCTGAGAACGCACCCTTAGGATACGTCCTACACATCCCTCAAACGTCTGTGTGTAAATTGGCACGCAGTCCTTTTGCTGTGTGTTGCACCTCGACATGAGCCATCCCTCGAATTTCATTCTTTGGGACCCACTGAGCTGGGGGCCTAGTTAGAGGCCCGGAAGCGAAGGAAGGCAGTGGGAAGATCAGCAAGGCTGGGCGAGACGGCTCCCTCAGGGAGGCCTTCACCGTTGCTTCAGTCAACAAGCGACCGTCTCAGGTAGGGATGAAAAGCGTGTTTCTAATGGCAAAGAAGGCCCGGCAAACTTAGAGCTTTACGGTTCGAGGCAGGCAGTGTCGTGGCACCTGAGTGCACAAGGTTTCACTTTGGCTTTGATGTTCGGAAAACTTGGCCCTGGACTCAGATTTTGATAGGGGTTAGGATACAGGATATAGGAGTTTCTTTGAGGAGAAATGTAAATGTTTTTTAGCTCCCTTATGTAAGCCAGGAATGTAAAGTCCTCATTTTCTTTCCTCACATTCTTAAGCTTATTTGAAAGCAGCCAACCAACTCCCACCACCCTCCTTGTTTTTACTAAAATGTGTGGGAGCAGGTAACTGGTCAAGCAGAGTCTTGCCTACAGGCTCTGGACTACAGGTACTTGCAGGTGATACTTTGTGTTTGTGGTGATACCGGTGCATACACACCCGCTGCCCTGCCAGTCCTGTAAAAGCACAGCACATTCAATCCCGTACAGTCCACGGTATTTGGTGATAATAGTCATGGTACTGCCTCATGTACTTACTACCCTGCACTTTTTATCACTACTTTAGGGTGTACTTTCTACCTGCAAAACACTTTGCCGGGACAGAGTGTGCTGTGTTGTGCTGGCCAGGGTCTTGAATATGTTGTCACCACGTCTCTCGATTGCATCATTTTCTCCTGTGCTTGATTTAATCTTGTGTTGCTTTATAAACAATGTGACCTTAGTGTGTAGTGTTTAGAGAGTCTACGGCGGTATGCAAGTCTTGTCCTGGGCCTTCGAGTTCACTCCCCGCTCACGCACTGACTCACCCAGAACCACTGCCCAGGTCCGCACACTGCATTCATAGAAAGTGCCCTACACTGGTGTACAATTTTTTATCTTTTACACCATATTTTTATTGTACCCTTTCTATGTTTCGATATGCAATACGTATTGTGGTATCACAGTTGCCTGCAGTATAGTAGCACGCTGCTTCTCCATTTTAAAATCTTCTTTATTATCTTCACGTGACCTAATTGTTTACTTACCCAATTAATTACTCCAGGTTTAATTAATCCCAAGGGCAGAGTTCTGTGAACTGGGGAAAATTAACAGACGGTTATTTCAAGAGATACCATCTCAGTCTTCACTAGTTCTATGTAAAAACTGCCACAAATATTTTTGGAAGAAGTTGATAGAAAGAAAGAATGAAGAAATAAAGAAATGAAGGAACAAGGAAGAAGGAAGACAGGATAAAAGGAAGCAAGGAAGGAAGATCTTACTTGGAACTTTGCAGGGTTGGCGAAGGAAGCCCCGAGGGCTCTGTGAGAGTCGTCTCCTTTTACCAGGATTCCTTCGGCCAAGCCTGCAAGGAATTCAAATTATGAATCTATCACGGGACTGTGGTCAAGTAGGTACCACCCTGCTTACTCTGAGAATCCTATTCAAAAGATCATTCTGACATGTATATTGGGCCTGTGAGAAGTTGAATTAATTACTATGTTAATTTGTGTCCTGACTTAAAGCATTTAAGGTCTCTTTAAAAATGTATTAAATATAGAAAATTAACATCTGGGAATCAATTAGAAAAATAGAGTGAGGAGAGAGGAAGGAGGGAAAGAACTGTCTGTAAACTACCGAAGAGGTTCTCTGTCTCCCACACTTGGCCTTCACCTGTTTGTGCATAGCCCCGGCTTCTCACTTATCCCCCTCCAAGGCCTCGATGCAACCCAGTCCCTTTTCAAATGATGGACGAATCACACCTCCAAGGGCATGTCTCCTCAAAGGGGTGCTTTTCCAGTTAGGCACAGTGAAACCTCTAGCAACCAGGCTGGCTGCCACCCTGTATTAGGGGCCATGGGTGGCCTAAACACACCTCAGGAGACGGTCTTCTTTGTCAGGCTGGTCTACCCACTCCAACACCGCCTGTATTAGTCCCGCCCTCTGAGAAGCACCCAGGACAGGAGTCGACATCCAAGAGATCTATCAAGGAAATGTCTGTGTAGGATGAGAGGAGGCAGTAGGCGTAGGCAGGGAGACCCCCCCCCCCGCCCCAGACTGTCGTGCAGGGTCCGACAGCCACAGGAGAGGGGGCGAAGAAAGGCGGGGTAGGGCAGGAGGGTCTCAGACTGTGGCACTGTTTTAAGAAAGGTTGTCTAAGCTGAGAAGGAGGCCTGGGTCTCAAGGTGACCCTTAGAGAAGTCCCCCATTTCCTGCAGTCCGGACCTCTGTAAGTGCCACCACCACACAGAAGGGCGGACATGTGGCTGCAGCAGGAACATGGTGGTGGATCCAGAGCGGGGGTGGTGGGCACTGCCAGTCAGCCTCCCATGCCCCAGCAGAGCATTTCCAAGGCCCCCATAGGTAGTAAGGTCTGGGGATATGTCCTCTGTGGCCGCAAGTCTCCTGTATTTGAATCTGTGGTGACTGTTGGACAGTCAGGGTGATGAGAGTTTGTGTGTTGTTTTGTGTTGTTACAAATAGGTCAATGTTATCTTTTGTAGCCTGACTGATCATGACATTGAATGCTAATGTCAAGTATGTCCGTGTTTTGCCAACAGATTATCTCAGATGAAACATGAGCCATTTTAGAGCTTGACACGTGTCCAAGATCTGGAGCTTGGGGAGCAGGTTGAGTCATGTGTGAAGTTCAGGTGGGGGTGGGGAGAGGGGTTAGGCACTGGGGAGGGAAAGTAGACAGTGAAGGTCAAAGGACACTGGTAGAAACATACCGTACAGGGTGTAGCAAAAGTAGGTTTATCGTTGTGAGTAAGCAAAATGGTTTATTCTTGCATTATTTAATAACTATTGTATTAATTTCTATATGAACAACTGTGAACCTACTTTTGCCCCACCCTGTATATATGGAACAAAGAAAATGATAAAACAGACTTTTAAAGGAGGGAATTACAGAAATCCAATGAACTATGAGACACCATTAAATTTGCAGAACGCTTTCCTTTTCTGTTTGGTTTGGTAAGAAGCCATCATCAGCTTTCTGGGACAATCACAGGTAGCCTAATTTTTCTGGCCTTTGAAGTGCCTTCATTATAATTATATTACTCTTCATTATGATTACATTAATTCCAATTTTAAATAAATTAACTGACAAATTGAAAATGTACTGGAGGAATGTTAACAATATATTCTCCTGTCACCAATATTTACACATTTCTGAATTATGCTTTTAGAACCAGTATTTTTCCAGAAATAGACATTTGCTGGGAGTGAAGATTTCTGTGCCACATAGCGGAAACTCTGACTGGGTACTCAGAGTCAGCGATGAAGATACCCATGTTTCAATTTTTACTTTATTCCTGTGTCATATGAAGTTGCAAGGACATTTAGAGGGTTTCAGGGACAGAAGTAAGAAAAGTAAACTAATTGTAAATTCTCTACAGTTTCGAATAAAAAGCCGGTGCATTATGTGATAGAAAAATAACGAGTTATTTTAATTTTAAAACACAACTTTGAAGCTTGAAGAAGTTAAAGATTGAAAAATGAAAGGATAGCTCCCCCTTTCATTGTGAATGCAGTTAAGAAATGAATCCTGGAGAATCAGAAAGAAAAGCAAGGTTATCAGAAACTTCAGAAATAAGTAAGATGAGATTAAAACAGCAGGCAAGCCCTGCCGCCGAATAATAAGGGATGAGAGAGCAGGCAGGGCCGCTGCTCTGCCCCCAGCTGCTGCAGTAAGAGAACTAGAAACAGAAACAGGACTTCCTTCTGGGAATCTGGCCCAGTGCGAGAACCAAGCAATCTACAGGCGATTATTCAACCAGGGGTCAAAGTCATCGAAAGCAACAGTTACCTGTCAGAAGTATGGTGACCTCTAGTTTGCAAAGATATCAGAGAAGTTGAGAGTAGGGTAAGAGCACACTGTGTTCCTTTCCTGAAAATGGGGATTACAGAAAGTGAGTTACACTCACATTCTCCTCTGCTGCCGGTTTATGGGAAGGCCACCCACGGTCAGGGAGAGGACCCAGGCTCTGGGACCCAGCTTCCTCCCTGTGTGGGCAGAGGACTGGCCGTAGACAGAATCCAGCTTCCTTGATGATGTGCCTACCAGGGTACAAGTCCTCTGTCTCTCTCTCCCTCTTTTGGCTCCCAGTGCAGTGCTGTGTGCAGAGTAAATCATTGCTCCGGTCTGTTTAATAACTTGGGAAAAGCATTTGAGGAATCATGGAGAAAAATGTGGTCTGATCCTTTGTTGCAGGTGAGGAACAGGACTGGTTTGCTGTTTGGTAATTTGTTCACCATCGCGTGGTCAGTCCTAAGAGTGTTAGTGAAGAGTATATTTCATTTCTAAAAGAAAAGAAGGTGGTAGCTTTGGTGGAACTGAGAAGGAGACTTTTCTTTTTGTGTGTGGTATATGTATTATATTTTCCTGTGCCTACGGCACCCTTAATAAGTAAGTAAGTAGGTGTCGGTATAAAAGGGGTTATAGTTGAAGCAAAGAAGAGCTTTCTTGACATTTGAGTTCTCACTAACAGAAAAGTTCATTACCAAAGGGAACTATCACTGAATCAATAATGAAACACAAATAAAAGATGTATTTTAAATCTAGCAGTTTCTTTCATTGAAGGTCAATTCAAGATGTGAACACTTCATTGGAACTTATATTGTCTCATTCCACTTGCCTAGATTTAGGTTTGATATCCATGCATATTAATGTATGTCTGCTAATTATCAGAACTTAATGAAATTCTTTGGAGGTAATATTAGAACTTCTTATTCTGAAGTGTGGTACTTTCAGGCCTGCTTTATTTTTTATCTCTCTTTATTAACCAAGAAATACACTAATCCTTCAAATCATTTTTTTCTGTTTAGGGATATATACTTGTTCCTAATAAAAGTTATTTTTCTCTCTAGGCAACGTGTCTAAACTTACATATGATAATTTTGAGTTCATATTGAATATTAGGTGCATGTGAGTGGACATGGAAGAGCAGCCGTCATTTGTATCTACTAAGCGTGCATATGTTTACAAGCATTTATACTATGCTTTATCCTCTGTCCCAGATTCTTTCTATTTAGTTTCCTTTTGATGAGAACCTTTTTTGGTTGGGTGATTATCTCCATTTTATAGTTGAAGAAATTGGGGCTGTGATAAGTTAAATAAGTTGCTCAAGATCANTTGAGTTCGTATTGAATATTAGGTGCATATGAGTGGACATGGAAGAGCAGCCGTCATTTGTATCTACTAAGCGTGCATATGTTTACAAGCATTTATACTATGCTTTATCCTCTGTCCCAGATTCTTTCTATTTAGTTTCCTTTTGATGAGAACCTTTTTTGGTTGGGTGATTATCTCCATTTTATAGTTGAAGAAATTGGGGCTGTGATAAGTTAAATAAGTTGCTCAAGATCACATGTCTAGGGAGTGATGGAGACTGTTAAAATGTCTTTCTGCTTCCTAGTCCGTGTTTCTTGCACTGGGCCAAAAAATGTAGGTGCGAACTGAAACACAAGGAAATAAAAATGAATACTCTGACAAGCAGGTCCTGATAACCCCAAACCAATTCCCTTTAAAGCATCTGACTTTCTACTTCCTATACTCCATAATAACTTTTTCTTCTTTTCCTATTTATTTCCTCTTCTCTCTAGTGACCTTAATTATCTTTCTCTGTCACCAGGGGTTCTTCAGAGCAGCTGACATAAACCAGACCAGAGAATAACAGGACCGAAGGGTAATTAGATCTTCAGCCGTGAAAGACCAGTGCGGAGAGAAGGAGGCCTGATGAAAATGAGTGTCACACATTGTGGAACAAGCTTGGCAGCTGCCGTAACAGTAAAAGGGGTGGCTGGGGTGGAGGTGGGGGCTGAAAAATCATGTTTATGTGTATATCCACAAGCGGCAAATGATTTACATTTTTGTTTTCATTGGGTGGGCCATTGAAAAAAATGGCACTGGCTATGCACTATCAGTTTTCTTGCCAGATCAGATTAAATGGCATCACAAACAAGACAATGAAGTCTATTCAAAGTCTACAGCTCTTTGTTGGTAACATGCTGATAAGTAATATGTTCTCTTACTAGTAACTTATCGTGATTCAAAAAATGAGAGAAATTGAATGATGTCCTGTTAGCGTGAAGGCAGATGGACCCTATCATTGAGTCTGAGAGGTGAAGGATAAAGTTGAACAGAAGATATGAGGCCATAGAAGATGAGCTGCTATAGTTTGCAAGATGTCAAAAAAATTCGCTATAGGAAAAAAATATAGATCAGCGGGAGTGTCGCATGGCGACAGGCGGAGGGTCTCTGCAGTCACCCTGCCGTCCACGCTCTGCCCATTGTGTCAGAATGACCTGGGGGGGGAGCGGGGGGGGGTGGGCAGGGAAGTTGCCTAACCTCTCTGGCCAGGATTCCTCCTATTAAATGGGTAAATCCTAATTATGGTGACAATCAAGTGAGTTAATTCATGTCAAGTCTTCAGACAGTGCCAGGCATATCATACATGCTTGATAAATGTTGGCCACTTTTATTAAGATCAGGAGGAAGTGGTCCAGGAAGAAAACAGGCCCTAGCCATGTCCTGAGCGAGTAAGAAGCAGGGGGAAGGCTTTTTCGAGAGCTGCCGAATTCACTCAGCCCTGTTTTATTTTTTCCCCACTGGAGTCATCACATAGATGGAAATGAAGGGATCTAAACAGTTGATGGTTCAATATGTCCTACTGGGTCTTCGGAATATGTCCACTCCAGTGGTTTATTTGAAAAAAAAAAGAAGTTATAATTTACTGAAGGTAAATCGCTTTTCAAAATAGTATCTGCGTATCGTGATAGTAAAAATGAACCTTGCCGTGTTGGGAGTAGTTTTAGTACTTAGGGGGGTTGTGTAAACACACACACACACCACCACTGCCACACTTGTTCCTTTTACCGTGATCTGCAGAGGAGTACTTGGATTGGACTGTAGGTGTAAGTTCTTCTCAGGGGAGATGTTGATCCTGGGGAAGCCTTCTAGTAAAATTAAATTCTATTTGTGCTCCTCTGGTCATTGTTTCTGGGACTCCTGGCACTGTGGAGTCAATGAGTCACTGTCCGAAGACCCACTATGCCACCGGCAGCTAGCATCCATGTGCAGTGCTCTTGGCTGCATGCCAAGAAGGGAAAAAATCTTTTTGTGAGATTGGTCAAGAAAATTAAAGGCACATCACTGGGGCTTTTGCAGGCAAGAAATAACCTAGATTTGATTTTAAGAAATTGGGATGATCAATCTTTAATGTTGACCTGTTGCCTGGTTTTGCATCTGTCTACTCCAAGACAGCAATAAGTAGATGCTTATTGGAAAACTTAGTTCACTGGTTCATTTGTCTTTGAGTATTGATTATGGCACATATTTTGGTGGGCATCTTTTGTGTTTCTGAAAACATTCTGTATATTTGTGATTACAAATTAATGCATAAAAGAGAAGAAAGAGAATTCAATTGAATTAAGAAGTCAGCCACTCCCTCTGTGCCTCCTGGTACCTACCAATCCCGGCAGTCACCATCCTGGGCTAGGATTACCACAGTGGCTGGGACACTGGGTCCCTCCTTCTACTCCACCCCGTTGGACCCCCTTTCCAGTGCAGCTTCTCCTGAAGGGAGATCATGGAACTTCTCCGCCCCAAACCTTCCCTGGCCACTCAGAGCACAATTCAAACCCCGTTATCGATTGGGCCCTACAGCCCCTGACCTCTTCTCCAGCCTCTTCCCTCTTCTCCCCCACCTCCAGCCACAATGGCTCTGTCGCTGTTTCTGCTTTTTGCAGCAGCATCCCGCGAATATCCATGGGGTTCACTCTCTCACATCCTTCAGGTGTTTATCTAAGTGGCCCCTTGGCAGAAAAGCCTTCCCTGACCACCCTGTGTGCGAGACGAAGCCCTGAGTCCCAGAAGGCGTTACCTCCTCAACCCAGGTCTGTATTTCCCATCTCTATAGGTCTGTCTACACACATTCATTTATTTGTTTCTTGACTCCTTTCCAGCTTGAATCAAAATACCCTGCTGGCAAAGAATGTGCTTTATTCTCTATCCTGTAATCAATGAATTAGAACATTGTTTGGCCAATAATAGGCAGTAAACAACTATTTTTTCAATGAGTAGTTGAAACCTACTTGTTTCTAATCGTAGAAGATGGAATAAAGCCAATTATTTCTTTCTGTCTTAATCCCTTCCAATGAGATGGAGAGAATTGTTATATATTCTCCATCATTTACAAAGGTAATAAGGTCTAGAGTGTAGGTGTGCAATGCTAGGTCTTTAAGCATATGTATGTATGTATTTATTTATATTTAGCAAGCTGGATTTGTCCTGAAAAAGTGCTTTTAAATTGTCATTCCAGTAGCAGTTCCAACAGCAAAGAGCAATTTGATAATACATACTAAAATTTCAAAAATTGCAAATATTCTATGACTCAGCATCTCACAATCCTGGAAGCTTGTATAGAAAATGCTAGGGGGCATGCAAAAGGACTTTGACTGCGGTATTTTTGTCATGCATCGGCTGAAGAAATAACAGAACTTTAACACTGTGGGGTACCATGCAGCAGTTTAAAATAAATGAGGATTTATTTTGTATTTCATTTTTCTTTTACATTTCCCATGTTTTATTTATATAGTTTAAATTTATGTATATTTATTTTATTCATATGTTTATCTATTTTATTGATATATTTTATATAACATTTATTTTATTTACATATTTATCATTATTAAAGATTTTACTTACAATTTATATTATTTTCATGTTTCTACTTGTATTATTGATATTTATTTTTCTTTTACATTTCTAAAGATATACGATAGTAGAAATACTTTTCCATTTGTATATATGTGCAAATTTGTCTTCCTACAAAATCATTGTTTTCTTACTGAATCCAAATATATACCTCCTCTCCTCTCTCATTTTTCTCCTTTTCCTTTTCTGAATCTGTGTCCAGATTCAGACCCCCTAAAATAGCCAGACAACTCACTGAAGCAAATACTCTACTGTATTTACTAAAAAGTTTAAGTTTTTGTGCTTAATTTCCAGAGCCAGAATGCAGCAGTTTATGATTCTGTGTCTAGACAAAGAAAAAAAAAACAGCAACGGTAAAATCAGCCCCAATTTTCCTTCTCCCGTGGGCTTTGATTGAAGAAAAAAATCGCCTTACCTGATTTATGTCTTTTTCACGTTTCTTCTTATGCTACCTTCGCATATAACTAACAAGCAGACAAAAATGTAGAAATTAAACAGCAGGCATTTTAACAAAGAGTATTTATGAAAAGTACAAATACAATGGGCAGGGGGTAGTTTTGAATGTTTTCAGTGGGGGTGGGTAGGGTAAGGGATAGTAATGGTGGGGGAAATGTGGACGACTGCCATCGAACAACAACAACAAAAAATAAACCATTAATTAAAAAAAAAGAAATTCTTCTTCTCCTCCCCTGAGAGTACCAGAGCCTGGTACAGAAGTCTTCTCCTATTGTTGATGATCTCTGACTGTGCCTAATTTCTAAAGTGAACTTTACTGTAGGCACGTTGTATGGGACAAAACGTGGTGTGTACAGGGCTGGGTCCCATTCAGTTTCGAGCACCCGTTGAGTGTCTCGGACTACATCCTCTGCGGATAAGAGAGGACCTATTAGATTCAAAGGAATCCTAATGGAAGGTGCAGAATTAAGTCCATGGATCTAAGTGTCTTCAAATGTTATTTGTGCTCAAACCCTTTTGGATTGTTTCTGGACAATTACATTCATCACATCTTTTTTTCCAGAAATATTGGCCTGAAAGACTAAAACAACACTACACACACATGCACACCCTTTCAAAACACAGAAATTAGGCAGCTAGTATATGTTACATTTGAGATTTTAAAGGTTAGTTATTACATTCTGATTATGTGGTAACAATGAATAAATTACGTAATATAAAAGATTGATATGTTATTGCATTCAGTACATATTTAAATTTCAGCATATTTAGTCACAGCCAGATTCCAGGGTTTTTTTGGCTAGCAGTTTAGTTACATAATAAATTGCAGTGGCCATAATCAAATACATCTGTAATTAGTTTTCGTTGTAAATGTTTTGTATTTTCTTGAGTGTCCAGATGTGCTGTTTCCTCTGTCAACTTGGCTAAATTAACTGCATTCATTTAATGAGATACCAAAGTGGACTTTTATACATGTTAATTTTTACTCCTATTACTGCTATTAGCTCATTATTATCACATTAGTAACACAATTATAATCTTCCCAGCACCCGGAGTCCTTTGTGTTGGTTACTTTTTTCTCCTCAGACTTAAAAGTGTGCATTTGATGTGAGAGCTGGCATGCCTGACACTCTTCCAGATTTTTCAGGCATGTGACAGAATGGTCTGGCTGTAATACTGTGCCTTGGAAACCAATGGTGTCTGTGACTCTGCTAGCTGGTCTGTTTAATGCTATGGCTATTTCTCTGGCCTGGAAAGGTTGGGAATCACCACCGCAGACGTGTGAGAGCTTTACTGGAAACAGTGTCAGTTTCTTTCTCTCCTTTAATTATTTGGTATCTTTTCCCCAATGCAAACGATCCTGCTCGCCGCGTCTTGTTCCGACTTGCTCTGTTTAGACCTGTCTCCCTCCTCCCTCTGCCCCTCCCACACTCCCTTTCTTTCTTCCTTTCCCCTTCCATTCATCCTTACTCTTCTAATTGTGCCCGATTTTGCACTGAAGACCAGAGCTACTATCTTCTCGGTGTAAAAACTCAAACTGAGGAAGTCTTTAGAAATAAGTAGATCAAGATCTGTTTGACTCTCTTCGAGTATCTTGTTAAAGCCTCTCGCAGATATTATGGTTTTATTTTACTAATTTTAAGTGTATTCATATACATTTTTAAAAGATAGCATGTCCGTGAAACAGGTTATTTATTTAAAGACAATGTTTCATTTGAAGTTGCCTTGTGATAACTCTATACTCAGAACTCCCCTCTCCTACCCAACCACACGGAGTTTGAGCCACAAACTGCAAACCAATGACCCAAGCCAGGGGGTCAGCAAACTACATCTAGCAGGCGCAAAACAGCTTGGTTTTGCTCAGCTCACAAGATAAGAATTTTTTATTGTGCTTTAAAATGGTTGACAAAATCAAAAGGAGAGTAATATTTTGTGACATGTGAAAATTCGGTGAAATTTAAATGTCAGGGTCCACAAATCAAGTTTGACTGGGCCATCGGCACGCGTGTCCGTCAATGTGGTGTCTGTGGCCACCTTCCCCGCGATATGAACTTGAGTGGCTGCCCCACAGAGGCACGGGCTGCGGAGCCGAAGCATTGAGCCGCTGGTCCTTCACTAAACAAGGGGCGACAGCGTCTCATCTAGGCTGCCCGTGGCTGCACCGTCGGCATCGAAACCCCACGACGTCTGAACATTGGGAATGTTTTCTAGTGACAGAGAAAACTCGCTTACAGGGAGTTGGAGCTGACTGCAGACCGTTCCGTGGGCTTTTCGAACACATACAGGAACTTCATATTAAAACAAGGAAAGAAACAAAAGCACTCAGCTTTGTCTATGGCGTGACCTTCAGAGGCATTCCCAGGAGTGCGTGGACTGACTGCTGGGCCAGACTCCTTCCGTGGGGGCTGCCCGCGGCTCTCTCGCAGGGCCTTTGGCAGGTCCCTGAAAGGCCAACTGAGTCTAAAAAGCTACTTCCCAGTCTCTTCCTTGCCTCTGAAGACTCGGGGGCGTAGACCACTGGTGCTTGCATTTTTTCCCCCCTTGTTTCTCTATTTTCTTTTTCTAAGTTGTTGTTAATTCTTTCGTCATGTTCATTGTCATAGATTCTTAACATTTCCAGTCATGAATGTTTGGGAGTGTTCTGTGTATTTTGGTTTCCACTCCCTTTTAGTTCTTTAATTAAAGACACTAGTTGGGTTAGGAAAATGATTAGCAATTCATTCACCAGAAGGACTTAAAGTTTTGGCTAAACTGGCAGATGTAAAGGTGGGAGCCGAATGATGAAAATCAAAGTGTATTTTCCTCTTTTTAGTGGTATAACATGTTATTCTGAGATACACACACACACATACAGATTCTTGATATACATATATATATATGCCAACCATCACGGAAAGCAAACTTACCTACAGAGAAGTGGGTACAAAAGGTTATTTTTTTACGGAAGCAACAATCAACTCACAAGTAACTATTGAACACCCACAAGGAAGGAACTAGTGAAATATTTAGCTCGTCCAAATTGCTTCCATCAGGGAGGCACAGTGACCAGTTTTATGAGGCTGTAAATGTTTGGGAATGGTTTACACAGCCAACAGTTCAGCCAGAAACATTCAGATTAGCTGGACTTTACTTAAGGGAAATTTCACTGAATGTAATCAGATCTACGAGAAGCTGAAATCGATACAGTCAAGTTGTTTCCCTAGACCCAATCATGCGATTCTTTGTCGCAGAAAGTAAAAGATAATGTTTACATGACTCACTCAGGAAAATGGGGGCAGCTCCCAGCCAGATCCTGGCTAGTGGCCTATGCCATGCCCCGTGTAGGGCATCGCTCTGGTTGGGGACTCTGGGCTGGGGAAGTGACATTTAATGGAATGTATCTCATACTTTTATGAAGCTTTCTCTTTCCATGCTTTATACTGAGCCCTTTTTCTAAATCTCTATAGTAGATACACTCTGTGTCAGACGATGGAGCAGTGACTACAATAAACAGTCCCAAAATATTTCCTAGGTGTTTAACAAGCGTATTTCTCATTCCCCAATTGATAGTGACATCTCCTGGAGAGCGAAGATGACAGTTTTTCGTGTTCTCCAAATTACGTAGCACATGCGGGGTCAAGAGGAGATTTATGTATTTCACTTATTTATTATTTATACTCTGCTTTCCAAAACGATTTGAAGTGGCTTATAATAATAGATATACCAAGGCCATTAAAGAAATGATATTTTGAAAAAATCTAAAACAAGAATCGTAGTGCCCATGGAAATGTAACATTAAAATCCCGGGAAATTTCACCAGAGAATTTAGCTGAATTTCCTAGAAACAGGACTCCCAAGAGAAAACAGGTGCTGGCTGTAACTCAGGGGCAGACAGGTCAGCTGTCTGTGCTCTCGGAATCCTAGAATCCTAGGCAGCAACGCAAGAGAGCTAGCTGTTCACCCTGGGGCTTTGCTCCAGGCAAGAGGCCTCTGCCTCTGCAGGAGGTGAATACAGAGCAGCTTTGTAGGGGGAGAAAAGGGAGTTCACCAGCAGCTGGTCCTCCTGACAGCCATTGGGCGTTTCATTGGAGTTCCTGATGGGAGGAGGAGCCTCGGGTCCAGCTAGCTCAGGGCTTGCAAGGCCTTTATCCTTCCGTTTCTCCCCAGGCCTGAGTCTGACACGGAGGTGTGAAGACTAACAAAGCCCTCACTGCACTAACAAATTAAAGTATGAGCTTTTACCAGGAAAAATTGAGTTGTTCCTAATATTGGATGCAAAACAATTTCCTTACAGGGAAGAATCCAATCCGTTCTTTTCTGAGGGGCCAACATGGTCGTCTCATCAGGGAGGGGGTAGAGTTGATTAAAATGCCCTTTTAACGTGGATTCCCCCCAAAGTATTTCATAATATAGTGGATGACAAGTACTTGAACACGAGTTCTACTTGAGATACAGAATTGCTCTTCATGGGACTGAGGTCAACCTTTCAAATTATAGTTCTGTAAGAAATTGCCATGGTGAAATAACGTAATCAAGGGATGTAGCTTTCTGATCTCTAACTGCTTACGTGCCAGGACCTGCAGAATTTAGGGACTGTCGCATCCTTGAGATTCTTCATTTCAAATACTAATTGTGGTATTGAAACTGGAAAAGCTGCATTCACATTGCCTGTCACACACCAAACCCAATAAGCAGAGAGAGGGATTGAATCTCCATGGGCGCTTCATTCAGGTGGCTGGCAATCTGAGAAGGTGGCGGGTTCCTATCCTAATGGACTGTCTCTCCTTTTCTTCCAAGCCATCCTTTTTATAATAGGGAACAAAGTGCAGTGAGAAGTTTTGAATTTCAGGGAAAATTAGATTTAAAAAACTGAAGTTTCATCACCCTGAGTGGTTAGCTGTCCTGGGCAGGTGGGTGGTGTCTGTCTGGAACATAATGGCTCTTGGATGTCTCCAGCTGTGCCCCAGGAGAGGTTGGCTGTCTCTCCCAGGAGTTGTGGGCCATACCTGCCTGTTCCTGAAACGATAGCTTTAATATATGCATTACCTACTAGGCTTGTTAACTATTTACTAAAATTTTCCAACTCTCGAGTCCCTTATCAGTATCCAAGGGAATGAGTACAGGTTCTAAATGAATTCAGGAAGCTATTCTCTAGCTTTTAGCCCAAAGTTCTTGCTGAGATTGAATAGGAAGCAATTCAGAATTTTAGGTGCTGGATAAGTGTATATACTTAGTATTATCGATTTAGATTGGGGTCAGCAAACTTTTTTCCATAAGGTGTGAGATAGTGAATACTTTTGGCTTTGCAGGCCATGTGTGTCTCTCTGTTGCAAGTATTCAACTCTGCCACTTTAGAAGAAGGGAAGCATCTTGTGACTACAGAGCAGTCTGCTGTGTACACATTATTTGTTTTGACTCTGATGGCAACTGTAAGAGGTGTGTATGATGATATACCACTTTATTTATGAGGAAACTGAGCATCAGAAAGCTCCTGAACAATCAAAGAATTTAAACGCTCCTACAGAAGGCGCTATAGTTGAATCTAACTTAACCGTTTTCTTTGGTGAATATTTTCCCATATTTATTTTGAGATTAAGAATTACACCTCACAGCCTAGTAAAAGTCTTTCCAACACTATAATCCCTTAAGAATAGCTAGTTGCTTGATTAATTTTCTGTTATGAATTATTTAAGGTTTGCCTAACATATTTGAGATGATAAAGGGCTTTTTCATTTTTAGCCCAATTGAGTATGTGTACGGGGTCAAGGGTCATGTATCAGTTTAATTCCATAAGTGTTTTCCCTTTTGCATGGAGAGAAGAGTTATGTTTCACCTTTCCATCCCCCTTCCTGTCCCGCCTGGAATGTGCACATGTTCCTTCCCCAGCGGGTATGTTTATAGCATCAGAGTGAATCATTGGTGAACTTTTAGCCCATGCCCCGCCCCTTTTCCCCCGCCTGCCCTGGCTGCCCTCACCTCTAGAGCACCCCGCAGCTCTCCTGAGGTTGTTTCCATGGCCAAGCACCCTGACTCCTTTTTCCTTTCCTGGTTAGCAGCCCTTCCCTTCCTCTACGTGGTTGCAAGCAGGGTTGGCCAGGGGTTTGTGCATCCGTATTCCAACCCAGTAACTTCCTCGTTGTAATAAACCGGAGACATTAAAATAATTGCTAGAGAAAAGCCTATCAATCCATAAGAAGAAGGAAAATAAAATGTCTTTCCGACAGACCCAAAGGTAGCACAAGAACTTAGGGGGTAGCAGCGATCATCGGAGCAGATCTGCCGCATTGGGAAGAGGGGGGGACAGACTTCCCATGAGCAGTGTCCTGCGAGCCCACACTCAACTCTGATGGAAAGTGCTCCCGACGTAGTTGTGTGGATGATGCCTTGGAAGTGGAGAAAACAGCCTTGGACTCCTGATCTGTGAAATGAGCTATTTGTTGCAAGTGATTGATTGAGGATTTATTCAGGAAAAAGTCAAGAAAGTAAGGAAAAGAGAGCAGTGCAGAGGAGGAAACCAGGCAAAGAGACAGTTTCATGAGAAGCCGTGGCTTAGCCTGACTCTGGGGAGTACTTTGGAGCATGACTTACACCACAGACAGGTTGTCTCACCTGGATGGAGGCAAGGGTCCTAAGCTATTGTGCCTTAGTCACTGGCAATAGACCAACCTAACTGGGCGGTGCATAAATTGCAAGGCATTTCTGGGCAAGATGGCTCCCGTCAGCCTAGGGTAATGATCTACAGGAAGCCAGAAGTGTGAGCCATTGAAAGTCAACACTCGCGGCAGCTGGGAGATGGTTTCACTGAGCAGTAATAGGGATCTTGGCAGCATTCCAACAGTATCTGTCACGTCCATCTCTGGCACCACTCAAAATCTACTCACTTTTCCCACCATTTTCTCTTAGTTACTGATGGGGTTTCGATAATTTTTGATTAGCTCTAATTTCTGGGGAACTTTATTAGAGGAAAGTTGGTATGGCAAATGCAATGTCTGCTTCCTGGTTTGCAACCTTGGGAGTCCCCTGGGTGAAATTTGAGAGTGCCTTCATACATGGGGAGGAAGGAGGGACCAGAGAAAGGACGCAGACCACTCCTGATTGATAGGTGGTGGTTTTGATAAGCAAGAGAGCTTACGTATGAGGCTTGTCTTGGGCAACTACAAGTTGAGTAGATCTCTGCACCCACCCACTAGACTCTTAAGAGTTTATATAAAGGTCTTAATGGGGTTCAGTCTTGTATACAGTCCAGATGGTCTCAACCACACATTGCTCTTTCAGAGCTGCAGTTGTGAAGGGACTCTTGTGCAGAACAGTGAGCAGAGTGCCCATTCCAAGGATGGAGAGGTGGTAAGGAGCCTCTGACTGCCTGAGTCCAGCCTGAGCATCAACCAGCAGTCTCGTCCTCTCAGTGACCACTTTTAACACCACTACTACAGTTGTTTCCAAGGGAATTGTTGACATTTGTCACCTCTTTTCTCTACCACTTATTCTAGATTTCCATCATTCTCATCTGGCACTTCTGATGATGTAGGTGGCTTGCCTGGAAGGGTAACCAAGGTCCTCATATATGAACTTTTGCTAATCATGCTCTTACCAGCCTGTGGTTACCTTACTTATCCATTTGCTATTAACACTCTGCACACAAATATAAAGAGATGCCCAGTCCGAGTACCAAACACATTCTTCTTGGCACCCCTCCTCTTAATTCAGTACTGGCCCAATATCCTCTTGGTGATCATGGTCACTCAACTCTGCCAGTGTGGAAACACAGAGTCTGACATCTGGTCTCCTTGCAGGAGGAATCTGACTTGGCCAGGCAATGGTTGGAGCTGTAGACTCACAGGACAAAAATTGTGGACATGTGAAGCAAAATCCTTAAGAAGATGGTTACCATGAATGATGGTGAGCAGAGTCACTTCTATTTCTACCAGTTTGATTCCTGGGTTTAAGTAGTCCCACCACCACAGACATAGTGTCATGTAATGGCTGTTAGTTTAAGATGAACCTCATCTTAGAGGCTGGTATTCCCACAGGGTATTATTTCTCAGCTGGGGCCTTAGCTACTCCTTTAAAAAGGTATTCCACTTGTGTGCCAGGCAAGCCTCTCTGGACGGGGTAGTACGATGCAGACCGCAGGGGAACTCAGAGCTGTTGCCCACAGCTACCTGTCTTTGGATGGAAATCAGGTCTTTTGGTCTCAGGATTGTTTGGCAGGGGCTCATGGAGTTCAGACACTCTGTGAGTCTGCAAATGGCTGGGAAACTATGGGAAAGGAAGGCAAAACCATACGCAGAACACGGGCCCATCTTAGCCAGAATGTGTCTTGTGTTTCTAAGGAGGAGGGGGTTGAAGCTAATCGCTTTGCCATCAAATGGCTTGATTTCTTTAATAGATGATACAATATCAAGGGGCTTTGGTATTGGTCTTTGTTTCAGCAAGTTGTTGGTGTTCTGTAGCAATGGTAGCTAGAGCAGCCCTGTGAGAGTACATTTTTAATTTTATTTAATTTATTCATATAAATCTAAATAGTTGTGTGTGTCTGATGGCTACTGCTTTGGATAGCACTGCTCTATATAGAACTCTGGCATAAGCTCCATTATACACGAAAGGAGCAAAGTGGATAAAAGTATGTTTTAATGTATCCTACAATTAAATAGAATGGTAAATCATAATATTAAAATAAAAGTTTTTCTGTAAGAGGAAGGAGAAATTTGGGTAGAATGGATAAGGAATAGAAGTGATACTTTTTAAGATACACTTTGTTTTATAAGTTTGACTCTGTAAATACATAAATGTTTAAAATAAAATTAAATTAAAAAACAATGCTTAAATGGTGTAATGTAATATAAGGCAAATACATATACATCTATATCCAGGTAATACAATAAGCAGAACATTAAGGACTGGTCCCAATGACCACAAGCCCCAGTGACTTGACCATACAACTGTTTTCAGTGGTGACAGTTGTGGGGCTGGTGCCGGCATTGCTGCTCTCAAACCATTTGTGAGCGGTGTCAAACGTGGGGAGACTGAGACTCAGCGTGTTTGGTACAGAGTAGGAAAGCCATGCATGTGAGACTGAGGAGGATAAGCCAACACTCTGTGTTTGGGAATGGCAATAAGAGTCAATATGATCTCATGGTGATTTTAATCTTTATTCATAACTATATATATAATATGTAAATATGTATCCTATACTATACACTTTGTTATATATTTATATTATATATTTATACTTATGCTTTATACTTATAAAGTACTTTATATAAAAGTGTTCTTATAAAGTACTTTGTACTTATAAAATATTTATTTATATTTATAATTTATAAGACAATGTAGAGACAGTTTATAATAGGTGATTATATCTTTGTAGTATATAAGATGATATATTAATAATATATGCATGTATATTCTCACTGGAGAAATGGATCTGTTAGGTCTGGGGCTGGGAATGTACAAGATGTCTCTGGAATAGCTCCTGCTACAAAGCGAGGAGGCTGTCAAAGGCACTGGAATTGCTGTAACAGGCTGCAAACACCAACGAGAGCGCGTTCCCTTTCTCCCAGTTTGAGACAAAAGGGTAACAACCAGAATAGCTTGAAATACATTATAAATATCTTTAAATCCATGAATTCATAACGATACTTTAAAAATCCCTTTGGTCATCACTGGAGATACAAGGGAAACAATTCACGTAGAAAATGGATACGTAAATGGAAGGAATTGACTGTTTATCTAACTTTTGCTACTGAAACTATTGTTTCGGTAGATTTGATAAGGGGAAACATCTATTTCTACAAGTGTTCCAGTTAACAAGTAGTGGATGGTAAACTTAGCACATCGTCATTTTCTAATCCTTGAGGAGTTAATTAGTTGATTCAGGCAATGTTCAGATCAGTGGCTGCTGACACTGTGAAAGAAAACCAGACAGGAAATCAGTACCTACTTCTCGAAGCAACAACACCACCTATGACGCATTTTTGCACGCCTCCTCCCCAAAAAAGGAAAAAATAAAAGTCACCAGAAATATTCAAGTGCCAAATCTGTTGAATGAGGAAATGGAAGAGTCACGGAATGTGTTGATGTTACCACAGGGAACGAAATCAGTAAAATCTCTGTGGGGAAACTTACAGGGTATGTGTGAATTACTATAAGGAAACCATTTCAAGGAAAAATAAACCAACGTGAAATGGAGCTAGGAACCTGCACATTAATCTGAGAGACATATTAATCAATTCAATGTACGGGCCTTCATTTGATATAATTCAAATACACAAAATGTTAAAAATCCACACAGTTTGGAAAAAGTGAACATTGTTTCACGACATTAAGAAAATGGTTCTTTTGTGTGTCTTCGCGTGTTTAATGAAAATACTACATTTTTTGTGAGAGAGGTGCTCTCCATTTAGAGATGCATGCAGAGATATATGCTTAAACTTATATGATGTCAAGCATTTACTTAGAAGCGACCTGAGTGGAGAGCCAGGAGGTAAGGATGTGACAAGAATGGCTGAGAATTGGTAACTGCAACCTGAGTGAGGGGTACCTGTGGTTTGTTTATTTTCCTCCTTCCGCTTTTTGGTATATGTTTGAAATTTTCCATAACAACAGGCTACAAACACAGAGGAGCTATAATGATGTTTTCAATAAAAGACCTCATTCTATATTTTGACCTTTGCCCCAAAATGCAGCTGGCAGAGTAGAGATGGAGAGAGAAATTGCAAGGCTTTTTGTGTCCACTCTGAGCTTTCCGTTCAGCAACCTGTAGACCTACCACTCAGTGCTTTCCTCGCTTAATGGGGACTTGACCTTCTTTTCTCCAGTTTCAAGTGCTCTGTGTGGCATTATCTGCTCTAAGGAAATCATGGTCAAGTGGGTTCACTTCACATATCACCTGACCTCCCTGGAGACAAAGAAGACCATGCTGACTTAGACGAAATATGGTTTGAGGAAGGAGGCATAAAATTGTCTTTTCCATTACTTATCTCTTTATCATTCTCTGAATTTCACTCTCTCTTTATACCATAAGCCACTTAATCACTTATTTTTTTACCAAGTCTTATAAACAGTGAGAAATGCCTTGTGCTGACAGAGATGAAATTCAGCTTTGGGTTGATGATACATGGCTTTATTGAATTACTCCATGAACACATATGGTTCAAAACACCGAGGGCATCCCAGAAAGTATACTACACACTTCTGGCTAGCTAGAAATTTACCATTTAATTGAAGAGAGATAATAACTATGCTCACAGACCTCTCCAAAAGAAACAAGCAAACAATTTTATCCTAAACCACCTGGCAGTGTAACAGCGTGGGGGCAGAAATGGAGAAAATAGTGCAAATTAGTAGTCTTTCATGTAATCATGAAATCATGAAAGACTTAAGACTTGAGCTGAATTTTCAGAAAGTGGATGGAATTTGTGTAGCTGGAGTGGGCAAAGACCGGAAGGGACAGGTGGCACTCTGATTTGGTAAGGGTGACCCCGAGTGGGAGCCGATGACCATTCCAGAAAGGCACGTGTGAACTGACTCAATGACTTTCTCTCCATCTTTCGCCAGACTTCGAAGATGATACTCATAGAAGTCTGGGGTCTGTGAGTTAAGATATTGATGGCTTCAGTGTTTATCATTGTTGCATGTTGTCCTATTTTCTACCAATGCTGAGGCAGTTTGAGACCCATATTTACCCATTTTCTTTCCACCTCCCCTTAATTTTCTTTTTTCCCTCTCAGCAAAACTGAACCCATTCTTGCAACAGTCTGTGTGCACATAGATTTTTGAAATACTTTGTATGTTCTTGCCTTATTCAACCTGACCCTTGTCTGTGAGTGACCCACACCCTTCTCACCTCAGGATGTGTATGTAGTCAGTGAATCCACACATTCTCTGACTTAAATGCCAGCTCGTTCATTACCTACCTGGGAGCCATACAACCAGCTGCTTATCTTGCCAGTCCTCGGTATCTTCATCGTCTTCAAGTGGCCTTGAGGATTAAATGAGATTTATTTGTTCACTCAGCAATACTTACGGAGAACCTTTAGTGGGACTTGGGAAATGGCGGCAGGTGCTGGGGACACACTGGCAAAAACAACAGCAGCAACAGCGAAACATGTCTCTCCTGATGGAGCTCATGCCTTATTTAGGGAGATGGGCAATGGCTGAATCTGTGAGCGCGGAAACAAAAGATGGGGAGCGGTGTTAGATGTTGTGCAGGAAAATGAATCGGGCCGGGGTGAGGAGGGCATGGAGTGCTGGTGTTGAGGGGGCGACGTGAGGATCTCTTCGGGAAGCGAAGTACCACTCAAGTGCTGGGATGACCTCTGTAAATATCCAAAAAGAACACGCCAGGAAGAGAAAAGAAAAAGAGCAAAGATGCGGGTGAAAACACACTGGTCTCTCATGTCTGAGGGACAGATAGTAGGGCCTAGTTATATGGAGGAACTTACCTAAGTGCCTACTAGATAGTTACTGATTAGTAAACTTCCAACTATTGTTAATACTATGTCCAAAGAAGCCAGATTCCTCTGTTAATGGAAATGACTCTGCACACAGCTATTCCTCTTCTAAGCTCAGCTGAGCTTAGCGGGGTTTGTCAGGCCACGATATCTAAGTTACCCTTTCTGATTTTTTAAAAGCTTGTGTATAAGCTTTTAAAAACAGGCAATGAAGGGGAATATAAGCACGGTGCCTGGGCGTGGCGTAGGATTTACGCACCCTCAAATTTAGAGCTGAGTGAGGATGTGCTTCTCTCCCTTCCATGTGCTGCCGGTGACTTGGGCAGGTCCCTACGGGACCACTTATAATCCTCAAGTGTAAGGTTTTTTGTATCTCATATCAGTCTGCCTTTTCTGTTTACTTTTAAAAAATTTCTCACGAACCACAAACTTCTTGAAAGGGGAGCCCATTTTGTGTCTGCACTGAACGCCCCAACGCAGAGCTCAGAGCTTTGCATGCAGCCTGCACGTGAGACGTTGGCCGAGCTGTGCGGAAAGCTCAGGTATTTATGACGCTGGGGAGACAACTCGGGCAGAAGTAAACCCTTCAAGGCTTTCATGCCACGCAGAGAGGTTTGCACTCTGGTTGGCGAGAGACTGAAGTGTGCTAACTGATGGAGTAGATGTGTGTCGGAAGGGCATGGCCTGCAGTCGCCCAGTCTCTGGCTGACAGCAGGGTTCCAGTCCAGAGGTGGGTTGCATGGGGGGTGTGTGTGAGTGTGAGTGTGCGTGTCTGTCCATGCCTGTGCATTACCAGGTGGATATTCTCTTTGAATAAGGCCAATTTTCCATAAATCCAAATGACAGCAACATTATCTCCAAGTGAGATTTCCACTTTTGAGAATTGTTTTCCTTTTCACAGCCCTGTTCTGTGATTTCCAGCAAGTGATGCTGGTTTTTCACGTGCAGAAACGATGCATTTCCACTGTTAATGAATGTACTTATGAATGTACATGAGGTGTGTTTACATACAAATAATATAAATGATATGTGGAAATGCCCTATATTATAAAGGAGGTAAGAAAGTGACTGAAGTTTGGGAAATAAAACCTCGAGTACTTTTTTAGTAAACAAAAACACAATATTTTTATTGCTTACATTTTACCCCCAATTCTTAACTATTTTCTATGAAAACCAAACTATGGCTGATGTTCTTTTCTAATTGTTGTTAGATTCTGGGAAGGAGGAAAGTCAGCAAAAAAAGTTTCCAATTTTTTTTTTTGTAAAAAGGCCTTTATATCTTATAATTCCTATCAGTGCTGATAAGAAATATTACTACTTTGAAAACCCGGGAGAAACAGGCAGAGGCATAAATAGAGAGACAGAGAAAGTGCGAGAGACAGAGGTCTGGTTGTATCTTCCACTGTGGCTCAGCTTTACACACACAATGGGTCTAATTCTGTCCTACGAATCTTGAACTTCAAAAAAACTTTGGTCAGTCCCAGTGATCGAATAAACACGAAGTGCTGGATGCTGAACTCAGAGCAGAGTAAATAAAATGCCCTTTCCTTTGTCAGAGAAAAAGAAAATTATTTCTTGTTTTGATTACTTGCTGAACAGTTCCTGCCTGTCAATTCTTACTTCTGTTTTTAGTCTAACATGCATCATCTTTGGTTGACTCACCGAGTACAATTTGCGTCTGGCCATAGGGTGTCTGCTCTCTGGCCTTATCAGTTGTCACAGACGACTGACTCCTGGGACTGTTTTCACAGCACCGTCCCCGAGGAAGGCAGCGCAGATGACGGGCCAGCAGAGGGTGGCGGAGGGGAGCGCACGCTTGTCCCACAGGCCGGACTTCATGCGGAATGCCCGCACATGGTGTCTGGGCTGCTCCTTCCTTAAACATGCAGCAAAGATACAGCTGTGTCTGGAGCACAGTCCCTGTTGCACGGGTGGTGTCATGCCCTCTTTATTTGATTAAGACTTAGAAGACATAACATGTTTCGGAAATTATCATAAAAACTATCATAATAATTATTAAAATAAGTAAAATGAGTTATTTCCTTTATGCAGTTGTATGAACAGCACCTTTCTAAGACTAATCTATCCTCTTTTGGCATCTAATTACACTATTAACAAGGAAGAGAAGCTTGCAATCAATTAAGCAAACAAGCTTAGTACGTAGTTTTTTATAGTGCCTTTTTCTGACTTTGATTACAAAATTACAGTGCAAGGAAGTTCAAATGTAATCAGGGAGAAATCAAAAAACCTTCTAAGGAAGGTCGGAGAAGAGTGTTCATATCATCTGGTTAAATCATTCTTAAACATGTTCACTCTAATGTATTGATACATCTGTGTTTTTAGTCATCTCTGCCATTACGTGTATGATCGAGAGATCGAGTCAGAATTACTGCGGCCGGGCCAGTTCGCCACGCGGGCAGCCAACAGACTAGAATGACTGTCCCAAGAACGGAACACAAATACTGGACACCCTGGTGATTTTGTGAGATTCTGCCTCTTCCTGGGAACACGATGTCTGTGATCACAGCCAAGGGTCAAGCAGGGCAGGAGGGGCCCAGGCTCAGGGAGAGCGCAATTATAAATCCAAGCGAGTGAGTTTCGATGGCACCCTAAACTCTCTGGGATGTTACCAGGGTGTAGGGAATTTTTATTTTCACGGCATGTCCACCTGGTTCCGGAAAAATCCATTGAGTTTCTAGGACAGTTCCACTCCTGGATGAATGTCCATTGCCAAATTTCCTTTGGATCCTCTGCAAGGACCGCCTACCTGTTTGTCTGGAAAGGGATTTTGCAACATTTTTACAGAGTGGGATGGTGGGTTCCACAAAGTGATTAGATACTGGCCATCATTTCTTGGCCTGTGATTCTGGCACCATTTCAGTGCCTCTTGGTACTGCCCATTCCACCAAAGTTCACTGGCACAGTGCTATGCTAATTCTTCCAGCAATCAAGGCAGAAGAGCAAATTGCTTGTTTGCAGCCTCAGCTACATATTCTTGCCTCTTGGTTAGAGGAACAGTGGTCAAAGTAATAAACCCTATAACTGTCTGCCAAAAAGATGCTCCAGACATTCAAGTTGTTTTCCTAGGTATATTATATTATGTAAATGTGTCACAAGGCACATCTTCCTCTGATAGTTACGTAAAGTAAGGGTTGTGGCAATAGCCTGCTTTGCTGTAAATGCTACATGATTTTATCTGCATTGTCCTAGTTAGAGTTTAATAAAAACTGAATATTTTATTCACTTTGTAGGAGACATTTTGGATAGATTACTCATTTCTTTTATGTCTCTTTTAGGTCACTCTTAAAGTAACTATAATAAAAGCATATGCATTTCTGGCCTGGTTGGGTGGCTCATTTGGTTGAAGTGTTGTCCCATGCAGTAAAAGGTTGCGGGTTCAATTCCCATCAGGGCACATATCTAGGTTGAGGGTTTGATTCCTGGTTGGGGCCCATACAGAAAGCAACTGATCTCTTTCTCTTTCACTCCCTCACCTTCTCTCTCTCTTTCTCTCTTTCCCTTCCTTTCTCTCTGAAATCAATAAAACATATCCTTGGGTGAGGATTAAATAAAAAGGATATACATTTCTGTGGATTAGCTTGTAAAGACTTACTGAGTTTGCTGAAGAAGAAATTTTTGCATTTTTAATTATTGCAGAATAAAAATTGGTGGTCTTTACTGTTGCATCACTACTTTATATAATGTGTTGTACAGTTTATAAGTTTTAAGCAACAAAAAGAGTTCAAGTGATGCATATCATATTTTGAATTATGTAGCTAAAAGTTATGTTTACATAACATCGTCACAGGTTCTACTGCCTACCTAAACAAATTCGAAGCATCATGATGGGATAGTAATGGGACAGTGCAAGAGAGCCAACAGTTAGCTACGTGTCCCTTGCTCTCTGGTTTGCACAGAATTTTTCCCTTGCAGAAATTCTTTAGCCAGGAGCAGCCTGCAAAATCATCTACTCCAAAACATCAGCTTTACACAGGGGGACACCAAAATGGGGATGGACTCAGGAAATCATTCAAGGCCCCCCAGCTAGACAGGCATAGAGTCAGACCCAAAGCTCTGCCTCTGGTTAGTAGGATTCATGGGTTGTTGGGCCAGTGAATCCCAGATTTGATTTCTGATTTTGACAAGTGACCTAGAATTGCTCCATTTCTTCATCCCTAAAATGGGAGTAAATGACCTGCTATATGGGACACTATATGCGATGGTGAACAATAAGTGCCCAGTATATTGCCTGGACTACTCAACAGGTATGACCCTTCTCTCCAAGGCTCTTTGCAGGGTAACACCGAGGAGTAAATGTCCCCCTCAGCTGTTCCTTCTCCTCCCCTGCTTCTCCTGTTCCCTAATGTTCCCCTGCTTCTCCCCGTTAATGGTTAATCCATGTAAAATAAGATTTCCAGCTATATTTATAGGTTTCTCTAAGCACCAGGACTGTAAGAAAGTGATCTTTGCCAAACATTGTAAATCACTTGTTTTACCAGTTGTGTTGGCTTGGACTTATCTATTCTAAACTCTAAAAGATACCCTCACAGTGACTTTTAGGAGATTGTGAAGTTTAATTTTAGGTTTGGCACCGAAGTTTCAATGACCTGAGGTGATGACATACTCCTCGCAGTCTAGTTTAAAGGGCCTGACACGTGTAAACCATTCTGTGGCCGAAAGCTCAGGGATCACCAGGATGAAATGAATGAAAAGGTTTTCAAGGTTTTCCAAGAAACTACTGATTGTAGTTTCTGTTATTAAGTAGATAGAGATTCTTCAGATCCATTAAAAGTAATTTTTTTCATATAAACAGTGACAGTATGGACATGGGGTACAGCAAGCCCCTGCCAGATAGTAGCGCCTTCGTGTCCAAGAAAAGGAAAGCTTTATTCTGTGATTACCGCACTTTGAGGAACTGAGTGCCAGGTGCTTTGCTAGAGGACACCTGTTCTTCCAAGGGTTCAGTTTATAGCTGAAAGTCCTATACCAAGTGTAAGGCTAAGATATGGTTTAAAAAATAAACATTAGACTCACAAACCAATGCTCATTTCTCCGTACCAGTTGTGTTTTCAAACCAACTGTTTCTGTGACTCTCTTTGCTAAACGGAAGATCATAATTTAATTTGAAATACTCTAGAATCAGAACGAAGGAGCCATTGTACGAGTACAGTAGAATTAGAATGGAAATGTTGACTTTTATTACCCTTGGCTTGTGAGTTTCTAAGCTGTGAATCTGTTGGTCTTGTTACTGGGGAGAGCCCTGAGTCAAAAGGTAACCCCCAGAGCTTGTTCTTTAAGTCTTGTCTTGCTGGCAAGAGACAAATTCAAGTGAGAGAAAAATACATATAGTGGAAATGAGAGACAAGTTTATTTACGAAACACAGGCAAACATGGAATGGCAAGCAGGCACCTGCTAGTCTGAAAGCCCTGTGTATGGAGGAAATAAAGTTGTTAGTGAGTTTGTTAGTAAGTCTGTTCTGTGCACTTGAGCAGAGGCTACAAGTGGGCACTCAGCTAATCTGAGTGTGCTGTCTACTGGGGTTCAGGGCTCCTATAACTTACTCCGCTTCCAGGTTCCCCTGCTTCTCCCCATTCTAAACCTTGAGAACAATGCACAGCTGTGAAGGCTTTCTTTCTCAGCTGGTAAAGGCTCTTTGTCTTAGAGAATTTGTTACAGAGGCCCCCTGGCCCAGCACAGAGTCTCAGGACTCCCCTCCTCCTGCGCTATCCCTGCCTGTGATGTCTGGAACACCTGGCAACCTTATTGGATGGGTATCAGGACTGACAAGTCGGAAGATGAGACACGCCTCTCTCTCTCCTCCCTGCCTTAGTCTACTACTTGTTCTGCCTAACAGAACAGTCTTGTTCTAGAAAAGAATTCGTTTTCTAAACAATTTTTTAGCTGCTAGACCCTTCAGTGTTGGCATAATAAAACGGTTGGAATGTGGCTTCATCAGGAAGGATGAGGAAACTCCAGCCATGTATGGGCTGAGCTCAAAGGAGACAGTGTGACAATATGAATACAGTTTTCAGAAACAGAAAAATAAAAGAAAATTATGATTTCAAGTCTAACATTTTAGTCTTTAATCCATTTTGAGTTTAATTCTGTGTATGGTATAAGAGGACTTAAATGTTAGACTTAAAACCATAAACATCTTATAAGAAATTATAGGCAGGAAAGTGCCAGACACCTCTCGTAGGGATATGTTTTTCGATGTATCTCCTCAGGCAAGGGAAGCAAAAAAAATAAATAAATAAACAAATGGAACTATATCAAACTAAAAAGTTTTTGCACAGCAAAGGAAATAATCAACAAAATGAAAAGACAACCCACTGAATTGGAGAACATATTTGCCAGTGATATATCTGATTAGGGGTTAATATTCAAAGTTAATAAATTAGTAAAGAACTTATACAACTCATCACCAAAAGAATAAGCAGTCCAATTTAAAAATGGGCAAAGGGCCTGAACAGACACTTCTCCAAAGAAGACATGCAGATGGCCAATAGACCTAAAAAGATGATCAACATTACTAGCCATCAGAGAAATGCAAATTAAAACCACAATGAAATGCCACCTCAGAATGGCCATCGTCAATAAATCAACAAACAACAAGTGCTGGCAAGGATGCAGATTGCCTCTGGCTATCCCTGTTGCCTGTGTCCATGGGTCACGCACACTTGTTCTTTAGCTGATCTCTTTTGTTTCTTTCATCTGGTTCCCCTCACCCTCTCCCCTCTGACAGCTGGCAGTCTGTTCCATGTATCCACGCCTCTGTTTGTATTTTGTTCATCAGCCTATTTTGCTCATTAGATTCCACATAGAAGTGAGATCACATGGTATTTGTCTTTCACGGACTGGCTTTTGTCACTTAGCCTAATACTCTCATGCTTGTCTGCATCACTGGGGCTACAAGAATCCGGATGATCCATGTAAGTAATGCAGGGCAAGGAAGAGAGAGGGGAGTAAGGGAAGGGGAAGAGGGCAAAGGAAGAAGTAAGGAGCGTAATTAGGGAGAGGGAGACAAAGGGGGGCCAGGAGAAAGATCACACCAACCAACGCTCCCATTTGTACACTGGCGCAGACACTCCCTGTTGACTGAGCTGCAGCCCAGAGCTCTGGTCTATTGGACTATCTTCTCAATTGTGAGCAGTTTATGAGTTTAATTATCACCTCACGTCTCATGTCCACTCATTGAAGAGAAATATGTCTTTAGAGTCCCTTTAAAATTGGATTGCTTCTGTGGGCTTAAACCGACAGGAGCTTTTAATTTGGACTATTTGTTTCCTAATAAGAAGGATTCATTTTTTCATTCCTGCGCAGAAATTGTAGAAGTCACGGTGTGCGCGCTCCTGCTGTGAATCGGCTCCGGGAGACGCTCAGGGCATGTGAGGGCCAGGTGCTGGGTGCCTTTGTTTCTACTGCCTCAAACATTAGAGATGAAAATGCCCTTTTCATTTACCCAGCACATCTTTCTGCCAAAGCCAACTAAATCTGAGCATTTGTTCCTTTCAGGACTTTGTATAGTTCCTATTTTAAAGCGCCAGGCTCATACAATTCCTGGAAAACCTGGTCCGCCAGTGTGCATTATGGCAATGTGGTTAAAAGGCAGGCGTAGGATTACTCACTGAGGGTCGATGCACATAAACGAGAACAATAAAGACTGATCAGTTTTTGGACTCTCCTAAGATTAGTAAACCACATTTTATGCTGTGTTTTGTTTGCCAAGGTGTTTTTTTCACGTATTGTCTGGGTCAGTTCTTGTGTCATTCCGATAAGATAAGCAAGCCCTTGTCCCACGTCCCTTTCACAGATAAAGAACTTGAGAGTGGTGGGTGGCGGAGGCTCATGGCCGATATCCGTGTCGTGGGTTTTCCCGTCTGTCCGTTGTCCCATTCACCTCATCGGCTCAGCAGAGGAATGTTCCCTGGTTTATCCCCGAATACCCATTGTTGCTTTGAATCAAGTGACACACCATTATGTGAGAAAGTAGTTAAACCAAGTCATGGGGTGGGAAGAAAAGAGATGTGTCTGTGGTGACGGAGACAGGAAACTATGAAAGGAATTCTAAAGTGGAGGGGCTGGCTGAGTGCATTGCTGCGTGGGGCTCAAAGGCCCAGGTTCCCGCCGGACCTCCCTGGAAGATTAGAAACTGAAATCTGTTGCCCGCCACCAGCCTGTTTCTTTTCTAATGGCCCCCTTCCGTTTTATTGGCTGTGTATTTGTCCCATTACAGTATTTCCATGGTGACGAGCTATGATATTACAAACACTAATCAAATCTGAAGGAAGAAGACCAGGGAACAGAGAACTTCCCGGTTACTCAAAAATAACCTTTAATTACCAGCTCTAAGACAGCTTAAAGGAAAATGAAAGGGCACCATAAAACAAAAAGGAATTATGATTATTCAACTTACCAAAGGTCTTAGATGCAGAAAACACGTCAGTTGTCACACTTAGTAAATTTAACAGTTGCTTCTCAGCACACTTTTGAATTCATCCTCTTTTTTAAGCATCATCTTTTTCATTCATTTCCATAATTCAAGAGATTAATTCAGTGTTATTTTTAAGTGACCAAGAAGTAGGAAATATTTTAAAGATGTTACATTTTTACTGTCATCAACAGTAACAACCACACAACAGCCCCCAAAGTCTCTGTCCTTCCCCAGGGGCGACGTGGGCCATGGCTGCCTTTTGGGGGCAAGTGTCCCCAGGCAGCGGTTTATTTATTCACGATGCAGGTGCCAGCCCACGTGTGACCTTTCAGGAGACTGAGGCCAGTTTTTTGCTCCTCTGGACAGATTATCACTTGTGAAAAAAATCAAATGCCATTTATCTGCATGTCAGCTGACGTGTGCCGCACACTTCTTATCTTCTATTTGGAGAGTGGAATGGAGTTCTGGGTCTCGCAGACCTGTCGTTGCCGAAGAAGTCGAGTCGTTCCATCACGTGCACCAACTGAATTTCCAAAACAAGAAAACACTTCAACGTTCATTAATGCATCTGTTCACCCACTTAACTCATTTAGTTAGCAAATGTTTGCGTAGTACCAGTCATACCAGGTATGTCAGGCTCAGGATGGATTTGGGGATCTCAAATATGATAAAAGCCTACAAGGGGAGATCATGGCACAAGCCCTATGTTTAGTGTTCCAAAAGGCAGTTCAATGCAAATGTGCCTGCTCTCCACAAGCACAAACACACTTATTTACACACACACCAGAAATCTGAACTAGACTACGAGCCCATTTAGGAAGCAATAAGTGCTCCAGAATGACATTTACTTAATAAATTCTAGCTAAGAATGAAAGATTCCATAGATTAAAAAACATGAAAGGACCGGTGATGGGTTGCCAGCCATTTAAATTGTCAAGGAAAGATACTAATTCTGCAAGACAACTCCGGGTTACTATCACTTTCATTTCTTTGACAAGAGGATATGAAAACAGCCTCCTACCTAGAACAGGAAGGACTAATTCTCAGCGTGAAGTAAGCCTTACCAATGGACTATATTTAGCTGAATGAACAGCTCACCATGTTGCTTTTTTTTCTCCTTCGTTTACTTGAGGACACTTGCCCCAATTCACATTGTACACACTTCTCAGGTGCTGGCACCAGTCCCTAAACTGCATTTTGGGGACAATGGCAGAAAGCACTCGGGCACTGCAGCCGTGCGATCAGCCAAGAGGCCCACGCGTACATCCGGTCTCAGGCACTAATTACTGTCAGATCTCGGTCAATTCCTGTTGCTCAGCTGTAGAAATGGGAATTCTAACGGAATTTGTAAGGATCAGATTATATAACCCAGGTAACATTCGTACAGGGCCTTCCAAGCAACGCTAAGCTGACAGCTATCGTGACCACAGAGGTAGCTGTAGGTGATCCAAATGCCCGAGCTTTGCATTCTCTGCCCTGGCTCTGGAAACTGGGAAGATCCTGTGAGTTCAAGCTTCCAGGTTTGAACTCTGGATCAGTCTGGTGCCTCTTCAGGGATGCTTGGTTCAGACACAAAGGACAGTCACTCATAGCAAGAGCAGTAGCCAGAGCATGAACATTTGTCCCCATTTCTGAGCCCCAGTCTCCACAGAGAAGTGCTAGGCAGGCGAGGGGGCTCTCGAAGAACACGGCGGGCTACATTCCAAAGAGGAACCCTGGGCGTAGAGGCAAGTAAGCCTGCCTGCCATTTGCCCTGGGTAGAAATATTACGTTTTTTACATTGAAAAGTAAGTGAACTTACCCTTGTCAGAGAGGATGGCATTATCTCCACCTTTCAAAGCTATTTCCTATACGAACATCTTTGAAAAGATAGCCCAAATGAAAGGCAGTCAGTGCCGCCCTCCCAAAGAGCAGGCACAATAAAAGTTCATGGAGAATGGTATCCTAACACTCCTCACGTGAAAAAAAGCAATGTCTTTTAAAACTTAAGTTTTTAGGTCAGTTTCAGATTTACAGTGAAATTGAAAGGAAGGGCCAGTGATTTCTCACCTGTTCCCTGCCCCTACACATGGATAGCTTTCTCCATTATCGACACGCTCCACCAGAGCGGTGCATTTGCTATAATGAACAAACTTACACTGATACATCATAATTGCCCGAAACCCACAGTTTGCATTAAGGTTCCCTCTCGGTGTGTCCATTCTGTGGGTTTGGAAGGACATATAATGGCATGTATGCATCATTAGAGGATTATCTTAAGTAACACTTCATACTTTTCAGAAATTGTACTCAATTGATTGTTCCTCTTCTCCCATGTACGTTTGAGTTCTTTTCATTTTAGCTGGATTTCCTCATAAACAGCAAAAACATTCTTGGATTTCTACATTCCTAAAAAGGAAGAAAAGCATGTGAATATCCAGTTTTTTTGAACACTGTTGATTAAAGAAACTATCCCTCCCCCATTCAGTGTTCTTAGCTTCCTTGTTAACCGTTAGTTGATCGCATATGTCTAGGTATATATCTGAGCTTTCAATTATATCCCATTGGTTTATGTATTCGGTTTTATGCCATTACTATGCTGTTTTGATTGCAATAGCTTTGCAATATAGTTTGAAGTCAGAAGTGCAATGCTTCCAGCTTTGTTCTTCTTGCTCTGTATTGAGCTATGTGGGTATTTTGTGGTTCCATATAAATTTAAGGAATGTTTTTTGCAATTTCTGTGAGAAGTGCCATTTGGAATTTTGATGGGGACTACATTGAATTTATGGATGGATTGTTGTTTTGACATTTTAACAATATTCTTTCAATTCACGGATATAGTATACCTATCCATTTATTTTGTCTTCTTTAATTTCTGCCAACGATGTCATATAGTTTTCTTTTTCTTTTTTTAAAATATATTTTTATTTACTTTTAGAGAGAGGGGAAGGAAAGGAGAAAGAGTGAGAGAGAAACATCAATGTGTCATTGCCTCTCATGTGTCCCCTACTGGGGACCTGGCCTGCGACCCAGGCATGTGCCCTGACTGGGAATCCAACCGGCGACCCTTTGCTTCACAGGCCCGTGCCCAATCCACTGAGCTACACCAGCCAGGGCTCATACAGATTTCAATGTACCTATCTTTCACCTCCTTGGTTAAATTTATTCCTAAGTATTTTATTGTTTATGATGTTATTGTAACTGTTTTCAGATAGTTTATTGCTAGTGTAAAGAAATGCAACTTGTTGCTGTGTGTTAGCTTTGTATTTTGCAACTTTACCAATTTACTGAGTAGTTGTAGCAATGTTTCATTGGAGTGTCTAGGATTTTTTTATATATAAGATTATGTCATCTTCTCTCTCTCCTTCTCCCCCCTCTTACATACATATATATGTGTGTGTGTATATATACATACATATGTATACACAATCTTTCACATATATTAAAAAATCCTGCCATTTGTGAGAATGGGGATAAAATCTGAGGGCACTATGATAAGTGAAATAAGTCAGAGAAAGACAAATACTGGGTCATCTTACTTACACATGAAGTCTGCAGAGCCCAAGTTTGTAGCAACAGAGTGGACTGGTGGTTACCAGAAACTCAGGAGTGGAGGAAATGAGACGATGTTGGCTGAAGGGTATAGACTTCCAGATATGAAATGAATAAGGTCTGGGAATTCAGTGTACGGTATGATGGTTATATTAACAACAGTGTCTTGTATGCCTGAAAGTTGGGAAGAGACTAGATCTTTAATGTTCTCACCGCACACACAAAAAAATCCGAGAAGACAAACAAACAACTCAGTAACTCTGTGAAGGGATATATATATATAGATCTATCTATTTATCTATATATGCATATATTGATTATATATGCATATATATAATCATTGTATTGTATATCTTAAACTACTTTATAGTATATATCATTATATATCAATAAAACTGAAGAGAATAAAGAAAACCAATCAACTCCTTCCTACTTCTTGTCTTCCATCTTCTCCTAGTTACTATTGTATTCCCTTCTTCACAACACAATTTTTCAAGATGTTTTGTGCTTCGTCCCCCATTTAACTATAATCCCTTTACTCTTTTTTATGATTAAATAGAAAGCAAATGCAGGAGAAGTGCACAAATCACATATGTACCATTGAATGAGTACCTGCGTAACCTCTATCCAGGTGTAGAGACAGACCAGTATCAATACTCCTTATGATCCAGTAATTTTAGTCTTAGGAGGGTAAGCTAGGGTCCATGAACTAGGACACGTATACAAGAGGGTTTATAGCAATATTTTTCAATCTTGTAGAAGTGAGATACCATCTACAGAAAGGTAAAATCTTCCCCTTATCATACCCTTATAATTCTCCCCTGCAAAACTTCTTTTATAGCCACTGTCCTTGCTCACAAGATACTAATGTAGTTACCAGGCTCGAAATTTGACCAACGTATTTTAGTCTTTACTGATTTTTGAATTTTATGAAAATAGAGTCATAATCTGTATCCTTTTGTGTCTACATCTTATAGACAACATAATAAGTAGGAGATTTACCTATATTCTAGGTACACCTGAAGTTTACTGGTATAGTTTATTTCTTTTCGTTCTAGATAGCATTTTATTGCATGTGTATTCTACAATTTACTTACCTATTCTTTTGTAGATGTTGCTTTCACTGCTGTAACATTGAGCAATTTCACTGTAAACATTCTTAGAAACGTGTCCTATTGTATGTACTGTAGGTTATATACCAGAAGCCCAGTTGATGTATTGCAGGCTCTGTGCCTCTTTAGTTCTAGTACATCTAGTTCTAGAACATTGCCAACTGTTTTCCAAGTCTTCGTTCCTAGTGTACAAGCAGAGTGGTAGGGTTTCTGTCTTACCACGTTTTATCTCATTAAAAAGTAAGCAGTAATATATGTCAGACAATACTCTCAGCCCATTGACTTAAGTTTCATAGTATAATAAAGGCGAGCTATTGCTCTTCCCATTTCCAGGTAATGAAATTGAGGCACAGAGAGGCGAAGTGAATGGCCTCAATTGCCCCATTTAAAAGTGGCAGAGTTCCGTTCAAGAGATTAGGTTCTTAGCCATTTGGAGATGTGCCTCTCTCTTCTGTGCTCACGATGATTCTGCAAAATTTTCAACAACCTTGTACATCTGCGATGGTAAATTTATTTGTAGTTTTAATTTGCATTTTCCTTAATATAAATGAGATTGAGCAGCTTTTCAAGTGTTTGTTAAGCATTTGGGGATTCTCTTTCAAGGATTTCAGGTCAAAGTGCTTTACCTCAGGTTCTATTGGATATTTTGTGTTTTCTTATCAATTTGTAGGAGTGTTAGAGGCTTTTATTTTCTTAATTGGTATCTCTCAATGAACAAAAAATCATGAATAATTTTAATGTAGTTAAATGTCTAAATTATTTTCTCTATGGTTATGCCTTTTTTGTTCTATATTATAAATTATATCCACCAATAATTACATGTATAGATTACCTATATTATTGCCCATACTCTTCTCTATATATTTTACTTTTGTTGAGATTTCTAATACATCACAAATTCACCCTGCATATGTTATAATAGTTAATTTTGTGTGTCAACTTGGCTAGGATATGATGTACTAGTCTGGATGTTGCTGTGAAAACATCTTTAAGATGTGATTAACATTTATGGGTAAGTAAAGGATATTACCCTCAATAATATAGATTGATCTTATTCAACCAGTTGAAGGTCTTAAGATAAAAAAAGAATGAAAGAAAGGAAATAAAACTGAGCTTACCCATAGAAGAAGGAATTCTGCCTCAAGTTCGTAACTGCAGTCCTGCCTGAGTTTCAGCCTGTGGCACGTTCTATGGGTATCAGACTCAAGGCGGCAGCAGTGACCTGAGTGCCCAGACCTCTGGCCTGTCACACAGATTTCAGATTTGTCAGGCCCCACAGTCATGAGTCAGTTCCTTAAAATAAGTCTCTTAATGTGCATGTACACATATTTTGTTGCTTCTGTTTGGAAAACACTGACTTTCCCAGATTTTGGTACCAGAATAATTCTAGGTGAACAGAATCTTAGGGGTGAGTTTTCTGAGTTGGGGCTGTAGTTTCTGGGGTCAGTTCTCCAATATGATTAGATTTAAAGACACTAATGACTCTGTTGTCATGAGTAAGGGGAGCCCTGATAGTTCATAGCACGATGAAGCAGTGGAAGTGTCAGTGGCATCACCGGACTGGCTGGTTGGCACTGTGTGTACTTAACAAATCGGGGGAAGAAAAGGACAAGCCCAGGTCATGCATAAACAACCTACAGGTTTCAGTAAGTCCTGAAAGAAAGCCTCATCTCCTGTAGCTCCAGAGGCCATATTTGATCTTTCTGAATAGTAAGACACCCAGTCGACTTGTGTGTGGCCAAATTACCCATAAATTGAATTTCCAAACTGACAAGATATCTGCTATTAAAAGCGAGCGTATTGATTGTGATGGAATGGGATCCTGAAAATTGCAATGGGGATATATGTTCTTAAATTCAGATGCATCTTCTTCGCCAATGGAAATGGTCACTCCATCCCCTCTAGAGGTTAGCTGTTCTTTGCTCGAGGAACCTGTAATGGCCTCCCTTGCAACAGTTGCCTTGCACACACTACTGAGTCCTTCAGGACCCCTCCACCCCCTCCCTGTCTTTACTTCTTGAGCTGTGAGTAGATGCAAGTCCCAGCAGATTTCTGCCTTCTTGTTCCACAGTTTCATCCAAATCATAGCTCAGTTTTAGAGTTCATTTTATCCTGGAAGGACAAGGGGCTTCTGGGATCAATTAGGCCTTGAGTGCCCTGCTTACCTGGTTCTCTGGGTTCTTGTTTTCTCATGTTTTGAGCTGATAATTCTTTACTATATTGTAAATTTTCCATGTTGAGAAACTATGCCATTCAGTATTTTTTCTTGTTTTTGAGGTGCGGTGTGTGTGTGTGTGTGTGTGTGTGTAAATAGCCTAGCCTGCTGGGATGAAACAATGAAAATCTAAAATCTTCTTGTAAGCATGTTAAACTTCCATTTGGGAAAAGATGAGACCTTACATGCCCCAGTGAGGGTTGCCAATCCTATGTTCCTAAGTTTTTATTCTACTTGTAAACTGATGATGCATTTCTGGTTATTTTGGAGGTGTGCTTTTTTAGTGATAATTGGATGGTCTGAAAAATCCAAGGTAAGACTAGAAATAAAATAAAATCAACCACTTTTGTTATGTCCTAGTATGGCAGTGAATTCATAAATAAGAGTCTCAATAGCTCTTTAGAACCAGAAGCCATTGTCTGCTTTATTTAACACTGAGAATATAGGTTTGAAATCCAAGTGATTACTGAGTTCTGTCATTCTTTTTAAATATATTTTATTGATTATGCTATTATAGTTGTCCCAATTTTCTCCCTTTGTTCCCCCACCCAGTACCCCCATTCCCTCCAGCAATCCCCCTCTGTAGTTCATGTCCATAGGTCGTGCATATAAGTTCTTTGGCTTCTCCATTTCCTACACTATTCTTAACCTCCCCCTGTCTATTTTGTACTTACCATTCATGCTTCTTATTCCCTATACCTTTTCCCCAATTCTCTCCCCTTCCCTTCCCCACTGATAACCCTCCATGAGATCTCCACATCTATGATTCTGTTCCTCTTCTAGTTGTTTGCTTAGTTTATTTTTGTGTTTGCTTTTTAGATTCAGTTGTTAGTAGTTGTAAGTTTGTTGTCATTTTAATGTTCATAGTTTTGATCTTCTTTTTCTTAATAAGTCCCTTTAACATTTCATATAATAAGCCCTTGGTCATGATGGTGTCCTTTAGCTTCACCTTGTCTGGGAAGCACTTTATCTGCCCTTCTATTCTAATTGGTAGCTTTGCTGGATTGGTTGTAAGTCCTTGCTTTCCATCACTTTGAATACTTGCCAGTCCCTTCTTGACTGCAAGGTTTCTTTTGAGAAATCAGCTGATAGTCTTATGGGAACTCTTGGCAGGTAACTCTCTGGTTTTTTCTTGCTTTTAAGATCCTCTCTTGATCTTTAACCTTTGGCATTTTAATTATGATGTGTCTTGGAGTAGGCCTCTTTGCATCTGTCTCGTTTAGGACTCTCTGTGCTGTCTGGACTTGTATGTCTATTTCCTTCACCAAATTAGGAAACTTTTCTTTCATTATGTTTTTCAAATAAGTTTTCAATTTCTTGCTCTTCCTCTTCTCCTTCCTATGATTTGGATGTTGGTTTGTTAGAGATGTTTCAGAGGCTCATTCATTTTTGAACTTTTTTTTCCTGCTGTTCTGGTTGAATGCTTATTTCTTCCTTACATTACAAATGGTTGATTTGAATCTTGGCATCATTCCCTCCATTGTTGTTTCCCTGCAGATTTTTCTTTATTTCATTTAATGTAACATTCTTATTTTCCTGGGTCTTTTATATGCTGTTTTCATACTCAATGAGTTCGTTGGGCATCCTGATCACCAGTGTTTTGAACTCTGCATCTGTTAGGTTGATTATCTCCATTTTGTTTAGCTCTTTTTCTGGGGTTTTGTTCTGTTCTTTCATTTGGGCCATATTTCTTTGTCTCCTCAATTTGGCAGCCTCCCTGTGTTTGTTTCTGTGTATTAGGTAGAGCTGATTTGACTGCTCTTGTCTTAGTAGTGTAGCCTGTTGCAGGAAAAGGCACCTGTGAATTGTGTGGAATGGAGCCTTAGGTAATCACCAGGGTGAGGCAACCCACTTCACCGCTTTGTGTCCTTTGTGGGGGAAGACTCAGAAGGGGGACAATGCTGCTGCCTGGCTTCTGGAGGTTGGACCAGCACTCGCCCTGTTTCTAGTCACTTTACTTACTCCCCTTTGACACTGGTGCCCTTCCAGTTGTTGTTCTGGTGCTGAATCCCAGTTCTAAGTCTGTATAAGCCCTTTAATCAGAGTCTCCTGAAAATCTCCCAGTTTCTTCTCCTGTACCAACCCCTACTGATTTTTACAGGCAGAAGTCATGGAGATTTTCCTTCCTGGTGCTGTGACCCTATGCTGTGTGGTCCAGCCTGGGGCTAGGATCCTGTGCTCCTGAGACATCTCGTCCATTTTTTATCCACCACACATGGATGTGGGCCTATCAGCTCTGCCTCCTCTCTGTGCCCCTCCACCTGTCTCTGCATCCTCCACCTCCTACCCATCAGATGAATGTAGCTTCTTTAAATCAATGGTTGCCAGGCTCAGTACAGCTCAATTTTCTGATAGTTCTGGCTGTTACTTATTTTCAGTTATGGTTGGACTATTTTCTACAGCTGTGTGAGAAGGTAAAGTGTGTTTACCTATGCCTCCAGCTTGACTGGAGATATTTTGCCTGAATTCTATCATTCTGGTGAAAGAGTTATTGCCATGACCTCAAAGTAGGAAAAGGGTCTACCTTAAATGATAGTTGTTGCATCTATAAATACATATATATATATATATATATATATATATATATATATATATTTATATATATTGTTGCTTATAACTATCAGAAGTAAGTTTTTAGTTATATATGGGGCATGTCTAACCCCTAGACTTTTGCTTTTGATGCATTTCTACATATAAAGGAGGATTTGGCAAACAGCTACAAAGAGGTAGTAATAAACCTGAAGTCAAGATTTACAACTCAGGAGAATAGGTTAAGGATGCTGGGGGTTGTCTGGGACAAGAGGTGGCTGGAGGGAAGAGCACTCATCGGAGAAGAGACACAAGCAGTGCGATGTTTCTTCCTCCAGAGCAGCAGTTCTTGGACTTGGCCTCACACTGTACCCACCAGGGAAACGTTAAACATATGTTGGTCCCATCCTCAGGTTTTGCAACTTCATTGCTTTGGGATCTAACTTGGCCATCAGAGTCTTTTTAAAAACTCTCCATGTGATTCTTTGGTGCAGGGAATTACTCACTATAAAATTAATTTAAAGCAAATTCCTGACATGCAATGGCTCAGTCTGTAAAATTTAGGTGTAACTGTTCTGGTACTCAGAAATACCATGTAACAGAGAATATGAGAAGATGAGATATCTGTGTTTCTACTAAAAACAGAACAAAAGATACAGTGCTTCCACTGCAGCATGAGAAAATTCGGTTGGAGAAAAAAGAAAACACTTCCTTAAAGTTTGGTACGCAAGATCCTGGAATGGCCAACCGAGGCGTGTTGTGGCGCCTTGTTACTCACATTGATTCCAGGCGGTTTTGCTCCAGGCTCTACATTCATACGGAGCTGGGCTTGAATGCCTATTCCTGGACTAACTAGGTGTGCAACTGTTGGCAAAAATAAGTGCTCCACACCCAAGCTCCATTATTCATTCAATTATGAAACAAATATTTACCAATGACTACCAGGCAGATACTGCACAAGGCACTGGAAATAGATCAGTGAACAAAACAGTGTGCCACACGAATGACACACTGACCTTATGAGACTATCTGCAAAGATTACCTGAAAGTACATGTAAAGTGGTTAGTAGAACACCTGGTTATTATTATTAGAATTATGTAAAGTATTGTCTAAAAGGGATGTGTAGCATACGATTGGAGTTAAAATCAGTAGGAATTTTTATCAGTGGTCTATGACAATGGTGATAAGTTTTGCTACCCTCTGTATTTCAAGTACAGCTTAAGACAAAAAGACAAAGCAAAGGCAGTCCTTCCAGAAACAATCAACCATCACCACCACCAACTACAACAGCAAAGAAGTTCCAAAGCATATGCTATGTCCTAGGACACGGAGCAGCCAAACGTCTCAGAACCACACTTCGGAAGCCGCCCACACTCCCTCTAACACAGGATGCAGTGCAGTACTGCTTTCCACCTCCCTTCGTGTCTTAGAAGAGAGGATATTACTGATAAAAAGACATGAAATCCACGTATGTGAACTGTACGGCCCCAGAGTATTAGCACTAAGTATGGAGTTGAATAACTGGTTTAGGAACAGTTTGTCGGCCTCATTAAAATGTAGAGAACTCTCCTTTAAAAAAGGATATACTCGGAAGAGAGTAAAAATTTAAATCAGAGTAATGTTCAGGAACATCTACGTTGCTCCATAAGATGTGGGCAACACACTTACAACGGAAGGAGGAAATACGGAGTGGAAATCTGTTATGTGAAGCCAGCAGGGGTCTACAGGGACCTCCACTAACCACCATCGCTGGGAAATGTCAACCATTTACAGATATGGAAATGATCACATTTTTGGACACGAATTTTTATGTAAAATTTGTTAGAAAGCTAATAGAGCAAACACATTTGCGTTTTCTTCGTAGTTTTTCAGCTCCTGGCATACCGTAAATTCTCGGCAATGTTATTTTCTTCCCCCACTGCCTTCACCATTTTTGCGTGCTCTCTCCTGTGCATTAGAAGGTCCCAGAAAGGGCCGGCGTAAGTCAATACCACACTTAACTGTGAGTCAGTCTCTGGGGCTCCCGTGTTGGAAGATGTGGGGAAAGAAGGGCCGCCCCGTAGCCCACCTACTCTCCCGTGCACTCTCCCGAAGGCTCGCTTGTGTGTGGCCAGCCGAAAGGGTCCTTTACTTCATCTACAGTGTGGGAAATCCTCAGTCTGGGCACGTTCAGGCCCACGTGCACCTCAGAGATTGACCGGAGCTTCTAACCTGTGCTGATCGGGGTAATAAAACGATCTGCATTGGAAAGTCAAACTCCTCTTCGAAAGTCTGATTGAAAACTCCCAGTGTTACCCTCGATGGTAGAAATTAATTTGTTTCAAAGACTGCTTACATAAGTGACAAATGTTGCTGAGTTTACGGGAATGGAATTATAAAAAGAGTAATAAAGGAGGGGAGATGGACATACTAACTGAGTGACGTTGTTTTTAGACCAGCTTGCCTTAGTATTTTACTGCACACTACCAGCCTCTCTGTATAGTATTCAGCATTATTTTAAATAGTGCAGAATAACACTGTCAAACAAGAAAGGAACAGCTGACCACGGTTTGCTAGGGTGGGGCAACCCAGGGGTTGCTGAGATAAAGTCGGACTGAGACCCTCGGCCATTGCAGGGCCCTCTCTGTCTTCCCAAGGCTCAGCCTCCAGCTTATTGCTGCCCCCGCAGAGGCCTCCTGCTTGTTCCTCCTTCCTCTGGACTGCCGTCTGCACGTTCTTCCAGTGCGCTGCTCTTTCCTCACGGTGCCTCACACTTGACCTCTTGACCTTTTACTCCATTATTCTTCTTCTGTGTCTGCAAACAAATGAGATTAGGATGAAAAGGAAACAAAGAATATTAAAATTTTGTTCATTAACTTATTTTTTAACTTTCATGGAATTTGTTGGGGTGACATTGGTTAATGAAATTATATACAGGTTTCAGGTATACAATTCTATAATACATCATTTGTATATTGTATTGTGTATTCAATAGTTTTTAAATGAAAAGATGTTGATTTTTTTTCATCTCAGTTTTTCTATTTCCTGAACAGTTAATGAGATAAACTTTTAAGGGTATAATTATCATGTTTTATGATTATGCATTTACTCATTCAAACAATAAGTATTTGTTGGGAACCTACTTTGTGCAAGACATAATACCTACTGAATTTAAGTCCTACAAATTTTGTTATTATTCGAACTTCAACATTGTGTCACTGGGAAATAAGACTTTAGTGGGAAAGGCAGAACTGTGATAGAAGGCAATACGCACACAGAATATCTCTGTGTTCCACATTCTTTTCTGTTTTTTGTAAACAACTGAATATTTTAGTGGCAGACTAATAGAAAGTTAGTTACAATTCTGTGCAAACTCAAGCTGATAATGCAAGTTATTGGGGTGGATATTCAAGGACACAGAACAGATTCTGGGGAGGCAGTTGGGAACGGTTACTGGAAGCTAATGTTTTGTTTTCTTTTGTTTTCTTTTTGAAAGTCAGAATGAATCTTTTTTCACTTAATCAAAAGCATATGTCTATGTATATACATATTTACATTTAGTATTATTTTGTATTAGTTTCAGGTGGACTGCACAGTGGTTAGACAATCATATATCTCACAGTGTTCTTGTGATACTTTCCGTACCCACCTGGCACCATTCATAGTTGTTACAATGCTACTGACTCTATTCGCTATGCTCTACTTTGCATCCCTGTGACTGTTCTAGAATTACAATCTTAACTTCTCATTCCCTTCCCCTTTTTCATCCTGTCCCCAACCCCTCTCTTTTCCGGCAACCATTAATCTGTCTGTTCTCCGTGTCTACGAGTCTGTTTCTGTTTTGTTCACTTATTTTGTTCTTTAGATTCCACATATAAGTGAAGTGGTATGTTATTTGCCTTCCTAAGACTTGTTTTGTTTTCTTTAAACAAAACGTAAATGAAAATGCTTTGACCCTAAAGGACTATAAATTAAAATCTGTGTTTCATCATGGCTTATTGATTGTGCAGGTAGAAAAAAAGGAAGAAGAAATGAATCGTCTGGGGATTGGACCTTCTCCCTTCATTTCCCATAACAATAGCTCATGTCACCAAACCCAACCAGGCCTCCTGGACAGTGGTGAGAAGGGGAGAGAAAAGAGGAAATATTGGGAAGGGATCCAGTTAAAAGTGTCAGGAGGCATGACGCCACTTCACATTAAATGGCTGTCTTCGTATCCTATATGACCTCCAGCTAAAACTTTGAGAGCTCTATGCACTAGTGTTCCAAACTTGTTCAGTAACTGAGATCGTCTTACAGAGAGATTCCATTCTAAGAAACTTGGATGGCATAGCTGATTTAAGAAAGACGGCACTTTTAGCAAGGATTTGTGAGGAAAATGTCAAGAGGGACATGGTACAGACCTAACACCTCTTGGGTTATATTGTGCCCGTCGCTGTTCTGGTCCCTGCTGTGACTGCTAATAATAGCCATAAACAGATTACATTGTCTTCAGGCACCAGAGCAGGAGCTGGTTTCCTGCAGAGCCCTCAGATCAGCGCGCTGTTGGCAAAGCACGGTCCCACGGGTTCTCTTCTCCTCACTGTTTGGTCCACATCCAGCGCACACAGTGTCGGCAGTCAGAGCAGATTTGTTCAAGAGGAGGCATTTTCTCCTTTTATGTTGACTACATTCAATGTTGTGTAGTTTGAGAAACTGGACATCAAGAGACTTGGATTCTAGCTCTGGATGGTGTGGCTCAGTTGTTTGGAGCATTGTCCTATACACCAAAAGGTCACGGATTCGATTCCTGGTCAGGGCACACTCCCAGGTTGTGGGGGTGATCCCCAGTTGGGAGCATCTGAGAAGGCAACTAATTGATGTTTCTCTCTCTCTAAAAGCAATGAAAAAGTGTCTTCAGGTGAGAGAGAGCGAGGGAGGGGGAGAGAGAGAGAGAGAGAGAGAGGAAGAGTGAGAGAGAGAGAGAAACTTGGATTCCAGACTGTTACCTTTGGAATGAAATTTAAAATTCACTTAGGGAAACATTTAAATTTTACAGCTGACCAAGGGAGGCATGAGAGGCAAGGTGACTTACCCAACGGCACCCAGCTGGGAAACCTCAGAGAAAACTCCCACAACCCCCCCTTCCCTGCTTTCACTCCACCAGGGAGCTTCCCTCTTGGTGACTCTATTTGTCACAAAATTGAAGTCTCAGTTTCCCCATCTGTGAAATGGAAATAGGTATTTTGCAACATTGCTATAAATGGAAAGTACTTTTGAATGTCCACTGAGTAGTATAATGCCTCAGATATTCAATACAGTAACTCCCCTTATCCATAAGCGATACAGTCCGGGACCCCCAGTGGATGCCTGAAACCACAGATAGTACCAACTGCTCTACATACTATGTTTCTTATTATACATGCACATGTGTGACAGTAATTTATAAGTTAGGTACAGTAAGAGAGACTAAAAACAAAACTAATAAAACAATTATAAGAATATGCAGTAATACAAGTTACCTGAATGTGGCATTATGAAGTAAAATAAGGGCTACTTCAGCTTGCAGTACCAGGGCAGTCGATCTGAAAACCTGGACAGCATTTCAGTGACTGACGGACCAGGAGCTTATACATACAGCGAGGATGCACTGGACACGGGGACGATTCGCCTCCCAGGTGGGACAGAGCGGGATGGCACGAGATTTCATCACACTACTCAGAATGGCACATGACTAAAAAGCTGTGAATTGTTCAACTCTGGAGCCTTCCATTTAATATTTTGGACCCACTGTTGACTAAAAGGAACTGAACCCACAGAAAGCCAACTGCAGCTAAGTGGGGTCTGCCGAACATTCATTTCGTCACCCTGGAGAGGGCTCGATCGTGTCCAGGGCAGCACAGCAGACAGCCCGGGTCATGGGAGGCCTTGCGGAACATCTCCGGGTTCCTGGTGGAACACCTTTTGCTGATGAATCAGGTTGCTCAGAATAGAACTGAGTCTGTTTTATACTAAATTGTAATGAATTGTGTGTGTGTCAGGTCTGTCCCGTAATTTATTTGTTAATGCAGTTTGAGTATGACAGTTTATCTCTAAGTCCATTGACATGGTATCGGTGGCTTCTCTAATGTTGATCGTTGGCAGCATAAGGAACGTGACAAGTTGGAGAACTGGTCTGTAGACAGAACTCCTGGGTGTTTGCCCCAGTTCCTGTAGTGTGGCCTGGGCCACGCTAACTCCTCAGATGAATGATTTCTCAATGCCTTTCTAATTCTAAGATCCAAACAAGTCTCACCTGTGGGAAACAGAAATAAATGTGAAGCAGTATGGCATTTTTCCATGAAATTAGTCTAACACTTTTTTTTTTTGCCTTCAAGTTACTGAAAATCAAAGCAAGAGAGGAGAACACCTTAAATCAGTGGCAGTGGGCTTTCTCTGACTATAAAATGTACTTCCTTGAAATTTAGAGTAGCTGGAGAATGAAAACAACCCTTAACTCAGAAACACAAGAATAAAATCTATTAAGAGCTTGACAGATTTAACTGAATCCTATGAGTGGTGAAGGAGAGGCCCGCGCGTGAACACTGAGAACACCGTGGATGATTCGGGATCGTAGTGTTCGCCTTTCTGTGAGAGTGGAGACCCAAGTTCCTGCTGCATGTGTGCCACCTCGATTAAAGAAGCTATAGCTCCATGGGCATGGACGTCCAACCATCAGACTTCGGAGATTTTGAGGGTTTGGTTCCAGACCACCACAATACAGTGCATACTACTAAAGCAAGTCACGGGGATCTTTTGGTCTCCTTGTGCGTACACAAATTATGTTTGCACTATGCTGTAGTCTATTGAGTGTGCAATAGCACTATCTCTAAACAATGTACAGGCCTTAATTAAAAATAATCTGTTGCTTAAACATGCTAACCATCATTTGAGCCTGTTGGAAAAAGGGTGTCGAGAGACCAGCTTGATGCAGGGTTGCCACTGACGTTCAATTTGGTTTTTTTTAAAGTGCAATGTATGTGAAGTGCCATAAAGCACATTGCAATACAGTGAGGCACACCAGCATCCAAGAGCACCTGTCCCCACCTGGAGGAGCCCAGAATAAGTTCCTGTCTAGCACTTGGCTCCCAGGGACCCACCCTCCCTGGAGACTGTGAGCCTGCTGACCACACACTCCTGCCTCCGCCTGGCTCTGGGAGGTCCAGTGCACGGAAGGTAGGAGGGGCAGCAGCACATTGGGTGTCTGGTGATCTGACATTTTGAATTTTGACTTTGGCAACTTGCTTATTGTATGAACTTGAGAGGAGTCGCTTACCCTATTAGAGCCTGTTACTTGACCTTCAACATGAGCTTAACAAATGGTAACTGTTATGTTGTCCTGTGTGATATTTTTGGCTTAGTCTGTGCTTAGATTTACAGTCTAGTTTGGGTGTCTAGTCTAGTTGATGTCAGGTTTTTGTGCTTCCAGATTTCACTCCTGGAGTATATATATATATATATATATATATATATATATATATCCCAGCCTAGTACCTAAATGATGTCCCTGTTCTTTTCCAGTAGCCCTTTACTCAGCGCCATTTCTTGACACCTGAGTTGTATCTACACACATATCACAGTCAGGCAAGACAGCGCAGGCCCTTAAATGAGGGATAGCTATTTACAAATAAAACATAAGAAGTATATAATCAATGATTTCTTCACTAATCAAATCCAAATAGTCAGCAAAAGACTGAATTCAATTTAATTCTTAAATATAACTATGGTTGCCTAGTATAAGCTCAAACTGACAACTACCCTCCTCCAAACTTCTGAAAAAAATTATATATTTTAATATTTTATCTATCATTCAGAAAAACAACTACTTAGTCACTTTCCCGAATCACTGAATTTTCATCTTAGCTTCTTGATTTCTTTGTGTTGGTTTCTTTTTCCCTTTAGGGAAGCTGGGGGAAATCACCCTGTAATGGGATATTGCTCACATGTCTGAAATTGTTCCTTCTCATGGGATCATAGAAGAATAACAGATTATAATTAATATTCTTAAACAGGATGGACTAAATGCACTGAATATTTTTCTAAAGGACAGACTGTTTACATTGAGATAAAATGAGCAGATTTACTAATTCCCTGGCTGATGACCTTTTGGTTTAGGAAACCCACATGCTTGCTCAGACAAAGTGTTAAGGAGAAATCTTCACTTTTGTTCACCAAATAAAACAAAAGGAAATTGCAATTGGATTTTTCTGTGGACCCACCAGTTCTGCCTAAGAAAGAATCATGCAAAAGATCAGAGCATGCCTACATTTCCAGGACCAGCCCATCCCACAGACCCTGGGTTGTAAGGTGAGGGCAGCCCTTCTCTCACCAAGGGAGCGAAATCAGCTCCGGGGGCCTGGAAGCATTAGACTCCTGAAGATTCCCATTTTAGAAAAAGGGTTGGCAAGCAGATGAGGACTATGGAAGCTGGTAAGACCTTTCACTGACCGGCACTGATGAGTCTTAGTGTCCTGAAATGTTAATCTTATTGCCATAGGAAAGATACGAGGAGGGTCCTGCTCAGAGACCGAGATGACCCGAAGTGTTGTAGACCTTGAAAAACGCACATGCAACGTGGTCCTCCTAAAATCCGAGGACACGCCTTTCCATGTCAGACAGCAGACATTTTGTTTTCAAATTTGTGTTCATTGCAGCACCTCAAACGGTTTCCTGTCACAGAGCAAGAATTCACATATTTATTTTGAAAAGATCTTTCTTTAGAATTCTTCTACCCGGAATAATTCAAGAAGTGTTTTTGAAAGTGAACACCCCTCATAGAATGCCAAGCAAATCAACATTTAGAACAATTCCCTTCTGCCTTCCCCCAACCCGCCACCCCCCACCGACTCCATGGTTCTGGTGCACACACCTATTGGAAGTCCTGCTTTTGCCTCGATGGATAATCTTTTAAAACCTGGAGCTGAAAAATACTATCATCAAAGACCTACTAACATCCCTCTAAAATTTCCCTCTTCATCTAAGTAAAAGAGCAACTGTATTTTTTGTCCAAAAATGTATTATGAATTCATGGTAGTAACTGCTTTGTTTCCATTCTCAGTTGAACAATCAGCATTTCTCCAGTAACTCTTTCTTTCGTGTTTCCTTAGATCACAACAGGGTGAACTTGACTTTGCGTTGGATGGCAACACACTGCTGTCCTGCAATTACACGTCCACCTGATGTACTGTGGCAGGAAGTGGAAAAGGCACCGGCCTCATCTTCCAGTTGGACTCGGCTGCCTTCCTTCCCCTGCTCACTTCAATAAAGATCGAAAAGGTAGGCAGACTGTATTTAAACAGAGAAGTAGCTATTTTATTTATCTTTATGGTGGAAATGGTTATTTTAGATATTTTAAAAAGAAAAGGGCCCTCTTGGCCCTTGTATTTAACTATCAAAGTCAAGGGTGAGACAGATAACATTTGGAGTAATTGTTTTAAAGTCAGGAATTTAACATGTATTTGTTTCCCTTTCTACACACCCATGTCCTCTTTCCATTTCCTGTTCTTTTGTATTTGAGATTATAGACTCCAATTATGGATTTTCAACAACATTAAGTTAAAGTACAGGATTATTGTTGAGTTTTCACTTAAATTTTGAAGATTTTATGAAAACATTTAAAAAAATCTCTGTGTAGTTGTGACTATTGTTCAAGACTAACCAATTTGCAAGTCCTTCCCCATTGTAGAAACCTTTGTGATGATCAGACTCCTAGCGGGGGTGGAACACACCTCCGAGGTTCTGTTTGGTTTCCCTAATTCATAAGAGGCGTACGGGTGTTATAATTTTTAGAGCTTTTGCATGTGTAAGAGTGTTTTCAGTTGCTATCACACATGAATGACATCTTGGCTTAATTTGGGATCCCGTGTCCCAAACTTTTAATCTCAGACATCTATACCATTTATCCTGTTTCCTACTGGAATTTGGTGTTCAAGAAAACATCCTACTCTTCGTAGTTGTATTAAAATATTTTATTAATTTTTTCTGGCATACAACAGATTCTGGTGTTTCCTGCCTAGCAAAATATTCTCCTATTCTATCTTTGAGTATAGTTTCTCTTTTGTTATGCTTCTACTTTTAGAACAGCTTTTATCAACACATTGGATCTCTTCTCTCTATTCTTCAGATATTATCAGCCTACATTTTTATCATTTCTCTCCCTTTTCTGGGAGTTTTCAGGTTTTTGTATCACTGATTTGATTTGCTTGACATCAATTCTGTTCTATGCTGACTCCTTCAGAGACTTTAATCCCGTTACTACAATGAAAAACAATTCTTTAAAGTTTTTTGCTTGTTTGTTTTCTGGGTGTGTGTGTGTGTGTGTGTGTGTGTTAGCTCATTCTGCTCTTACCTTACTCTCTGCAGTACTGTTTCATTCTGCTATGAAGTGACCTCTGGCTGGGCCTCGGGATGGCAGACAACCTGGCGTAGATCGCCCACAGCCACGCTTACTGTCACTTGTGTATTTGTAGAAACCATCCTCTCAAGTGTGTAAAGTGTTAGAGCAATTTCTGGCACCTCAGAAACAGGCACCTGGCCCTGGAATGGAACACTCTGCTCCGCTCAGTGTCTCTATTGTAGGAGAGAGATCACGTGCAGCCTCCCGTTGTTCCATCAGGTGACGTCCATGAAAAAACAGTCCTCAGCCAGTAGCATTTCCAGGGCCCTTCCTGCCTCCGCTTCTGTGTAATCTGTTTCTGTTTCCTGTGTCTGCTTCTGTGTAGTTTGTTTCTGCTTCCTGTCTCTGCTTCTGTGTAATCTGTTTCTGTTTCCTGCCTCTGCTCGAGCTGTGTCTGAAAAGTCATTATTCTAGGATGCACATACTGCTCTCTATTGCCTTCTACCTGTGGCCTTATTATATGAGAGGCACTGTGTTGGATAAGGGCAGTTGAGAAATAAGGGACGAGGTCTCAGCTGTCTGAAAAGATGAGTGGGGGAGGTGGCCGCTCGGTTTTCTAATTAAGGTGATACTTTAAAAACAAGCAGTGAAGATGAGTCAAAGCCTCATGGTCAGCTGTGTCATTCTAGTTCAGAGGGTAGACTGTACCCAGGCTACTGATAATATTTCATCCAATTGCTACAGGGTTAAAGTTGGTGGAAATACCTGTCTTTGTCTGGCACATGCATTTGATTCTTGCCCTTATTTTTTTAATGTAGAAAATAAATTTATTCCATTATCAGCACGTATACAGTTAGTCATGGAGAATAACAGGCCTGCTGGTGACACTGGTCACCCCAAACAGACGTGATCTTTTTTTTTTTAAAAACCAACTTTTATCCAGGATTAATGTAATTAAAAAAACACATACAAGACATTGTTTCACTTTTCCATACTTAATTGGACAGTCTGTCTACCTGTGGTATAATTGTCAGGTAAAAACATACATCTTTACAACTTGATGGTCCCAAGTTTTTTTTTTTTTAAAACATTTTACAGAAAGGAAAGACATGATATGAAAACAGCTCAAGAAATATACTAACAAGCAAAAATATATGAAGAAAAAGGATCATATGGTTCCAACTTAAGAACTGGGAGGAAACTGGTCTACACAGCCAAGTGCGCATCCCGAAAAGTCAGGCGTGCAGATCTCAGAGTAAGAATTTATGTGACCTGAATCTTTGTGGTGGTTGGCCTTCATGGCTCAGACACCTGCCTCTCTTGGCTCTATTTTTTATTTCTAGCCTTTACTTCAATGAGTCTGGAAAACATGGGGATATAGTATAAAAAAATAAAATCACCACACACAGTATTCCCTTTTGGCTGGTACTTTAAATCTTTGTTACTAGAAAACTCCTGAGGTAACTTTAAAGACGAGTCAGCGGTGTTCCTGAATCAAGCCCCAGTTAATGTTTAAAAGACACCCTCAGTTTCGGCTAAGAGCAGTTACAGGGGGTAGCTGAGCGGAGTCTGTGTCTCAAAGTCAGTGTTAAATCAATATCAGGGTTGAGAGGAGACCAAGGGGAGTCTGAAATCACAGGAGGTGCAGGCGTAACTAAGTCCCCTGCCCTCCTGGATCCGCGCTTCTTTCAGAGTCCTTGTCATTACCCATGTTCTTTGCCACCTGTCACACTTGCATGATGTTTTCTTCTGACACAGAACAGATCATCCGAGGTCCTTTGGGATTCTAGGGGAAATTAGGTATCTCGGCAGTGTGACCCCCATGAACGAACAATTCTGGTGGCCCATCTTCTGTATCTTCCGGGGACTGTTTTCTCCACTTTTACTCAAATCTCAGACATTCAATCTACCATCAGTACCACTGGAAGCCAAAATGGTCTCATTCTGAGGCGACCCCTGAACCTGGAATGTGTCATCCTTAGGCGCTTCAAAGGAATGCAACTTAAATTTCAGATGTATCAGATTCCCACAGTCTTATCAGCTAATCCTGTGGCGAGACCGAATTCACTGTAAGGATGAAAAGAAAGGCAGTTCACTTCAGCCGTGTGAGCATCAACTGAGCCGCTTGGTCTGGACGTATTATTTTTGAAGGAGTGTCCCAGATCGTAAGTTTCTGATCCTCAGCAGCTGATCTACACTGAGACTCATGGAGCAGGTCCCACAAAACATCTCCTGAGGTCACATCCTGTGAGATGGTCTTTGCAGCCAGAACTTTTCCTTCCTCTAGAGCAGCGCTGGGGTCCCGTAGGCCGATGGCGTGGTCCCCTGAAGCACTTAGTGTGTGCCCTCTGAAATCTGGGTCCCGAGAAGGCCCACAGCCTTCCTTGCGATGTCCATGGAGATGCAAGGCTGGGTGGCACTGTCTGGAAGGATCTGGTTTAGAAGGACGCTTTGTATTGCCCAAAACGAGAACATCACCAGATGGAGTGTCTGCTGCGATGACGCAAGGGTTCTGTGGCGTGCATTGTGCCCCTTCTACATCTCATTTGTGGTTCATCTTTATTTCTGTTTCAGTTTTTCCACCACAGAGTCCAAACCTCCAAATTCTCTGTTTTCGCTGTCAAGTATGAAGCACTGGACTGAGCATCATTGTTGGCGAGCTGCACCCTGGCACTCACGAGGTGGTTTTGTTCATCCAACATGTGTCCCTGGGACAAGGTGACAAATGCTGGAATCTCTCCCTTCTGGTCTGGTTACATCTGGAAGCCACTCTGCAGTTAAGCTGGGCCACTCCAGAGAACGGTCCACGATCAAACAGCAAAGAAAAAGCATGCTTTTTCTATATTTTGTACTTTTCGTTGATCACACATTCTTCTGCCTCACAGAGGCTGCTCCGTGGTCCCCCATGGCAGCCCAGCAAGCCAGGGGGATTCGGGTTCTAACACAGTGGGAGGGGGGAGGCTATTGATCCTCACTCTTGTCCTTCTTTAAGCTAGCGTTCATCGTGACCTTTCTTTATGGTGCTGTCTGTAATATTATTTGCAAGTTGGAAGATAGCCTATCATGATCTTAACCAAGAAGTCAGGGTCTCCTAAATTCAGGGGTAATTAAAAAGCCAACAAATGCCGTAGTCATTTTATCATTGACACGGCACAGCGAACAAATCCAAGCTGAAGCAGTGTTACTGAGTGGGAAGAATGCCAGTGGCAGACGCTGACAGTCAAGTCCCCCACTGCTTCATTATGTGACCATAAAGAAGTCACTTAACCTTTTAGAATCTCTTTATTTTTTTCCTAAACCAAGCAACATGCTTGGTCTGAGGACCTCCCATGGGTGTAATGAGGACAGAATGAGTTAACACTTGTTAAAACTCCTTGGAATCATTAACACTCTCCACCCAGTTGTGGGTTAACTGTGCTACCAGGTCACAGAAGTGATTCATTAACTATTCATTTCTGAATTTTCAAGCCATTACAAATGTAGGTTTTGGACACCAAGAGTCAATGGTAATTGTGAGTGCCTCAGCCTCTGTCATTAAAAGAAAAGGGAAAAATAGGCTTTTGTGTTTGCCAAGTTGTTAAATTTACGAGACTTTTTACAGGAATATTTACAGGCACATCCTGGAGTCCTACAAATAGAGGCTCTGTTTCATAATTTTCCTTTATTATCCATACGAACAGGTAGGTTTTCACGCTCTAACTGTCCTGCCTCTGAGCAGCACAGAGGATGCACCAAAAGAGATCAAGGAGTCACAGTTCAACTTTTGCCACCGTGATTACACTTGAATAGAACAGAAACGTAGGCAGTTAAAATTGGAAAGCATTGTGTAGAAAAGGAGGCAATGAAAAATTTAGCTTTAATTGTCTTTAAAGCTAACAGGAGGCAGGGACTTCTAAAGAGAGTTATAATTTCCAGGCTAATAAATGCCACGGAAATCTTCTTATTAGCATGAACATGAGCAAACATACAAGGAGAGACTAGTTTGGAATATGGCAACTCTAAGGGCATGGAAATAAAACACACATTAATTATGCGTTTTCTTTTTAATTGGTGTGTAGCCGGTGTCCCCAACCTCCCGGGTCAGGGACTGGTGTCACGGTCTGTTAGGAACAGGGCCACACAGCAGCAGGTGAGCGGCGGGTGAGCAAGGGAACCGGCCCCTGGTGCCAAAAAGGTCGAGGATGCTGGCTTATAGCGTCCTTTTCTAAATGACGAGAATAAGAATAACTACTAGGCATTTTACCTCAGTTGCAGGTGCCGTTACACCAAATGGCCTGCCTTCAGGGCATAGCAAACCACTTATTTTAAGAAGCAAGGTTCTTTGTTGGAATATGACAAAAACCCTTTTTTCCTTCAGCCCTAAACGATTGAAAGCCTGTCCTCGTTTTCTATGCTAATATGACCTTCCCCTTCACTTTCAAATAGGAAAACTGAGATGAAGAGAAACGGAAGAATACCATTTTTAAAAATCATTTTCCACTTGGTGTTATTTTGCATGTCTTTTCTTCCTGACAAACGAAGTGTGTCTTGAGGAAAAGACCATGTCTTACCCATCACAGGCCACCGCAGCCCTGGGTGGGGTCCCCTGGTGGGCACGGTCCCAGAGCTCCAGCCCTCATGCTTGTCGCTCATGCATGACTAGAAGGACATGGTTACCAGCAGGCCTGGGCTCTTTCTGTGAGCCTCTGGTATTCCTTGAAACATCATTTTAGAAAATTTAGGATCCAGGAGAGTCCCAGTGGAGTCTTGGGGACAGTGTGTGCTTCCCCCACTAGCGACGGGTGCCAGTAAATGCCGAGTACTGCCAGGGAAGCCTGCTCAAGCCTCAGGGTTCAGATTTTTTTCAGCTTTATCGAGGAATAGTTAAAAAACAAAATTGTAAGACATTTAAAGTGTATGTTGTAATTATTTGATACGTGTGGACGTTCCGAAGGGGTTCCTCCCAGGTAGTTAATCAACATGTCCCTCACCTTATTTGTTTGTTTACTGAGAACATTTAAATTCTACTCTCTTAGGAATTTCAATTATTCAGTTCAGTTTTCGAAAGAGAAGTTGGTGAACGAGTACACACTTTGAGCTCTAAGGTGAATAAGGGCTGGGGATCTAATGTATAACATAGTTGGTGACTACAGTTGATGATATTGTGTTGCATAATTGAAATTGGCTAAGGGATTTAGAAAATTTTATTGGGGACCAACCATGTAGACGTGGCTGACTATCCCCGACTGCCCTTTGCCCCAAGTCCCTCCAGAGAGCAAGCTGATACTGCATGGCCCAAGGCTCCCAACACACCTGAAATCATTAGCATAGGCAGCTCACAGGAGTCTCTGACCTCCAGTTAAACAAAGATACTCCTATAATGCATAACATTCCAAGAACTGAGAGCTTATTTCTCAGGAGCTGGGGACAAAGGGCAAGGTTAATCCTTTATTGCATATACACACTCTCTCTGTTATTTATACACTATTTATGACATCAGGACTATTTACATTATATTCAAAATAAGTAAGAATTGGTTGAAGTCGCTGAGTGCCTCATTGTTGAGATTGTACATTCAGTAATTACAGCTGCAATGGAGCCAGACCTGAAAGCTCAAGAGACCCCAGAGTGGATGGCTTCTCCGAGCTGGAGTGGTCCCTGGCCGGTCAGCCTCTTCTCTCGTGACCACAGGCCACCAAAGGAGGAGAGTGATGGAAACTACGTCTAGTGGGAGAAGCAGGACCTCCCCTTCGATGTTGCCAGTCAGATTGCCAGTTTGCTTTTTGCTTTTTATTTTCTATCCCATATCCTGTATTCCAGCCAAGTAAACTTGGTACTGGAGAAAGTGCACTGCGTCTTGCGGATTTTATTATGAGTCCAAATCCAAGAGGCCTGCAGATGGTCGAGCAGATTGGATATTGGACTATGTAACTAATATTCGTGGTGTCTACAGTGTGGTTGGCCCCTTTAATTTTCTGATTAATTGCTTTAGTTTCTACTAAACTTTATTAGCGGTAAATTTATTCTCTCTCCTTTGAGCTCTTCCACACTATTATTCCCGTCCCTGACCTGGTGAATTGTTCAGGAAACTGAGAGGCGAACCCAGTCAGTGCCACTATGATTCATGCTGACCCACCGTGCGCTGGGGGAGATTTAGATCTAGGGCTCTTCCTTAGGGGATCTTGGGCTTTTATACAGATCAGTTTAGAACAAGGAGAGAAGGGAGAATCACGGGGAAATGATTTTTGGCGAAGATCCCAGGATCGCTTAAAGGGGAAAGAACAGGCTTTTCCACACATGGTGATGGAAGAGAATGCAGCTGGGCCCTTCCCTAACCCCATGTGCAAAAATCAGCTCTAAATGGATCAAAGCCTTAAATGTAAAAGGTAAAAGGAGAAGGAAACACAGAATAAAGCTTCATGACCGTGGATTTGGCAGTGAGTTCTGGGATGTTCACAGGCACAGTTCATGAAAATTAAAAATTTCGTTCATCAAAAGATAACACTAACCAAGTAAAAAAGCCACCCACAGAATAGGAGAAAACATGTGCAAATGATTAATATGACAAGAGATTAACATCCAGAATACACAGAGAACTCTTCAAACTCAATAATAATGAAGAAAAAAACCCAATTTAAGCACAAAGAACTTAAATAGACATTTCTAAAAAGAGAATCTACAAATGGCCAATAAGCACGTAAAAAGGCGTTCACACATCACTAATCACTAGAGACGTGCAAATCAAAACTACAGTGAGATGCCACCTCACACTCGTTAGGGTGTATGCTATTAAAGACAACCAAACCCAACAACAACAACAGACAGAAAATGACAAATGGCCAGGACACAGAGGCGATGAAACCCTCTGCATCGCTGGCGGGAACGTAAAATGGCACAGGCACGGGGAGAAACAGTACGGCGGTTGCTTGAAAATTTGAAAATAGAGATGCCACACGACTCAACAGTTCCACTCCTGGGTACGTACCCAAAAGAACTGAAAGCAGGGTCTTTTGTACACCTGTGTTTATGGAAGAAGTATTACAATAGCAAAGACATGGAACCAACCCAAGTGTCCATCAACAGATTAATAAGTAACATGTGGTATATAAAGAATATATATATATATTTGCCACATTTTATATATATATATATTTTTTTCTCTCTCTCTACATATAAATAATATAATTCAGTCTTAAAAATGAGGAAGATTCTAATATAGGCTACAACATAGGTCAACCTTGAGGACATTTATGCTAGGTGAAAAAATACTGCGTGATCCACTTATACGAGATACATAGAAGAGTCAAAATCATAAAGACCAAAAGCAGAGTGTGGTTGCCAGGGGGGGGTGAGGGGAAATGCACAGTTATTGTTTAATGGATACAGTTTTAGGTTTACAAGATGGAAAAAGTTTAGGAGATAAATGATGGTGACAGTTGTANTCTAATATAGGCTACAACATAGGTCAACCTTGAGGACATTTATGCTAGGTGAAAAAAATACTGCGTGATCCACTTATACGAGATACATAGAAGAGTCAAAATCATAAAGACCAAAAGCAGAGTGTGGTTGCCAGGGGTGGGTGAGGGGAAATGCACAGTTATTGTTTAATGGATACAGTTTTAGGTTTACAAGATGGAAAAAGTTTAGGAGATAAATGATGGTGACAGTTGTACATTATGAATGTATTTAGTGCCACTAAACTGTACAAGAAATAGTAAAGATGGGAAATTTTATGTTATGTGTATTTTGTCACAATAGAAAAAAATGGGAAGAAACTCTGCTATAAGTCAAGAGCAATACCACAAACGAAAAGGAAAAAGTATTGTATTTTAGTATCTATAATGGCGCTTCCTTCTGCTTTTTGTCAAGTGGCCCTGAATTTTCATTGTGCAATGGACATTGAAAATTATATCGCCAACTCTGTGATGAAAATGTCACTCAGTCATTCAAAAAATATATTACCTGATTGGACCAGCTAAGATACAGATGAATTAGCTGACAGAATTCTTTAACAAGTGCAGAGAAATAGAAGCAATGTCACAAATATACAACAAAACTGAACATGCTAGAGTCTTAAACCTGTATCGGGTCAGTATGGTGGGACCCCGACTGTCTTTCTAGCCAAGAACATGTCTTAAACACTACTCATTACAGTCATTTTAGGTTAACACAATCACACATTTTAGGCTAATTTAAAAACCCTCTGGTGTAGATTTTGAAAGCAGTATTTTGAAAGCAAAAACATCTGGAGAACAGATTTCTGATTAGGGCACTTTGAAAGTTAACCAACCAGCCCTAGACTATAGATTAAAAATTCGCTTGCACACACATGCATTCAACCATTTCAATGGAAATATTGCTCCGATGATGTAAAACCCAGACCGATCCCTCCCGAGAGCTCCAGAACTCCTCCCTTCCTGCCGAACAGTGACTGATTGTCTTCCACTGGCTTTTAAATATATGTAAGTGTAACCCATCTGTATTTTATTTTTTAACAATTTTTATTGTCATTCAAGTACAGTTTTCTGCCTTTTCCCTCCACCCATCCCCACCACCCCTGCCCTCCACACCTCCCTCCCCTGTTTTTACCCCCCGTTGTTACTGTCCACGTGTCCTTTATAATTATTCCTGGAAACCCTTCACCCTTTCCCCCTATAATCTGTCTTTAAAAGCAAACATGCTCCCATCTCTATCTTAACCTTTCCCCGACACACACACACACACACACACACACACAAGCTGCCTTGACTCCAAGGAATCACACCATTGCCACCAAACCACTGAACCTCTCCATTTCTTAGTTTCCTTGCCTATAAAATAAGGACACTAATATTTACTCTGAGAGAATTTTACATCCTTTCTCCCCTTTTCAGTGTAAATATTACTTCCCCTGGAAAGCCCTTCCTGGTTTAGTTGTCCTTCCTATTTCCCTTGTAATACTCTAGCTCCCCTATCATATTACTCATTGTGCTCCACGTTTCTTTGCTTGTTTGTGTACCTAACACACCGTGCGGTCCGAGACCAGCAAATTCACGTATATTACTCATATCTGTCTCTCTAGTGCCAGGCGGAATGGCTGCCTAATGAGTATTGCTTTAATATATTTTTTATTCATTTAGAGAAATCTATATGGTTTGCAGTTGCATCTGCTGCTATATAAAGAAAAGTTTCTTATTCAAGCTGCCAGTCATCTTTTTTTAAAGACGCAGTACTTTATGATAGCAATTCACCTCTCTAAATGTTAAGTGCTTATAAAGTTTAGACATGCCTTCTGGCTACCTCTGAAAAGGACATTTGTAATATTATATCTATATATCTTCTTCCTATCCGTACTCGACCCTCTACCACCCACTCCCAAAGAAATACATCAGTTTGTGTTCCCTGGACGTCTGATTGATAGCTTTAGCCAGAGACTCCCTGTAGGCTTGGGCATAGCCGCCAGAGTGTCATTCAAGCAAGACTGATGAAAGCAAGACTGAATATCGCTGTTGATTGAGTTTAATTGTCTCTGAAAAACTCTCCCAATGTTCCCTACGGAAAGATACAATTAGGAGAGTTTAAAGTTCCTAGCATTCTCAGAGTTTGAGTTTTTTCACCTTTGAAATGTAGGTGATAACCTATGATAAATTTAAAATTCTGAACTATAACATCTTGAGATTGTCACCATTTCCATGAAGAAGCATGAAAAACACATGAGAGAACAATTATGAAAAAGCAAAACACTGTGGAAAGCAACATGGAGGTTCCTCAAACAATTAGAAATGGAACTACCATATGGTTGAGTAATTCCACTTCTGGGCATCCAATCCAGACAGAGTGAAAATGCGAACTCAAAGGGACATAGACCCTCATTCATTGCAGCATTACGTACAGTAACCAAGATACGGGACCAATCTAAGTGTCCATCAGTGAATGAATGGGTAAAGAAAATGACATAATATACACATATAATTAATTGATGTATATTATATATAATGAAATATTATCCAGCCAAAAAAAGAGAAGAAAATCTTGCTGTTTGTGACAACATGGATTGACTTTGAAAGTATGATCTTAGTAAACAATGTCAGGCATAGAAAGACAAATACCATATGGTCTTTCACCCTGGCTGGTGTAGCTCAGTGGATTGAGCACGGGCTGCAAATCAAAGGGTCACCAGTTCGATTCCTAGATGGGGCATATGCCTGGGTTGTGGGCCAGGGCCCCAGGGGGGGCCATATGAGGGGCAACCTCACATTGATGTTTCTCTCATTCTCCCTCCCTTCCCCTCTCTCTAAACATAAATAAATAAAAGTTAAAGAATACCATAAAATACCATATGGAATCTAAAAAAAAAACAAACAAAAAAACCCAAATGAACTCATAGATACAGAGAACAGATTGGTGGTTGCCAGAGGAGGGGTGGAGGGTAAAGGGAGGGGGGCTAGACAAAATGGGTGAAGGAGGTCAAAAGGTACAAATGTCCAGTTGTAAAATAAATAAGTGATGGACATACAATGTGTATAGCATGGTGACTGTAATTAATAGTGCATATTTGAAAGTTGCTAAGAGAGTGGATCTTAAAAGTCCTCACCACAAGAAAAGGAGAATTTCTTGGTAACTATGTGTGTCACTGGATGTCCCCTAAATTTACTGCTGTCATTGCACAGTATACACAACTATCAAATCACATTGTGTACCTGAACCTGACGTAATGTTATCTGTCTACTATGCCCCAGAAAGTACATACAATCAAAAGTATTGAAAAAAATAAAATTATGCTCGTGGACAAAAATGAAGTCTTACAGCCTCACACAAAGTCATGGTTCTTGGGTGACAGTAAACACAAAATCTCAAACAACCCACTAAAGTCAGCATTCTTCTCACCATGAAAAAAAATGATGCAATAAATGTAATCCTTTTGTGCTGAGTTAAATTGAATGGGAAGTATGTTTATAGAGTTAATTAATCTAATCACAATTTCTCTGTTGTAAGAATTATTTTACACTTTATGATGTGAAAGATGTGTTCCTTCAAATCTTTAATCAAGTTCCATAATTCATTTCACCATTACAGTGTAACATATGTCCTAAAACCATAATATGCCATAGATCATCCTACTGACAGGGCTTCATAAACCATGGAGTCCAGGAAAGTAAATCATGTTGTCTTCCACGCTGCCTTGAAAGCAGACATGCAAACATGAATACATACAGGAAGGAGATACAAAAGGAAAACCACAATTGGTGGATAAACGTGAAATGTCATTAAAGACTTTAATGAGCATTTATGCACTTTGTGTGAAAATAGAGTTGCAAGTTTTTTATGCATAAATGCATAAAACATTTATGCACTTTGAAAAAATCACAAGTTTTTTTGTTTATTCCCCTTTAAAGACTTGGAGGATTAATTCATGACTACTAAACATTTCAGTTCTGTGACCATATTCAACTGTCTTGGTTCTACAGTGAAGACGGTTCAAGGAGGCTGGTGCAGTGTAACTGAACCACAGGCCACCTGGACACGGCTGCACCACTAACCTTCTTCCCTGGCTCAAAAATCTGAATGATTTTCCATGTGCTTAAAGAACAGTCTCAGAATGGAGCTGTTCTCTCTTATGCTCCAGCCAAACTTCTTTATTCCCTTAGCTTCCCCTGCTGTGCGTTTTCCATGTTGCTCGCTCTGCCAACAGTTTCTTCTTTGTTATGAAACCTTCTCCCCATACACGGTTCTTCGAAACCCCTGCCTATGGTGGTTAATTTCTATCCTAAATTGTTATTTGTTTCATATTGGCCTTAATTGCTTATAAAACCATAAGGTTAATTTCTTATAAAACCATAAGGTTAACCCTACTCTGTGAAAGTAGGATCCACAAAAGGTTAATTTTTGAATGCCCTAGAATGTATTCAATAGAATATTTGCTAACTAAAATTAAATTTTACATCTCTGGGACTGAAAAAGGAAATCGATTCCCATTAGAGTAATTCTTGCTTTTCGTGCTTATTTAAATCTGGTGCTCTTAAGAGATGAGGGGCGAAGCAAAGAAGGAAACAGCCAAAAGCAGTGAGTTCCCTCTGGGTTTTTTTGTTTTTTGTTTAGTTTTATTTTTAAGAAAAAAAATGGCCAGCTTTCTGCCTTTGACCCAACAATTACTTCACTACTTATTCGTACTTCACATTTTTAACTGATCACTAAATCTCATAAATAAGTGAGTCCAGGCAAAGCAAAATGTCAATGAACTGTTAGTTAGAAACAATAAGAAATCATTCCTTTAAGTGCAAAGAAAATATAAAATGGAAATGGAGCAGATCTATTTATGTCCCCAATATGTGAACATACAATTAAGACATAAGACTCACAGAGTTGAGCAAATGCTCACAATTCCTGTGAAAAAGCTCTATTTTCTTCAATGACAAAAAGTTATAAGAACACTTAAAAATATCACAAATGTATAAAATTGAAGAAGACCTGATGTTTAGCTCAGACAGTAAAAATCACACCAAAATAAAATAAAATTATAAAGCTCCACATTTTAGAGGGAGGACACATTTTAGAGTTCAGAACAAAGGTAAATCCCACACTCCCTAAACAGACATATTTTTTTTCTAATTTTCAAAACCATTTGTCAATGTGTTTCAGACGTCGGCTGCCATGAATTACAAAACCAAAAAATCACACTCAGATTGGAAGCAAAGTGAGATTACCCTGTTAGATCATATCTTATTTTCAAGCACTCATCTCAAAGCAGAATTTGGTATGGCAAGTGTTCCTTCTCTTTCAATCTCCTGGGAGAAAATTTTCAGTTATTTTAAGCCAACTGCATAACAAAATCCCGAAAGTTGTACTATCTAACGCTCCCCAGAGCTCCGTAAGGTTCATATGTGGATGCATAGAAAAATGTTAGGGCTCTGTCTTCAAAATGATTGGTTGTGAAATTGGGGGCCTCTCCGGCACATCAAATGCCCAAGGACATCTGTTCAACTAATTTCAGTAGGAACTTTCACTTGCTCTAAACTCGTAAGTTCATGCCCTACGTAGTATCTAACATCTTGGGATGAATTTTGTGTAAATTTCACTCATGAAAGTGGTAATAGTATGTTCTCAATTTCCAAAACTCGGGGATTCAGATTTTGTTCTCTCTTTGTATTTGGGGTTCCCTGACATGATTAGTGTCAGTCTAAATGAACAAAGCCTTGGACTCTGTTCTGCCTTATTCTCACACGTTGCTTGTGTTCTCTTGTTAATATTTTTGTTAACCTACCCTCTCCCGACATTAACCTTCCATTGCCTCGGAATGCACTTTAGCTCGGTTCCCATGTGCAACTGCTCAGATGGATTGCTCCCTCAGGTGTTACTGACGACGGCCTTAATCCAGAACTCTCTTCTTACCCATTCTCCTTGGCCCCTACGATACTTGGAACTGTTGGCCACCTTTTCTTTCTTGAAATGTTCTCTTCCTCTGTGAATCTGATTATTCCTGCATACCTCCCATGGTTCTTCTCTATGAATCGGATTACTCTTTCTCATATTACTAGACTTACTGGTCACTATGTCTTGGCATTTCTCTGGGTTTATTCTTGGTTCTTTCCCTTTTATACCTTGTTTTCTTGGGTGATGTTGAAGACATTTCAGAGCTGATCATACTTAAAGCAGTAGAAACAGAATTTATTAAGGCATCGCAGATACGCACTGCATAATGACATTTCGGTCAAAGTTGGACTGCATATACGACAGTGGTCCCATCAGATTACAATGGAGCTTTCTATCACCTAGTGACACCGTGGCTGTTGTGATGTCACAACGTGATGCATTACTTATGTGTTTGTGGTGACACTGGTGTACACAAATTGTTTTCTTGACCACATTTCTAGTAATTCTGTTTCTACAATACAGCAATGCACAACTATCTACTTTATAAGAGTATTTTTAAATAAGCTTTTCAGTAATGGTGAAATAAAAACTACACAAAATTACAGATGTCTAATTTATTGTTAAAATGGCAATTTATTTTCAAGTTATATTTTGTAACTTACATTTGTCTAGGATTTGGCATTCTGCAAGTAACTCTGAAAGGAGTGAAAACACGTGGGCAGAAATAGGTCCACGTGAATACAGTTCACTGATCTTTAACAAAGGAGCAAAGATCATACGATGAAATAGATATACTCTTTTAAACAAATGGTGCTGGAATAACTAGACACTGCAGGTAAAAAATAAATGAATGAAAAAGAATCTTGACACAGAATTTACATCATAGAGCTAGAGATAAAATGCAGAATTACAAAACTCCTACAAGATGATACAGGAGAACTTCTAGATTACTTTGGGTTTGGCGCAATATCAGAGGCACAATCCATGGAAAGAAACAATGGGTAAGTTGAACTTCGTTAAAATTAGAAACTTTTCTTAGCAATGAGAGATAAGCCACAGACTGGAAGGAAATATTTTCAAAAACCTACCTGTAAAGGAATGCTATTCAAAATATGCAAAAACTCTTAAAGCTCAATAATAATAAAATGAACAATCTAATGAAGTAATGAGCAAAAGACCTTAACAGACACCTCACCAAAGATACACAGACAGCAAATAAGCAAGTGAAAAGGTGCTCCACATCATAGGCCATCAGGAAAATGCAAATTAAAACAAGACATCACTGCACACTTACTAAAACGTCCAAGATCCGAATGCTGTCAGGATGTGGAGCAAGAGAAGCTCTCACTCGTTCTTGATGGGAATGCAATTGGAAGACCGTTGGTTTCCTGCAAAAGTAAACATACGATCCATTAACCGCGCTCCTTGGTACTGACTCAAAGAAGTTGAAAACTTAATGTAACACAAAAATCTGCTTGTGAATGTTTCTAGAAGCTTTATTCATAATTGATAATTGCCAAAACTTGGAAACAAACGGGGTGTTCTCCAGTAGGTGAATGGCTCAATAAACTGCGGAACACATCCAAACACAGTATCACTTAGCACTGAAGAGAAATAAGCTATCAAGCTGTGAAAAGACATGAGGCCCCCTTCAATGAATATTAGCAAGTGAAAGAAGCCAGTCTGAAAACAAACTGCCTACTGTGTGATTCCAACTATACAACATTCTGGAAAACACAAAATTATTAAGATGGTAAAATGATCACTGGTGGCCAGGGATTAATTAGGTCACCATTACATTGTTAATATCATCATAAAAATACCCTCCTTCACCCTGCATTTCCTTCCAGGTACCACCCTATTTACCTGTTACCCCCTCACAATCAAAGTTTTTGACATTTTTTAAAAGAAAAACATAAACTGTAGTTTGGTCATTCCCTCTGTAAAAAGCCTTTTATAACTAACCTTCATACATGTACATGGACCAAGAAAAACAAATACTTTGAGGACCATATATTTCTAGTGCCCTCTTCTAATCCAGCTCTGGAGCTGCATCCTCAACTTGATTCCTCATTCAGACTTAGCTGAGCTATAGCTACTCTTGAGCTTTGAACAAATCATTCATGAAATACTCTCTTCTGCCTTAGAAAAATCAGAGCTTACAAATCCTTAAATTTTGTTTAATTCTACAATATTCTTCCTTTTCTCTAAATGCCACATTCTTTAATCACACGAGTTATTTGGGAACTTATGAAAACACAATTATCTTGATACCAGAGCAGCTTTTGGGAAAAAAAAACATTCTTAGCATAAAATCTATAAATCCAGATCCTGCTATTCCACCACATAGAGTAAAATCCACTCATAAAGTCACCTTTTAAGTGCTGGCATGCAGAGAGAAGATGATCTCTCGGAATTACAGCTGGATATTTATCTTTTATGGGAAAATTCAAGGAGTCCTAGAGACTTCGGACGAGCATATTACAATTTCCGAGAAATTTTCAAGAGCTGATTTCTCAAGGAAGTGCGACATGAGTGGGTTGGCCTTAAACAGTGTCTGTTTTCTTTAACCCCGTTACCCACTGGAACCAGCACTAATTAGGCAGGTTGGAGGAGCAAGTTTCCCGCAGCCCTCGCTCTGCACAGTGACCATTGTGCACCTGTAGTTTCGAACTTCATCTGGAGCTTCTTAAAATGGCCCTTCTAAATGTACTGCATCCAAGTTTCATGAAGAAGAATTTGGGCATCTCTCCTCATGATTCTGATGCAGAGGAGGGGAAACCACTTCCCTTACGACGGAGCCACCAGAGCTAGAGGGGGACAAGGACAAAGAAATGAGTGCAGGTTTATTGAGATCCTGCTCTGAGCTGGATCTCAGAAAATAGATGCAGGTTTATTGAGACCCTGCTGTGAGCTGGGTCCTCTCTCTGTTTGTCAGTTAGGACTTGGTTAGGCATTAGGACGTGTGTTTTTCTTAATTCTTGAAAAAAGTCACAGAACCACCAGCATTGCAAATTCATGTAGCTTCCTATGTCCAGCTTTTTAAAGTGTGTTTTTAAAATCTCTTCCTGGTGGTATATTAAAGTAACAATATAGTCCAGAAAATTACTACATTTTCCCTGTTTTGAGTACATTTGCCTAGACCAGGCTGTTTCAAAACATCAAAAATGTTGTGTTCTTGCTACTGTCATAGAGCAAAGTCAATACAGCAGCGAAAGAACAAGCTGTGTTCTATTCTGTCTCATTTATCAAAAAAATTACCTCCTGAGTTCAGACATGCTGTGATTTCAGATAGATGGTGATGTATTGACCTACAGTAAATAGCTGGATTCCCAGGTTACAGTTCGGTTTATGGCAAAATGTAGTTTGATTTGTAAGGAGAGGTAAAATAATAGGAAAGGTATTGATATGAAGTACGTAATAGCAAGGCACTATTTTAACCATTTATTTTAGACTATCAAGAGTTTTGAAAGACATGATTTGGTCTATCATTGTTTGACAAAGCTGTAAGAGCAGAGAATAACATCTTTCTTCCAGTCTATTGATAAGGCCTATAACTGGCTGAAGGCCAACCTTCAGAAGGAGAGTGTGAACTTTATGGCATGACTATCTCCATTATTGGCAGGAGAATTATAAATAGAAGTTCAAAACATGCAATAAGTTAATCTGGCCCATGTATAAGATAAGTGAGTGTCTCCACAGAGCTTTAATCTAAAAAAAATCTTCTATCACCATCTATTCCCCGGATCTAAGGAAGCAGCGGCAGTGACTTTGGAAGCTTCCAGATCTCCGTTCCATCTTTCCCTAGGAGAAGCTGGTGGAAATGGGACTAAACTTCTCTCATCCTGGTGGGAAGTTCCACTTTTTCTGTTCCAGTTTTCCTTGCCTCCTCAGTAAGACTTTTCAAAAGAAAGTCGGTAAGTTTGTCAGATGCCGACTGGTATATGGTGGCTATGAGGCCACATTTTCAGGAAGAACAGAATGTATGGAATTAGGCGCTTTGGTTCCTAGGATTTTTTCTGGGAAGTCAAATAAATGCACCAAAATGGGAGTAGGCTAGTGTGTGTCCTCAACCACAGGCACATCCATGTGATATTCTGGAAAGAAATTCAGCCAGAAGGCAGCTAGTTCTTGGTATAAACTTTGGTTTGAAATGCTTAGATCTTTGTAAAGCTGATAGATGTAATATTAAATTTCATCAATTCTGAGTGGTATTAAGATGTTTAAGGAAGCCAGGAGAATGTTTAGAGAATTATCCTTTGTGTTCCTGAGATGAGTATAGGCAAAGAAAAAGTGTTTTATTAACAAAAGTAACACATTCAAATCTGATGAGAAGGAAAACTCCTCTTGATTATATTTCACTAAGCAGATGTTCCATGGAAGATGTTGTTTTGCCATTTATAAGAGAGATAAAGGTAAAGAAGAAAATATGCAGTTTATTTTTATGAAAATAACTACCCATTAAGATCAGATTTGAACATCCAAAGACAAATCCCCTGAGTATGTACCTTAGTCTCTGGCTAATGCACCGTGTCCACCTGCCCTCATCCATACTAAGTCTAGAGCCTCAGCATCTTTCTCCTCATCTCATTTCCTCCCACAATAAACACCTGAGGGCTTCTCTGATGTGCCATGTACCAGGGGCTCTACGTTCAAGAGCATCAACAAACACAGTTGTGCTCTGTAATCTGTAGACTTTAAAATAAGAATGTCACATGATCAAATTTGTTTTGCAGCTGGAGCTGCCAAGGCCACATAGTCTGGACGGTGGCTTGGAGTGAGAGGGAGTGAGAAGGGGCCTCTGGGGTCCAGGGGTGAGATTATCAGCCCAAAGTTGGGTAAGGTGGATGAAGGTAGAGAACCAGGGATAGATTTGAATATTATTTTTGTGCTATGTCCACAGTTTATTCACATTTGCACGTAGATCTGGGTGAGTAATTTTACATGTTGAATGAGAAAGAGTAGCCATTTTGGCTTCCATTTCTCTAGCATAACGGGAAGTCCACATAACAGAGATGATTAAATTTCCTTTATAGAAACTCACAGGAAGAATAGTAGAATGCCATATTCCCATCTTAATGCTCCTTGAGTCATTCTGGGGATTAAGTAACATATTATTCGTGAGATCAATATACAACTCACAGAACATGTAAATATATGGCTACCATTGTTATCCTTGTGGATTAATAGTACTCAGTACTTAATGGTTTATGAAGTGCTAGTGCATATTATCATCTGATATCTCCTTTGTCCCCATAAATATGCCAACTTCTTTCCCACACAGCATGTTCATTCATGCTGTTTCTTTTAGTGGGGATGCCTCAGCTTCTCTCTTCCCATGGTTACCAGCTTACGCTGAAAGTCATGGCTTAACTGTCGCTTTCTCATGGACACCTTCAGTGCTCCTCCAATCTCAACTATGTCCTCCTCTATATCCTACCATAATGTGAGGGGGACCCCCCAAAAGCCAGAATTATCTTCTGGAGGGCAGGCCTCTTGCAGTACAGGCTTCCCCTGCTGGGTGAGTGTTCTAGGAACCCATCTGTATCAGGGGACCAGCTGGTGGTGTTGTGAGAGGCTGCAGTTGGCTTCAAGGAATTTTTTGGAGACTCTTTCAACAAACACATTTGCCTGTTTCTTGATAGGTGATTTATGAGCACACCTGCTCACACCATGCTGAGTGGTCAGCAGGTTTCGACCAAAGACGGCACGAATCCCATGACCTACCCTCCCTATTCACCTGATCTCACCACCAGTGACTTTTTTGTTTGTTTCCCTGGGTGAAAAGTCCTCAAAGGGAAACTTTTCGCCAGTGTGGAAGAGAGAAAACAAAAAACGGCAGAAAAGCTAAAAGGCATCAAAACTGATGCGTTCAAAAACTGTTCTGAGGAGTGGGAAAAAAGTCTTGACAGGTGTACTTCATCCAATGGAGAGGACTTGGAAGGTGACTGAAGTTTAAACTTGTGAGAATGAAAACACAAACTTTTATGAATTAATTTTTGGAATTCCCCCTCTTTTACAGAAAAGTGCTTTTCCTTCAGAACACTGAACACTCCTTGTAACTGTGTCTTTCCAGGGGCGATCCCACTGTTAATGGCCGTCTTGCCCATACCATCAGATGCGCAAGGGGATGGTTTTGCTCCCTACTGTATCTCCAGGCCTCCCCACAGTGACTGAGTCAGTAAAAAGTAAATAAATATTCCTTTTTAAAGGATGAAGACAATTTTTAAAACTCCCTTTTGCCTATGGAAGACACATTGTACATCTTTCGCTGTATTGGATTTGAGATACTTTCAGGGGTGTGTTGGCATCATTATTCTTAACACCGTGCTGATTTGTAATTATTCTGGGTTAACTGGAGCAAGAATCCCTTGAGAGAATTTATTCACAGTTTATTCACACTTGCACTTCATTTATTAGTTGAGGGTATAACATAGAGTAGGTACAAAGTTTGCTGACTGAATGAGCCATTGAAACCCGTAAGGATATTTTCCAAAAATCCAAGAGGATGCAATGACTTGAACTAAGGTTGTAAATTGTATAAATTGAGGTCACAGAGAAACGGCGATTCTGTATGAAGTAGAAGCAATAAGGCTAGACAACGTATCAACTAATTATGTATAGCAAATGAAGGCATTAAAGAATTAACTTTCAAATGCAAGGACAGCCACTTTGGAAGGAAGATGTTACATTTTATTAAGATGAACCATGTGCAATTCTTGCTTTCATAAGGCAAAAGCGGTCAGTCAGTATCGCCAGTTTCACGTGGTTCAACAGATACATTGGATTTTTACAATGCTGGGTTTGAGAGATTGGTAGTATCTTTGCATTCATTCCATATTTAAATGGAAATGTCTCCGAGATTTTGGAAATATTTACAATGTGTGCTAGATTTTTCAATTCAGTAGTCATTTGAAATACAGTCATGAGAGTGTAAGGAGGAAAAAGAAAAGAAGCAAGAAAAATCTTGAAGAAAGTATATACTGATGGACACTTAAGCCTGTTCTACATTTTTTCTGATAGTGACCAATGCTCTACATTTTGGATGAAAATCTTATTTTTTCAAGTGTCCCTTTTTATTTACCGAAATGTCAACAATACCAATTTTTATGGTCACTCCAGCTAAATCAATTCTATAAATATGTATTTGCCCACTGCCTCAGGACTACAGCAGTGAACAACAGGTAGGGCAGCTGTCTGTGAGGAGCTCAGATGTCTGTGATGCGTGAACCCGATGTGCTGAGGACCTTTATCAACAGCTACAGTCAGTTACGTTACTTGGAGAGAAGAGAGGGGTGAGTCTTAAAATTGCCCTCTCTCTTTGGCCCTTTTATGCAATTCATAGCAATTTTTTAATGCAAAAATAAGAAATTGGCAGGAAGATTTATGTACAGTATTGTTCAATGAGTTATTATGTTTATTGGTGGAGATTTGGAAACAAATGTGTAAAACAGAGTATGAACATTCAGTTGATGGACTGCTATGAAGCTTTTAAAATTCATATTTTTGAAAAATATTGATAGGAGAAATGTTCATTATATAAAACTAAATGAAAAAAAGGCCATAAATCTCTAAGTACTGAGCAATCTTAATTTTTAAACACACATGGGGAAAAGACTAGAAGGAAGTATGCTAAAATGAGTTATTAGTGGTTCTTTCAATGGTGTTATATTATGAACAATTTTATTTTTTCCAGTCTAGGTACTTTATCAATCATGGAAAATGAGCATATATAATTTTTGTAATTAGATAAAAAGACATGCCATATTGATTACTACATGCAATGACATATTATTGTAGAGGAAAAAGCAGATATAATTTTTCTGCCCTTGAGGAGCTTGCACATAAAGTTCGAGAGATGAGTTATACATTGTGGGAAGTTTACAATTAAGACTAAGTACAACAGTGAAAAAAAAGGATGGAAAGAAACTTAATTTATATACCTGCTAGTTTGGGCCTGTGCTAGGTACGTTCACCAACATCAGCCCATTTCTGTATGCCAAGAGCCCTGTTGGGATTATCTTCGTGATGAGAAAGTTGAAGCTCATGGAAATTACGTATCTTGCCCCCTGTCATCCGGAGATACGACATGGTCATGTGAGGATTCAAGCCCAGGATGGAGTCATTTTTGTAAAACAACGATTGTTTCCACCTTGTGTGCTCTTCCAGAAGGAAGTGCGAGAAGAGACAATAGCATAGTCATCACCCTGAGCATTTCAGTGGACGCCGTGAAAACGCACTCCTTTTTCTAGAGACATTTAGGGATTGTCACCAACCGTAAAAGCTGAAAAGTGTTTTTTTAAATCCATTCAGGGACTAGTTCAGTGAATATCTTATATACCCATCATGTTATGAGGAGAGAATTTTTGTGTTTCTGAGAGTCGATTGCTTTAAAAGACCTAACTTGAGTCTGTACAGTCATCGATTGCTTCTGCAAAAAGGGAGTTCTTAAACACCACAGGCAAAGCAGCGACGGGCGATTAACGGCTACAGGCCGAAGACTTTTCAGGTGATTCTCCTTATCTACAAGTGATATAAATTGGCACAAAGCCAGAAAACGGGTGTCCTAATCAATCCAGCCTTCTCCTGTGACAGATCTCTGCCTGAAACGGCGTGGGCAGTCGTGGGTCCTCCTGCTCATTTGTCAATATCACAGGGTCTTGAGCTGCATTTTCTCTGACATGAGAGAAGACTTTATTCAAAATAATGGTTCTCATTTGGCTGGGGCCGTTAGATCTATCACCGCGCCCCGACAGCACGAGCAGACCTAATTCTCCCTCTCTGTTACACAAATAAAACCTCCCCTTGGGGTCTGCCGGGAGCTCAGGATTGATTAGTTTGTCCAGGCCTCCACAGACAGATACCTAGAATTTCTTCTGTTGTTTGATTCAGAATTTTAATCATACAAAAGGGTGTGGGAGTAGAAAAGAGGGAAAAGTGAGGAGTGTGCTTTATTTAATACAAAAGAGTAAATATTTTATTTCACTTTAACTTTTACACATTAAAGTGCAAGTATATGGTCATTAGTCTTATTACTTTAAGAACTATTGTCTCTTTACTTCTCTCTTAATGCGATGTTAAATGACTTGGGGAAACAGCGAGTGTCTTCACCATCAGAAAAACTGGGATCTCATTTGGAATTTTACCAATAGGTCTAGTACCCTGAAATGAAATAATTTATTTTCTTATGTTATAATATTATTAATACTAACCATTATTTGTGTGTACCTGAACCTCTGAAAACCAAGTATTTTCCTCCTCACTTTCTAAATGAGGATACTGGGACTCAAAGTATTTGAAAAAGTTATTCTAGGTACTAATTATTTGACTTAGAATTCTAACTGAATCTTTCTAAATGACAGATCCTATACATCATGCTCTTTTCCATATGCAATGCTCACTTTTACATAAAATATACGTGTTGAAGCACATGAAAATATGTTCATTACTAGCATTACAAAAATGCAAGTTGTATTAAAGCCACGATCACGTGCCGTTAGGAGGGCTATTATAAAAAAACAAACTGGAGAGCAGGATCAGTAAAATGGCATCAGTTCGACTGAGGGAACATTAAGTATATAAAACAAAGTGGAGTCCCTCATGCCAACCAAGATGGCTGCCAGTCAGCCAGGACACTTTGGTTCAAGAGGGAAACTACCTAAGTCAGAGCAGACACGTCTGGCAAGGAGACACACTTAAGAATTCTGCACACGTGATGAGAATAACCATGTCCGCAGAGTGGAATCACCCACAGATACGCTCCTGAGGAAATTCCACACCGCCATAATGTGTGCCAAGAACAGCCATGTGCCACCCAGAGGCTCCTGGACAAATTCCCCACTTGGCATCAGGGGTGCCAAGACACTTATCAAAAGACCCAGAAGGGTGGAGTACCCCACATTCAAGGTACAGCTGAGGCAGGTTCCAGACCACTGCTGAGAAGCCGAGCTTCACACCCCAGAGCGCTGCTCCACGCGACGCTGATATCCCTCGGTGTCGACTGCCAGCGGCTCTGCCTGCTGCACTGAAGACTGGGTCTGCCTTGCTGCCCACCTGGCTCTGGAGATCCCTCCTTACAGGATGCCGACAGCTCCCTCACCCGCTGTGCTGTCTTTCTGACCTGCAGACTGAGGCTCTGGGACTCGGGTTCATTATTCCCCTTGATTGCTCTGTATGTGCATGTGTGTGTGTTATATTTCTCTTAGATCGTCAGAGTGTGGGTAGGATGTTAATGTGTGTTGATGTGCTACTTTGAGTGAACCTACATTCAATAAAAGCTGAATGAACCTCATAGTCACCGGGTGTGGCTCTTGTCTAGTCCTTGGTGCTGGGTTGCTCAGCAGGCAGCTCACTGAGCGGTTGCCCAGTGACTTATAGGAAAGATTATGTCATGAACATACACTCAGGACGCAAACAAACAAATGACAAATGCTAGCAAAGAGGTGGAAACATAAGAACTCATATGCATCGCTGGTGAAACGTGAAATAGTGTCACCACTGTGGAAAACAGCATGGTGGTTTCTCAAAAAGTTAAACATAGAATTACCATGTAATCCCACAATTCCACTTCTGGGTGTGTACCCCAAGGAGTTGGATGTGGGGGCTCAAACAGATACACCAATGTTCATGGCAGCGTTACTCACAATAGCCAAAAGGTAGAAACAAACCAAGTGTCCACGAAGAGATAAATGGATACATAGAATGTGGTATATACATATAATGGAATAGTATGCAGCCTTCAACACTAATTAAAATATGATACTGGCTATAGCATGGGTGAACATTGGAGACATTATCTAAGGGAAAGAAACTAGACACAAAATGATAACTATTATATGATTCCACTAATATTAAGTACCCAGAACAGATAAGTTGATAGAGACAGGAAGTAGAAGTTACCAGGTGGTGTGGGGAGCAAAAATAGAGAATGATTATTTAAGGAGTATAGAGTTTCTCTTCAGGGTAATGAAAAAGTTATGGAATTGAATAGTGGTGATAGCTGCAAAATGTTGTCAGTGGACGTAAGGCATTGAACTGCCCATTTGAAAATGGTTCAGCCCTGGCTGGTGTGGCTCAGCTGATTGGGCTTCGTTCATAGAGTGAAAGGCCACTGCTTTAGTTCCCAGTCGGGGCTCACACCAGGGTTGTGGATTTGTCCCTGGTTAGGCGTATGGGACAGGCAACTGATCAACGTTTCTCTTCACATGGAAGTTTCTCTCCCTCAATCTCTTCCTCCCTTTCCCTCTCTCTAAAAGTAAACAAAATCTTTAAAAATATATAAATACACAAAAGTGGTTAAAATGGTAAATTTGATGTTATGGATATATCACAATAGAAAATGTAATGGTTGAAAAATGATCAAATTAGGGTTTCTAGAGCCCTCTCTCTGATGTAGACTTAAGAAGTTGAGCTTCTGTATTTGCATGACAATCAGGTGGTTTGTATTCAAAATGTCAGACCAAGTTGTGAGGGATGCAGATGACTGGGTGGACTAGGAAGGGAATGACTGGACAGAGAAAGACAAGACTGACGCCGCCTTGCCTCAGTATAACTGTCCATCTGCAGCCACACACAGTCTCCAGAGTGGGAAGATTGGAGCATTCAATACAGCAGTAATAGGATTAGTTGAAGACAGTCACATAAAACTTCACTGGAGATACAGAGTTGAGTCCATGTGAATGAGGTGGAAGCATTGGACTCGAGTGTGGATCTGAAGCTCCTGATCAGACAGGGGCTCTAGGGCAGGAGCGAGCATGTCAGATTGAGATCCAGAAGATTGCTCAGTATGTACGTGGCTCTAGCGTTTTGTCCCTGAGTTCTCACCCTTCAGTAATCCTATGATTATAATTAATTGTCGATCTCTCCTCTCTGAAATGCTAAATAATACTTCCCTCGATGATTGTGTAGTGTATCACCCACAGAAAGTCGGACATGAAATACAGACATTATAATATATATTAGTCCAGCAGCATTTACACTTTGACTTCAGGATTTGGAATAAACTTTGAAACTATTGGGGCAGTTTTATATATTTGGTATTTAAAGAATTTATAATGTTTAATTGAGTTCTTTGAGTGAAAGCATCTGAATGTAAATTTCAATGTGTAATAGACTTTGGAATTGCACTTTTAAACTAAAACAATATCCAAGAATTCGACTAAATTTGCAAAAACTGGAGATGCATTATCCACAATGACACTATATTATACTTGCAAGAGAGTTTTAAATGTATAGGCAGCCTTTTCTTGGTATGGTTTGTGCTGTTAGGAAGTTTTCAAAATGCTGTCAAACTAGAACAAATTTATAAATACAGTCTAAAACAGTTTAGAAAAAGTGATTTAGTAAATTTGTCAAAGGGATTAATTATTTAAAGTCGTTTAGTGTATTCTATTTGAATTAATTGTACATTCATCAAAGAAAATGCAAAAATAATTGCTCCTTGCTTATGAGTTTTAAAGAGCAGAATGAGGTTTGTTAGTTAAATGAAGAGCTTAAGAGAAGCTTTTCCTTTATCACTACAATTTTAACAAAAGTTATATTAATATAAAAGCTAACTAATTACGCATAGTATTTGCCATGCACAAACCCCTCAAGACAATTAAAAACTCACACTGATGACATTGACATGATAACCGCACTAATATTCCCAATGATCTCTTCCCCATTACCCCCCCCCCCCCCCCATTATCCAGATACAGCCTGGGGTCTTCCCAGGCTCCTCACCAAAGAAGGGAAGGGAAGCCTTTTCTGTGGGAGCTCTTTTGGTACAGAAAAGTGCCTCTTCTTCCTTCTTTTTCTTTTCCTCTTTTTTCCTTTTCTCCTCCTCTTCTTTTTCTTCTCTTCCTCCTTCCCTTCCTCTTCCTTTCTTCTCTTCTTTCCTCCTTCTCCTCCCCCACAAAGATCACTTTCTCACCATAAAAGATTTATACTGTCCCTAAACTCTTTGCTTGTGTAATTTTCTAGTGGCCACTCCAGAAAGCATTGCTTGCAGGTTGAATTCTTATCAATGCAGGGAAAGGCCATTTTGGAAGGCATCAGTTCTCTGATTTTGTTTGTTAGATTGATTAGTTTTTTCAAGTCAGAATTAATTTGAATGGTGGAAATACAACGGTACCTCCGTACTCGTCATTGATTCATTCCAGTGAAGCAATGGGCGATGAAGCACTTTCTCTCACAGGACAGCATTAGGATTCAAACAATTTCTAGCAAGTGTGAGGAGTCCCAAGCAAGTGTCAAGTACTGAGACATTTTTTTCCTTGTAAAATTCAATGAATACAGGGTCTGCTGAGCTCTGAAGCTGCTGAGTGCTGAGGCACGACTGTGATGCCGGGAAGGTCAGACATAAGGAAAAACACAGTTTCTAAAAAGCAGTGAACAATCAGTTACATTTTAGCATGCTCTTATAATCCTGTTTTCCTTTCTCATTGACCAAAAAAGAATTATATTGAATAAACTCACCTGATGATCTTGAGTAAGAGATGTAGGATTCATTTGTCCAAGTGACCCCCTTTCTTCCAGATTGGTGAACGTAGCGAACATTTACTAATAGAGTCCGCAGCAAATAAACCTGGTTCTCAGCACAACGTAAAACCATGTGGGGCAAAGTTCCCAAGACAGGCTCTATGGACTTTTGATGGGCATGCCATAAAAAGACCATTCTGGGGTGAGATAAGCTGGTTAAAGTTAAACTAATTAAAAAATTACCAGAAAGACACCTGGCATTTGTTACGATGCAAATTCTAAGGAACGCATTCCCACCTTAATCTCACCGTGGTTGCGTTCTGCAGTATTTTGCTGTAGGGAGTTTTGATTACTGTTTGCTCTGTGGCCCCTCATGAATGAAGCCCTGGAGTTCCACCAAACGCAGTTCAGAGCAGACGATCTACGTGCGAGAGGCAGAACCGTGGGCGGGTCAAAGGTTTGTGTGCTGCGCCCCCTATTCCTTTTGCTTCTCCTTCGAGTTCACATCTCTGTGTGACCTTAGGGATGCTTTTAGGAGTGTTTTATTAATTGTCTTATTTCTAATCATGGAGTGAAAGGCATTTCTCTAGTGAGGGATCCTAAAGGGAAGGGTGACTGAGGTGGAGAGCGCAGGGGAGTCCACCACAGGACCCAACGTCCCATGGGGACACCCTGGGAAAGTTCAGTCAGTTGGCTGGGTTAAGGCTGTGCCTGGTAACTGAAATCACAGGTGAGAAAATAAACAACCATTTCCGTTCACAATCTGATGTCACTTCCTGATGCTTTGAGGCAAAGACTCTGGACGTTCCAAGTATTTTGAAAGACTTTTCTCTGACACCCGTCGGGCTCCCTAAACTGGCACAGCTAATGCCATGTGTCCCTGGCTGTGTCTGGCTTGCTGAAGCACCTGCTGGTTTCCAAACACCAAACTTGAAGGCTCTTCTGGTTCATGGGCCCTCTTGACTCCTCTGCTTTTTCTTACCATGTCCCTTGGGCGCATCTCAGTCTTTGCATGTCACATGCAGGCAGTAAGGAATCAGGAGGACAGAATCATTATTGTCCCCAGGATCACTGAGTCCAACTCCTGCCATGGCTTCAAACCATGGTGGACGACCACCTGGCTGACAATCTCCCCCTAGGACTCCCAGGGAAGCATACCACCACCTTTGCCATACTTACTTTAATGTCTTAAAACCCTCCTACCAGTTAGCTTTGCTAAAACAGAAGAAAGCTGCATAGCAAACAACTAACAAATCCTAGAGGCATGCAGAGTTCTATGCTGATTGCTCACACGTCTGAAGGTAGCTGGGGATCAGCTGGGCCGCTTGCGGATCTTGGTGGGGCTTGCTCACATGTGTGGGGGTTAGCTGGGTGTTCTCCGCGCTAATCTGCTTTCACAGGTGCAAGGCAACTCAATTATGATCTGTGCATTTCTCATCCTCTGGAAGGCTGGCCTGGGCATGTTTTCATGGCGGTGACAGAGGCACAAGCTGACAAGCAGAGACAGGAATCCTTCTTGAAGTTTAGGCTCAGAATGGCCTCACTGACATTTTTGCCTTGTCTATGGGCCAAAGCAAGTCCAAATTCAAGGAGCAGGACAGCTCAGCCTGTCCACAGGGGTGGGCCCTGCAGGGTTACATGGCAAAAGAATTTAGATACGGAGAGAGATGAGTAATGCAGGCAGACAATGCAATTTGCCACATCTCGGCCCCAGACACATTTGGAGTTGAGAGAGGGCCAACCAGAGCCTTGGTGTTTGTCCTTCTGTCTTTCCTCTGCCTCAATTCTGTACATTCGCCAGGACCCTAAGGGACTGGCTCCCTCCCCTGCCTCTTATCACGTGGATGGGACCTCCCTTACACATTGTCATTTGGTTAGGCCCATCAAACAAGCCTCTTTAGTTATGAAAGAGTGAAATAAAATAACTTAGGAAATTCTTTTCTATTTTCGACAGCTGGCACCCACAACTGAACTGTTGCTAGAGAAAACACAAAATTTAGGTTTGAATCTCAGAGCTGACTATTGGCCTCTTGCTCTTCTTCCCTTGAGAAATAAACCTTAAGCTTGACTTTGAAAATTTAAAGCTGTTAGTGAATATGATTTAATGGAAAAATAAAAATGCATCACTTTAATATTTACAAAATACACTCCTATTACATTTTATTTCTAACTCCAGGTACAGATTTTACTTCAGGCAGTGGATTTTGTGGCTCAGTTTCAGAGTTAATTCCAAGGATATTTACATTTTGATATGGGACTTAAACTGTTTCATCTCTCTGGGTTTCTATCTCCTCATCTATAAAACAAAAGGTATTGGAGTTAAAATGTAAGAGCTTGAGAAAATTACTTAACTTTTCAGGGTCTTAGTTTTCTCCTTTGTAAAAATAAAGGCTGCTGGAAATCCTTTGCAACCCAATACCCCGTCATCCTTCCAATTCCAAGAACATTCAAGACCTAAATTCAGTACTCAAACAGTAGCAGTGGAATGCATTCAATCCTGGGCAAGTGGGAAGGTGGCTGTTTGGAGACAAAGGCTCTATTCAGTGTGGTTCACGTCCAACAAGGAACTGTAATACAGGTTCTAGCTTCAGTTCTGCTGGCGACTGGAACACCGCCTGGACAGAGACAAAAGAACCGGGGAATATTGACTTTCCAAGGAAACAAGTCAGGTGTACCCAGCCTATCTGCACTGAAAGCAGCTCAGTGATCGAAGGAAGATTGAGAGTCCATGTAGGGGAGAAGGAAAATCAACTGGGAGCACAGACAATAGCAATAGCGGTGGTGAAAACAAAGCTTGTTATTCGGTAATTCTGTAATTTATTGCACTTCAATAGTTCACTACCTCCATTTCTCCACTACTATTCACAAGTACTCTGCGTGTCCGTCACTTGTAGTCACAGCATCCTATTGACACACTGGCCTCACCCAGAGATATTAAGAGGATTACTAATAACTGAATAAAATAGTTATGATATAAATAAAATTACTAATATGAGCAATTTGCAGTTATTTTGAAGACAGATGTGACTCTTGTCACTGTTACTAGATATAAATGCTTTGACCTAAGTCAGTCTCTTCAGAAGGGTAACACTAACCATAGTAGAGGGGTTTTATGTTTGATATTGCATATGAATAAAGAAAAGACTTTATAGCAAAAAAAAAAACTTTAAAAATATGGACCTAAACAGGCACAGACGTAATTAAGATGAAGGGAGTATCCCTCTATAACTTCCTCCGATGGGCATCCAGAGACGGCGGATTATAAACAAAGGGAATGCTTCTTGCACATACTATTTCCTCCTGAAGGTTTAAAAACAGAACCTTGAACAGCAGTTTCCTTCTGGGGTGGTAGCCAGTGGGAGAGGTCGAAAGGACTGTGAGTTCTTTGGCACAGGTGATACGACTTTCCCCTCTAACTTGAGAATCATGCCCTCTCTTCCAACAACGATAGACGGGACTAGTGTAGGCCAGGACTCAACTCTGGTGACTACCTCATTATGTTACCAGTGTAGGAAATGTCTATCTGTCTACCTGACCCCTTTCTCTCCTGTTGTCTCCTCTCTTCTTCTCTCATTTTCTCTCGCTCTCCCTCTCTCTCTCTCGCACACACACACATAATGTTAACTGACAGCCGCAATCGACCATACAAACTGTGTTGTGTAAAGCAGTAATATTGGAACAAACTGACTGACACTTTGTATCATTGATATAATGTGCCATAGGATATAAGGGAAGAACTTGACAATACAAAACAATTCAAAATTTCTTTAAACAATAGAAACCATAGGAAATACAAGCTACAAAAATTAAAATGTTCAAACAAAAGCTACAATATATTGGGTAAGTCATCAGATGAGTAACAGCTGACAAAGAAATTAAACTAGTATGTTGAGCAGCACATCAAGAAGTTCCCCCAGAGAGCGCTAGGTAATAATAATAATAGGAAATTAAAAGATATGACTAATAGCAATGGAAGACTGAGTATAGGTACCCCAAAAGAAGAAAAAATGGAAAAGAGGAGGCCCTGGCTGGTGTAGCTCAGTGGATTGAGCCTGGGCCTTCGAACCAGAGGATCACGGTTCGATTCCCAATCGGCACATGCCTGGGTTGCAGGCCAGTTCCCAGCAGGGGACACGGGAGAGGCAACCATTGATATTTCTCTCCCTCTCTCCTTCCCTTCCCCTCTACAGATAAATAAATAAAATCTTTAAAAGAAGAGGAAGTAATGCAAGAAATGACGAAAATAATCTTCATAAAATTAAGGATGAGAGACTCTGATTAAAAGGGTTAATAGTGAAACAGGTTAATAGGAGAAATGTCCAATGAGAGACAAAGGAAAACGCCAGACCCACACACACTGGGGCGACACTGCAGAAACTGGAGATAATCTCAATGGCTTCGAGAGAACAGATAACATACAAAAAATTAATCAGAGCCAGATCAAATTTCTCAGCAGTAGCACTGTAAATAAGAAGAAAATAGAAGAATACGTTGAAGATACTGAATGAAGTGGGGTCAAGGGAGGGGCAAGTGGAGAGAAGGAGTGAAGGGTACAAACTTCCCATTATAAGAAAAATATGTGCCAGGGACATGAGGTACAACGTGACGACCAGAGCTAACATTGCTGCATGACATGTGGGGAAGCGGTTAAAGAGTGGCTCCTAAGAGTTTTTGTCACAAGGAGAACGTTTTTCTTTATTCTTTTCTTTGTATTGTATCTATATGAGAGAAGGCATGTTAGCAAAACCTACTGTGATCTTCATAATACATGTAAATCAAACCATCACACCATGGGCCTCAGACTTACAGAGTGATGGGTCAGTTATTTCTCAATAAAATCAGAAAAACCCAAAGGTATCAAGTGAAAATCATTTTGGACATAGAACTTTATACTTAGGCAAACTGTCACTCAAATGTGAGGACATAGTAGCATCAGAAGTTGTGGTGGGCAGAATTGTAAATGCCCAACGAGGTCCCTGGCCGGTGCGTACACGCCCGTGCAATGCTCTGGACTGGAAGTGTGATGAATTTTACCGCTGTGATGAAGTTGTCTTTGATGGCGTGGTTGACTTGGAGAGAATTTATCCACGAAGGCTTTGTCTAATCACATGAACCCTTTAAGTTTGGATCTAGAAATTAGAAACAGGGAGAGGCAGGAATGCAAAAGAGCAGAGACATTCTCCTGCTGTCCTTCAAGAAGCAATGGCTGAGTTTTGCAAAAGGCGACACAGCAGGGAATGGCAGGCAGCCCCTCAGAGCTGAGAACGGCCCCTTGATCAACAGTTAGCAAGAACTGGATTCCACCAGCAACCTGGAAGTGGATTTTCCCCCAGACCCTCCAGGTAAGATCTCAGCTCAGCTAACATCTTGCTTTCCGCCATGAGAGACCCTGAGCAGAGGACCAGGTCTCCATGCAGAGGTCTGCCCATTGAAACTCTGAGGTATTAATTTTGTGTGGCTTTAAGGAGCTAAGTTTATAGTGCATGGTTACACAGAAACAAAAACAAATGTGGATATGTTGCCACAGAAATACTTTTCTGAAAACAACTGGAGTTTTCAAGTAAGAAGAAAAATCCAGTGACTATGTCAAGAGTAAGACAAATGAAGAACATAAAAGCATACTTTTATTTCACTAACAAACATGGTTGAAATTTCCTAGAAGAACATTAGCTAATTAATACCAACCATGTATCTTTTTATAATCATTACAGTTACTTAATCGTCCCAAACTTAAACCACCATTTTATTTTGCTCCAGGATTTAGAGGGCAGGAGCCTGGAGAGGACTGACTGTCACAGCTGGAACTCAGGGTCTCTTCCCCCGAAGGCAGATGTGAGCTGGGGCCGTGGTCTTCTACTATATCTAACAGTCAAAGGCAGTGACCTTCAGCTTGGCCCCGTACTAAGAAGAATGGCAGGGATTTCAAATGGCTTCTTTGTGGTCTGACTAGAGTCTTTAAAGACTGTTATCTTGCTTGGGACACAAAAATGGCATTTACCTGTCAAAGCTAATGGCTTTATTCTAGCTGCCAGCTGCCTTTCCACCAGAAAAAAGTTGGGAACTATACAGCAACAGAGAGTCTACAATTTAACCCGTTATGCATTTGTTAAAGTCAAACACAAATAGAGGCCAGCTTTGAAAATTTCCTGGTTGCTTAGTCATATAAGCAAAGCTTAATTTAGTTTATTTTGCAATACTAACTTGACCCAGGTCATTTATTGCTTATGTGTCTGGAAATGATAAACAAAACTTGAACTGCTCCTTAGGGGTGATATGAGGTAACCACTGAAATTTCTATATAATCAATCACTGTAAACAATAAACAATCAGCTCTGGCTGGTGTGGCTCAGTGGATTGAGTGCCAGCCTGTGAACCAGACAGAGTTCAATTCCCAGTCAGGGTACATCCCTGGGTGGTGGGCCAGGCCCCCAGTAGGGGGTGTGCAAGCAGCAACCACACATTGATGTTTCTCTCCCTCCCTTTCTCTCTCCCTTCCCCTGTCTCTAAAAATAATAAATAAAATCCTAAAAAAAAAAGAATAAACAGGCAATGCTGTCTCACTGTAATAGCTTCATCACAACATATCCTCAAGCCTCATTCCATGGTTTGCTTTGGGTACTCCAGGTTTGCAAAGTGTCTTGTAGATGTGTGCACAATACATTTCTGGTAATTTGGTAATTACTACTTCAATGATGTATTGGTTTACTCTGGCTATTTACTCTTGGACAAAAATTTCATACCTATTTTTTAATTTACTACCAATCCCACTGACTCTATGCTAAGTTCTATGTTACAGTCTTAGCCTTGAAGATGAATGTGATCACATTTCTGCCTTAGAGGAGTTCCTGGCCTCAGGGCAGAGACAGCTGTGTAAAGAGCTAATCACACTATCACCTAAGAGGTCCTCTAATACTGGCACAAGCAAAGCTTTATGAGAACACAGACAAAGCTCAACTAAAAGAACTCAGGGAATAACTGCATCTTAAGCCTCAAGAGTGCACTCCTGCTAAAACGAGATTATCTCACTGGTGAGAGATGACATAATTTAGCAAGGTCACATGGTGTGTTACAGCCAGGGGACAGAAACTGTCACCATCCTTTACTGGGAAGAAAAATAGTTTCTGCTTAATGCAGGGTGTTTGACCTGGTGTCACATGAGGAAAACCAGCCAGTTTTGCCACTTTTATTTTTTGTTTGCTTGTTTGTTACTTTTTTGGTTATTGTTTAATTGTATTAATTAAAAGATTGCTTTCTAAAACTCCATTGTGCTTGCGACTCAAAACCTCAATGAGATATGACCCCTGTTAGAATTGCTGTTATCAATAAGACAAGAAATAATAAGTGTTGGTGAGAATGTGGAGAAAAGGGAACACTCATTCACTGCTGGTGGGGATGTAGACGGGTACAGCCACTATGGAAACCATTATGGAGGCTCCTCAAACAATTAAGAACAGAGTCACTATATGACCCATAAGTAGCATCCCCTCTTTTGAGTATATACTTGGAAAATTTGAAAACATTTATTCATAAAGACACAAGTACTGCTATGTTTATTGCAGCATCATTGATGGCAGTGAAGACATGAAAACAATCTAAGTGTCCTTTGAAAGACGTTTGGATATAGAAGATGTGGAACATACGTACAATGGAATACAACTCAGTCATCAGAAAGGATGAAATACTGCCATTTGCAACAACACGGATGGATCTTGACAGTATCATGCTATGGGAAATAAAACAGATAGACAAGGACAAGAACCATTTTATTTCACTCATACGTGGGACATAAAACAGAAAACAAAAAAATGAACAAGGGAAACCAACAAACTCATAGACACAGACAACAGCAGGAAGGTTATCAGAGGAGAAGGAGGCTGGGGGAAGTTGAAGAGGGTGAAGGGGTCAAAGACACAGTGATAGAGGGAGACAGTGCAGCACACAGACAACGGTTCACAGGATTGCGCGTGTCAAACTTACGTAATGCTATTTACCAATGTCACCCTAGTGCATTTAATTTAAAAAGAAAAAATACATCATTTTCCTAAGATCATTTAGTTAAAGATGCATATCATCTTGTCTCCAACAATTAATCTCTTTAAAAAATTTTAAATTTCTTTGGCTTTTGCGATTGCCTACTACTTATGAGACATTGATGAAATGCTGTTAAACACATCAACAGGAAAAAAATAATCAGTTTCTAGCCTTATGGGTCTTCTAGAACAAGAGACTGTGGCACAAAAATAAATTTAGGTAGAATGAAACTAATGCCATCAACATGTTGTGGAAAATAAGGTGATTGTGCTTTGAGTTTTGATCTTCATGCTTATTGTTTTTGGTTGCTGTCTGTCATCTCAACAACATAATGTAACTTGAGGTTTAGGCTCTTAGTAGCTTTATAACTTCATCCTTAGAACAGAATTTTATAATGTGAAGCAACTCTAGATGAGGACAGTAAGCATCAGAAAAGTTTAGTTATCTGGCTGAAGTCACATGGGTAAGGCACTAGGTTCTGACCCAGTGTTTTATACTGTTTACTCTGTACGTCAGGGACAGCAAGTCCAAGGCTGGTTGCTAAATATGGCTCACAGCTATGTCTTTGTGCTATTATTTTTAGGTACTCCAGTATTTCAAAATAGTATCTTTGATTATTCATGGCAGGACATGTCTTCAGTTATATTCTGAGTGGGCCAAATGTGGCTTTAGAGTTATTTGTATGAAAAATAATATAATATTAATAAGTAATAATACAAGAATAAACTCTGTTTTTCACATACGCACAAGGATAAATCTACTTTTGCCCCACCCTGTATATAGGAATGATTGGAGCCTTTTACAATGGTGAGTCTCCACGTGTGGCTGAGTCTGAAATTCCTGCTGAATCTGTGTTACCATAGCTCACAGCACATACCATGCGAAATACACTACTTGCAATTCCAAGAACCTGCTAGGCTCTTTTTAGCTTTTGGGTCTTTGCATTTACAGCACCCACTTCTTGGGACACACATTCCCAACTTGCCTTTTCGTACATTGAATATTATTATATCAAGTCTCTGCTAAGGAGTCACTTCCCTAGGAGTTGGCCTGGTCTGACTTGGCCACATCTTCTGCTTGTAAGCCCTGCAACCTGAAGGCGAGTCTAACAAGGCGCATCAGCTCTATAGTGTAATCTATAGTGGCTTCCAACAAACTGAGGGCAGGTATTACCTACTCCTCTTGGGACCTCTAGTGCCATGCAACCTCCGTGATGCACTGAAAAATTTCAGTAACTGACAAGCGTTACTTTGTTAAACCACGAAAAGATGGCAAAAGTGGCATGCGAGTTCCACATTTATTCATGGAAAGTACCCTAGCTCTTAGAAAACTACTGTAGCATAGCACTTTCTTTCCATTTGTGGCTTAACATTGTGTGCTTTTTAGTGTTTTGTCATATGTCAAAATCCTCCAGGGAAAATAATTATAAATCTGAAGTTACATAGTCCACACAGTGTTGAAAAATGCAGCACACAGATGATGGTTTACAGAATTTCACGCTTGAAACTTGTGTAATGCTATTTACCAATGCCACCCTAATACATTTAATTTAAAAAGAAAAAAATACATCATTTTCCTAAGATCATTTAGTTAAAGGTGTATATAATTTTGTCTCCAACAATTAAATTTATTTCTTTTTAAAAATTTCAAATCTCTGGTGTTGGAAAAAGGGAGAAGAGGCAAAGAACTTTTGCTACCTAAAAACAAAAATTTTGGAAAGTATGGCTTACTAAAAGTTGAATCTAGGCCAAACAGAGATAAAATGTACAAGGGTGTAGAAGAAGAAGATCAATCCAATTTAGAGTGAAGCTTCTTGCACAGCAGGCTCCGAGCTCTAAGTCTCTGATGGATGGTTTTGCCAACTGAAGACTGTGAAGGCAGGCGGCTCCCCCAGGAGCTGCACCCTGGGTTTGGGGTTTATCACCACTTTCTAACCACATCTAGCTATACTAGCTTGTTTTAGGTTCTCAACAATGAATTTCTAGCTCAAGGAGCCCTTGTGTCTCTGTGGCCTGCGATCCCCTTTCTGAAAGCAGAGCAGAACTTGGAGAGAGAGGAGGAAGTGAGGGGCAGGGAAAAGCAACCTATATCAATATTACAGATACATCCTCTTGGATAAAAGCAAACTTGTTATACTGGCTTTTCTCATTCTTATCAGTTTGCTAATCACTTTGTGATAGTTGTGCTTGGTTGAAGAGTTGATTTAAATAGTAACTTAAAAAAACACCTTGAGTCAAATCATAATTTCTAGGTAAGTTTCAGCTCTGAGTGGAGTAGAGTTACTAGCAAGTTTGACGGTCTTTGCAGCTGTGAGATGAGTTTATCACAGGACTCCAGCACCTGGTTTTTACTGAGCAGTGTTGTTCCTATAAACTCTGACTCTGTGCAATAGTAAAGGGTGCCAATCAAGGGCTGGAGCAGAGCCAGGCCCCAGCACGAGCAGTGTCAAGCAGCAGCACCCTTGTTGATCTGATGTATAGGATTCTACAGATCGAGCGAAGTGGTCGCCTCTGGTACTGCAGGCAGAGGCACTCCGTAGGACTGAAATGTATTTACACACTGAAGCACAGGAAACCGAAGAACAATAGGCATGGACCAGAATAAGCTAATATTCCTGGTGTGAAATCACTGGTACAAGATCCAAGGAAAAGGCAACCACCTACAGGGAAAGCAGTAGTATCTTCAGAGGAATCTAAAAACTGCTCTCTAAAATCTTGAAAAATTTATCTATGTGCTTTCTGGGCATTTTCCTCTACCTCTGCTCTTTCAGCAGTACGCTAAAGGCAGGTGTTTTCCCTCTCTGTTTCTACAGTGGGAGAATGCAGAAGCAAAAATGATGACCCAGAGGAGCCACTGGCACAGAAGGATTACCATGTGCCTTCTCACAAAGGATTTTATTGCCTGTAGAAATGGACTCTGACTGGGACTGAGGGAAGAAGAAGACAGAACTGAAAGGAAGGGCCTGGCCCAGAGGCAAGAGGTAGATAAGACAGCACCATGACAAGAGAATCAACACTGAGCAGCCTCTCTGTGTAAAACCTCCTTGGAATCTGCTGTCTGTGTCCAGCTCCCCTTGCAAAAACCCTAGACTTTTGTGTGCTCATCTGAGTGTGGAAGGATCTTAGGTGGAGATGAAGGGATGAAAGGAAAACTCCACTCCTGACCGGAGCAGAAATAAACAGAGCCATTCAGGCATTTCTCTTTGAGCTGGAGCAATAGTGGATATGCTGCCAGTGTTAAAATCTTCATATACAAGGTCGTCAACTTCAAGCAACGCAATGAGTTCTAAGAAATTCTGAGAAATTCTACAAAAGAAGTCAAAAAATCTTTCAAATGCTGAATACAATTTTTTTTAAAAAGCAATCACTAAATAAGTAAGTGGGATCCAAAGATATTGGTGGAAATTCTCTGGAGCTGGGAATGAAGCAGGGACACAAGTCCAGACAGGAACTAAATCCCGAGGCTGCCCAGTGACCCAGGGAAATAGACCTCGGTAGTTTGGAGCTTCTTAGACTCAAGGCAGGCAAGACCAAGATTAGAGCCACCGTATAGTGGAGAATGAGACTGAAGATGCTCGTGTAAAGCCCAGAGTTCTAAATACCTGAACCATGGAAAGGCTGGCACAGGAGGCCTCTCTGACTGGGACTGACTTTGGCTAAGGGGAGAAGAATAGTTTTCCCCAATATTTTCGCCCATAGGCCTGCTCCTGAATGGGCCTGTAGTTCTCTGGGACACAGAGAAAGTAAGCAAATTCTTTCCTGGTGAAGCATTCTCACATCGAACCTCAACAAATTCCCACAGCATGTTGCCAATTGCGTGCTCAGAATCAAAGATCAGGAAGCACATAAATAAAACAAAGACTTGCGAGTGGGAGATAACAGGACCGAGAGCAGAAAGAGACAGGTATTGGAGTTATCAGAAATATAAAGTGAGCATGACTCATACATTTACATCAATAAAATATGGAGTAAAAAACACAAATAAAGATCAAGCACCTATCAAAGATGAGTAAGCATCATTGAAAAAGAGCAAAACTGAACTTTTAGAAATGAAAAAGGTAGTCAGTGAAACTAAAACAAGGTTAACAAAGTAACAGTTCAAGAAAAAATTATAAGGCAGGAGACAGAAGTGAAGAAATCATACAATTGCTACAGAGACAAAGTGATGGAGACGTGTGAAACGGGGTTGAAACCATGAAAGATAGAATGAGCCAGTCTGACACATATCTAATCAACGTTCTGAAAAAATGGACTGAAGAGACAAAATATTTAGATGGAGAACGGTCGAGAATTTCATGAGAACTAGTGAATTCATTCTGATAAACACCAGCAAGTCCCCAGTGAGACGAATTACTTTATGTAGGTACAAAAATTGTCTTCCATGAACAGGCCTTGTTTTCTGCATCCAGTTTTCAGCAGGGCCCATTGTGCTGTCATTGTGCTGGCCGGTTTTTCTTCCACCTGGGTCCCTTTCATTCTCAGCTTGTTATTTTTACGTAGCATCCAACTGTTCTATTCATATGAAGTGAAAAACTTCAGAGCACCAAATACAACCACAGGTATTTAGGAGAAGCAGAGAGAAGAGATGGATTATGAACAAAGAACTGGTAACTAGTCTCACATGGGACTTCCGGATAGACGTCTCAACAGAAGCCAGAAGACACCAGAATGACATCTTCGCCATGCTGCAAGTTTCTTTCCATCTAGACTCGTTCCCAGCAAAAACATCTCTCAGAGAAAGCCAAATAAAGACATTTTCATGTAATAAGTGGCCTCCCACAACAGAGGGTCCCTGAGGGACCACCTGAGAAATACGCTTTCAGGAAAAGGGAAAAGGCGCTAGAGGGAAGGTCTGAGATGTGTCAAAACATGGGGCCTGAAGGCAAATAACTGGAGAGGACTTACCAGAAGCTCCAGTAGTCTGGATGATACTCTGCTGGGTGGTACTCACTATATACTATGTGTGTTACGTGTGTTCTTTAATGGACTGAGTGCATCCTGATTTTGTTTGATTTTTATCTAGGAGACACTTTTATAGACAATCATTTCTTAAGTGACAAAGCATCTTATAAAAAGCAAGGGGAAAAGCTTATTCGACAAATAGCTTTGGGAAAATTGTACAACCATTTGGAAAACCATAACATGAAATACCAGTACGACGTGATACAAACAAACATCAAATTCCAAAGAGGTTTGAACTCCAAAGTTTCTAAAGAAGAAACAAGAAATACTTGTCTAATTTTTATATGAAACAAAAAGACAAGTTTGACTACATACTGCAGCTTTGATGACAAGACACACCACAAGCAAAATTAAAAGATAGAAAAAAGACATACTGTAGCGGAAGCGAAAGAAGAGCCTATTACTGTGAAAGTCCAGTGAAAATTAAATCTTTGGGAAACCAATTTATAAGAGGGAAAACACTTTTCGGCAACGGTTTGGCTTCTGAAACTGGACTCGTGTGTTTGCTGTTCCCGAGAAACATGAGCATCAGTTGCATGTGTAGAACATGCTGATACGGAGGGGGCTGCGTGCCACACGCAGGTGGGAAGCTGGGAATGAAAGGGAGGCAGGCGGAAGGACCACTGGTCCATGCCGTGGCCATAACACAATGGGCCCCGCTGAAGATCTGATGCCGAAGACAGTGTCTGTGCATTGAAAAACTCCCAGCGTTCTCTTAGAATAAGGAACAAAGTAGCAAGGTGAGGGAAACAATAAAAGAACCATAAACATGAAAAAGAGAACAGAGATGCAATTTTAAAAGTATGGATAGTGCCGAGGAAGGAAGCTGATAATCGGAGCATCCGCAACATGTGTAGTGAGCGCCCCCTTTTCTCAGGACCTAGGCTAGCACACACACATCGCGTCGCTCACTAGGATGCTTACTACCAGGTGAAGTCAGCATTATTCTTTGATTACAATACCTAAGAGGAAATTGAGCCTAAAAGAAGCGGCTTACTAAAGACCACCTGGTTGGAATCTGAACCCAGGTTTTTCATTCAAATGTTTGAACTGCTTATCTTTCCCAATAACATCAATAAAGTTAAAATTCAAGTTACTTTGGTTAAGAGTCATTTTTGTATTCATAACAGGCAAAATATTAGTGAAAAATATGAAAACTTTATACTCCAAATAATATAGCATAGAAATATTATGGATATGTCATATAGATCAAAGGAGAAAATAAAGACACCAATATAATTTGAGTGTTAATGCAGATCTCTAAAATTAAATCAACAACTGTTGAATTCAGTAGTTGACTTGCAAAAGAATAAATCCACATGCATCATTTAATCTTAAAATTTATATATATTTGATTTAAATACGTCAAAAGAGAAAATGTGACATTTATATAAACCAAAGAATTCAACTGCAAGGGAATATCAGTTGTTCCCTAAAGACATTTAATAACTTTAAAATGTCTCTATGATAAAATGACTTATTAAATGAGAATATACTTACTTCTTTCAAATGACGAATGGTATTTTTCTAACCAACAGATGAAATTACATTTAAAGATTAAAATACCAGAATAATTCCCAATGAAATCAAGACATAAGGTGATTGTATCCCTTCATGCACTCACCTGGGAAAAGAGTGTCAATGAAGTCACACAGTTATCTGATCATGTTAGATAGGACAAGGGTCTCAAAGTCAGGGCAGTTCTTACTAAATGTTATTCCTGCTAAATGCTAAAATGTATCACAGTATTTTGCAGATACAGCTGTAAACAGGAGGAGCTTGGCAGGAACCTAACAGGATAAGTGTAGCCACAGGCAAAGAAGAAATCAACATGCAATTAAACAACTCCTGTATATAGCCATGGCTAAGCATCCCTTTGGGAGAATAGAACTTTGGATGTGCATCGCCCTTCCTTTACTTGCTTCAAGTAAATGAAGCTACCTTACAACCACTATGTCTCACTGTTACATAGAATACCCAAAGTGGTGAGACCCTTGGGGGTTCAGTAACAATGTGGCTATTGAGAAGCAGGATATGTAATATTATATAATCCTAGGACTATTCAACATTCAAACATACAACAGAAGCCTGAACCAAATTAAAATTGCTGAATTTTATATGGTTAGGCTTCCTGGCAACCAAACTGTAGGCAGAGCTCCCCTGACCTGCTGTGGATGACGGTAAGTCTACCGAGACATGATCTGCTTGGGGAGGAAAGATGGCCAATTTCTCTTCTCAAAGGGGAAGGGCCTTGAGCCTGTTCCTTAGTGGGCTTTTATTGGGTTTAATTTGCACAGGAATACAGGTAAAGTTCATTCATCATTATCAGGCAGTAATGATCAAACAATAGATAACATACAAAGAACTATGAGGGCTTATGCTGAGTCACGGTCAGATAGCCAAAGGGTCATAAAACTTTGGGAAACACAATCATTTTATGCTTGGACCCTTATCATTTAAATTGAGGATATTCTGACAGGTTTCACAGAATTTTATGTGTTCTTCCTTAGGACCAATTGCCCTGGAAACTGCCCATTCCAGCACAAGGCCTCACCTGCCTCCAGCATTATTTTAGGCTTATGTTGGTTGGGGGTTGCGGGCAGCCAAGAGATTAGGAGACTTTTTACAGAGAGAATGAGGACTCAGCCTAAGACACAGCTGAGGGGTGAGGGTCCATCACCCCTTTTCTATAGTCCCCTAAGTCCTTCTCTGATGGCCCCTTTGAGACTGTGCTTATCTTAGGTTGTCCCTCCCTTGAGGAAACTTACCTGTCATTGGCTAACCAGTCATCCACCTGGGGTCAGGCAGAATGAAGTAGGATGCATCCCTGCTGGGAAGGTAAATTTTGTCTCCTTAGTGGCTTATGGTCTCAAGGTCTTTTTACTCAGCCTTAGCCATAGGGGGTTATAGCTTCTGAAACCAGGCAGGGCAGTTCCCAACACCAAACAACCTGTTCACCCCAATGAAAACTTCATCGTGTGAATTGCCTTAAGTTAAGTCTCACAGTGCTTGGAAAGTATGGTGTGCTTGTCAACAGTTTAAATGTGGCTACAGCAGCTGCAAATGGACTTGTCCAAGATCAAAAGAAATGAGATGGTGAGTTGGTATTTGGCCCCGGGTCTCTCTCTCCCTCTCCAAAACTCCTGTTCCTAATCTACACTTCCCACTTCCCTGTGCCAGGCACTCAGCTCCAATCCTAAAAGTAGCACCACAAAGAGATTAGTAAACAAACCAACAAAACACCTGTTTTCTCTTTAGCCTGTCCCAGCTCGAAGACATTTATTTATTCATCTGGTTTCTGAGGTTTCTGACAGGCATCGCCAACCTGATAGCACCATCTCAGCGAGGAGACAGGTTCATGCCCAGAGAAGACTGGGGACAACTCATGCCATCACAAACAAGCACCAAGGAATGATTCTAAACAAAGAAAAACGTGATGTGAACTTAACATGGAAAGTCTCCTTGAAGGGAAAACCTCTTGAGATGGCCTTGGAAAGAGGCTTTGGCTTCATGCATCCAACATTAACCAGAAAAAAAAAACAAAACACCTCACATTGGAAGGGACAGAGAAGTAAGAGGCAGCAAAATGGTGCATTCTCTAGGGTAAATATAATTATACAAATTTATAAACAGAGGTGAAACTCAGTGGGTCAGCTAATGTAAAGCTTTAAAAATAACACCCTATGGGATTTGTATCTGATTTTTAAGGCAATTGCCTTAAGGTTCAGCTGTGACTGCCACCCAGGATGTGAGGTTGCTGTTTGATCTTTTCTTTTGCAAGTCAAAATAGCACTTTATCATCCGCTCATGTTAATTCAAAAAGCTACTCAACAAAATCTGCTTTACTTCTTATACTGAGACTTTTTTATGGAAACTTGAGGTGCAGACATTATTTTTTTTCTCTACCTACGAAAGGTTATTACATTCAGATTGCACCTAAAAATTGGAGGGCTCAGTTACAAAGCTGAATGCTTTATCAGTTCCCAGAGAAAGATGTTCATTTTGTAATTACTTTGAAGTGATATCACAAGATGGTTTTAACGGGGCTGTTTTTTCCCTCGGGGTTGTTTCTTGATTTAGTCTCCACGAAAACGTATGTAAATTTGTGTGAACTCCAGTTTTGCCATATGTAAATTGGAGATGCAACGCCCACCTTGCTGAGTTTAGTTTTAGGATTAACCATGATCTATATTAAGCCACAAGGCTGTACCTGCCGTAGTGTAGGCAGTGAGTACCGTAAGCGTCGTTAATCATACATGGACCAGGGCTCACAAAATATTAGAGAACCTGGGACTTTGCTCATGGACACAGTTTCGAATATCAGATTCAACACTTAATTTCTGGGTGATCCTGGACAAGTTATTTTGGATCTTCAGTTTGCAAATGAGGCCAAATGGATTTCAAACTGGGCGCACATTAGAGTAGTTCCCAATTTTGTATTTTGCAATTATGCCATACTGGGCCACCATCCCAAAACAGTATCTTACCACTGTGGGTCTACACCTGCGAGTTACGTTGGAATACTTAACGGTACTTGTTTAAATAGATTAGCGTCTTTGAGCCTTTAATTCCAGGACTTTCTCTCAGTTTTTGAGGGCATAAGAATTAGTATATATCCAGCATGAAAATTCCCACTAAGCAATCATCAGAAGAAAAGCTAGCTAATTATGATTATATTGTGAGAGTACCACGAAGTAATTTTGATAGAAAATTATAGTGAAGATTTTTGTACGGGGTTAGTTGAAAACCACCACTGTAGTTACATTACCCTGCAAAACCCAACCACAGCACATTGGAAACTTCTTCCTGTGGAGGTTAGTCACATTTTATTCTCTCTTTGGAAAGGAGGGACTATACCCTATACTAGACTGCTTGTCTGTAATCTTTGATCTGTCGGAACTTCTGAGTGCAGAGTTATCAATGAGTAAATGCCAGGGAAAGGATGATCTGACACCATTCGTTTCAGGCTTGTCCGAGCCCATTTTGAATCCACAAATCTTAGATTTCCCAAACTATGCAATTTATGCATGCAGACAAAAGTAGATTTTAAAGGCAAGACCTGTATTTGGGGGGTGAGACAAGCAAACAAAACAGCAAAGCTTCCAACACGATGCCCATGCCTGAGCCTAGTACCCAAACAAAATGGAACATAGCACCATGTTCTACATGCAATAATGGGCAAGAGTCCAGACGGTCACGATATTACACATATGTAACACTTGCTTTGCTGTTTCAACTGAATGGAGTGGTTAGTTACTGCTGTGGTTTGTTGCATGAATGGTGTTTGTTGACAACCCTTTCTTACACTGGCTTTTGAGGAGTCCTTGTTGGAGACTGTGGGGACGACTTTCCTTGCAAGTTCCCCCAGCGGCCACGGATGAGAGTAAACATGACTGAGACATGATGTGACCTGCTTGGGGAGGAGAAGTGGCCATTTTCCCAGAGGAAAAAGGCTGTGAGCAGTGGCCAGTTGCTCAGGGGAAAAAGACATTGAGCTCCCTCCTCCAGGGGCTTTTATTGGGTTGTAATACACAGGAATACAGGGCGGCAAGGATCAAACAGTAGATAACATTTCAAAGAAATCTGAGGGTTTAGTATGAGTCAGAGTCTGTCAGGAACAGAGTTTTAGGGTTTCCTGCTCGAACCCTTAACATATGAATGAAAGCACTCTTAGCAGAGCAGATTTCACTGGTTTACCGGGAATTCTTTGTGATGTCAGATTTTTCCCCAGGACACGCTCTAGCAAGGCGGGAGCTGCACCCTTCCCCATCAGGTATTCAGGCTTAAGGGGATTAGAGCCAGGAAGTGCTTCTCCCAGGGGACAAGAGGACTGGGCTATGTCAAAGCGGGGATTGGGGGTGGGAGGATGGGAGGGGGTTGAGAGTCCATTGCTCCCTGTCACAGCCCCCCTCCCCAGACCTTCCATGGTGGCCTCCCAAGTGATCATGTCTGGCCTAGGTAGCCCCTCCTCTGAGGGGTCTTACCCGTCATTGACTTCTGACCATGCTTTGGGGCAGGGAGAGGAAACTGAGGCAGCGTTTGCCGCCAGAGACCAGCTTTGTCTCCTGCGGTTTGTTTACCAAAGGCCATCCCTTGCCCAAGGGGTCGAGATACAATTCCTAGAACCTGGCAGAGTGGTCTACAACAGGAGATATTGCAAAATGCAAAATATTGCATTTTGAAATGCAATCATTATTGTCTATTTTAAGATGTACAGCTGACAAAATTTAGTGATTTCGTGATCCCTTCTTAAGGCATCAGTTCGGAGGTCTACCATTACTTGGATATTTCACTAAATACAAGTTACCTCATTTCTCGATGCCTCCGTTTCTTTCAAAATAAAGGGGAAACACAGGCTGAGTTTCTTTGTAAGACTGAGGCCACTTTCTGCAAGGCTTTCAGACTCCTCCGATCAGATGAAGTGCAACCTAAGTTGACACTTGAGATTCTCCAGGCGAATTTTCTATGAGGATGTCTTCATTTGAATAACAAATCTGTCAAGCTGTAAATAATTACTAGTGGGTGAATAGTTCAGTTGTACAGCTATCAGGCAATGTTGGCTTAAAATAGCGTTTAGTGTCCTAGAGAAATGCTTGTAATTCCCAAACGTCAAAAATGCCACACTAAAGGTACATGAATCAAATACAGAACGTGTCCCACACAGCAATAATTATTTGACAATTACGGCTCTCCCACCTCAACCGGCACTGATAATAAAGTTTATTGCAGAAGAAAGCAATGTGTCTTCACTAACACTTTGCAAATGCATGTTCCAAAATACAAGTTCTGTAAGCAATTTATTGGTGTCTTACTGTAAAATGGTCCTTAGACTAATACATTTGAAAAATGAGCCAAATTATATCAGACAGGATTTTAAATTGCAGGATTCTCTGGAACTTTTAGTATGTTAGTAGTCATTTTGGACTTTAAAGAGAGAGAAATGGTTCATATTTTGACATAAGTCCAATTATATCACTTTTTTCTATTCATAGTACTTTTTCTGTGTTCTGCCCAAGAAATTTTTCCTTACCTCAAGATTGCAAAGGTTTCCTCCTGTGCTTTGGGAGTGGGAAATTTTTTTCAACGAATACCCCAGCTGTTCCTCTATGGCTTGTTGAATGGGTTATTGTTTCACTTTCACCTCAGAGCAATTGCCAAAACAAATCGGCCCTGTATCTGTAGGTTTTCTTCCTGACCTATTTATTCTGTTCCATTGCTTTTTGTGTGTATTCTTATGCCCTTACTACGTTACTCTATTGCTCTGGTCTTTTATATTAGGTCTTGCTATTTGGTAGTATAAATTCTCCCACATTGTTCTTTTGAAAAAGTGTTTTGCCTCTTTCAGCTTCCCTGTATTTGCATATTAATTTCACAGTCAGCTCCTCTAGTTGTATAGGAAACCCTACCAGGATTGCTTGGAATTCATAGTCATGCTGGGGGGAGACTTCAATCTTACTGATGAATCTTTCAACTCATGAATATGGTATCTCTTGGAACACTTAGATAATGAGTTGATAAACTTTTTCTGTGAAGGGCGAGGTCATAAACGTTGTTTAAACTTTGATAAATTATATGGTTTCTTAAAATGTCTCAACTTCGAAAGCAGTCAAACCTAAAAGAGACAAATGGGTGTGGCTGAAAACAAAACAGGCGGCAAAGCTGCAGGCCAGAGTCTGTCAGCCTCTGATCGAGATCTCTTCAGCTTCTCACCGCAGTGTCCTGCAGTTTTCAGAGTGTGCGCTGTTAAATGCGTATTTTAAAAATTTTAACTTCTAGTGACTGCTGTATAAAACCTATACATCGATTACCGGTAGGTTCCTCAGGAACTGATTCTCTGCAAACAAAGACCTCTCACCCATTTTTTTTTCATTTTTATGACTTTTGTTCTTTTCCTACATTATTGCACTGTATAGGCTCACCAGTATCAGTTGGATAGGAGTGATGAAAGCAGACTTCTTTGCTCGAAGCTGACTTTGGGGGTCAAGCATTCACCTTTCACTACCAAGTAAAACAGGAACTATAGACTTCTTTGTAGTTGCTCTTTACCAGGTTGAGAGTCCCTCCATCTCTTGTGTGCTGAGGGGTTCATCATGACTACACATTGAATTTGGTCAAATGCTTTTTCTCCTTTATTCCATCACTACTGAGCATTACATTGATTGGCTTTTAAATGTCAAATCAGCTTTGCACTCATTGCATAGATAATACCCCCATTCGTTCCTGCTGTGTTATCCTTTTTATACATTAGGTTCAATTGTTAATATTTTGTTAAGAATTTTTGTGCTATGTTCAGAAAAATATGCTGCTGCAGATCTCTTTTTATGGAATATCATTGCTGGTTTTGCCAGTGTAATTATGAACTCATAAAATAAGTTGAGAAGTGTTCCTTTCCCCTGTATTTTCCCCAAGAGTTTGTAGAAATTGGCATTATTTTTCCTTAATTGTTTAATAGAATCTGCCAATGAATCTGTTCGGGTCTACAGTTTTATCTGTGGGAAGGATTTTAATTATGAATTACATTTCTATAATGGATAGAGATTAATTTAAACATTGTGTGTGTGTATGTATATGTATCAGCCTTTGTAACTTGTGGCTTTTAAGGAATTTGTCCCTTGAAGTATCAAATTTATTGCCACCAAGTTGTTTTTTATATTCTTTTTTTTGTCTATAGTGTATGACGTGATGTCTCCTCTTTCAATGTTGATACTGGTAATTCTGTATTTTTCCCCTTTTCTTTGAGCAATTTAGCTACAGGTTTACCAATTTTATTGATCTTTTCAAGTAAATAACTTATTGATTTTTCTATTCCATTTTAGCTTTTATCTATTGTTTCCTTCCTTTGTGTGTATTTTCCTCTTTTTTCCTAGTTCAAGGTGGAAGCTTATTCTATGAATTTTAATCTTTTTAATTTGTAATGTAAGTGTTGACAACTGTACATTTTTCTCTAAGTTGCATCCTGTAAATTTTAATATGTTTTCTTTTCATTATCATTCAGTTCAGAGTATTTCACAACTCCCTCTATGACTTTTTTCTTTGATACGTGGTTGATTTCAAACTTCCTGTTTAATTTGGAGAATTGTCAGAACACGCGTCGGAAAACTATCACACATGGCTCTTGTTTAAATTGAGGACATACAGCATGGGCAGAAGGAGGCCTCGGGAGTGAGTTAATAGGACACTCTCATATGATGCATATGCGTGGATACACAGTAGATAGGTACTGACATAGATATATGCACCCTCCTGTTGTAAATCTACGGTAACTTGAACTGGACTTTGATTGACAAAGGCAGCCTTCAAAGACGGTCCAGAGTCGCGTTGTCAGCACATCAGCTCTCTATTTTATTTAAACCGCTCCTTTCCTCTACTAAGTACCAAAACAGTTTGGATTCCACATACTTTTAAATATAATAAGAATTAAGTCTGTTATTACATAATTGCTTTCAATTAATCTGGAGCCTGAAATGAGGTGTCCTTTACACTTTTACACTTCAGTGCAAACCAGACCGTCCACCTCTAACAGGACCGGGCAGGAACCTGCCCGCTGCTGGTTCTGCTGTTCCGGACCCTGCCAGCCTCTTGTCATTCAGTCGCCGTATTCAGATAACCGCTCCGCCTCAGGTCTGTATCACCCAGGGCAGTTTCAGCACGGAAGCACAATGAGATCAGGAAGCACAAATACAAGGGAACTGATGAGTTTCCTCCCGGGCAGTGACTAATATTGCGCTGCGGCAAACGAAACTGGACGGAGAGCTACCACCTGCATGGCTATTTTTCTCAGGAACTTTCTGTGTTACAGGCAGGGGCTGTCAATTTAGAGGCTGCAGAGGGGAGAGGATGCGTACTCAAGCCAGACTCCTGAGTTCAAATCCTCGCTGGGTCACACGAAGGCACGTCACTTTAGGCACGCCCTGTAATCTCTCTCTGGGCCTTGATTTCTCCACTTGTAAAATGGACAGAACAATAGTTCCTATCTCACAGCATGGCTGTGAGGGTTTAATGAGTTAATAGTTGTGCTTGGCAAGCACCTAGGGATACACCCTAGGGACAAGAGAAGTATTAACCCGTACTGCTACAGGCTCTGAAAAAGCAGTAGTTTTAGAAGAGCTTGAAAATGTAAGTAATCTTTAGGAGGAAGAGCATTACCTCATTAACAGGACCACCAAGGAATCAGAGATGGGAGCAAGCTTGAGGTAAGGCTACTTTTCACAGGTGCTTTAACCAGAAGAGAACTGAGGAATATCCTAGGCCATGTTTTTCAAAGACCAGAAGATCAACTTGTTTTCTTGGCCTGTGGTTTGCTCTTCACAAAATCATAAATGAAGTCATAATCATGGACTTTGAACACCAAATCAGATGAGCTAATTTTAACTTCTTCCACACAGTCTCAGAAGCTATAGAAAACACTGACTGGACATTGATTTTAAAGGCAACTGCCCAATTGCCAAACATTGTTTTTGGAATGAAAAATCAGAGACTAAAACTTACTAAACTATAATTTTATTGTTAATTCTGTAACTTCAAATAAACATTATGGTCACTTCTGTGAGTTTAGTTAATTTCTGCTGCTTTCCACATTATAATTTATTAGTTCTCTTAAGGCAGTCTCAAATTGTTTCATCAATCTTAGTCTCCGCGTTTAACTTGTATAGTGGAATTTACTTGTTCACTGGTGTGAGTAATTTTCAATATCTTGCTAAACAGCCTGTGGCAACTGGAAAACAAGCTGCATATATTAGCCATTTCTGTCTGTGCGCAGTGCAAAAAGAATTTATGCTGAAAACCCAATGTTATTGAGTTGCAGGCACTTACGTAATTAATTCAGAAATACTTTTTCTGTAATTGAGAAAACAATATTAAATATTTGGTAGGCAAGCAGTAGAGCGAAGCGTTCATTATGGCAATATTTAGTTTTTATTTCACTTCACTGTTATTTACATTATTTTATCTCCCCAATCCAACTAAATATTTTGTATATCATTCTGCCCATCTCATTCCAGAACTTACCTATAGTAGAAGCCCAATCGATATCTGCAGACCAATTTTACTATCCTGTGTACTCCGATGGTGCTTGAAAGCTTAGCTCTGTGAGGAAATTCTCCACCAGTTTCAGTGTGCTCTGAAAACTCGCCAGTAGCTTAGCACATTCAAGGTGGCCATACATTAAAAGTTCACTGCCAGCCATTGAATCCCCTCAGCCCTGGGGACAACTGACGAGGTCCCGGAGTCTGCCAGCTAGTGAACCCAGCTAAGATCAGATCCTTGCAGTTCCCCTGGGCAGCCCAAGCGAAGCCGGATTACCACGTGAGGGTGAGTCCTCTGGCGGCAGCCATAGCTGGCTCTACCAGGTGGTACTGAGTGTGGCCAATAAGGTGCCTGCCTGTCTGGACATCTACTTGTGCCACCAGCTGCAGAACACACAGCATCAACAAAGGGAGGCTGAAGAGGTTTGGCAGGAGTTCACTGTGCAGGGGCCCAAGAAGCTCTGCTGTTGTCCAAGTTGAGGCTGGGGACACAGGCCATTTCTCCGCCCCTGATCTCTGTGTTCACATGGACATGTGCTTTAGTCCTTTTGTGGTCGCAATAACTTTTGCCAAGACTTCCAGTCCCGATGCAGACTCTCACAGTGCTCCGGTTCTGCTGAGGAGAGCCGCAGTATGCTGCTACACAGGGTCTGACTGGACTTGAACTCATTGGCACCGTCACAAGAAATTCAACAGTACATTGTCTTGGACAGAAAAAAAACGATTGTTTCATTTAATTATAATTTCTAACTATGGTAAAGTGTTGCATGGTTGTGCAAAACTGTTTTCACACCTTTATAGCTCGCTTATTTTGTTTTATGTGGAACTTCATGCAGTTTGATATTTAAATCACTTCTAATATTCTTATATTTAATTTTTAACATGTATGTAATAAAAAAGCACAGATAAGTGTTTTACTAAGCTCCACAGAGCTTTATCTTTTTTCTATGGCATAACTTTGAAAAATTTGGTGGAGTGCCTTCCATTAGGGATTTTTGGTGGCCCACAAGTGTGCAAGATTCTCCAAAGTGTTTCCACAATTGGGCACGAGGCCTTTACTGCTGATTCTGGCATGCAGATTACTCAGCTTCAACAATAAAACACTGCAATAATACAATTTCACGAGATACCATTAAATGGGATCACGTGCAATGTTTACACCCAAGTACGCACCAGACTGGGAAAGTGACCAGCAGACTGGCTCATTCCTTCAAGTTCACCCTTCGTACTAGTTGCCTTGGACAAAGTATTAGTTACCCAACGTTTTCTCTATTAAGACTTCAGAGCCTGCCTTTTTCCAGCCTGCGCGGTGAGCCAAGGGTCTGGTCTGAAGAAAGAGTCCATCCCAAGCCAACACATCTTTCTTTTTTCTCTGGGGGGGCTCCGACGCGCCCCATGCCGCGCCCACCCTACCCCCGCCCCCAACCCTTGTTCCCAGATCCCGGCTTCGCCGGGGAAGCCCCCCGCCAGCACCCCGCCCGGCTCGGTGGACGCCACAGGTGGGCTCCTCCGTCATCTCCTCGCTCTTCCTCCGCAGGTGCACAAGGAGGTACAGGCCGAGGCAAGGGGCCAGTGCTCCCCGACCACCTCCGGCCAGTCCTCCAAGTTCTGCGCCCCCGCAGGGTGGCAGTGGCAGAAACCTGATCTGCGTACCAAGCCCAGGGGGACGGGGTCGCGACACCAGGGGTAGTTACCTTCGGGCCGCTGCCATCCCTCCCTTCCCCCCAGTCGTCGGGACTGTTTATCTTCGCCTCTGCTCCTCACTCTTTCTCTTTCACTTTTCTTTTCGCCGAGGGGGGGTGGGGTGGGACTCCCTGGCTTCAGAGCGCTCTGGGGAATCCCAGTTCCCTCGCTCCCCGTCGTCGTAGCCCAATAGAGAAGGGAATCGGGTGGCCGCGCCCGGGGCTGCGCTGCCCCGCCGCCCCGGACCCTGCAGCCGGGACTCGATGGAGGTACAGAGCCCTGTTTCTCCGCTTTGGGAACTGGGGTGCTGGTTGAGAAGGCGATACAATTTTGCCAGCAGAGTCTCCGCCTCGGGCCCCTCCCAACTCCAGTTGGACCCACCCGTTTCCCCCAAGAGGCTGCCGGCCGGCTGCCCCGCCCTCTTATGGGCAACACTTGACCGCAACTTCAGTTTTCGCTTGCACTTCGTGCAGAGGTTTTCCACCTTCTGGCCCTTTATATCTCTCGTGCGCTCTTCTGCCATCCTCCACTGCCAGAGGAGCGCAGATCGCTGGTCCACCTGCGCATCCCGCGCTCCCCAGTGCGCTGCCCTCTTTGCGTGTTGCCAGCTGCCGGCGAGCCTCCAGGGCTGGCTGACAGCAGGGACGTGCGCCTAGCCACCCTCGCCAAGCCACCGGTTCGGGAGAAGACGGGGTCTGGCAGCACAAAGCGTTGAGTTTCTCACCTAATTGAGCTCAGAAAGTTCAAGAAAGGTACCGCAGCTCCCTGCTTCTTCCCTGCTCCCTCCCAAACTCGAGGGCCAGTGCAAACGTGTGTGAGTGTGTGCGCCTGCGCGGCTGTCTCTACCTTTGCTGACAAAATCAAATTGTCCTCCTCTTCTTTAATCAGGACCCCCCCTTTTTTCCCCCCAGGGAGAGGAATTTGCAGGAATGGTCACTGTTTGACAGTCAGCCTTGGGTCTATATTACTAGTTTCAACCCGGGATGAGACACTTGTCTCTTAGAAAAGCAGTATCAGGAACTTGGAAGAAATGTAGATTTGTACTGCAGTCGAATCCCTTATTCGAGGTGGCTTTTCAGCCACTGGGCAGAAGCCTTTGCCTTCACTTCCCTTGCCTTTGGGGTCAAATTCATAAATGTTCTCTCTGACCAAGATCTGTAAGTTTAGTACCTGTCTTTTCTTTTGCCTGTTGTTTCAGATCTTATATTTGGGTCCTTGATCTATTTTGAATTAATTTTTTGTGCAGAGGGACAAACTGTGGATTTAAATGAAAATCCAGTTTTTTCCTACTGTTATTAAAACTGCATATTGTGAGTGTATAGAATATATTTGAATTTAACCATGTAATGCCATGCATGTAAGAGTTCGTTAACTTCAACATCTGTCTTCAGGAATAAAGATGGAATGAATGCTTATAACAGATTATTATAGGATGAGTCAGAAATTTTGAAACTGGAAGTGAAGTGGTTACCACTATCTATTATTTTTCATTGTGTTTTTTAAAGCTACTTAAAAATGACTTTATCGGGTGACATTGGTGAATAGCATGGGATAGGTTTCAGGGGCACAGTGCTATATAATACAGCTACTTTCTACTGTCATGGCATTGGTATGGCATCACCTAGTAGCTGGTAGGCATCTTCATCTTGTTGGTGTGCCTAAAGGGACGGGACTGCACCAGTAAGTCAGGTCCCGTTGGTTCCAGCATCCTGGTGTGCAGAGTTGCAAGCTGAACCATTCTACTGAAAGCATGAAGTGCAATGTTGATTAAATGTCAAACGCCTGCCCTTGTATTAAAAAGCACTTTCAGTGGGCATGGGAGACAGAGGGAGGAGGTACTAAGGAAAGAATGTGAAAAATATATGAAGGAAAGGACTGTACCTGAGGCTATCGCCATTTAAGATTGTCAATGTGATGAAAAATTTCAAGTTTCACTTTATTTAGTTAAAAAGCCTCAAAAAGTTCTGAAGTTTTGTTACCGTAGTGCTTTAATGCCGTGTCCTTATCTCTCTCCCTCTGTTTTATCCTTTCAAAGTTCTGGTCGTACACAGAATGACCTTTCCTGAAGCAGATGCTGCTTCGGGACAGAGAGACAAGGAGGAGTTGGGATGCCCCTGGTGGGGAAGGTTTCATAGGCAGAGCGTTCCCGTAATTCTTCTCAGCTTTTTAAATGGGCCTCTGACCCCAAACAGTTTTTAAAACATTGGAATCCACTGCTCTGCTCACTGGAAGTGGAAACTCCAGAATCTGATTTGAAATTATAGTGCTGGAATTTGGAATTTTCCTACAGATTACGGGTAGGCTTAAGAAAAACAAGGGGATGCTTTTTGTTCTAATCTGTGGGATTAATACATAAATGTCAACAGCTATGTCACACACATAATGAAATGCAAGTTTATAAACTTCTTTGGAGGGTGGGGAAAAACAGTGATTTAAAGTCGATTAGAGGTCGAAATAGAGTTGAAATAGAGTTTGATAATTGAAGGATTTTAAACCCAAAAGGCTCTTCATCTCACATTTACTGGCTCTGAGCAGACCCAAGACCTAAGAAGGCTGGGAATGAAGCCCTGAAATTTGGGTATAACTGGATTTTTCTGAGGAAAATACCCATAATTCTAAGCAGTTTTTATATGGGTCTCAGACCCCAAAACACTTTTTAAAAGTCTTTAAAATTTAGAAGACCATCCTTACTGTTGAATTTTGTTCATTATGTAACCATTCTTTTTTTTTAAAGATTTTATTTATTTATTTTTAGAGATGGGGGAGGGAAAAAGAAAAAAAGAAACACCAATGTGTGGTTGCCTCTTGCTCACCCCACACAGGGGACTTGGTTCTCAACCCAAGCATGTGCCCTGACTGGGAATCGAACCCCTGACTCTTTGGTTTGCAGGTCTACACTTAGTCCACTTAGCCACACCAGCTAGGGATATAACTGTTCTTTTGAAGGTTAGGTAATGGGGTAATACAGAGTACTGTCTTTGGGTCCACAACTTGAATTATATGAAATGATACTAATCCTGGTTAATTTTTTAAATTCTTATTATGTATCAGATGTTGTTCTAAGAATGTGTTTTTAAAAGTTGTCATAATAAATTCATGTGGTGGTAGGGACTGCATCTTAGAACAGAGGAAATGGAGGCATAGAGTAATTACATAACTTTTCCAAGGCTACAGCTTGAAAATGGTGGAGCTGTGGTTTGAACCTGGGGAGATTTGGTCCGTAGCATTTGTGAAGGTTGCCATTATTCCCATAGAAATACTTTCCACAATTTGACAGTGACCGTCAACCACTATTTTATTTTGGTGCAGTGTTATAAGGACAGAACGTCGGGTTTAAAGGAATGCTTATATGTGCTTAACATGGTTGACATGATTAAATATATATTTAAAGATCACCTTTATGACCAAATACTATTCACATGACTGTGTATATGTGTTTGGTTCTATGGAGAAGTTTCTTTCATGGTTTCCGAGTGAAAACATTTGTCTGACTTGTACTGTTTTTGCTGACAGAGCTTGACAAATGTAGTAGGCCAATGTGAACTGATCTATATTATCAATCTATCTATGGACTCATCCATCCAAGCAGAAGCCTGGGACTCAGGCTTCAGGACGGGAAGAGAGATCAGGACGGAAGACTTTCTCATTATTATCACGCCGGCGGTGGGATAGTCAGCTGTGGGGGGAGTCCCCTTTCAGAAGGCTTTACGGTGTGAGGGTTGACGAGAAGCCAGCTTCTTTCTTCAGCTCAATTATTGGCTCTCGGATGAGTTTACCCAGTGGCTAAAGATTCCTGCCTGAGGCTGTTGAGACTGAACATTGCCGAAGTGCTCGCTGCGACCCCATTTGAGGGGTCGGTCGGAAAAATTCCATACGAGAGTTGAGAGAGCGTTTGGGGTGGTAGCTAGTAGTACTGGAATGTGTTCTCTCCTAACTATCTAATGGCGAATTGTACTAACTAACTATTAAAACTAAAATAACTAGTGTACCAATTGTTTTGTTTATGTCAAGGAATGGTATCCTTTGTTAAAAAAGTTCTTAAGCGCTAGAATCAGAAATGGGGAATAAGAGGCTCTTTGGTGTCAGTTCAGTTCAATAATACTGTGTGTGCACATTTGATCTCAAGAGGCAGGGTATTTGTATGCACATATTGTCCAGTGTTTTAACCCACTTCATGTCTCCTGGTGTCTTGCCGATTATTTTAGAAGGGCAGGGGACCGTATGCAAACCACATAAAAGTGGACAAGAATTCTGAGTCCCTATTAGCCGGTCATGTTCTACGCTAGGACCTGTGCCCATTACTTCCTCTGAACACTGAGGTCGCCCAGTGTGCAGACAGAATGCAGGGAAGAGCAGGAGACTGACGGAAGGTGTTTACTCAGAGAAGTGTGAGGCTGATGGCAGGGGAAAACAGCAACGTGAAAAGAGATGGGACACAGGGTCGAAGATCCCTTGTGTCTTTCCACTCTCCTCCCTGGGTCTCTTGCTCAGAGACCTTCTCCTAGAAATTTGAGAGACAAACTCCCCCTTGTACACTGTTAGCACTGACCTCTGAAGTGTTCCAGCAATTGTTCTTTAACTGAACATTTTACAGTTAGAAACTTGATCGTATAGTTTCCCAGTTTCTTGGCTCTCCTCCCTCCTCAGCAACAAAAATATGTAACTTAAATTTAATTCTTAAAGAAATACTTTTATTGTTAAAATGATTATGTTTCTTTAAATATTAGTATGCAATTAACCAAAATAACTCATTAACTTACAATAAGAAATACTTAGGCATAAAGCTAAACCATGTATGGAGGTAGGTACGGATGGTATGAGATTAGTGACCTCATCGGGGGAGGTTTCTCTGATGTCACTTTTTCCGATTGTCCCTGCGTTGGGCACTCTGGAGAGGCAAGGCACAGGGTAGGGTTCTGGATGGGGAGAAAGATGCCTTCCTTTCAGAAAATGAGAGAAGGGTGACTATGAAAGGGGAACAAGGAAAGGAGAACTTGCTAGAAATCTGCTGGCCTCAGGCACATTTCAGGCATATCCTTCATAAAAAAGGATAATAATAGTTAACTAATACAACTGTATGAAAATAGCGGATCTGCAGACTGGTTTCTTTAGAACTCTCTGTGCCCGTGCGGACCTTGAAAAGTCATGGGCTCCCCAGGCGCACCTGCACTTCACTTTGAGGGTCTCTGGTCCAGCTCGAACTTACTGTCCACACCCCTCCCTTGGTTTCTGGATTACCACCATGGGGGAGGGGAGGTTGGGCAGTAAGGAGTAGAAAGCCTGGCTGCTGTACAGGCTTTCTGTTTGGAGGGGGCAGGGTCGGGGGTAGGGTGGGAATGGGTTCCAGCTGGACTTGGGAGCTTGCTGGGCTTGCCTTTGTAGGCTAGTCCCTTCCAGCCTCAGCTCCAGACACACTTCCCCGTCTGTGCTCTGGACACACCGCTGTTTCTCACACTCCCTGTCAGCCTTCCTCTGCCCATCCTCTGTGGTGCTCCCTGTACTGCCCAGGCTGAAAGATTTCTTCCTCATGTGAATTTATCTGGTGCTGTCTATGTTCCCCTGCATCAGCTTTTGTCCCTTTAAATTCACCTTTTTATGTGTTTGCCTCTACAGTAACGTTTTCAATAAAAAGATAGGAGAGTGGGTTCCATGTGCTTAGCCAGGAGCTGGTCGTGTAGTGACTCTGTACTGACTTCAGTGAGAGTGAGTCAGATCATTCAATGGCTCGGCGGCTCAGGGGAGGAATGTGAAGCATGTAGAAAACATAAGTAAATATAGCAATACAAATAATACAGTAATAAAAACAATGTTGGCATATGATAATAAATCAGCATTTAGGAAATTTCGTCTGAGGCAGGCCATATTGAAGAAATCACAAATCAGAAGGAAGAAACCTGGCCATACACATGGCAGTCTTTCAGGGGTGGAACCTCCTGCCCACTGTCTGCTCAAGGGCGAAGCTTTAGTAGTTTACCCTTTCTTTCCACCATCACTGGTTTTCTCTCTCTTATGGCTCTTTCCCATCAACAAACAGCCCTGATGTATTTTTTCCCAACTCTCTTGACCTCCTGTTTCTCTCCAGCCACCACCTGGTTTTCTGTCCCCCTTTTATGGAAAAATTTCAAAGGCAACTCCACCCTCTGTCTCTAATTTCTCTCTTGCAGTGGTGGCCCTGGCCTCGATGCCCGCAGCCCCACTAAACACCCATATGTCAGAGGTCGCATGAACCCCCGGGCTAAATGCAGCGGGTCGGGCTTGCTCCCCTTCCCGCACGTCACCCAAGAGTTTGGAGTTGTCTTGCCGGCTTCCCTGCTCTTCTTATTTCCTTTGACCTCACCAGCACCTGTTTGTGTCCTTTACTGGTTCTTTATTCCCATAATCTTTTAAGGTCTAATCTTTAGGTCTTTCCTCTATCTGCACTCATGCCCTTGGTGGTCTCATTCAGTCTCACGGCTTTTACTGTCTTCATATACTGCTGACTCCTACATGTCTCTCTCCAATCATGGCTTCTCACTGAACTGCACTCAGAAAGCCAACCACCCTTCAACATCTCTGACTGGATAGCTAGTAGTCATTGGACCCCCGACGTACTCACACCAAAACTGCTTCTTCCACCGTCTTCCCCAACTCACTTGACAGACAGTTCTATTTTTTTTTTGACATGCAGAGGTTGTCTATAATGTCTCTCACATCCCACCTACACCTTGGTGAGGTGTAGGTGATGTCTCTCGGCTGCCGTTGCAGCAGGTGGTCTCCCTGCTCCACATGTCACCCCTCATGCAACCCCACTTCTCCTATGACACAGGGGCTGGGATGTTTCCCTGAACCTGTTTCCAGTTCCTGCCCTGCTTTGGTTAAATAACAAAAACCAAAGCAACCCACCAAGCCAAACAAACACAAAGAAGCCTCTGAAACCAGTGACTTAAGAAAACAGTAATTTTTAATTGCCATTATTCTACAACTGGGCTACCTTTGCTGGTCGGTTCCCCTTGGGTTGCTGGGGATGAAGCATTGAAGGCCCCACCCTTCATGGACCCCTCCCCCCCCGCCCCCCCCCAGCTCAGCTGGGCTGCCTGGGAAGTGAGAGCCTCCTCCTAGGATTCCTCCTCTGTCCAGGAGAGCTCGCTCTTGTTAGCAGCTGGGAAGGCTGCATCCTGCTCATGGAGAGTTAGCCGTCTAGAGACGTGTTTTCCCTGTTGTTTAGCCAGTGGTGCTTCTTGTAGTATGGTCTTCTTATAAACCCTGGGGGTTTCCCTCATATTTTTACTGAGGTCCCTTCTCTTAGAAAAGAGGCACCCACAAAACTCCTAAGGGAGGCTCCTCTTAACCTCGGCTGCAAGTCAGGGTGCTTCTGGAAAAGCTCTTGGGATCTGCAGGGTGCTCTGCTGTGGCTGACAGTCTCCTTGAGGTGCTGCCTTTTGAATTTTCCCCAGGTCCCAGTGAGGGGCGTTTCCAGCTCTACGCTGCACTTGCTCTTTAACCTGGGAGCACGTGGTACTTCTGGACCCTGGATTTGATCTTGGCCCTAAGACTATTTTTTCTCTGAGAATCCCCCGCTGCCTAGACAGGCAAGCATGACAGTCAGTTTTATTTCCCCACCTAGCAAGTCCCAAGTTGAATGATTTTCTTTAAATTCTGCCTGAGCATTTCAGTTCATCTTTTTCTTTCTGTAATTAACCCCAGGCAGCTAAATGAAGTCACTTACCACATTTGGAAACCTTAACCAGATCCAAAAGTTCATGAGGCACATTTCTTTAATTCTGTGTTATTGCTGATGACACTGTTGTTTCTTCCTGCTGCCTGACACGAGCTCCCCTCCCTCCAGCCTCTGGTGATAATTCCCTCAGTGCCTTTCTAGCTGTCCCTAACCGTGTCCTTGCTCTTCTTCAGGTGCCTCCCCACCACCTGGTCTCCTATCAATTTCAGCATCAATTCATAATTGCTAAGAAATCAACCACCCCAGAATTTACTAGTGTCCAATAGGAACCATTTAATTTGTTCCAGGTTCCCAGCTTAGAAATCAAGACAGAAAACTGGCAATGCCTTGTCCCCACTCCACGATGTCTGTGGTCTCAGCTGATGTGACTGTAGAGGCTGACTGTCTGAGATATCTCAAGACATTGGGTGTTATATACGGGGCCCCAGTGCTGGCTGTTGGTGGATTCCTTCATTCTCCTCCACTTGGCTCTTTCAGCAGGCTAGATTAGGCTTTCCTGCAGCACGGTGGCCTCACGGTTGTAGACGCCGTCCGTAATATCCTGCTACTATAAAAAAGGAAGTGGAAGCTTCGGATGCTCTTAAGAGGCCTGGATGCCGAATTTGCTGACTGTCACATTTGTCTCATTCCATTGGCAAAGGTGAGCCCGAAGGTCCTCCCGGATTCAAGGGGTGAAGGCACTGACTCTGTCCCTCGATGGGTGAGTGTGCCTTGCTTGTTCACGGCAGGGAGGCACTGATGCGTGGCAGCTATCTTTTGGAAACCTGCCATGCATTGTGATCCTGTTTAAATATTAATTAAGTCATGCCACTCCTCTCTTCAAAACTCCCACTGCCTTCTTATTTCACTTCATTATAAGCCAAGTTCCATTACAGTGGTTAATGAGGCCCTAAAGGGTTTGTGCCTCTATTATCTCATCCACTGTTTCTCTCTTAGCTCACTCATTCAGTCACATTGCCAACCTTTCTGTTCCTCCACCGCACTGCTCTGTCCTTATCTAAAGGGTCTTTGAACTGGGTGTTCCCCCTGCCAAGAGTGCCGGTCTCTCAGATACATTGCATCCCCATGACGTATTTATGTGCAAGCGTGGTGCCTTTTGACTTCCTTCATTCATTTCACCCACCCCCAACCCTGCTGCTGGCAACCACTAAAGTGTTCTCTGTCTCTATTAGCTCATTTTCTTTTTGAATATCCATCTTTAACGAACCACTTCCTTATGAAGTTCTCTGGCCCCCTGAAAAAATATTGACCACATCCCTGTTTGTGTTCTCTCCACTTGATAGACACCTTTCCAATACTATGCTCAATACTGGACGCTGTTGATGTGTGTTCACACGGCCTCTCTGGGGTAAATGATACAGGTGGTACTACGGATGGCAAGAATGGGTTGGTGGAGGTGGAAGGGCTGAAGTTTGAGAAACATCATGTCCGTGTGTGCTCAGCAGCTTGCCCAGCACGTAGGAGACCTTCAATAATATGATTTTTGTTGTCAGTAGTGATTGCATATTGCTAAGGGCTCAAGTGATAGAAGGCTCCGAGCAGAGGAGACAGGCTAGATTTGACTGGAAATAAACCATACGTGGTCACAGAGCTTTGGGAAACCATTCTCTGCATATTCAAAAAAGGAAAACAGAATTTCTTGAGGGCCAGGCTACAGATGGCATCCTCACATGCATTATTAGGGTGATGTTCATGAGCTCTTTAGATTAGCATGAATTTTATAGAACTAAAAAAAGGACTGTTCAATATTTTGTGCCAGTTTGATTATTGAAGGGATCATTGTATAAGTTGCAAAATAAATCCTCGGTAAATGCAAGGAAATAGAAACAAGTTACACCCTATTCTCTAACTTCCTTCAAATCTAAATCCTTTCATTTTCCTAATTCTACTTACCCAGTATTTTGAAAATAAGTTTCAGTAGACAAAATAGAGGACAAAATAGATTACTACTATTTGTAAAAATAGTAGACATTCAATGTATTTAGTGCCTCTTCTCTTCAGGATTCAAGAGAACAAATATATAGTCATAACATTCCTTTGTCACTTTAAAATTTGCTGTAACCCCAAGTGCCAGGTAAAAAATGCATAGTTTATGTCTTTAGAGTTAACTCCCCAAAGCAAGATTCTAGTTTTCATTGTTTCGCGCAGGACCTCTAAAACTTTAGGCAAGAGACTTTATGATGGCTGTTTTTGCTCTTTAGATTTGATACTGAAGTATTTCTCTTCTCAAACCCTGACCTTTTAAAATTCAAGGCACATTCCTCTCACTCTGCTTCCGAAGTTTATAAAACATTTGCTCCCAGCCTCTGGGTTTGAATCCAGGCAAGCAAGCAACAGACCCTATGTTCTCCTCAACAGCAGCAGCTTGAAGAGCCTATCCTGCTGTCTTCTGGGTTTAACGACTCCTTGACTGTCTACTCTTCCAATACATTGCTCCCCGAGGATCCTTCCCAGTCTTTTGCTCTGGTGATGGTGAAAGGATGAGCCATTCCTTGGGTCTAAGCCATAGACTTATGCAATTGTGTCACTAATTTTCAGGTCCTGTGTGCCCCACAACCCAGTCTCAGACCACAAATACCAGTCAAGGTTAGCACATGCAGTGAAGCAGGCTTCTCCCAATCTTACCTTTCTGGGAAAATGAGGGCGGGAACACGGTACAGCAATATAACCCTCCTCTTCATCTCTTCCTCCACTTCTGGGTCCCGACTGTCCAACTCCGGGCGGCCAAATTAAGACACAATTCCCTTCTCTCTCCCACAGGATTTTCAAAGAGTTGACATCAGTTTCTGAGCATATCTGGGCATTGCACAGACTACCTTATTTTTCTGGAACCTACAGGGAAGATTCCCAGAGAGGGAGCCAGCTGCCCTTGCTGATTCTTTATCTAAGTAGGAACTGGGATTTATTGCCTTCTCTCCCAGCTGTTTTGTACAAGAAACAGTTAGCTATGGAAATATATGACAATACTTGCCGCTGTTATCATGAAGCCGCCTTGGTCCGAGTGTGAAAAGAAAAGTGTGGTGCCTTAGCTACAGAGAGAAAGAGATTGTGAAAATTCCGTCTTCCTATTTGTCTAAGGTGGAAGGGCGGTGACTGCTGCAGTGAGGCAGGGAAAAGCAGAGTAGTTTGAGAGCAGTGGTGGGTGGTGCGATTCCTTTGGTTGTTCTGACCCACAGAGTAATTATATGGAAATTGGGGGAATCAAGTAGATTGCACTGTTCAAGTATTTTGCTGGTGGGGCTGGTGCTGGCGCAGGGTAGTTACATCTAAGAGCTGAAATTAAAACAATTCAAAGTCTACTAAAACAGCCCTTCAGTTATTGTCAAAACATATGGGCTTCTAGAGTTCCTGTTGTAACCGTATATTTTAGGGGTAATTGGACCTCTTATAAAATTGAATTTAATATGGAGAGACAACACATGCATCACACATGCTCGTGCTCCCTGTTCACCGAGGGAACTACCAGTGAAGAATTAAACTGGGAAGCTGAGACAGTCAGCCCCGGTTTTACTCCTTTGTGTAGAAGTACAACAGCTTGAGCTTCCCCGCACTAGAGGAATTCCCTCAGGTCAATTCTGATGGTTCTGAGGTGTCACTCAAGATAGATGAATCCGATCATGTGCTGATGACCAATCTGTGACCTTCGCAGGTGTCCTGAGGCACTGGAAGGAACCTCAGACCTCACCCCCTTATTTTAAAGACAAAGGAACTGAGGTTCAGAGACACGAAGGACCCTGCTTGCGTCACATAGCTGTCCAAAGACAGAGTCAGGACCAGAGCCCCAGTCTCCAGGGTTCCAGTGCCCTTGAGGGTTTGGTTAGGTCAGGAAGGCTGCCAACGTCATCCAAGGGCCTTCAGTCTCAATATCATGTGACCTGTCATTTTAGAAGTTATGACGTGCTAATGGTGCACGACAAGAAAGACGGCAGTCTGTGTGGAGTCTAGATAAAGATGGTGAACACCACTGCCATGTTTACACAACACGTCGGAAGAGAGAGATTCTGTGTCTGTAGGAATTAATGTTTGTAGTCCAAGCGCATGATAGCAATGCCTTCAATGTTAGTTGCCTAGGGACTATGTTCTAAAACTGGATGGAGATCACTTTCTATGTTGCATTCTAACCTAGATGATATATTCTACAAGACTTTCCAATTTTCTTTGTTCCCATTCCATGTTTGTCAAAGAATCTTATTAGTAGCTCGGCCGTTTAAGCTAATAATGCAGCCTCAGGTATTCTCAGTTGGCTGTGGCGCAAGAAGCAGTAACTATACCTCTTCATGCCCCTTTCCTTCTAGAAAGCCCCCCAAAGTACACCCAATATAAAGGGTCAAAATCTTAAAGATGGTAACGAATGTGTAATTTTATGGAAGGAACGAGGCACTTTGGGTGTTTGATGGTGTTCATCTAGCCCATGGTCTTTGCACAGAAGTTGAGGAGTATGAAAGGGAAACCTGGAAAGCAAAGATTAGAAAGAAGAAAGGAATGGTAATCTATTCATAGTAGTGGTTCTGGGAACTCTCCTAACCTAGGGACAGGCATTCTGTTTACTGTGTCCCAGGTGATCAGACACAGCTCTGGGCAAGAGGAAAGAAGCAGCAAAACTGCGAGCGACAGCTATGTCCTGCTGTCCAGTTCAGGGACAGAAGGCCAGCAATCACACGGATCACACTGGCCTCGAGAGCCCAAGCATCTGACCGGTTGGCAGACAGGCTGCCTGAATGGAGACAGTATGCATCTCAGCAGTTTTATAGGCGCTACTGTCTTGCTGTAGTCTGCTTGTCAGGACGCAGCCTGGCGAGCACTGCTTTAGCAACAAGACTGATGGGACTTTTATAGCAGATTTGTGGCCACGGTGCTGATTCAGAGATCCAAAGTTCAGGGTAAATCAGCTGCCGCATTTCATATGAAGCCACGTATTTAGCGTAGGAAATACCAGAAGCCTCATCGGCAGGCATAATTAAACTTTGGAAGCATGACAACCAACTCCAGTGAAACTTCAGGGTGCAGTGTGGTCTGAGTGCATCTGTGTTGAGGAGACCAGCTTTGCCTTCAACTTTAACTTCTCCGTGTGGTTTATGAGGATTGTGCTAAACATACCTCCTTGCTTCTGTGAGGGATGGGTGAGAAGCAATGGGAATGGTCAAATCCAGTTATCTGCCAGCTGGAGATGTGTGATGTAATTAAGTCATCGCTTTCCTCAATAGGCTGGTATCAGCAGGTAATAAGAAATGTGCCTCATTACAAACGGTCGTGTGGCGTCTCATGCTGCACCAGATGAGCTGTGTCTTCCGTGGCAGCACCAAGCAGTCGCATGGTGATTGGTGTCTTTGTGGCTTCTGTAAATCATAACGTACACTTTAATAGCCCAACAATTATCTATAGTGGCTGTACTGGAAAATTGTTTGGGAATGATTGGCTGGTTTTATGATGAGGAATAATTTTTATGCGGCTCTTTTTATATAAATACCTGAACAATTCAAAAGAAGAAAATTCATTTTAAACATATACTTGGGAACTTTTTTTTAAAGATTTTATTTATTTACTTTTAGAGGGGAAGGGAAGGAGAGAGGGAGAGAAATATCAATGTATGGTTCCCTGCTGGGAACTGGCCTGCAACCCAGGAATGTGCCTTGACTGGCAATTGAACCTCGGTTGCTTGGTTCACAGGCCCGCGCTCAATCCACTGAGCTACACCAGCCAGGGCTATACTTGGGAACTTTTTATTGATCATTTGTCTTTAACTGAAAATGTTTGAAGGGTCATAAAGTCACCAAAATAGCTTTCCATACCTGTATTTTTAGAGTTAAAAGTTATGTGTGTATAGTATTCCTTCCACATGAAGATGTGTAGTCAGAGCAAAGAGGCAATGACTGGTCGCTGCTAAATTTAGACCTGTCTAGTTTTCTGTTGTGTGGAAGCTGCAAGTTAACAAGGGGGGAAAGGAAAATATTTCTTCTTTTTTAAATTTTATTTAATTCTTGTTCAAGTACAGTTTTCTGTCTTATATTCCCAGCCCTGCCCCCCCCGTGCTCCCCACCTCCCTCCCATTTCCACCCCCCACCTTAGTTATTGTCCATGTGTCCTTTGTACTTGTTTATGTGAGTCCTTCCCCTTTCCCCCTGAAAATATTTCTTCTGGAAGGCCTAAAACTACAAGGCTTCTTTCCTTCCTCTCGTTTTTCCCTTCTCTTGGCATTGTTTCTTTTTCCACTTGTCTCTTCCCTCATCATGACTTTATGTTTTTCTTAAGTTAGCCCCAATATATCATCTATAAAAACCTGACCTTGCCTGGGCTGGTGGTCTCTTCTGCCCTGATTCTGTGGTACTTGGCTGTGCCCTTTTCATGGCCATTTAAAAGCTTTTTCTTTGTGAGATTTTAAAATTATATCAAGAAGTGGAGCTCGCCAACTAGACCCAGGTGACTCAGCCCTCCTGCAGCCGAGATGTGGTGCCTTGTGACTTCTGGGTTTTCCCAAAACTAAAATCACCTTTGAAAGGGATGAGATTTCAGACTGTTGATGACGTTCAGGAAAATAGGTGGGGCAGTTGGTGGGGATTCCAACAAAGGGTTTTGCAGAGAGTGTTGAACAGTGGAAGAGACGCTGGGAGAGCTGTGTGAGGTCCCAAGGCGCCCACTTTGAAGGGGACTGAGGCGTCATTGTCCTGTGCATAATGTTTCTTGTAATCTTATATGTTCTTCAGTAAATGTCTCTATTTTTCATATTATATGGCTGGATACTTACTTCCTGGACAGACCTTGTATATCTTTAGAAATTTTTTTAATGAACATCTTGGTTAAGAAAAAAAATGCCATTTGTCATAGACTATGTAAGACATTTTCTGAGGACAGAGAACATTGCATATATCAGAGGTAGGTAAAACTTTTTCCCCTGAAAAGAGCCAGATGGTAATATGTTAGGCTTGGTAAACGAAATAATCTCTGTCTTAACTACTCAACTCTGCCTCATTACTGGAATGCAGCCCCAGACGTGAATGGGTGTGGCTTTCTTCCAAGAAAACTTTATTTACAAACCAGGTGGCAGGTGAGGTTTCGCCTGCGGGGCATGGTTCGCTGACCTGTGGCATGTAAGGTGAAGAAATTCTGCATTGCACTTTCTGCTGTTATTTAGGTTAATTTTAAAAGAACTGGAGTGCTTAAAATTAAGAAGTAAATGTATGTCAACTATTCAGTTTCTGAATGATTTTACCAACATCAAGAAGTTAGAGAATAATGTGGATTAAATTTTTTGAATGGCTTATTGACACTTCTGAAAAATATTTGGGAATAATGTAAAATCAAGTTTAGCCCCAAGAACTAAACAAAATAAAACTACAAACATGGAAACCCAAAGAACTGGCTTTCTCTCAACAAAGTAAACACACACATTTCATTTCTACTTTCAGTTAGTTTAACTCCTTTGGAGAAGATCTCAACCATGTGCATACATGGATGTAGGCAGTAAAATACAGGGGTTTATGAAAACTGAAACTCTTCATAAGAAAACTAAGAGGAAAAAGGCAATTCCTGTCTTGGATAATCATTTCTGGCTTCAGGAAGTAGGAAATATAAATGGAAAGAAAAAGGGTGAAGAATACGCTTTCTATTTCTTGTAATTATTAACAAGGTAAAACTTATTCTTTAACTTCATATTCTTCCTTGAAACTGCTCCACTTCCCAGAATTGTTTTAAAGAATTACCAAACTTAAAAAACTTAATAACAGTCTCAGGGAGAAACACACATGTGATGTTGCTACCATTGAGGGACCTGGTAACTCATTAAAGGAGCAATAGATCACGATAGAACAGGGTTCCTCCCAGGAATGAAATATGAGGAAGTCTTAAGAGTATCTCATCATATTAATTGACATAAGGGGAAAAAGTATGTGTCAATTTCTATAGATGCTGAATAGTCATTTGACAAAATTCAACAACTCAACAACTGTTCTGGAGGTTTAAAGAAAAAAGGACAGACAACTAAACAAAGCAAGTGTTAAATATTTTATAACCGTGACAAACTGACAGACCGTGCAGTAGCACACACACACACACACACACACACACACACACACACACACACACATCTGAGCCCAGAGACAGCATTATAAATGATGTCAAAATGCTGGCTGCCTTTCTGCTGTCCCCCCTCCAAATACTAATGAAGTAAGGGTACGCAGTCCTCCCCCTACCAGTTATGCTTTGCCAGAGTTAGTAGTCAACACAGCTAGACAAGAGAAACAAATTTGAAGATGAAATTTGAAAAGGTGAAAGTAAAACTGTTATTTGTAGATTACTTAATACTTAGAAAACCCAAAAGAATCAGAAAAATTTTTATCATTCAATTTTGGCATCTAAAAGTGAAGAAACATAAATCTGACTCATTAAAAAAATTCTTTGGTTGGCAAAAACAAAATCAAAACAAAACAAAAAAACCCAACTTACTCTGGGGAAATTCTAAAGGAGAATGATAAACTGGGAAAAAATACGTGCCTCTCAAATCACCAAGATATTTTCTCTCTAATATCTTAGATATTGTGAGTGTGTGTGGGGGGAAATACAAAGCAATAGAATGGTGGAAAAATACTATGAGAGGACAGTTTGTATTAAAAGAAATACCAATTATGAAACTATAAAAATCCTAGAAGAAAATGTAGGTGGTAAATTCTCAGACATTTCTCAGAGCAATATTTTGGATGATGATATATTTCCTAGGGCAAAAGAAATAAAGGATAAAATAAACAAATGGGACTAAAAAGATTCGGACTAAAAAGATTCTGCACCATCAACAAAATGGAAAGAGAAACCGCTGTACTTCATGGATGAAGAACATCTTCAGCCATGATACATCTGATGAGATACTAACCTCCACTACAAATCAATACCAGGAAAGCGAACAATCTGATTAAAAAATGGGCAAAGGACCTGAAAAGACACTTCTCCAAAGAGGTCATACAGAGGGCCAAAAGACAAACAAAAAAATCTTCAACTTCACTAATCATCAGAGAGTTGCCAATAAAAACCACCATGAGATATCACCTCACACCCCCAAGAATGGCTACCATCAAGGAATCTTAAACAGCAAGTGTGAGTGAGGATGTGGATGAAAGGGAAGCCTCATGCACTGTTGGGGGGAGTGCAGGCTGGTGCAGCCACTGTGGAAATCAGTATGAGGTTTCCTCAAAAAATGAAAAGTGGATCTGCCTTCTGACTCGGCAATCCCACCTTTGGAAACATTTCCTCAGAATCCCAAAACACCAATTCTAGAGAATATATGCACCCCTATGTTTGTAGCAATGTTATTTATAATAGCCAAGATCTGGAAACAGCCCAAGTGCCCATCAGTAGGTGAGTGGATAAAAAAGCTTTGGTACATTGACACGTTGAAATACTACATGGCCATACATACGGAGGAAACCTTACCTTTTACAATAACATGGATGGACCTGGAGATTACCAGGCTACATGAAGTATGCCAGTCAGAGAAAGACAAGTACCATATGATTTCACTTATGTGTGAAATCTGATGAACAATTTAGAAACAGAAGTATGGATACATGGGACACACAGAAAGCTGTCAGAGGGGAGGGGTTGGGTGGGACTGGATGAAAAGAGGTGAAAGGATTGGCCAACAAATATATATATATATAATCTCCAACATATATATATCCAACATATATACATATGTGTGCATATATATATATATATATATATATATATATACATACATAATTGACCTATGTATTTGCTTTCTATCCTGTGTTATAAATCATCACAAACTTAGTGACTTAAAACCTCACACTCGCTGGTTACATCACAGTTCTCAGATCAGAAGAACGGATGTGCTTGACTGGGTGTTCTGCTCAGGGGCTGACAGGTAATAATTAAGGTGTCTGCCAGTCTAGGCTTTTACCTGGAGGCCCTGGGCAGAATCCACTGCCAAGCTTGTTTGGGTTATTGGCAGGATTCAGTTCCTTGGAATTGCAGGAGTGAGGTTCTTGTTTCCTCGCGGGCTGTCGGCAGGGGACCCTCACCACTCCCAGAAGCCACCAGCATTCCTGTCATGCAGCTCTCAGTCTTCAAACCCTCGAAGGCGTGCATAGTCCTCCTCGTGGCATGAGTCTCTCTAGCTTCTCTTTCCGCCACCAGCCAGGAAAATGCTCTCTGCTTTTGAGGGTGCATGTGACTACATTAGCCACTCCCCGTCTCCCCTCCCCAGTAATCTCCCCACTGTGCCGTATGTGCCCTATAACAACACAACCGGGGACCATGTGATAGTCACATTTAGGGTAGGATTTCCCACACCCTATTACTCAAAACAGTAATTGGCAGAGTTGAAGGCCAAGCCTAGGTTTGGTTGAACTACAGAGCTTGTTCCTATACCACATTCATCAGAGGGCCTGATTTTATCCATGGGCATTAATTGTGGAACCCAGCCTTATTGCTCTCTACCCAGACTGCGTTGGCACCAGAGTGCTATAAAAAGTATTGCCTTAAAGGGTTCCAATACAAGCGTTACATGCACATTGGTTGGTAAATACGAGATCCAGATGGGCAAGAATCACATGGATGAGGTTTTATTGTGCTCTACGTATTTCTGTGAATTGTACTTAACATCAGTTTAGTTTGTCCTATTTTATTTGAAGCTTTGCTTTGTGCTTTGTCCCCTGTCTCTCCTCTCTGCTTATCTTAAGAATACACTTGAGAAGCTTGGTTAACTGAGAGCCATGCTCATTTCCGTTTCTTTTGGAGATCTGTGTGCAGTTGTAGTTTTTCTCCTTATGTAAACACTTTTCAGAGATCGTTGGCTTTAATTCCCACAGCAATGTGCTAAGGGAGTGGCTAAACCTATAAAGTCAATCAAGAAAAATCCCATTCTTGATCACATAAAGCTACCATTAACTAGAGACCACAGGCACGTTTATGAAGCAGAATATTTGATCTGGTACACACAATGATGAAAAAACAGCCTCGTGCCATTTTGTTGCTTTTAAATAACTTAAGCACCTATGTGACATATATTTCTTAGGTTACTGAGTGTATGATATTTATTCGAAAGAACCATTGATTTTTTGTTGTTACCTTTTGAATCTTCTTTTTTCATTCCTTCAGATAATGAGAGGAACCTTCTTTTCTCCCATGATTTACCAGATCAGATGGGGCATCAGGCTATAACCAGCTCAATTGTGTTAGAACAGCGAGACAAGACCAGTCCTGGCTACCTCAATAGCTAAGACATTTGGGACAAGTCACTACACATCTCTGAAACTGATTGTCCCTGACTATACCATGAGCAGTTCCAAAATTCTATTATTATAAGCATATATTTGACATACTTTGGTTAGTTTCCAAGTTGCTGGAAATATTTAATTTATGTCAACTTCAATGACTAGAAATTTATTTGTTGGATCTCATAAAGATATATGAAAGAAGTTGACAGTGTGCATGAATATTGCAGTAAAATTGATTGGCATGTGCTGGGGCTTATCATACTTAATCAAGTTATAGGATTTTTTTATCTTTAAAGAGTAAAATTCTTTCTGGGGTCCCAATTTTTTGTACACTCTACTTTTCTTACATAAGTTTTTTGTTTCTTTTTTCTGCTACTTCACCAGAAATATCTTCTACAGTGTTTGAATGTTTTTGGTCACAAATTATGCGTCACTTTTCTTTAATGAAACATTAAATTTCTGCTGCCTAAAATAAGTCGCCAAAATCCTGAAACACCGACATCTTGCATGATAGTTGACTATAGCCAGAGTGGTGGTGCGTTGTCTTAGCGAACTTGTTTTTTCTTTCTTTGTGAAATATGTTGTATGAGACCCTGATGGTGTCGTTTGGATGGGTTTTCCTCAAAATTGATGGCCCAGTTGTGACAAGTCAAAGCATCCATATGATGTTTTAAAGTGTTAAAGAAAATTAAATGAGCAGTTAAATTAGAAATGGGGTCTGAGCTATAACTTCTCTCCCTGGAAGGGAGGCTATTATGGGAAACCTGCACACAGGGAATGATTTTTCTGGTAATAAAGTTGGGAAAACAGCAACCAGAACAGAACAAAACTATTCATGACGCCGTTCAGTATGCAAAGAACAAAAGGAATTTTCACTATGCAAGAACCTCTACTACTATACGCTTGCAATGATGCCTTTGTGCATGGGGGAAACAGATGTTTATCTGTTTTTCTTTTGGTTTTATTTTCTCTTAACACTGCCATTCTGTCAGTACGTGGCTTCATAAAGCTGTAGGATTCTCATAGGAAAACCACCGAGGCCGTGTGCTCTGGAAGCCAATGTGTTGATTTTCTAGCTGGGTAGCAGTATTTTATTATAGCCGGAGGGAGTGTGTGACTAGGAGTGTTTGAGGCAGGAAGCCTAATACAACCACACCAAGTCCAGAAGTGAGTTATCTCCTGTGTTTTATGTGATTCATTCTACTGAATGAATATTGTATTATGGTTTTTATTATTTTGTGGTTTGACTATCAGAGACTTGTCAGATGGTTCTGTTTCTTTCAAACCCTCGATGGGAAGTTTTGTTGTAAAGCTGCCTGCGTGGAGATGACTTTATGTCTTGGTGATAGAGAAAAAGTCCCATAAAACCTGATCGGAAGCTGTCTTTCTGAGTTGCCATCCTGTGTGCCATTAAGACCTGAGAATTGGAGCGTTAGTCTGACCTCAGAGCTCTGCTTGTCAGGTGTATCTTTTGGACATGCTCTTCATCTTAATGCTCTCTTTCTACAGAACATCTCTTCCACCAACGTTCCCCCAGGGCCTCAGTGGCCTTGTCCCACCCACCTCTGCTGTACATTAGAACCAAGCTTTGTGGGTATCGTCCTTGGCTATTTGCATCATCAACACCATATACCATTAATGTTCAGCCATTCACTTCTTTCATTATTTTAGCTAGGGGTGTCCAACCTTTTGGCATTTCCGGGCCACACTGGAAGAAGAATTGTCTTGGGCCACATTAAATACATTGCAACCTGTAATCACAAAAATCTCATAGTGTTTGAAGTAAATTTGCAATTTTGTGTTGGGCCACGTTCACAGCCATCCTGGGCCTCATGAGGCCGGCGGGCTGCAGGTTGGACACCCTGGCAGACGTGGCTCCGAAGAAGTGCTTCCTGCCAGAGGGGCGTCAGTGAGTATTAATTGAACATTTGAAGGAGATTTTTTTACTCTAATGTCATTTCTTCCTCATTAAAACTTCTTTGTTTTCCACTTGCACTTTGTAGCCATGTCACCTGGGTTCACATCTTTACTGGTTGGTATCGCTGATACTCAGCCCAGCTGGTACACACAGGGCTGAACCCTGCGAGTAATCAGTGTCCTACCTTGTGTTACTAAAGCAGAGCTTCAGGGAGCGCCTGTCTTCCATGATGGTGCATCTTCACCCTTTCCCCAGCGTACCTTTCAAATGTTTCTCTGAACTCCTCTATGAGATGCACTGTGAAACAGGATTTCTTCCCTTCCTTATTTTTTTTCTTATCAGTTTTGCTTAATTAACCCAAGTGAAAAGAAAGCAGAGAAGACATTTTCTTTAAAAAGCATAATAGAAGTCATAGTAATCTTTTGCTTTCCCTGGAAACAGGTAGCTCATCGTCTGAAGAGGAACCTAAACTATGCAGATATCTCTCTACCTTTTCCTTTAGAAATAAGCAGACAAAGGGCAATGGCAGCCCTGCCTGAGCAGGCTCTTTCCCTGTGCCTTCGTGACTCACAGTTGCTCAGATCTTGAAATGCCCTGAGTGGGAAAAGAATTTTCTTTCATTTTCTTTTCTGCTAATAGTGTTTATTTGATGTAAGGATTCAGTACTTAGCTCAAGAATGGGTGTCCCAGGGAATCGAATTGAAATAACAGGACTCTTAACATATTTTTCATTCCTGCTTTATTTATGCTTCATATTTTTCTACTGGAAACTGAAAACATGTTTGGATTTTTTTCCCTTCTCAAAAGGCAATAGTCTCGTTACCCTATGATAGGACCATCTTTTCGGATGATAACCCGGAGAACATCAGTGCGCGTTAGTGCAGAAAGCGTGTTCTACCCGTTAGTTGTACCTAACTCCCAGGCATTAAGCAACCCATTTTTTCTTTTTTGAGGCCAAGAATCATTATTTTCTCTAGGCATCATACAGACTACAGATTTTAATTTAATTTACAAGCCTATAGCTAGTGTTGAAGTAATGTCTGGTGAGAAGTGACTTTTTTAGATAGTTGTTCACATTTTTTTTTGATTAACAGTCAATATTCGATACAGCATCTGAATAGGTCTACTCCATTATCAATTACCAGTGTAAAACTTTGTTCTTCTAATTGACCTTTGTTCCCTTAGAAATGGTTTTTGCTGAACTGTAGGGTTTTCTCAACATTTGTTCAGAGTTAACAATGAAGACACATTTTACTTATTATCTTTGCACAGAAATGATTAGTACAGCTCCAGCTTCATTCTCTTTGTTTATACCTCCCTCTTCTTAAATGAAGACCTCTGTTTGTTAAAAGAAAATGTGAACGCTGAGAAAACTGGGTGATGACAACTCCAAATTTTGTGTGCTAAGTCTGACTATGGAAAACACTGGCAGTGAAATTCCACAAATAAAATTAATTTTACCTAGGTACAGATTTTTTTCCTATTGAACTTTCAAACAAAACTACTTAAAAGTATGAGATACTAGCTAGAACCTTCCATCAGAACATCAGTGCTATTTTACCTTTGCATGCTTAAGCCCATACACGTAGTCTGTAGTCACATTTAAAATATGTAAGATCTATAAGAGCAGAGGTTTTTTTGTCTTATTCTCTGCAGTGGCAAACACATGTACACACACACGCATACACCAGAAAGCCCGCATTGGAAAGTTGCTTGAATAGGTAGGGAAAGGGGAGAGAGTCTGTGGCATCCCAGAAACAGTATGGACTTAACATCTTTTCTGGGTTGTTCCGCTAACTGTGGGAATCTGGAACAGGTTATTTAATAGCTTCTGGCTCATGTTTATCTTGGCCATATATTAAGACAACATTTGAAGTTGACTTTTACATCCGCTGATGGTATGATATTTGTTTGAAGGTGGAGAAGGTGATGCTAATGGGGAAGAATAAAGCTTTTAGGCTGGAGAGGGGGTGGTAGAGATTTTCTGGGGGGAAAAAGCACTGGCCACTTTTCACTTTTATCTCTAGTCACAGTTCTGAAAGGGGCTGTAACCCAACCTACTGTGAATAGGTTTATACAGAGATTGAATAATGACCAGCAAGACAGAAACGATATGAATATTTGCTAAAGCAAATTTTTTAAAAAATACAGTTAAGGAAGCAACAGTAACACATAGGGTCACCATGCAGTTGGAAGCTCCTATGGGGCATCTGTGCTGGGCAGGCTGGGGAATTTCACGCAGGATTTCACCTAATTGTGACCAAGCCTGTGCCTGTCCAGCTAAGAATGAGCACGTGGGCCCCTCATGCCATCAGCTGCGAGTTCTCCCTCTTGCAGACGTGAGAATCTTTCCTTTCCCGTAACAGGGATGAGTGTTAATGACTAAGAATCCTAAATTAAGTCATGAAAGTAGAAGGATATTTAACAGATTGGAGCAATGGTTTGTCCAACAAGTAAACAACGGGCCTGAGTGTTTATACTGGCTGCTATTAAACAGTGGTTTGTGACTTTCTCGTTTTGGTTAGGCATTTGCAAGTGCACCATCACGATCCGAGAATCCGAACTTGTATTCCATTGTCCAGAAAGTTAAATCGCATTCCTCAGCTCGATGGTGAAGGTCGCGTGTCCTCCAGCCCCACCCTGCCTCGTCAGGGGCGTTTCCTTCCAGTGCTTTGCAGTCTGTGGTGCTTCTTCGGTTTTCTCGAACTCCAAGAAAACTCTCATACTGCTGATGCTGAGTCTGTATTAGCTGGAACGTCTTCCCACTTCAGATTCGAATTTTATTCACTCTTTAGTATTAGCCTCACTTGCTCCCCTCTCCACAGCCTTCTCCACTTGCAGTAGCATTTATCCGCCCTTCTTTATTATTCATGCATTCATTTAGTCACAATCACTGCCCAAGTGCTTATTGAGTACCTTCTATGTTACAGGGATATCCTTTCCTAAACGTGAGTTTTTATTGCATGTCTAGTCATATCTAAGAAGTTATACTGAGGCTGTACTTCAGGGTTTATTTTACTTCCCCTATAAAAGTGAGCTCACAATGACAATGATGATGGGTTGTCTGTTTGTTTTTATTAAGGAGAGATTAGGATAGTGTAAGACGTGGCCAGGCAGGGAGCGTGTGGCTGGTTCTGTGTCTCCTGTTGGCCCTACCATCATTTTGGGGTACTTAGAATCAAGAAATGTAGTAAGCTTCTATTACAGTGCTAGGCCATACAGGAGACACACAGATAAACCTATTTTATGTATGTTTGTTACTGACATGAGTTACAAAAATTATTTTATAGGGCCAGCAGTCTGGAAGAAGGGTCCTTAACCTGAGATCCTAAGACTTCTAGAGGGATGGACGTTTTAACTTCAGATGATTTCGTCCAAATGGTTTGATACGTGTTTATGCGCATTTTCTGAGGAGTTGATGAACAGCTTTTAGATGTTAAATGTGTCATTAATCATTAAAAAATGTTAAAAACCTCCTGATCTCACTATGTATAAAGCAAGCAGCCCAGGAAAGAATGAGAGCCACAGAAGAGTAATAACGCCTTAAGCTGGGGTGGGGGAAAGGTAAAATGGTATCTGACTGTGGTCCTTAAGGAAAGTCTTCCTTAAAAAAAGGTGACTCTTAAGAGTAGATGCCATGAATCTTTTCCCTACAGCTTCCTCATAGAAAAAGAAGATAAATTATAGGACCTCAATTATTTCTTTATTCTTGATTAGATCACCAATGCCTGTCAAAATGCCAGTCATGTCATGGGCATTCAGAAAACATCTGTTCATTACTCCTGAAATGAAACTTTTAAAATGTATTGTCCCAAATATACCCACTGTCTTGAGTTAAATGTTTAGAACCTGATGGCATGTGCTCCCCAATGTTCTGCGAAGGAAAGGAAGGCTCATCAGAGGTTTGAATGTCATTGCTCACACTCTCCCTTGGCAGATCAGAACATTTAGTTCACTGTTTCTCCTTTATTGGTTCATAGCATTTTTAATACTTTTATAATTATGCACTCTGGGTCTCCTCACTCATCTTTATGGTTTGGGAGGGTAAGGACTGTCTTAGATCCACTCAATATCGCCCAGCACCAGATGGGAGCTTGGTGAATGTTGAATGCCAAGTGAAGGATGCATAGCAAAGTACATCGAAATAATCTGTCAATGGCCTAGTTCAGTGTATTCCAGAAGGCGGGTTCAAATCTCAGCACTGCCTTGTCCTTTGTGAGTTACTGTTGGCAACTCTCGTAAGCTCTTTGCCCTCAACTTCCTCACCTGTGAAGTGGAATAACGGCAGCATGGACCTCGTAAATTGACCTGATTAGATCAATTAAGTTAGTAAGAGTTAACTTGGTGAGCAGTTTTGTGGGGCCTCAAGTTTGTACGGTGTTTGGCTCTCTTTATGAAAAAGAATGCTAAATTATAAATAAAAAATTTGTCACCTAGAACACTTTTAAGGCTTTATTTAGATAGGAAGAAAACTGAAAAATACCACAAACATCACAAAATACTAACATGATTTACGAACATCTGAATCATCTTTGTACACTTCATTTTTTACAAAGTTTTATCTGCATATACCTATATTTCCTCTTTTATATGATAATGACTTTTAATATTTTCTATAGAGAGAATCAAAATAAAACATATTCTTTTCTCTACCAAAGTAGATTGAAATTTGTTTTTTTAAATTACTGATGGCTTAGGAAATATTAATTTACCACAACTGCATTGCTGGAAATAACACATTTTGAACTTCCTCCACAGCTTCTTGCTCATTCAGTTTGTCTTTGGAGGGAAGCCTGGGAGAAGTTCAGCTTTGGGGTTTCACTGGGCAAGACCTCAGAGCGGCCTGAGCCTCTGAAGGGGCTGCAGCTTGGCCAGGTAGCCCTGCTCTCTCCCGACTCTCCATCCTCCCCTCCACTTCTGGGAGGTCTCCTGTGAGAGTTGGAGGGAGGGAGGGTAAAGTGGCGGGGAGGCCTTTTGAGGGTTAGATTGTGTTGGAATCCAAGTAGATTGAAGGAAGTCTGGCAGCCTGCCTGTTGACAACACCTGCGGCAAACCCAGGATGACTTCTAGGAGGTGGAAGGCGACCGCCCTCAGGGGCTGCCCTCCATGTCCCCCTACCTCCCCAGGGCTGGGGCTGCTTCTTCCTCATTACAGGCATTGCAGAAAGACGTTGAAGCCCCCCTGATTTTGTGTTGACTCTGCCTCTCATTCTAAGTGCTCCGTAAGTCAGCACGTAGCACTGCTGTCTGACCCTTTCATTGCCGGAGTTTTCAGTAAATCCCTAGGAACTGGGCAGTGAATACCTTTTGTGATCTTATGTCCTTTTTTTGTTTAATTTTTAGGAGTAATCCTTTCTCTTTCTCCATTTTATTCCACTCAGGGTAGGATTTCAGGTGACCTGAACTTTTACTAAATTGGATTTTTAAATAGGTTGTGCCAGACAAAATTTGTCTTTGGTATTTCATGATCGTGTTACTATCAAATCCTATTGAGATAAAAATGCTGTGTTTCCCTCATTCTTAAACATCATTCATAGTGAGTGCCATGGCCATATTCTCCTTCGGGAATGAAAAACCTGGGGTCCCAGATACTGGAAGTGCTGCTTGCTAGTTTTCAGCTGACAGTCCTCTCTGGGAAACACTGTCCTTTTAAAGGTCACACCCTTTCCCCAGGGGCAACCTCCATTCAGTGTTCTTTGAGGGGAGGGGAGCACTAGAAAGGCCCTGTGTCCCCAACTGGCACAACTGTAGAGGGCCACCCCAGCTTCGGAGCTCCACGAAGCCCGGGCAGTGACCGGAGAGTGGCCTGCCTTCTTCCTGGCCCAATTCAGCTCTCCTGCCTTCCCCAGTACGCCTCCTGCACATAAATCAGTCCGAATCTCCTTCCCAGGGAACCTGCCGGAAACACCATCAATTTTTGAAGAAGTGCACTCTTTTTAATAACAGCTCTTCTGGGGATGAGGATAGAGATCATTTATAAGATGTGACCCAATTTCAAAAACGTTCAAAATTGAAAAAGCGGGCTCCTTACATTCCAGGGAACGTGCGCCGCGCAAGTGCTGGAACAGCTTGCCGCGTGGTCCTTCGGGCCTTGACCCATAACCTGAAGCACTTAGAAGGCTTTCGCCGAAGCCATTATCTAAAGGGAGGTTAAAGACTGTTGTTCTTCTTTCTTTTCCTCACTGCAGTTTTCTCTCTGCACGCTCTCCTGGCACGATCTCCTCTGAACTCAAGGTTTTGAGCCAGTGTGTTCTACCTCCAGCCCTGCCTGCTCTTGAACTTGTAGTCTGCTGATTCCTCTGCCCTCCGGCACATTTCTTTGCTCTCCCCCCAACTTTCCAAACTTAAACACATCTGGGTGAGTCATCTTCCCCTCACCCCAGCCCTGTCTCGCGTCCAATCTCAATTAGTGGCCCACAGCTTTGACCTTCCAAACCATAAAACCTGTTAATCACCCTCGACTCTCCCTCCTCCCATGCCCTACATACCCAGGTAGCCAGCGAGACCTGCCAATTTTGCTGGGAAGTAGTATTCTAATAAGCAACATGATTACTGTGTCTCAGTTCCTATTGCTACTTCCTTCGTTTCCCTCCTTAAGCGGACAACTACAGTAATCACTGACATGGTTTCCTACCTTCAGTCTCGATTCCTTTCAATACATCTCCTGCACACTGGCCAAGGTAGTCTATAGCCAGCTCGGATTTGATCACACCCCTGCCCTCGTGAACCCCAGGAAGAGCAAATCCCGAGGTCATGCAAGGCACTCCAACCACGCGTCCCTTATCGCACCGCTCCCATGCCCGTTCTCCAGCTTGATGTGCTAGTAAAAGTGGAGTGCTGGGGTGCACGGGCCTCCCTCCTATTGTTTCAGGCCCCTGTGCCTTTGCCCGTTATTTCCCCTCTGCCTGGAAAGCCCTTTCTCTTTGCTTAGGCTAACTTTAATTATCTTTTAAAGTAATGTATGCTTGCCGTCTCCTCTAGGATGTTTTCTCTCAGTATCAAAATCTGGAGACCCAAACTGTCTTGGCGTGTATAGCACATAATGAACACACGAATGTGTTTCTGTACTTTCCTCTACGATAGGGACTGCGTTTATTCACCTCGGTAGCCCGAGGGCCAGGCACACTGAAGGTACTCACTCCATCAAGGTCTGCTGAGCAGACCGAAGAGGGAAGAAGAAAAAGGTCCCTGGTTTTCTTTGCTGATTCATTGCTTATTTGGCATATTATCAATATTCCGTGATTCTTCCAAGATCTCTGTCCTGAAGTCCATCTCTCTCTCCATCTCTAGATAAAATTAGCTAATAACCACGAAACTGATTGTTTTAGAAAGTGAGGTCCTGAATGTCTGCTCAGACCCGCTGCTCTCTCAGCCTTTCTCATTTTTATCCCTGGCGGCGGCGTGCTAGAGCTGGCCCTCGTGGACTGTGGTGAACGATTTAGACATTTTGTGAGCTAATGGTTAAACCATTGGCTTGGAATCAGTGTGAAAGGGTATTTACATAACAGAAATTGGCAAATGGCACAAATTAATGTGTGTTTTTGAAAGCCAGCTTCCTTGCTTACTGCCTTACCACAGACCATAGCCCTGCTCATTTTTAAGTATAATTTTCTAAAAAATGTTTTAACACCCCTTTATTTTTCCTCTATATAGTTTGATTTGAAGCTATGTTATTAGATGCATGAAGATTCGTGATTATTGTATCTTGTTGTAGGTTGTAATTTTTATCTGTGTGCATTATCTTTTGTATTGCTTAGTCCTTATCATTTGAAGCGTGATTATCCTAGTCTTATTATTACTGTACTTACATTTGCTCCACATACTTTTTTCTGTTCTTGCGTTTTCAAGCTTTTTGTAGTATTTCTTAATTTGTTGTTTATCCTCACCCAAGGACATGCTTTTTGATTTTAGAGAAAGGGGAAGGGAGGGAGAGGGAGGGAGAGAAACATAGACGTGAGGGAGAAACGTCAGTCGGTTGCCTCTCTCACGTGCTCCAACCAGGCACTGAACCTGCACCCTGGTGTGCACCTGGACAGGCAACCAAACCCAGGACCTTTCAGTTTCTGGGGCAATGCTCCAGCCAACAGAGCCACACCAGCCAGAGCATTTCTTCACAAAAACCATTAAATTTCTTGAGGTGACAGGTAATAAAATTGAATAGGTTTGTAATGTGTAGTTCTATGCTCCATCATCTGTATATTACATTGTGTGCTCACCACCCAAAGTCAAGTCTTCTTCCACCACCATATATTTGCCCCCTTTACTCTTTACCCCCCCCCCATCTCCACTCCCCCTTCCCTTTGGTAACCACCACCCTGGTGCCTATACCATTTTGTCTTTTGTTTCATTTCTTATGAATAGCATAGTTTAAAATGCATCTCTTTGTCTTTCTGCCTCTCTACTTTCAAAACACAATCTAGGTGTCCTCCTTTTAGCAAGCAGATCGAGTTTTTGTCAACATCTTTGCATGTGTGGGTGGATGTACTTGCATATAGGAGTCAAGACTGACTCCTAACACATTATGTTTTATGGGTAATTTTTTACTGGGGTTCCTTTTTTTTCTTTTCTGCCTACAACTGCCCAACTGCCTTCCATTAGATAGCTTAAGGATCCCTTTGTTTGTTTGGCAATTATGATAATATAGCTAGGGTTTTCTTTTTCTGTAGTAAACTTTTCTCTTGATTTTTGCAACTAATTGTCATGAATGTGTTGCACATTCTCCAAATGAAATGATCATCTTAATATGAGTTTTCTTCTTTTTCCCCCCACACCATTTCCCACATGCATATTGCTCACGTTTTTTCTACCACATTGCTAGTTGGAAAAGCACATTTGAGATCAGCCCCTGATGGTAGGAGTTGGAAATGGAGTGACTGTAAGTTGGCATGAGAGAAATTTGATTACAGGTACTTTTTTACATCCATGGTTGTGGTGGTGGTTTCACTGATGTATACACTTGTCAAAGTTCTGCATGTCGTATATCTAAGGCGGGTGTGCTTTATTATCTTGACATTATTCCTCAATAAAGTTGATATTAAAAGTGTGGTGGAGAATGTCAGAAAGAGCAAGGCTGTAGGGCACAGAAAAGGCCCATCAGAGGTTGCATCTCAGAAATTATAATGGCACATTTCTTACGTGCCATACTGTGTAGCTTGGAATTTGAAATTGGCAAATTAAAAGTAGCAGAAAGACAAAATGTGGGGGAATTCAGGGTGCCGTTTAGGGTCGCGTTTAAGGGACTGACGGGGGCACCCGCTGCGTAGGGAGACAAGTGCATCTGCGAGGCTGACATTTGTGAGAATGGGGACAGGACAGTTGTCAACAAGTTAAAAGTCAAATCCAACAAAGATGTTACATGTACTTGTTACGTATCATGGATGCTTTGATGCATTAGAGCTACAGGACTGAATAAGATAAACAGTTTCTAACCACAAAAATCTCATATTTTGCAAGATAAGTGAATGAATGAGGTAAAAAATGGTACCTAAAATATTGTCATTAGTTATTTAAACCCAAATGTAAATGTTACCTCATTTTAGGCCCCATACTTCCTTAATTATCACATATTTTTTCTTTTTTTGTATGACCTTTTTTTTCCTGGAACACATTTTCACGTATTTTTTTCTCAGACATTCTGTGGAGCCTACATTTTCTAAGGTCTGTTATGAAAGAATGCTCTTTGCTCTCTTTCTCTAATACCAACAGCTTTCTAGGGTGAAGTTCATTTCCCCTTAGACTCTGAAGATTCGCTCTATCTATTGTAAGCGCCATGGTCAGATTCATCCTGATTCTTGTCCTTGAGAATTTACATTCTCTCAGTGGGGGCTGTCAGCATGGCTTTCTCTGGGAATTAAGAAATTTATTTAGAAATTACCATGGTTTGTATTCATCCCTTTATTTCCCCTCAGTGTGACAGCTAGCATTTTATTCCACTTTTATGAATTTTTAAATCATTTCTGTGATTAGTTCCTCCTGTGTTCTCTTTGCTCTTTCGGGAGTTCCTTTTCAGTACTATGTTGGCATCTCTAAACCTATGTCATAATTTTCAATTTGTTGTCATTTTGTAAGTACTATGGTTCGAAGGAATCCCTTCACCTTTCCCAAGTCTTTTAAGGCAGCACTTTGGGAACCAGCTGCTCCTGGACATCAGGCTAAGCACCACAGCTGGGCTGCCCTTGGAGAAGCTGTCCACCTTAAAGAATTGTGCTCGCTAGTCTTTTCCAAAGCCACACAAAACCTTTCCAGGAATGTTTGCAAAGAATGATAAAATAACCATGGGAACGCATTGCTGCACAGTGATCAGAGAGATGCCCTCTAGCTATACATACGCATCTCCATTGTCTATCTTATATGACAAACTTCCTGAGGTGTTTTGACCTTCACCCTTTGTAACACCATCTATTTAATGCTTTTTGACTAGTCAGAGTGACTAAGGTGTCCAAGTTTTATCACTGCCTTTGCCCTTGACAGTACAGATATTTAAATGTGTACAATTCGCTTTGGAAGCATTTCAGTATAATTGAGCAATTGGTATTGTTTTAAGCATTCCCCAGAACTTACATGTTTTACTAAAAATATGTATTTTATTGCTGTAGACTTCCAGTCAAGGTGAAGGCATAAGTAGACACTCATAGCTTCCTTGTACAACCACAAAGAGAAGTACCACCAGACCTCAAAACAAATACTGCATTTTGCTATGTTTAATTTGCACCTGTATTTTGGTGTAAATTTTCAGAAAAAAAATCTTTTGTTTTAATTTTTTAATTAATTAATTAATTCATTTGTATTTAGGTACTTGTTTTTCTTGTATTATTAAGGAGTTTTAGCATCTATTTTTGAACGTGTTATGGTACAAGAAATTTTATGTGACAAATAATTACAAAACACAAGAACGGATACAAGTTATAAGAAATATTATGTACTGGTAACAAATTAGTACTACCTGTGTAGATTGAGCATCCTTATTTTTCCTCAAAAATTTGGGCAAAAAAGATGTGCATTACGCATGGCAAAAATACAGTAACAGCCAGAACCATTAGAATATGGAGCTGTACGGAAGTCCAACAACCAAGGATTTAAAGAAGCCACATTCATTCAGACAGGTAGGAGGGGTGGAGTTGCAGAGACCCTGTGACATGGAGAGGCGGCAGTGGTGGTGGCAGAGTGGGCGGCCCCACATTCACATGGGGTGGATAAAAGTTCGGAGGGGGACCTTGGGAGCCAGTGAACCCCAGCCCCAGGCCAGACTGCACAGCACTGGGTCCCATCATCAGGAAAACAAATTTCCATAATTGCTGGCTATAAAAACCAGTGGAGTTTGGGATGGAGAAAGAAACTGCCAGATTTCCAGGAGAGTTTATTTAAAGGGCCCACATGGACTTAGAACATACACAAACGCACCCACTCTGGGAATCGCCACCAGGGCAACAGCTGGAAGGGCACCAGTCACATACGGGAAGTGGGTGAAGAGACTGGAAATGGGATGAGTACAGGGCATACCTCCAGAAGCCAAGCAGTGGCATTGACCCTTCTCTTAGGCTTCCCCTACACAGAGCCACGAAGAGGTGAAGCATGTTGCCCCACCCTGGCTATTACCTAAGGCTCCACCCCACACAATATATAGGTGCCTTTTACAGGGAGTCCAAGCAGCTCTACCTAATACATAGAAACAAACACGGGGAGGCTGCCAAATTGAGGAGACAAAAAATATGGCCCAAATAAAGAACAGACAAATCTGTTGTTTAGAAAAAGAACTAAACAAAATGGAGATAACCAACCTATCAGACTGAGTTCAAAACACTGGTGATCAGGATGCTCAAAGAACTTGCTGAGTATGTTCTCATACTCAGATACTCACTGAGATTACTCTCATACTCACTGAGAGTTATGGCAAAAACATAAGGGAAGAAATGAAGGTCACACTAAGTAAAATAAAGAAAAATCTACAGGGAACCAATAGTGGAGAGGATGAAACCAGCAATCAGACAAACGATTTGGAACACAAGGAAGGGAAAAGCACTCAGAATAACAGGAGGAAAAAAGAATTAAAAAGCTGAGGATAGCCTTAGGAACATCTGGAACAGCTTTTGCAATATGAACATGTGCATCATAGGGGAGGCAGAAGGAGAAGAAAAGCAAGAAATTGAAAAGTTATTTGAAAAAAACAATGGAAGAAAACTTCCCTAATTTGGCAAAAAAATAGGCATACTGTCCAGAAAGCACAGAAAGTCCCAAACAAGTTGGACCCAAAGTGGACCACAGCCAAGACACATCATAATTAAAATGCCAAAGATTAAAGATAAAGATAGAATCTTAAAAGCAGCCAGAAAAAAGCAGACAGTTACCTACAAAGAGTTCCCATAAGACTGTCAGCTGATTTCTCCAAAGACTTTGCAGGCAAGAAAGGACTGTGAGGAAGTATTGAAAGTGATGAAAAGCAAGGACCTGCAACCTACATTACTCTGTCCAGCAAAGTTGTCGTTGAGAATAGAAAGGCAGATAAAATGCTTTCCAAAGTCAAGCCAAAGGAGTTCATTGTCATCAAGCCATTATTACATGATATGTTAAATGGAGTTATTTAAGAAAAAGAAGATCAAAACTGTGAAGGCAACTAATTCACAACTATCAATGACTGAATCTAAAAAAACAAACTAAGCAAACAAGCAGAACATGTTACCAGCTGGGAGTGGGAAGGGGGAGAACAGGGGAAAAAGAAGTATAACTGGTAGGTACAAAATAGGCGGGGGATATTGAGAACAGTATAGGAAATGGAGAAACCAAACAACTTATATGCACAAACTATAGACATGAACTAAGGGAGGGGGTTGCTGGAGGGAAGGGGGTAACAGGCAGAGGGGAGCAAGGGGGAAAATAGTGACAACTGTAATAGCATAGTAGATAAAATATATTAAATAAAAATAATAAAATATATATATTTTAAAATGCATATATTTTATAAACCTTGTACAAAATAGTATTTTTAAAACAGGAAAATCCCACCTAGTCATTTATCTTTGTTGTTTCAATACACTGTGAGATTTATAGCCCCCATTAAACATGTTGTATGAACTTATAAGAGCAGTAAATACCAACTTTAGATATTATATTTGTATGAATTAATTTTAAAAAATCATGGTAGTAACCATGGTAACATAGTTCATAATGAACACAGATTGTTTCATGAGATTTTATATTTGACATTTTCATAATGTGGGTGCCAATTGAAAGCAATTACTGCAAAATGCTAGTTCCCTAATGATAGGAAAATTTGAGACTTTAAAGATACCAGTTTCTCAGCTGTACTTGAATGAGACTGATTAACCAGTCCTTGGGCATCATGCGTCCACAAACTATGAACTGAAGGTCAAATTCACGGAGTGTCTGTTCTGACAAATGAGGTCGTATTGGAACACAGCCGTTCATTCATGCATTGTCCAAGGCTGTTTTCTCACAGTAACAGCAGCCTTATGTCATCATGACAGACCCTGCAAGACCTACGTAGCCTGATGTACAATCTGGCCCTTTGGAAAAAATGCTTACGAACTCCTGCTTTCTACAATGGCCACTGTTTTGTCCACTCTCACCTGTCACTGCTTTCCTGCAGTTATCAGATGACTCAGCACTTCTCTCCGAATATGCACTGTGCTTGTCTGTGTGTGTTCTTGCTCAGGCTCTTTCCTGCACCTTGAATGTTATTGCCTTTTACTTAAATCTAAAATCTGCCCTTCTTTGAGGTGCGATTCCGGTAACACTTTCTCCATGAAGTTTTGTAATAAGAAGAAAATAAAATTCCCTAGATATAGCTCCCTTAGGCTCCCTGACATATACTCTCCAACCCCCTGCCTCTCTTTCTCTCTTTCCCCTGCAGGCGCACACCAGCATGATGACGTTTTCTTCCTATTCCCGGCCAGCTACTCCTTGCAGTTTAGTGTGGCCAGAGGAAACGCACAGGAGCATGCCGACTAGCCTTACTTTCTGGCCATTCATGACCATGGACTTCCAATAGGCATGGCCGTCATCCTATACTTATTTTAGCTCATTCTCTTTCTTACCTTGATGGCTATTTCTTTTATTCTTTTCTGTCCTCAACCCCTAACACATCCTCCTCTTCCTTCTTCTCTGCTGATGGCATTTAGTCTTAATGAACTGAGAAAATCAAAGCAATAGTTAAGAACTTACAGCACCACGTCGACCTCCCTCCCAATAAAGGACAGTTGTACTCTCTTTCTGTTCCACACTCAATCTCGGTTTGCCCTTATTTGTAGTATTTTTGGGTGAATAAATAAATGTTTTTACTGCTTAAACCAATACTCATAACTCTTGTGGCTAAGTCTATTAAAATTTTTATTACATGTGTGACTAGGCAAGTAAATAATTATGTAGAGTAAAACAAAATAGCAATGTGCTAGATGATGTTTTCTCACGGGGATAAAATATAGTATTGGCATAGAATAGAACACATTTACAGTTCTTTCCGCAATTCACTGCGTGTTAATGTGCCTGTCCACCCTTCCAGATGTGCTACCCCTGGGCAGTGACGTCTCACTAGGCTGGCAGTGCTGGTCAGCACCAGGTCTCCAGGCCAGCCAGCACCCTGCAGCGAGACCTAGTCACAGAATTCCACAAAATCCCTGGTTGAACCCTGTGAACCTTCTGAGAGTTGGGCTGAGAGGTAGTCTTTTTTATTACGAGATGCAGGCATCCAGGTGAATGAAGGCCAAACCAAAGATGCTGACCGTGAGGGCATTGTATGACCACACGCCATTCGTGGGTCAGGGTTAAGCACAGCTGCTGTAGTTCCCCAACAGTATCACAGAGCAGGAAGGGGACAGTTTATTTCATCCCTGTATTTGTGTCTCATAAAGCAATTCACCCGGTGTCGGCCACTTCTCTCCGATAGAGTTTCGGTGACAGTCGCATGACATAATGCACGGGGAAGAGCTGGAGTTCTGTTTTGCATCAGAACTGTTTCAAAGGCCTATTTCTAAACTCTCAGAGAGCAGTGCGTCTTTATTTTTCACATGGGATGGGCGAGATGGGCCCCGCACTTCTTAGAGTGAGGGGTCTCCACTTCTCAACCACAGAACTTGAGATTTCTTGTTTCCCTCCTCCCTTTGCCCAACCTGGGTCGTGAAGTACATTTTTTATGGCTGCCTGTATGACATTGACCTGAAGCAAACCGCTTAACCTCTCAGAACCTCAGTTTCTTCATGATAAAATAGGAGTGATGTCTCTCACATAACGATATTGTCGGGATTGAATTTAATAATGTACAGAAAATAATTTTGTAAACCTGAAAGCACTAGGTAAGCAATACTTAGTCTAATTAATATCACTATCATGATAGTCATTTTATTAACAGTGCACACTGAGTCCCGGCCAAAGAGAAAGGAGTAGAATAGTTTTCCTTTTCAGGTGTTTTTGACCAACATGTATCACACACACACACACACACACACACACACACACACACACTTTTAGTAAAATCATTCCACAGGAAGTAAGTGACAGCAGATGCTCCCAAGCCTGCTCTGAAGTCCTGATTCTTTGCTGTCGGCCCAGAAAGCTACCTCAGTTCTGTGACCAAATGACAAGCTGTAAAAGTGTCCTTTTGGCTGCACTGGCTTCCATATCGTCAGCATTGTGGTGAGGGGCCGTAGCCTTCCTCGATGTGCACCAGCTGGAGGTAGCGGGCGGAGCAGGGAGTGCAAGTCCGCTGAGACCTTGGTGAGATCTGGGCACCTGCTTGTCTGAGACCCACACGCACGGCTGCAGAAACCCGGCTCTGGGAAGGCCGTTGTTCACTCGAGTAGCTTCCCAAGGCCTCGTTAACACCCCCAGGACTGCTCAGTCACATGGTGATAAACACTGTTTCTGAACAATATGGCGTTTGGGACACCACAGCTAAAAAGGAGGTAGGGGATTTAAGAGATCTTGGGTGAAATTACAAAGATAACTTTGAAGTTTTATTAAACACGGTTTTGGAGCCCTGAGGTAATATAGACAAAGATCTGCTATGAGAGTAAAAAGAAGAATATGCTTCAATTAGACCAATTGATGGGAGACTTTGATCATATGTAACAGAAGGACAATATTTAATATGTTGTGGAAAAGGAGTCCTGTTGGATATACTTTTATAGTACCTTGCTTAGTGCCCAGATACTAAGATAGGAAAAACCAGATACGTGCTGGTTTTTCCAGCTAAGAGTTGTATACTTTAAGAGCAATCATCTTTATATTTCTGAAACATCTGAAAAATAAAATTATTTATTTGAGTTTACAGAATTTAATCACAGTGAATACTTATGGGAAGGAATGCAGTCGATTTTGATTTTTGCTGTGGGCGGGGTCAACAAATATATCAAATGAGGGGGGAAAATAATTGTTTATATTTTTTATGTTTGGGGTTTTAATTTTTAATAAAATGGCATTGGATATGGAAAGGTATAATCATCTTCTCCACCTGTTTGAGTGAGAAAAATATAATCTTGTTACTTATAAAATTCTCCAATGATGATTCTGTTAACAGTGACTTATTTTGTTAAAGAACAAAATTCAACTGAGTCGATGTGAAGCTCTACTTGGCCTTGTTAAGTGATTCATGAATTGGACAGTACCCCATCTAGGGACAAAAGAGCAAGTGGGTGTGCACACCAGGACCCCTGGTTTTGGTGGAAGGACGGCAGCCTGGCTGTTTGTTCTGTGGGAGATGCAGAGGCCCCACACCACAGTTCCCTCCTTGTCCACCAGAAAACGTGACACTGGCTGACGAAGACGATAGGCCTGATGTCCGGGAGAGTTTGAAACAGAAATGGAGGCAGGCGTGAAATCCGAGTTTGTTGTCACGGACTCCAGCACAAGCGATGGCACGTGGGGCCCGAGGTTTTCCTTTTCACAATTTCAAAGACGGAAAACCTCTCTTCACTTCCGTAGAAGTGGCTCCTTCTGTTGTGAGTTAAATGATCGGAAGTTTCCACGAAGCCACGTATTCGGTTGCTTCTATTTTTCACTAACGACTTTAGAATTTGCCAATTCAGGACCTGACCGTAGTGGAAAGGGATTGGGCTTTATAATCAGACCTGGTGTCAAATCCTGGCTGCCGCATACTTGCCCGGGGTCCAGGGCCGCTTACCGAGTGCTGCTGTGACCCTGCCCCACAGGACAGCTGGGGGGTTAAATGTGACGCACATACTCAGTGACTATCGGAGTGCCCATGAAAAAGTAAATACTGCCTGCCTTCCCTTCCTTCCTCCCAGCCCCACCAGTTTACTTGTGTTTTTAATGGATCGCCCTTCTCCCTGGCTTGTGTTGCAGGAAGTTTTCTGGATGGATGGCTTCTGGGAACCCATCTTCATAGCCAACTCTTCTTCAATGTGTAAGGATTCACCCGGGCATTGAGTAATGAGAATTTCGGTAAGAATACTTAGATAAAGGCAGTGTATGGACTCTCCTCAAACGTCACTTAAATATCAGCTGCTTTATAATATGACTCTTCTCTCGAGATCTTGGGATGTAACAGAGGCCCGTTCAGACCTAGACTGTCCTTACCTGGGAAGTAAATATAGTACATTTTTTAAACTGTATGAGCCACCTTGATAGGTGGTTCTTCATGCCCTGAAAATGTACTATTTCTGGCATCTTGACCTATTGCTCTTTAAACACCTAGCTCCTCAGTGCCATGCGCAGTCTTTGAGGACAAGGTCTGCTTGTCCCTCGCCCTTTGGGCATAGAGTGAATGAGTCACAGATTTTGAGTGGTTGAGGGGACAGCCTGAACTGCTGTCTGAATGCTACAGCTTTGGTGACAGGAAGGAGGCAGACAAAAGTATCAAAACGCTGGGAAGTCCTAAGATAAGTGTTATTTCCAAATCACCAAGAAACATGGTTATATGGTGGCTCTCGTGATATCACAGAGCATCTTCAGGTGGCTCCCTTTCACTCCAATTTTTCTCTAGATGATATTAATCCATAATTAATTTTCATATAATTACATGAAATTAATATAGAACTATAAACCCATATTAATAATTTATGGTATTAATATATACTGCATTTAAAATGTTGAGCTATTAAACATGAAAAGAGGAGAGGGAGATTAAGGATAATAGAAAAAATTAGTGGTACTATTAGTAAATATGTAAATTCTCTTAAAATTAATGTGTATTAAAAACATATTAAAGAATATTGCCCACAAGAAACAGAGCTGGAGGGCAGGGAGCAAAAAAGATACAGTCTAGTTTTATTAAGCCTGACAAGGAATATTAATTTTTAAATTTGGATCTAAAGAAATGATGAACCATTCATTTAAGTATCACCTCGTACCTAAAAAATGTAATCATTTTCTCCATGATTATATTTTTCAGAAACCACCTTTGAGAAGTACGTCCATCCATTGCTACTTGTGTTTACTTCTGAACAGTCATTTTTTAACTGAGGCTGGCATTCATATCTTCATTTTGGGGTAATTTTATCTTTAGGCATAAATACCATCGTGCTCATGGCCTTGGCTATTTTTCTCCAGTATTTTCTCTGCTGAATCAGTGTGTGCTCAGTTTGCAGTCAGTCTTTGGGGTACGGCAGACTGTGGAGATGTAAGGGGGTCTGGTGAACGCTGAGCATTTCCGTATTCCAGCAGCACAGAAAAGGTCGTTGACATCCTGTGGAAAGATTGGACCTGGTGGTATACAGCTACCTTAGGAAGTACATGCCTTATTAATATCCTACATGATTTTCACTAAAGTAAAAGATACATCTTGGTATATGTAACTATACCTAGAAGTACATCCTTATTAACGATCTGCATGATCTTCATTGCAGTAAAAAAAAACATATTTAAGGCTCACTTGTGTTACTTTTCAAATCTATTTCTTGACACTGACCTCTTGTATCCTTGGAGTCCTATCCTAGTTCACTCGGAAGCATTTCTTTCTTTCTTTAGACATTTCAGTTTTCCTCCTAATAAGCATTCCTATTTCCCACGCCCATTAACTTGTTTCTTTTTTCTTAGATGGAACTAGTACACTGCCTCTCTTGGCCTAAGAACCCAACCCGTAGTTCCGTAACCTGACTCAGTGCAAGTTTAGTCTTCTCTTTTACTTCATGGAGTGGGGAACCAAAGCTTTGCGCAGATAAATCTTCCTCGCGAGAAAGATTAGTGTTGGTTCTCGCACTTCTGTGAAAATCCATTGGGGCACAGTTATTTTTCATGAAAACATCAAGAATCATTCCCTAGTCACTTGGTCCATGTATGTGTCTTTTGTCCAGATAGTAAATTTCTGTTACTCCAAAAGGAGTAAGGATATGAATAGGCGCACCCCTCTAGATTGGCTAACGTCTGTGATGTTTACGGGCAAAGCTGCTGCACGCAGAGCGATGACGTGAGCAGCACACGGGGCACGTTTCATCCACTGCCAAGAATGTTTAGAATCAAAACCATCCTGCAAAAATGGTTATTGCTTATTTTAAGATTTTTACCTGTATAATAGATTTGAGAGTCTAGTGGGACTTCTACTGAAAGAAAGTTAGTAATTCATTCAAAAGCATTTAGTGAGCGCCACCTCACACCAGGTACTGTTTTCATTTCATTGTAAGAAAGTGCACCCAGTGTTTTACAAGTTATCCCTTCAAATTAGGTTTCTCTCTCATCTGGGCTGGTCAGTCCCCAAGTTAGCTTCAGTGTCAAGGTTGCCCCCTGTGACTGGTGTTTCGGTTCATCTACAAGGCTGTTGAACACACACAGGCAGCGATTATACTAATCTTTTTGCTTGTCAGAATAAAAAAATCTGGCTTGCTCTTTTGCCGTTTGTATTCATCAAGACAGTATTATGTTCATTCACAATGCTGTCCTTTTTGGTTTCGCTTTCAGCTGTATCAGTGCAAGTCTTCCTAAAACAGAGGCAAACTGGAATGATGTAATGAGTGATTTAAAGGCAATTAAAAATCTTATTCAAGTAAGTACTTATGTTTCCACGAACAGCGTGGTATCACTGCTGAGGTGTGTGGCTTTTCCAGTGTTTGGATGTCTGTCTTAATCCAATCGCACTTGAAACAATAACACTTTTGTAGAAGTGTGTGAGCCTTGTAAAGCCTCAAAGGAAATCTTTCACTCACAGTTTTCAGATCCCAATTATCTTTCAGCTCAGTTTATAAGTGGCCCAGCATGAAGAACTTGTCATCACATGCCACAGCTTCACTGCTTGTGCTGCAGAAACCAGATACCTTTTGGTACTTGCAAGGGGAACAGGCTGACCCAGGGAAAGGCTCTCTGATCTGTGGGCTCGAGATCCCCACTCCACCCCAGTCCCCCACTGGCCTGGAAGAACCTGCAGGGGGCAGCGGGCGGAGAATAGGAGCCGCTGGCAACTGTGTTTAAGGAAGGGTCTTCTGCCCCCGTGGATGACATGGCAGTGCCCAGGGGAGTCCCAGGGGCATGAAGTGAGCCAACCCTTCCATGTTAGCACCACAAAAATCCTGCAAACTGAACTGTCCTTGGAAGCCCACATCAGAACCTGAGTGCCACACCTGATCAGGGTGGCTGCGGGCCACAGTAGCAGACTTAGATCCGCCCAGGGTCTCCTAATGCGGTAGCCCAAATACTGGAGTGCAGCTGAAAATCGCTCCTTATAGAGAGAAGCAGGACAATCACAACCGGAATGAGAACAGAAGATTGGCAGACTCTGAAGCTGACGTGGATTTGGTGTTGGAATTATTAGACAAAGATTCTAATGCAGCCATTACAAAAATGCATGAGCAGGGAACTGCAAACATCCTTGAAATGACCGAAGAAATCAGAAAGTCATAGCAGAGTAATACAATATGTAAAAGGGACCAAGTGGAAATTATAGAAAAGGAAAAATACGATAACCGAAATACAGAACCACTGATAAAACTGCATAGAACTACACGCGCACACACACACACACACACACTTTAGTGCACATAAAACTGGTGAGATGGGAACAAGGTGGGTAGATTGGAACAATGTAATTTTCCAGTTGTATTTTGTGCTTGGCAACGCAGGGTTGGGGGGAACCGTAAAGGGACTCTCTGTAATTTCTCTCACAATCGCACGTGAATCTAACATTATCTCAAAGAATGTAATTTTAAAAGCTTAATTTAATATTGTCAGTGGGTTGTTCTCATTATATATAAAATAATGCATAGTGTTTCACATTTGCTAATTTTGTTCTCTTGCAGTCTATACACATTGATGCCACTTTGTATACTGAAAGTGATGCTCATGTGAGTATAGTTTTCCCCCAAATTGCTGTATTTTCCAGTTTTGGAAGTCTAAGAAGTATATTTTTATAAATTGACTGAAATATGTGTAGTTCTAAAATGTAAATTTTAGTGTGTTCTTATAACCTATGATCCATGAATCTTTATACGTAATTGTTGGGATTATGTGATTTGGGGACAAAGAAGTACACAGGTGCTATTTTTATAAAATATATAAAAGCCTTTTCCATCAAGGTCAAGCAAAATATGTTATATATTTCGGGGATGCAATTAGATCCTGATGCACTTAAATGCAAGAATCATGTTAACTGATTCCATTTAAAATTATCCAGAATGTCAGTTGTTTCCAAGGTGGTAGTTTAATACCACCTTTAACCATATTTTCTACAAACTGCTCACCTGCATTTATAGTCTGCACTTGGCGTGAACCTCTACAATTGTCAGAAAAGAGTTCTGGCTGTTCACTCTACCTGTGAGAAAAGAAATATGCACAATCCAGAAAACCTATCAAATTCCAAACTAATCTTGAACTTGTTACATTAATACACTGGCATTGCAGAAGCCACGATTTCTGTCATGTTGCTGGTTCTTTCCCTCTGAACTGGTTACTAAAAATCAAAAAACAAATTCCTGACTTTTTCACCTCTTGCACACAAACTCGATATTATGTGCATTTGGAACAGTGGGTCCTCCCTATTGTCCCTCAATTAGAACATCCCTGAAATAGAAGGACTTTCTAAACATTGGAAGGAAGCTACAGCCAGACACTAGGAAAAACAGATGCTCACCAACCACTCAGATTAGTGCTGTGCACACAGAAATTGCCTCCCTCTTTCGGCTTCCGCGTGCATTTTATTTTTCTTTGCATTTTTTCTAAGTAGAAGGCAGTCAACCACCAACACTCAGCATCTCGAGATAGCTTTTTTTTTTTGCATAGAAGATAACCTTGCAACTCATGGGTTGTAGAAAGAAGCTGAGATTGAAACTGAGATTTATATCCTGACTCAGCCACTTCTTACCTGTATTACCCTGGAATTCACTAAACATTTCTGGACCTGTTTTATTATTTATTTTATGATTTCCTTTTATTTATTATTTCTTTTATTATCAACTTGTGATAGTGTTTGCTTGCCCTTTTGCTCCTGAGTACTGCTGTGGGGGGGGGGGGGAAAGGAGTTAGTCTCCTCTTATCCTTGGGCGATACGATATGTTCCAGGAACCTCAGTGGATTCTTGAGACCATGGAGAGTACTGATGTCTATATATACTACGTGTTTTTCCATGTATACCTAAATACACATGTGAAAGTTATTTGATAAATTAGGCCCAGTAAGAGATTAACGACAAACAAGTAACAACCAAAGAGAACAATTACAACAATGCACTGGTCTCTCATGATGTCTCATTGCTCTGTCCTCACACTTCTCGTGGTGGTGGGACATGTGCCCACATGATCGGATGAAGTGGGTGAAAGGCGCAGCCATTGGAACATAGTGCTAAGCTACTGTTGACCTTCCGGCAATGCATTGGGAGGATCAGAGAGCCATGCCCTATGCACTATTTCTGGAATTTTCCATTTAATATTTTCACACTGTGGTTGACCACAGGTAACTGAAACCAGGGAAAGAGAAACCACAGGTGGAGGAGGGGCCGCTGGGTTGCCAGACACAGGCGCACGAGCGTGTTCCTTCTTTCATCCCCCTGGCAGTGAGCACGCACTCGGTGCCTGCAGGGAGCTGCACTGTGCTAGGTGTGGAGAACACAAATCCAAGCAAGGCATAGGTGGGCAAATGCCCGGATGTTCCTAAAACGTGTCTTCCCTTTCAGCTTAGGCCATTGTTGAGGTTAACCCTTGAGGGAAATGTGTTTTTGTGGTACTCGAGAGGGAAGCTTCTGATTTGGCCAACCAGGTACTACTCTTGCTCTGATGTTTTGTAACAAAGTCCATGGAATCACACCTGCCCCTGAAACTTTGGAACTTGCAGGTGTGACATGGTGGGCAGCGACCGCTGTTTAACGTGTTAACAGTGCAACCTGACTCTAAACCCTGCCCCACTATAGTGTTAGTGTTGTCCGAGTCTTTGGCCAGCGTCGTTACCCCTTTACACAGACATGTGCTGGGTAAGTAAAGGCCGCCCATGATTTCCACGTTTTCCAGTTTTGTGTTTTTTCTTCTCCACGTATCACCATTATTCTTGTTGCTTTGTAGTCAGTTTGTTTTGGTTTCGATTTCAAAGCCAAAAAAAAAAAAAATCAAAACTACTTTCTATGTAAAACTTTTTAAGGGTGTTGTGTTTCTTTAAAAATATTCAGAATGACTTTTAAAAAAAATCAAAATTGCATCTATGTGAAAATGGATACTGGGGAAATAATTCATTTTTTCAAAACGGTTCTTTGTAACTCTATTTTCAGCCCAGTTGCAAAGTCACAGCGATGAAGTGCTTTCTCCTGGAGTTCCGCGTTATCTTTCAGGAGACCAACGATGAGGATATTAGACAAATGATAAATAACCTCATCGTCCTAGCAAACAACAGTTTACCTTCTGATGGGGTGAGTTCTCCAATAGTCACAGAGTCATAGCAGATGCTTTGGGCTGGCCTGGGAGAAGTCATGAGCTGCAAGGCAAGCAGGCCCTCCCAAGGGAAGGGGAGTTTTTTTCCGTGGAACGGCATTCCCAAGAGTCAGCATCACGGTCCTAAACGGCTCACGGACTCATCCATTCACAAACGCACGCCGCCAGGCCGTGTGCTTGGTGCCGCAGTGCCCGTGGTCAGCCGGTCAGGTCACTGACCTCACGAAGTTGATCACCAGGTGCAGTGCATAGACGTTCATCTCATTGCATAATGAAGGGCTTGGCGTGGATAATAGTAGTCCCCATTTATTGAGTGATTAATGCTGTGCCAGACACGTTCTTCGCTCTTCAGGGGCTGAACGGCACGTAATCCGCTGAGTCCTGGCCAGGACTCTGCGAGGTAGTTGCCCCTGACTGTTTGCAAGGCCGAAGGAGCTGAGCGCCGAGAGCTCCAGTTCCCGCAGCCCGGAGGATGGGGAGGCCGCATTCAGGCCGAAACAGTTTCACTTCCGGGTCTGTCTGCTTATCTACTGAAAGGATAAACGCTGCAAAGGGGTAATAATAGAAATATGAAAACTAGAGTGTTAATTATTAACAATTTAGATGATAGCAGGCAACATGAGCAAGATGGGGGTCCGGGAGGGCGAGTCCTGGGAACTCCCACAATAGGCCGGGGTGTGGGAGGGGAATCAGCAAAGGCCCTGAGGCATGACGGGTATGGCTTTCACGGCAAAACACTGGTGGCCAAAGCACAGTGGATGCAAAGAAGGCATAATTATAATTAATTAATATAACAAATAACTCTTAAAGATTTCATTTGCTTATTTTTAGACAGAGGGGAAGGGAGGGAGAAAGAGAAGGAGAGAAACATCAGTGTGTGGTTGCGTCTCCCACGCCCTCTACATGTATGGCAGCCCTGTGCTTTGCCCTCACAGAGACACGTCAGCCAGGGCTAACTTAACCAATACTTTTGGGGCCTTATTGTAGGTCCTCAAGGAAAATGGAAATGAAAAAAAAAGACACAGATGGCTCTCTAGAGGGGGAAGCCTAAATAAACCAATCGATAAGCTAGTGAGTATAAGTTAGCTATTTATTAAATCCAATGGCCCCAAAGAAGGCTGGCAAAAGTGTTGGGATTCTACTTAAGAGAAGGTTCACCCACTAAGCTGACATCTGGTAAAGACGTGAGCGTATGAGCCTTACGTCTGGGAAGCGCGTTCTGGTGGAGGCAACTCCAAGTGCAGGGCCCCTAAGCTAGTGTGGTTGGATACCTGGGATTTTCCCTGAAAATTTCCGGGCTGCTTGAAGTCTCGCTCTAATGTCACCTTCTCAGTGATGTCACACAGCTGCAGTCCCGTGGTCATGGTCCATGTCCGCATGCCCACTATCGGATAAGCTACCTATTTTACATAATGAATATTTTCTGGTTTTCCCTGGTACAAGGTCAGCTTCAAAGGGGACAGTTTTTAAAATTTTCTTTTCAGTGCTGTGTCCCGACTCCCAGAACAATGCCTGGCCTGTACTAGGTAGTTGACATATTTATGAAATGAATATATTCATGTTTAAAATACTCTCATGATCTGTTATCTCTGTCTTACTAATAATTCATAATGGTATCAACGGTCAACTATTTTATGCAATGCTCACAGTCACCTTCAGCATCATGACACAGTGTGTGGTACATGTAGGGGAAAGAGCGGCCAGGACTGCGCAGTCAGAAGGCCGGGATGTGGGGAATTCCATTGATCATGTCAACTGTGACAGGCCTTTTCACATCTCTGCTTTCCTGTCTGACATGGTTACTTTCAGGATCAAAGAAGGCAGCGCTGTATGGAATGTGACCAGTGCCTGGCATAGCATCTGTGCTTGATAAATATTGCTGGACCTGAATTTCAAATGCTTAATGGATATGAAATCTATTTTTGATTTTTCCTGGTATAGCTTTTCCTGATTCAGATGATCCCTAGAAAGTGTATTTATGACTGCTACATTTGGAATATTCTAGTTATCCACGAAACTGTGTTGGGATTACAGCCCTTTGTGTTCTTCACCTAAGTAGTTCGATTCAACCAGTAAGGATTGTGTGAATACTGTGTGCAAAGCCCTATGCCTAATGCTAGGGAAGCAAAAATACATGGCCTTGCTCTCCCGGAAGAATTTAGAAAATAGTGGTATAGAAACCACAAAATTCCGTAACATCAGTGTAATGTGTGCTGTGAGGGCGAATCTAACGCGGGGATCATGCGAATGTAGCAATGGCACATTTAGCCTGATCACAGGAGCGCATGGGTTCAGGCCAGATCCTCGGGGAGACAGCTTCTGAGTCATCGCGGGTGTGAGTCATAATAGCTGAAACGGGAAGTGTTGAACGGACTGAGAGAAACGTGAAGGCAGGGAGGCATCTAGGAAGAGGCACACGGCCTGTGCATGGGGATGACGGCAGGAGCTCAGGTTCTCAGGGCATCATGTTTGTGGCAGTGAGGAAAGTGCAGCACATAGGTGAGGGACCGCTCCAGGGGGGAGCGGTCTTTCCAGGGGGGCCCGTGCGCCGTGCTGGAGGCGTGCACTTCATTCTAGGGTGGATGACCAGAAACCTTGGGCTCTAAGCAGAAAGTCCATAGTCTAATAGACGCGGCCTGTTTTCCAGTGTCCTGAATCCATTATAAGAATAATAAGCCCACGTCAAATCTCCTGGTTCTCCCTACTAGGATATTAACTAAACCAAGTTTTCATGTCTCAAGACCTCACTCACCATAAGGTTCCATAGGTGTAATATTCCCAGGAGAGAAATATGTCAGACTCCCCACTCTAACCTTTTCTTGTCATTTGGCAGAATGTAACTGAATCCGGATGCAAAGAATGTGAGGAGCTGGAGGAAAAAAACGTTAAAGAATTTTTGGGGAGTTTTACACACATGGTGCAACTGTTCATCAACACCCCATCGCAATGACCCTCTGCAATGCTTCTGGCGCTCACAAACAGCTTGCCTTGCTTAGAGGCCGCGAAGCACTTTGCATTTCCGATGTGCCGCCAAAACAAATTTTTCCAGCAAGAAGATCATTGGGACCTTGGGTCCGACGAACTCTTAGAAATGAAGGCAAAAAAATGGCATTGAGGAACATGGTGTCTATGAACTGCCTGAAGGCTTATTTTGTTCATTTATGTTTAACTTATTATTGAAATTGTACATATTTGTAGCATAATATTAAGTGTTGAATAAAATTGTGTACATATTTTATCCTTTGAAATCGCGCTGGCGTTTTGCTTCTTGTAAGAAAATGGGGGACATTTGTTCGAGGATGACAGTCAAAGTATTTAACAATGACTGGGGCTGGGACCCCGGCTTCAGGTAGATGGTAGGTTCCCACCGGTGTGCGGCCACTGCCTGCCGGCCTTTGTTTACCTCCCCACTGGGTGTGGCGCTCAGAGGAAGAACTGGCTGACTCCCAATGAGCGAGGAGGAGTGAGGTGTGAAGCCAGGACTTCCCTCCGTACTTCAGTGACTGACGTAAAAAGAACTATCATGAAAGAAAGAAACGGCAACATCCTGGCATGTAATGTGCATCAATAAATCTTAGGTGGGGGTGGCAATCAAACCTTCACTGAGAAGTGGACTTACATATGGAATACTAAAGTACAGTGATGTCTATGTTTCATGTTTTCCCAAGTACAGGTACTTGATTTTCATTTTTTGGGCCATATTTGTATAATTAACTACTGATTTGTTAGCACCAACACTTTCTGACATAAAATAATTGCTTATATATTTTTGCAAGACACTGCCTAAAATTTGCAAGCTCACTTTTAGTGAACTGTGAGTCAAGTGAAATATTCTTGTTTCATCACAAATTTCTTTCAGCCAACGCCCTTCTGGGCAGTCTGCCCTGAGAGCCTGACCGTAGGGTGCGGGCGGTCTGTGGGTTTGTTCTCTGTCCACGTCACAGGACAAACTGGTTCTTTGTTGGAACACTCCCTTGCCACCCAGCGCCTCTTCGATGCTCACACATTTTATTGTTCTAATCCATGTATGGCTCAAAATTTCTTTGAAGATAATTTTGAAGAAATCTGAACCCTGTTTGACTTTCAAAGAGTCATGTGCTTGGCTATCCGTTTGCTTTCTGATCTCCATCCAGACAAATGGTATTTGGCAGCCGCACTTCCAAGTTTAGGGATTAGGATAGTGGCAATTGTTTGTTTGCTGCTTTTTGTGTGTGTTTTAAAATTTTATCTGAGACGGAATTTTTAAAATGTATATAATATATCCCCCCCCCCTTAGTTTTCTATTGCTGAAAAGTAGGGAAAAGTTACCATTTTAAACTGTAATTTTTCAATCCAACCCTTAGACAAAAGTTAGCCTCCCTCCAGGGTGTGTGGGGATGGGGAGGAAAAATGATGGTGGCAGTCACGTCAGCAATAATGTTTTATGGCGACCCATGATCCTTTCTGGTCATAGAACCACACCAGCAGCTTTAAAACTTGGCAGTTTCAGTTCTCAAAATTAGAATCCCTCCCTCATTAGTTATTTCACGTGAATCAGTTCAGTCAGGCTTATGAACACTCTTAGCTAATTTTAGAATCAAGTGATGATGTAAAACACTACATTTCACTTTTCATTCCTGTATTTTTAGCGAAATTAGTCTTTCATTTTTGTTTCAAAGTTTTCCCTTCTGGAGCTACCCTCAATAATTAAGCAGCCCAATGTCATTTGTCTGGACCAGCGATTTTTCAACTGGTGCACCGCAAGAGTTTTTAAAACATGCAAAATGTGGTCATTCGGTCAGAGGCACTGACCTCTTTTCCCTTAGATTGTCAGATTTAAAAAAAATGACAACAGCCAACACAACACTAGCCATGAATTGAATGAATTGAAATAAAATTGAATTGAAATGAATGAATGAATTGAAATAAAACCTACTTTTTGTCAGCTTGGCAAAAAAATATATAATTTTTGCTGGGCTGCACAATTTGAGTCATTAGTTTATGTGTGTCATGAGGTTAAAAAGGTTGAAAAGTCCTGGCCTAGACAAAGATTCTGTGTTTATGTCTCACCTTAAATGCTGCCTTAAATGCTAAACGTGTTCGCCATATATCATACAATAAAACACAAATCCGTAGGCTTAGAACCTCAAATAATACAGGTAAAGCTAATAAAAATCAGGTTTACAGTCCAAAGTTCTACTCTTATCATCATTTCAGATACAGAAAAAGGCGTACAGGAAAGTATTATTTCTCACCTCTCCCACAATAAACAAAAAGGACTGGAAGGTACCCGGACACGCAGACAGGTGCAAGGCAGGCTGGGGAGCCCAGAGGTTTTTAAAGCCCAGGTCTGGTTTTACACACCCTCATTCTTTATGTTAGAACAGAGGATCAACATGGAATGGTTTGGTTTTGCTGCCATTGTGAGAGAAGCCTTTGTGTTGCTGTGTTATTTAGTACGGCCATCAAACTCCATGGCTCACAAGGAGAAAGTGACATATACAATATGAAAATCAAGCAATATTTTAAAAATCAAGTAATATTCTCTCCCTCCAGACAGAAGCACTAGGGAATGCATTTTTGTTCCTCCATCTGTGTTCTCTCAGGGTTACTGTAAGCTTTCTGCACTCACATGTGAGTCATGGTAGGCACACATATGTCCTGTGTAAGTAAATACTTTGCCCAGAGGGAAATCCCATTTCCACAGATACTTGGTTCAATGCTTCTGAGTGTGTCTGATGACTGAATTTTTTTTCAAAAAGAATAATTATGCAAGGTAAACTTTAGCTTCAGTGCAAAGTCCGTGTAATCTATCTGATGGAACACAGGAGAAAAATTAATGAATCATTAATGGAGAGCTGTGATGTTTTATTTCTTCAATGCTGGATTTCAAAATAAGTTAACTCTGAGAAGAATTGAAGAGGAACTTTTTTACACAGTTGCAGAATCAAAAAATTATACATTCAGTTTTTACAAATTTGGCAACATTTTCAGAATTTATCTTCATTGTCATGCTCCAGGTGGTTCACCTCCATCATCATCACTGTCTTATGTCAGGTGAGAATCACCTGGTCTGATGGGCTCTGGTAAGGATTTTGCTTTATACTCCAAAAGAAAGAGAGTCTTATTCTCATACGTATAAAAAATACAGGAGGCATTGTTGGTAGTGTCCAGAGAAGAGTTGAAGTAAAAAATCTCCTTCCCACTAAATTCCAGGATAATAAAATTATTTCTGACAACGTTGTCTTGCATGGGCCTCATTATTGCAGTCATTGAATGAATTCCGTGCAGCACTTAATGGATCAAGTTCATCAAGAGATCAAGTTCATCAAGTATTTAATTATTTGCTCACTGTCAACAACAAACCTGCTTACTGTACATGTGACATGAGAGACAGAGGTCATGGAGATGAACATGTTAGCCCAGTGCTGGGTTCTGAGTTCTATTGGTGGTTCTTGTGGTATCACAAGGAAAATAATTTCCTGAGACTCACATGGGAGAATGGGGCTCCGTGGTAAACTTTATTGATGACGTAAAATGAAGGAGGTTTCCCTCCTTACTTCCCAATGATCCGTCTTCATCCATCTTGCCATGGAAAAGGTCCAGTCTTGTCTTCAGAAGGGCCAGAATAAAGGCCACTGCCCAGAGTTTCTGTTCCATGTTAAAGTTCAGTGCAGGCCAGCAACCGGCCAGCGTGGCAGGTGTTTCCAGCTGTGATCCGTTGCCATGCCGTGGTGTTTGGGCTCCCTCCTGGAGCCTGCATGTGGAGATCACATGGCTGTGGGTCATCCAGCTGCTAAGAGCTCATGGCTATGGAGAGAGGGGATGCATGAGTGAGAGTGCAGGTTTCAGGGTGCGAGGGGGGAGAAAGAGAGAGAGCGTGCGCTTCTTTGTTCCCCGGGGATTATATTCGCTTGGGCTTGTAATGAACCAGGTGCTTTTTCAAAATGACCAATTTCCCAATCTTTTGTAACCTTTAGATGGGTCCACTCCCTCTGGTCAGACCGACAGGCCTCTTTGGTCAAGTACCACCCCCCGTGCCCCCCAATAATCCAACACTAGAAGAGGGAAGGGAGGAGTGTTCATCCCCTTGGTGGAGTGATGCTGTGGTCCCTTGGATCATGGACCTGCAGTTTTCTGATGGAGCAAACAAGCTCATGCTCCCCAGTTTACTAAACTCAACATCTTAGTCCCTTTGCTCCCCCTTTTCATCAGTAATTAGCCAAATGCCAACAGTAATGCGAGGACAATCAGAATGGAGCTGTGGTCAACATCTTAACACAGGGAAGCCTTCTTGAAAGAGACTTTTAAAATCCCATTTTAATGAGCACTATTTGATATGATGGAGGCAAATCCTTCTCATCCAGAAAAAGAGGGCAGAGAAAGGCACCAGCTGACTATGCACAGGGTAGAGTTAAAACAGGAAGTGGATAGGGGAAGGCGGGCATGATGGGGTGCAGAGTGAGAAAGCACAGCGACACAGATTCAGGGATGTGGGGGTTACGCTGTCTAGTCTAGGCTTAGAGGAGACAAAGGCTGATGTGTCTAAGGACAGGGCAACGAAGGGGCACTATTTCTGAGTACGTGACAGCTAAGAGCCGAAAGGTGAGACTAGAATGTCAGCACAGTGATGGCTCCACATGACAAGTACTATCTTTTCAACAGTTTTAAAGATCAGGATCATCAGCCAAGTTCAGTTTCCTGAGTTGATTTAATAACGTCAAAGCTCCCAGTGTGGCTCTCTGAGGACACACCAGGCTGATGGAAATAATAATCCTCTTACACTTTTATGGTTCTTTAAAGTTCACAAAGTACCTTTATCTGTATTATTTTATTTTATAACAGTTTCTGTCCCCTGTGGGTATAGATGAGAAGAGAGGCAGAGCCTATAAGACATTTTGCTTATGTTACTGATGTGTAAAACACAAAAAAGGAAGAAATCACCTGAAATTTTGTTCACATTCAGCTGTGTATTTATTCTATGCCCTATTGCCTTTTATATTTTCTTTCAAATAAGCATGGGCATAATACTTGGGGAGGAAAATTATTTGTAGTTAAAGAAATAAAAACAGAGTTAAGCACATATTTTTATTCCATATTTTGATTATTTTTTCTTCACACAGTTCTATTCTGGTGTTCTGTTTGCTTTTGTCCAGATGGCAAATGCACCATTAAGTTTATCCAGCCTGAATTAATTATCTTTTTATAATAAAAGAAAACACTTTTCTTTTGACAACGAAGATGTTTGTGCTGTATTTATGAATAAATAAAAGCAGTTGTTATACACAGCATTATTAATAACATTGCTTTAAACATCCCAACTAAAAAGAAATCCACTCTATTCAATATAGGGTAGGCTCTTAGTGTCCAAGAGTTTATTAAAGAGTGAGAAGCACAGGCCTATTATCCATACTACAGTGTAATAAGAAAAATACTACACTTCCTACAGGAGAGGCATTCAATTCACAATCGCAGACGCAGGCAGTGTTCTTGTAAGTACTTGTCTTTGCTAGACATTTGAGTGATTTTTCAGAGCTTCGCAGGTGACGAGTGTGGAGGTCGGCAAAGTGACTTTCTCTGGACACAAAGCGAACAGGCAGCTACAGACAGACATCACTGAAACGGCCACAGTGATGCTATTACCTGCGTTTCAGTTGAATGGCTTGTTGATGGGGGACCTGGTCGTTGGAGAAGGGATTTTGCCTTTGGTAAGAGAGAGTAGGTTTGTAAGCAGAGGAAGTCTTTATGCTCAGAAAGAAGCCTTTTGAACTCTGAACCAGAAAAGGGAAGATAAAGGATAACCCTGAGATTATTTTTCTTGGGGACATCTGTTTGGCTTTCAGACTTTCCCTGTTTGAAGGAACTTGATTTCCTGTGAAGTCACACTCTTTCTCAGCAGAGCTGACTTGTCCCTAAGGATTTATTTCACTCCTTAACTAAAGAATGAAATAAATTGTGCCCAAAGGGAAGAGTAGTTGCCAACAGTGCTGGCTGAGGGCTGGCCGTGGGAGCTGTAGGCTTCGAGGGCGTGCACTGCCTGCAGAGAACTGGAGAACAACCATGGGATGCTACACTCGAAACCCATCTGATCTCGCTAATCGATGTCACTCCAATAAATATTCGAAATGTGAAAAAACAGACTGGACGTCTATCTGCCTTGACGATCACCCTGTGCCAGTGATTCTGAACGATGCCAGTGTTAAAATACAGATGGTCCCGACTAAAATGGTTCAACTTAATGATGTTTTGTCCTTACACTACGCATCCAAGTAGAAATCATGCTTCAAAGTTTGAATTCTGATCCTTCCCCAGGCCACCAATATGCACTACAGTACTATCTTATGATGCCGGACAGTGGCAAATTTTGTGCTTTTCAAACTCTATACTGCTTTGATTTCTCTGTCACTTTAACCACCTTTCAAAGGCATGTTTAACCTGGGGTCTACAGTAATGAGGCTGTCCGTGCATAGTTTCAGGAGGTCTCCAACCCTCAGGAAGGAAACACAAGCGTGTGTGACAGCGTGCGTGTGCTGTTTCTCCAGAGAGGGTCCACAGTTTTCATCAGAGTCTCAGTGTGTCCCATGAATTGAAAAGATTAAAGAATACCCCTCAGGAAATACCCTTTCTTCTCCATTAAGTTGAAGGGTCGGTCAGTATTGTGCCATGTGACACTGGTGTTGTACTTTAATGCACATCTCAGGGTCAGAGGATGTGTTGCTGTTAGTCTGCGGGTCACATGTTAAGCCACAAGACTATGGGGCTCACAGTTTGACACCAGGCAGCTTTGGCCTTGGAGCTATTCCAGGAGGCCCCAGCCATTCCTGAATAGGCTCCCCAGAAACAGGAAGCCAGATGTGGTCTCCGCCAGCTGACTGTGGGCAAGGCGCCTAACCACTCAGAGCCTGTTCTCTTATCTCTAAACAGGCACTTACGACACCACCTGCCCATCAGGATCATTGTGAGTTAAATCAGATGCTGACTGTGGTTCTTCATACAGAGTAAGTACTACATATCTTTCTCCCTTCCCCTGAGCACTTTTTCGCTTCCTTTTACTCTACTGCGGTGACTACTTAAGTGTTATACTCAGCAACACTGAGGATAGCCCCAGGTTGAAACAAGTACTGTACTTCACACGCTCAGAATTTTCTTGAGAAAGTTCTATTTTAATACCTTCTGGTCTTAAGAGAAATAGCATGCTAGCCCTTTGTACCCATCAAATTTCACCAGTCAGCTGCCAAAACAAATGATCTATTTGCTGTGCTTTTCAGCTTAGCAGCAGGTTGCCTTGGAAAATGCTGTCTTAAAGCCAACCACCTCTCTCACCCTTATTCCAACATCAACACTCAGTTGCACCGGTTATATTGGTTAACTCTCACCTACTACAGTGGACAGTACAATGTCCCAAATCCTTAGCCTCCCTCCCAACTCACTTGCAAGCCATTCCATCTGCTAGATTTCAACTGTCTCACTAAACCAAAAACCTGCAATGTCACCTTATTACTGCTGCTGACTGTAATAACTTAATATATTAGTGATATTAATTGATTTGATATGTGATCTTGTTTACTCATCTTCTTAACTTTTGTCCTTCTCAGACCGTCTAAGTTGTATTGCATCCCGACTCCCATGTCAGGTGAAGTGGGGGGCTTGCATGTCTTGGAATAGGTCATGGTTATTTCTTCTTATAGTTCAGATCATCGCCCTTGCTAATGAAGGATTTCATGCTCTCGCCAGAATGATTTGGTCACTACTTTCTTTATTGGCAAAGTGTCAAGGTTGCAATTAACATGGAACTTACATTAACTTGACCTACTATCAAATTCTCATCATTGGAAAATTCTCGGAGCAGATAGTATTGAAAAAAGGTAGAACGCAGAGGTCCAAATCTATAATTTTTCAGGGTTTGAAGTTGCCACTTGTAAAAAGTGATTACAGTGTCAAACCAATGGAGCACAAGGAAGACTTGTGTTGTTCTTGAAGACTATTAGGCTCAAGGTTACCAGCCAAGCATAATTCTAATTTAATTGCCCCATTACCACCTAATCCTGTTTGTGTTGGGAACACCTTTAATAGAATGTCACCCCGAATCACTGCAATACAAAGACAGGTACTTTAATTTACATTAGCTCCTAAATGAATACCCTTTCCACAGGGACCCCCGAACCGTCAAGTGCATCAGAGATGGTACATGCTGCCTCTGTGATCTCTCTGGAAGCCACAGCCATTAACATGATGAATACCATCCTCTTGGGATATGGATCAGAGTGCTCTCCTCCTTTTTCTTTTTTTTAAAGATTTTATTTGTTTATATTTAGACAGAGGGAAGAGAGGAAGAGAAACATCAGTGTGTGGTTGCCTCTCGTGTGCACCCTACTGGGGACCTGGCCCACAATGTTCTGCAACCAGGCACGTGCCCGGACTGGGAATCAAACCAGCAACCCTTTGGTTCGCAGGCTGAGCTCAATCCACTGAGCTACACCAGCCAGGGCTTTCCTCCTCTTTCTGAAGGGAGTCCGGGGTGCTGATCTAGGAAAAACAAAGATTTGTGGTTTCTAACACTATTGCTTAATTTTAGAGTCTCTGTCTCAAAAGGGAGAATTTACTCAGCCACCCTGAATGTGTGTTAGTTCTTTAGTCCTGGGTGTTTTGATGTCACCAAGGGCCTCTGACTGTCTTTGGGGAGTAGTGTGACCTCATGGGAACTCCCTGATGCTTGACTGTCCAGATATAGTTGAAGAACTCTGTGCTAGTATTGTTAACATTGCACTTGTTCACATACATACATAAGGTGATGTATATACACATGTATATGTAACTGGGGAGGGACAGAGAGGGAGCAAGAAGCCATGTATGGCCATTGACAGTTAGAGACAAGAAATGCAACAATAAAATTCATCCAGAGAATATCAAAGAGACAATTTGAAGACCAAATCTCTAGGAATAAAATTCCTTGTAGAAGTATCATATGATTTTTCAGAAACTCAGTTATTTCATCAATAAAACTAGGATACAAATGGATGACTCTGCCATGTGAGGCTAAGAACAGACCTGATGTTTGTTCTCAGGCCAAAATTGGGCAATAGAATATTCTTTGATTCTGGAAGTAATTGAAATTTATGGAAATCATTGTTAGGAAGGCTAATAGAATTTGTTGCATGGTAACTTGCCATTGGACAGACTTTGCAAATTCAAAGCCTCAGCATTTCCCCTTTGTCTCTGTAATGTGCATGGCAGAAGTTCAGGAGTTGTCACTCACAATTTTCCACCTTTCTGAGCCAAATTACCCAGACCTCAAGGAGGACGGGGTTGGGGGAAAGGAGGCAGAGTTACACTTCTGTCTTCTCTAACTCAGCGTACTTTATGGAAGCCTACTACTAGTGGATTCATTCCTAGAAGCCTTACAGGAACTCAGGAGTCTCGAAAGGAGCCTGTTGGAGGTTAAGGCATGTCTCCTGGGAGAGCTAACACCAAACACGTCACGGATGAGTAGAAGTTCTCCAAAGAGGGAGTTCCCAGCAGCCCTTCCAGTACCTTTGCCCCAATCTCAGGGTTTTCGCTGAGGCCGCCTTGCCCTCCTCACTTTCACCTGTTCTGCGCTCTCTCCTGCCCGGGGACTGTCTCCGTCTTCCTCACTCATATGGAAATGCATACACCTCTCATTCCTGGCTCACTTTTAAGTAAAGTTTTTACCACGTTTTGACCTTCAGTGTTTCATAGGTTGTTCTCTGTTAGAACAAGGGTAATATTATGTCTTATTTTCTACCCACCATCCCTTTCCCTCGGGACTAAGAATTTGATCTTTTCTGTATACATTTCCCCAAATAACTTCAGAAAAAACTGTTACTCTGGAGCAGCAGTTTTCAGACTTTTTCATCACTAATTACCAAAATTAGTTTATGCATGAACTAATGACCAAAATTTTGTAGTACACCAAAAATGTGTGTTTTTGCCAATCTAACAAAAATGAGTATAATTTTGATTCATTCACACAGGGTGGCTATTGCTGTGTTGGCTGTTGTCAATTTTTTTTATCTGACAATCTAAGGGAAAAGAGGTCAGTGCCTCTGATGAAACAGTCAGGTATGCTGTGTTTTAGAAATTCTTGCAGTGTACTGGTTGAAAATCACTGCTCTGGAGGATCTTGCTTGAATTTCCTAGCCATCACTCACAGAAAAATTAATCAATTCAAAAGGCTGCTTGGTGTTTGAAAAAGGAGGTGGTTTCCACAGAGGGTCAGAGCTGGAAAAATCGCCAGGGAGTTCTGAGGGCTCATGCTACGTGGAGGCTGCTATATTCCGGGGCCAGTTATTGAGTGCATGAACCCTGGCTTTTCTAATGATTGTTGAGACTGGCTTAGATCTTCTCCTGTGTCACTGACATTTCAGACATTCTGGTGACTTTTTGAGGTCACTTTGTGGTTTTATGTAATTCTCAGCTTAGTCCCATGTCTTTTAATTGACAGCATAGGCCCTCTGCAGTCCCTGTACAACTCTGGGTTCTCTGCAGCCATCTTGCTGGACAACCAAGAAAAGACCACGACACTTTGGCATTAAGGTGTCATCTCAGAAACCCTGGACAGGGAGTACAAATTTGGGCTGCCAGCCACCTTCTCCAGAGAGGTTTCTGAGGAAGATGTACGTACATAAAAAGAAGGCAGTCAGCAACTTGTATTAGCAGCTATCACTACTTTAAGTTTTGGTACCTCCAAGTCCCAGTATGGGACCTTTGTCACCTGTGCTGGATGATAGTACTACGGTCCCTCTGAACTTGGACATTATAAGCCTGTCTCCTGAATCTCAATGCTCAGCACTAAGGTCAAGAGAGTTTAAAAAATATCAGTAAGGAAAAATAAAGAATAGAATGTTTTCTTCATTCTCAGATAGAGGAAGTTTAGCCTGAGTAACTACACAGCCCGTGAGAGGAGGAAGGTCCCTAGAGAGGAGCGTCAAAAAACATCCTTCTCCATGCACACACTCCCACACACATGGACTCAGATCTTTAATTCCTTCCCCATCACATAAACTCTGCAGTGCCATGTAGCACAATGGTCCAACAGAACATCTTGGAGCCTGGCCATACTGTGTCATCGAGCTTACAGGATGTTTCTGGGTGGCTGGTGTGTGATGTTTCTGGCTGAAGAAGGGTGTTGAGAGCTCACCTGGCACAGTGGTCTTGGAGAGGATCTTGTTGGTTGGGGCTGATATTGCCTGGAAATGGTAAAGTAGACATGGAGCATCCTTGAGCCCCCTTAAAACACCCAACAGTGGGTGCCACAGGAAAGTTGTGGAAGATTAACTGAATTATTGAGACGGGTTCAAAAATTTCTCCTAATTTTTGAAGCTCTATACAAATATCTCTATCTGGATTCTGAAATTTTCCATTAAATGGGCCCACTTAAATTTTCCAGTCTCATCTCTCTATTTCCCTGAAGTTTCCCTTTCCCTTAACCTTACTGGTTGTGCCATCCTGGAATAACTAAGACCTTCCTTCCTGTGAGTCTCCATCCTGTACACTCTAAGGCTCAGGGTAGGCAGCACTTTCTCCAAAACTCTTTTCCCAAGACAGCCTAAGACGTTTCAGTCCACCACCTTTTCATAATCCACAGCAAAAAAACAATGTATCATGCCACAGCATCATATTATCTTGTGAGTGTAATCAACTTATTTTCAAGCAGGTATGATTTGTTTCTCAAAACAAGCATCAAGTTGGCAGCAAGTTTCTCTTGGGAGAAATTTCTTTCCTTTTTGCATTCCCAGGATACTAGGAAATCATGCGTTTGTTCTGCTTGCCAATGTGTGCAACCAGATGGGTATGAACAAGCCTGTCTACCTCCAAAATCGGCTCACCTGCCAGTGACTGTGAATGATGTAGGGTCAAAAAGGAAAAGAGAAAGCTGATGATACTCAGTACTTCAGAAGAAATCCAGTGGAAAGAGACTGATAACGATTCCTAATCGAAGGCCCACGCACAGCTTTTTGAATCGGTTATTGAGTAGTTGGGAAGCGGCTCCTGCGTAAACCGGATACTGATACCGTTTTTCGATTCCTGACACAACCACACCTTCCATCGTGGCTGATGCAATCAGCTGCTGTTCTTTCACTGATTTTTTAGAGTTATGTGAGCCTTGTGTGTTTGTTACAGGAAGATTTAATAATTCAAGTTTTAACAGAGAAAAAAATTAAACCTCAAGTCCTGTATAGTATTGTTACTTAGAAATAATCACTATGAACAATCATTTTTTAAATAATTCGATCCTCTACTTGTAGTTAATTATTTCCCCCAAAGTTAATCAATTGCATTTTGTTAAATGATTACTCTTCCCCATGTACATACTTAAATACTTGCCTAGACACTCTTTAATGTTTTTTCTTTATCTTCCTGTTAATCTTATTATTTAAGCAGACCAAAACATTCTGCAGGTACTGGCAACATTAACAACTAAAAATGTGGGAAAATAAAATGAAAGGTAAGATTTGGAAGAAAATGTAAAGGAAAAGTTTTACCTTGCACAGAGTGACGAATTTAAAGTTTGGCAAAGTCTTTTAAAAGAGGCACAGCGTGGAGTGCAATGGTATGGATGAGTTAATATAATTATTGAATAAAAGAAGTGTGTCTGTGATAAGAAGCTTTGACCATAAATGGAACAAAGATGAAAGAGTGTCCCAGAGGCAAACGATGGTAGGGGAAGCCCTGTGTCTGCTCCCTGGAAATGGGCTCTTTGGCTCGCGAGTGGAATTCCTCATCACCAGAGAGAACTGCTCTCCTCTCACAGGGTCGTGTGTCCCAGCCTCTCGGAGCCTGACCTTCCCTAAAGGTCTGATTTTACTCGTTCCCTTCACTCTGACTTGCTGCTCAGTGAGTAATTGCTGAATAAAAGATGCCTTCCTATTGGCTTTCTAACAGGGAGAGAAGGTTCTGGTCTGACCCCTTGGCAGTTATCCGTCTCATTATAAATGTTTACATTTCCATCTTCTTCTTCATTGGCTTGTGTTGGTATCACTGAGATCTGGGTCTCGTATACAGACGCCGCATAATGACTACACGGTAGTTCTCCTCTGAGCGGATCTAACGAGACAGGTAATAACTACATATTCGACTCTAGTTTCAACTGAACCGAACAATTAAGATATCTAAAAGTATAATTTCTGTACAAGGGGAGACCCCCCCAAACCCGGAATTTATTTATAAAAATGGTGTATTTATTCTTACACATTTAAACTTCAGTCACCTTCGAAGGACCAGTTCTCTCTATCTGCTGCAATGCACCTATTGGGATAGTTTTTCTGTTGCTCAAAACAGTTTTTGGACTTGCCAATTTTGGTGCCTTTTAGTGCTTCCACTGTTTTGTGTTTCACCACTTCTACATCAGTAAAACATTTCCCTTTGTGGACTTCTTTCATCCAGGGACAGAAAACAAAACAAAACAAAAAAAGTCACTCAGGATGAGATGGTGTGAATAGGAAGGGTGGGGGATGGGGGCCTGGTTGCTTTTGGTCAGAAACTACTGGACACTCAGCGTGGTGTGAGCAGGTGTGCTCATGAATCACTCATCATGAAATGGGAAAGTGCATTGAAAAAGTCTTTTAAAAAATTCACTGAAGCCGACTGCAGCCTCTCACAACGATGCCAGCTGGTACACTGGTACAGATGGGTTCCCAGAACACTCACCTAGCAGGGGAAGCCTGGACCACCAGTGGCCTGCCCTCCAGAAGGCAATTCTGAGTTTTCCTGGGTCCCCCCACATTTCCATAAATTAACGTTCACTCCCATGTTTTCTATTTTCAATAGGAAGGAAAGAGGGTCTCTGAGCCCCTCCGTTTAATGCCAAGTGACTTTAAGAGAGATTTAAGAGCTTACACATATTATCGGCCCCAAGAAAGCACACTCATGTTAAAAATATATTAACTCCTCTTAGAAAGAGTACAGGCTGGTATAAGAGTTCAGAAACCGTGAACATCCCATATGCAGCACAACCTACACTGCCTGCCAGCCTCCCAGCGCAGGACCTCACGGGGTGCTCCCCAGAGGTACCAGTGGCGAGGCAGAACGGGAGGCCCTGCTAGATATAAGTGTCCCAGCCTGCTGCAGCCTGAGGGCAGAGCAAAGGGACTGCTGAGGGAAACCCTCCCACACTCCAGGCTTCGTGCTGAATAGGTGATGGCAGCAGCCTTCGACTGCAGTTGGGCAGGATGGCTGAGAGAGACCCTTCAGAGGTACCCACGGAAGGAGTGTTGTCTAATTTTGATGGCAGGAATGGGATCTGAGAGCAACTTCACAGGAACTGCCAGCCTCCCACCACCCAGTGCTGTGCAACGGTGGTCAATCATTGGAGGAAGGCTAAGAGCTGAGAGAAACCCCCCATGCAGGTGCAAAGGCACTGTGGTTGAGAAGGAAAACTGATGTGAACCCCTAGCACCCCAGGTCTTGTACTAGAGACCAGGCAGTCTCTCCTGAGGAATCTGCAAACAGACCTGCCTATATAGGTCAAATGGTTTCAAACAAGGATACCAGAGCAATTCAATAGACCAAAATCTTACAGTAAGCAGTGTTCGAAGAACCAGATATAGAAAATAAAAACATTCACACCATGCATGAGAAATAATTTGAAATGAATTATGGTCTTAGACCTAAAGCTAAATGTATACAGTTTCTATGAGATAACAGGAAAATCTTTACTACTTTGATTTAGGGCAAATATTTATTAGAGCAGACTCAGCAACATTAACCATAAAGAATTATTGATAGACTGCAGGTCATCAAAATTAAAACTTGTGCTCATGAAAATTTGCCATTAAGAAAACACATACGGGAGCCTTAGACTAGAGAAAGTGTTCTTAACACAAAATCTGACCGAGGGCTGTTTTCCAGAATATATAAGTAACTCTCAAATTTAATAAAAGACAAAGAACCCAATGTATAAAAGACTGAACACATGCCTCTCCAGAGAAGATGAACCAATGGCCAATAAGAACAAGAAAGTATGCTCAGCATCACTAGTCATCAGGGAAATGCAATTCAAAACGCCAGTGAGAATTTGCTACACACCAATGGAAATGACTGCCGTGGAAAAGGCCGATAACACCAAATGTTGGAGAGAGATGTCGTGCCGTGTTCATTGCTTTGGGACGTGTTGAAATGTATAACAACTTTGGAAAACAGTTTGGCGATTTCTTAAGTAGATAAGCATAGACAACCCCCAAGTGTGCTCCTAGAGACAAAAAGACTTTATGGCACTTTAATTCATAATTGCCCTCAATTGGAAACAGAACCAGTGTTCACCAAAAAGAGAACGGATTAATAAAGTGTGATATACAACTGAATACTAGTCAACCATAAAAAGGAATAAGTTGCTAAAAAATGCAACAACATGGGGGAATCCTGAGATTTTATGGTTATAAAATTCACCAAAACCATTATGCTAAATAATAGAAGAGAGAGCAGCAAAGGACCTCGTGTAAGATTCCATTTATTTAAAGTTTTAGAACAGGCAAAACATATCTATGGCATTTGCTTCAGGTGCAATTTTAACAGGAAAGTGATAGGGGACTCAAGAGTTGGAAAATTTTTATTTTAAGGTGAATAGTTAACAAGCCTAGTAGGTAATGCATATGTTAAAGCTATTGTTTCAGGAATGGCCCACCACTCCCGGGACAGACAGCCAACCTCTTGGGGCACAGCTGGAGACCACCACCTGGGGCACAGCTGGAGACCACCACCTGGGGCACAGCTGGAGACCACCACCTGGGGCACAGCTGGCTACATACATCCCAGCCATTGTTTCCAGAGAGAGACAGACACCACCGGCAAGTGCCCTGGAGGACAGCTAACTGCCCAGGGCAGAAATGCTGAAGTTTTTAAACTTAATTTTCCCTGAATTTCAAAACCCCTTACCGCACTTCGTTCTCTGTGGTAAAGAGGCTGGCTTGGAAGGAAATGTAAGGCGGTCTGTGAAGGGTGTGAACCCGCTGGTCTTCTCAGATCACCGTCTGTATGAGATTCAGTCCCTGTCTCTGCTCATTGGGTTTGGTGTGTGACAGGCAGCACCAACGCGGCTTTTCCGGTTTCATACTGACACAGGAAACTTCATGTGTTGATGAAAACATCCTCTGCCCTGATGGAGGGGTGGATCCTACAAATGTATGCATTTGCCACAACTCTTAACACGTACACTGAAGATTTCTGTATTTCACTGTATGTAAATTATATGTGACAAAAATTTTTAAAACTCTCCAATCTTACTTTTAGTCAAATACACATGAGTTGAGGCATTTCTCCCACTGTGGAGTTAACTTAATGTGGTCAGATTTAATCTTTTTTAAAAAATTTTTAAAGGATATCTTTTTCCTCCTAAGACTTATACATAATTCATGTTCACAGGTATGACCCCAACCTTAAACTGAACTAAGCGCACTGAGTGAGTGAAGTTCACTCCCTCGCAGGTGTAAGGCAGCTGCTTGGTGGGGAGTCTCAGTGTTACAAGCAGCCTGACTAACGGATTCATTGTCACATGGAGCTTCATTTTCCAGTGCAGCAATTGTGTTAAAATGTTCAAGCCAGGGGACGTAGTTTCTATTTTCTTTGATGCCTTAAACAATGGAATATTCTAAAATATTTAGTCATACATTCACTAAGAATTCACTGAAGACACGGCCGTCCCCCGAGCTGTTTTCAAATACCAATAGCATACTGAGACCGATCTGCGAGCCAGCATGCCAGTCTCATTTATCTCAGACAGGGCTGCCCTTGAAGGTCCTTGGGTCTAGGTCCTCATCTAAGTAACGATCTTTCTGCTCGAGACTTCAAGAGCTAATTTTTAAATCATAGGAAATGTTTATCACAGATTTCTTAAAATGGGCTTTATCATATTCTTTATTCAGATCTAGTTCTAAATTGCACTGGGTTATTATTTTTTAAAATTCTACCCTTAAAAGATGGAGCTTTGCCACCATCAAGAACATTTACGAGCTCCATTTGTAGGTCCCACTATTATTTCTAAAAACTACCTCTTTAGTTGAAAAATATTAAAGGAGCCCTTTCAAGATAATTGGCATTATGGTGGGTGCCAAGAAGACAATATGAAAAACATACAACTGCTACCTACTCTTGCTGAAACACCCTGAAGGGGACGAAATTCTGCCACATCCATGCTGCTTTGGGGACTAATGATTTTAAGCTGTTTATTAAGAAACAAAAGACCCAGTTGAGGAAGAAGCTTTGACCCTCCTCCCTTTCCTGCCCTAGAGATGCAGACAGAGAAACCGGTTTCAGGAAGGAGGTTTTTGGATGCTGCCTTCCCCTAATTTAAATTAAGTATGGTAAACAAGAGGGCTTCAGGCAGGTGCCTGTTAACTAGACACCCAATGTGTCCCACTGTTTCTGAGTCACCCAGCAGGGATTTCCTGGGGCTGTGTGTTCTACCCTTCCTTGGCGACTCGCAAATCGCCCACTCTCCCTTCTGAAATCTAATACCCCGTTCCCTGCTTTCTCTTTTGTCCAAAAATATCTTCCAGACCCAGTGGATAGAAATCTTCACCGTCTTTGGACTTTTCACGGATAGATCATATCTATGTGAATTCCCCATGCCCATGTGTTTCATTCAGATTTTCTCTTGTTTATCTATCTCTGTTGAGTTGGTTATTAGCCCAGCCAGAAGAACTCAGAAGGTGGGAGGAAAAGTATGAACATTTTTTAGCCCCCACAACCTCATGAAAATACAATTTTGTAAGTCCAGGCTAGACTTATGGAAAAGTAGCTATGTGGTCAGTTGGAGGAGTAAATAATTTCATGGAAGATAGACTTCAAAGAAGGAACACGAGCATGGTAGGCAAACACGTGGGAAGTTGTGTCCTCGGTAGAAAGGACAGCTTGTGTGATGGCATGAAGATGCAGGGTCAAGGAAGGAGGGTTGCAAATACCGCAAAAGCACAGAGCATGGAAAGGCCATTAGGGCTTCATGATGAAAAAGGCCTTGTAGGGGCACTGGGAAAGCCTGCATTCCCCAAATGTCTCTCCCCAAAACCCAATGGCTCAGATGCCATCTTGATTGCTTGCATTCCTCCTGGGGCACAAAAGTGGAATTGTTGTAGTCTCCTTGTAACAGGGTGCAGCCAGGACCCCCAAAGAGGGATTTGTAATGGGGTCCAGAACTTGGGGTGTCCAGGCATTATAGAAAATATGGGATATCCTCACCCTCACATGTCTGAACTGGGGGATGGGACACATGGAGCAGGGCCATTGAGAGTTGTTTTGCATATCAACAGTTGGACTGCTTCATATTTGATGGCGAAAATGATTATTTTGCATATCTATAACAGCTGGCTGGCTTTATGGATAAGTCAAGTAGCTGTGGCCATGCTTTGAGCCAGAGAGATGGGAGTGACTTCGACCCATGATGTAACTGGGAGGCAGCGCCCCCTGGTTACAGTGATTGTGAGAGCTTGGAGATGGCTCACTTCACGCCACAGGGCCACACCTGCCCGGACTAACTGTGGCAGCCCCGAAAGGCTGGAAAAATACGGAAGTGCCGGCAGGTGCAGCCAATTGTGGGAGGAGTCCAAAGTGGGGCCACAGAAGAAGATTCACGCTGGGATTTAAACACAGGTGTGGCAGCCACGGGGATGAGAAACCAGGTGGTTTTGGGGGAACTATGTGGTTTGGGGGCTCCCTTTACTACGTGGCTTAGAATGCAGGAGAGACCATGCAGGACTAGGGACAGGGACAATTCGAGACCTTGCAGGGAAGGAAAGGGGCAAAAGGACTCTTGCTGGTGGGGCTTGAGAAGGTTCCATGTGAGTTTGGATTGAGAACTGGAGATTCCGGCGACACAGCTGCTGGTGAGGAGAACCATGGGAGGCCTGCCAGCTGAGTGAGGATGACTAAGAGGAACCTGGAGAAGGGAGCGGTGGACTTCTATTATTTCCCCCTGCGATGTGGTACCCAAGACTGGCCTGCCAGGGCAAAGCGAGAAAGAAGGACTGTGTGTGTTTGTGGGTGTTTTAAGGGACTTTGAGTATTTAATGACACCATTAAGTCAGTACTCTAAACCCGTATAACTTTCAAATAAATGGTTCCTTTCATTCTCACCAAACTCTGGCGTTGAGGACCATAATTCCAATTCCCTGGTGGCAGGCAAAGGGTCCCGGAGTGACAGAGGAACCCTACGCATAACCCCCAGGTCCATCCTGTAACATCCTGAGTCAGGGTAGGCCATGCCTTCAGTTCCTGAAACAATATCTTTTTAGTTGTGTTAGCTACCAAACTGATGAACTATTACCTAAAACTAAAATTCCCCAACTTTTGAGTTCCCCCATCAGTAGGACATGTTAGAAGTTTCAGCTTTATCCTACTGAGTCAGTACAGAAATCAAAGATTCTTAAACAGGGAACTCATCTATTCACATTTGTATTGCAGAAAGAGTCCTTTGCTGCCCAGGCCCAAGGTCTCAAGGTCTTTTTTAGATTGAATGAACGTCAGATAGGTTTCTGGAAATACATTTTTGGAAGAGAGCTCCATGGATTCCCAGGACCACCAGAAAGATGAACAAGTAGTTCTAGAGCCAATGAAGCCTAAACCTCACTGGAGGCAGAATGATAGAACAGAAGCTGCCCTACTTCGGGCACATCGTGAGAAGGCAGGGTCCTTTCTGACAATGCCAGGAAAAATAGAAAGGGACAAGAAGAGAAGAAGACCAAACATGAGATGGACTGCTTCCATAAATGAAGCCGTAGACCTGAGTGTAGAGGAGCTGGCCAGGAGTCGGAGCCAACTCAATAGGATGACGAGAAACATGTACAAGTTCCTGACCTCCCTTTTCTTAGAGTATTTACTGTAGAAAGCTTAAATGGCAAATTCTTTCTCTGTTCCTATGAAATGTATATAAATCTCATTAAAATCCTCTTGGCAATTTACACCCTGGGGAATACCTTTCTCAAGGACCTAGGAGTTGTCCCTTTGAAATGTAAGCACCAGGACAGATCACTCTCCTATCTCCCAGGCTCTGTGGGAGGTAGAAACCTAACTACCTTAAGCTACTTGTTCCAAGTTGTAAAACTACTTCCTGTCATGAAGCTAGGAGAGAGGTTATTTTCATTTGGGTGAGGTCAATCGGCAAACATAGGAGTCATACAATTCCTCCAGCCCAAGCTCTTAAAGATTCTCCAGCTTTTTGTTTTAGCAGAGTGCAGTCTCTCCTTCCTATTGCAATAGTCTGGAACAGGGTCTTCCTCACTTGCTTAACTGTCCAGTGCAATTTTTATGTTGACACTGGTGTGGACAATGGTTTTAAAGATAAGGGGGAAGGCACACTGAGTGTGGGTGATTAATTATGAATATCATATGTAGCCAGAGCTGTTGAGATTTAATGGAGAAATTAGAAGAGGAAGAAACAGAGAATACATATTTAGAGAGCAGAATGTATGAGATTCGTTGATTATAGATTTTTAGATCGTGAATGAAGAACGACCCTCAAGAGTTTTTTTTAGAATTGTTTTTTACAAGAGTCAAACCTTTTGATTGGGCGAATGATGCTAAGACTTCTTAATGAAAAGCGTTTAAAAATTCGTATATGAAAATAATGATGGTTAAGTACATTTTCCTCAATCGAGCTGTCTGCGTTGATATTTGGAGGAGGCCTGCAGGAATTCTATGCCACAGACAAGGTTTGCCACGTGTGCTGAAGGCATAATTGGCAGGGAGAAGCCTATGGTAGCAGGGGAGGTTGGCAGGGAAGGGGAATTTTGCTCCTAGTTCTTCCTTTCAGCGCCCACCATGAGCTCTTGTAAACACATTGCTGGTCGCTGAGGACTGTTAGGAGACAAGTGTCTTGCCCCTGACCTCTACATCCATCAAGGCGATCTCATCACTTCTGTTATTTGATTAGATTTAGTGCCGGATAAAGAAAAAGTGCCCACTTGAGAAAGATTGGCTAATAATAGCATTGAACAGATTCGGATTTTCTGCATATTTTCAACCAGAACATAAAACTCTGTCTCGAGAGCCATTCTCTACATTTCATCAACAGACGGTGTCACAGTCGATTGCGGTGCTCTTGACCAGCGTGTAAAATCTGAAACAGCTATCCAAGGGAGCATTAAATATAAAATGCTCGAGTCATTCTGTCTTACAAGAAAACATATGGGAACCTTTGCTTCCTAATAAAGAAAACAATGGGGGTGGAGACAGTAGCCAGGGATTAATCTGAATCATAAAGTTTCCACACTCAGCAGACAGCTTGAAATATGCAACAGTTTTAGACTGTTAAGTTTCAAGTATAATGAAATTTTAGAGGAGGAGTATTCAATTTCCCAAAATTTTCAATAAACTCAATTTCTCATTGAGCCCCCAAAGCCCAATTTCTCCAAATATCATCCCAGTTTACTCCCAGATTTTAATCGTATTCCCTGCAAGAAAAATCCAGAATGATCATGTTTGACCTCATCTTTCCATTTGAAACTTTGAAGAGCCAGCCTGCTGGGGGGTGAGGCCATTTGGCTCTATTACTGAACGATTTAGTGCTTGGAATGAGGACGGAAACGCAAGAACAAAGAGCACGTGCTTTGGAACAGGGATGATTCTATAATTCCAGCAGTTCTGTCTTTTCCGTAGAGACTACTGAACTGGTAGCAACATATTCCATGGAACTGGGATTGGACAGCAGCATGATGAGCTACGCTGCTCCTATGCGGAAAAGTGCAGAGAAGAGAAAGACCACTTTTGCCTGGCCAGATGTAACCCTATGAGAGTGCATCCTCGGTGCTGGTTCTGTGAATGTTTGCGTGCTCAACAGTGACCCCATGGGTTAGAGAATGAAGCTGCTTCGTATGTGTTGACCCTCTTTCCTCTCTTTCCCCTTCCCTCCCTCTCTCCTTTTGTCTGTGTTTTTTTTTTTCTTTCTACCTCTCCTCTCTGGGTGATTAGAGACAACTAGGCATCCTTCCACTGTTGATGCTGTTGGCAAATCACCGAGGCAGTTAAAGCAGTTCCAGCTTCACTGCCTAAAATTTTCATTTCTCACTAACACCAAATTAACACTTTAAGGCTTCCTGTAGAAATCCCCTACCTTTGCACGTCTAAGCCTAAATCATACGGATCATATTACTTAGTACATTCTAGTTCGAAAGTATTGAGAAACAGTTTATTTTCATGCCAATAGTCATATAACCAGCGGGTTCTAAAGGCCCAGAAAATTCATATTCTTTCTCCACTGTTTGGTATCATCCTTCAGAATAACAGAACTGCAAACCACTGGGCCTCGAGAACATCTTCGGGCAGAGAGAAGGTACAGTTCTGAGTTGGAGCATAGAAAACGTTAGCTAATTTTAAAATAGAATTTTAAATAAAAATTTTCAAATAATTTATTTTGAACAATAAACATACATAAATAATGGGTGCGAATTTTTCTTTCACACAGTCTTACTGCCCTTGGCCCCCTTCTCTGCCTTCCTGAAGGGCCATTCCTTTTGCACTGACCACTTCCCCTTCCAGTCTCCAAGGGGGTCGGACTCCCTCCTAACCAGGCTTCTGGAGATAAACCCAAGTGAGTATCCCCGTGTCTTTCAGAGACTTTGTGCTCTGTGGAGCCAGGATACAGAGCTTCTGCGATGGTCCTTGAACATGCTCCTTCCACAGCAAACCTCTGGGCACTACATCGATAGAAATCTCATGTGAGCAAAATGCTTGATGTTTTCTTTTTCCTCAGGAAACAAGAGCAGAGTAGTTCAGCTGTCCAGCAACGGAAAGGATGTGGGGTTTACTTATTCAGAATTTTGGTAATATTTTCTCCAATGAATGTGTTTTCAGTCAGTTTTCTATTAATTATTACTGCCTCCTGATCTGACTTGTATCTCAGTTTTTTAAGGTTATATTTAAATCTTCTTTAATTAAGAAATATTAAATTTAATTAAGAAATTTAATTAAGAAATATTATACAAATATTTATAAACGGATCTTGTTATCGATTCCTAAGATTATTGTCTCCTTTTAGGAATTTTTTCAGTGTGATTTTTTTCCTTCCTCTGAAATTTAGGTTTGTAAAGCCAGGGTTTATTTCTTTTCTAAGTGAAATCATACGGCGACTATAATTTGAGTTAATTCCAGTAAGCCAGAAAATGATTACTATATACCCAAATTAGCAATCTGGTCCTCTTTTACAGCCCTTATTTTCAAAATTGCTTCCTTTTCAGCCTTATGCCTCTGGGTAGGGTGTTCTGAAGTCACTATTACCACTTACAGCACTGGGCCCCAGGGACTCAGAGATGTTCTCCCGAATGATTTCCGAACTCAATCCATCCTTCAGTAATTACATTTGCAGATAATGGAAAAGAAACTATTAACATAGAGTGCTTCTAAATCATAATTAATTGCACATGCAAATGCACTGCTAAATTTGGATGCTCAATTAGACAGCTAATTGCATCGAAAATGAACGTGTGCCCTTAACTTGACAACGTGGGCCCTGGTCCACCACGAGCATCCTCACACTTAAATAAGCAACGGTCCTCTTTCTTGATGCAGTTGTAGGTCCGGAGAGGGAAAGGACATGCCACCTGCAGAAGGTGGAGGACACAGCCAATCACAACGGCCCCGCAGTTGACATCTGTAATACGGGTGGTCTACGGTCTCTTTGAAATCAAATGACCTGAAGATGAGGCACCCTGGAGATGACAGGAGTTTCGGGACTCTCTGAAAACACGTACTCATGAAGCAAATGCCGTTCTTATGCCATAACTTATTCTTTAAAAAATGCAGGAGACATTTTCCCATAGGCCTTAAGCTTCTCTAATGTTTAGTGTCCCGAAGCTCTGTGATAAGGAACTAGGAGTTAAATCCTGAAATTATTATAACNCTTTGAAATCAAATGCCCTGAAGACGAGGCACCCTGGAGATGACAGGAGTTTCGGGACTCTCTGAAAACACGTACTCATGAAGCAAATGCCGTTCTTATGCCATAACTTATTCTTTAAAAAATGCAGGAGACATTTTCCCATAGGCCTTAAGCTTCTCTAATGTTTAGTGTCCCGAAGCTCTGTGATAAGGAACTAGGAGTTAAATCCTGAAATTATTATAACCGACATCAGTGCTCATTGCTACATTGTCTCGTATTTGCGTAGCAATGAGAATTAATATTTGCTCATCTCATCATAATTCTATGAGGTGAGTAGAAAATGTGAAGTTGTCTGTACATTATAAGCAGGAAACCGCCGTTCAGAGGACTGATGTGGTTTACCTCAGAAGGCCAATAGTAGAAGAGCAACTCCAATTTCCACCTTAAAACTCAGTCCCGGGGTCTTCCATGAAACCAGCAGTGAATACCAAAATTATGCTTTGTGAAATCAGTGAGCCTAAAACCTCTAGCACTCTAAGATAAATTTAAAAAATTTGAAATGACTTTGTAATTTGAATAAGAAACCCCTTTAAGAGTAAAAGTAGTACATTAGGCAGAATATCGGCCCCCAAAGATGCCTGCCTATGTGCTCATCCCCACACCTGGGAATGTGTTAGGTTATATCACAAAGGGGAATTATAGCTAGTTATCAGCTGACCTTAAAACGGGATCTTAACACTCTGTGAGTGGGCCCGACGTTATCACAAGACTCCGCAGAAGTGGCCGAGGGAGACGGAAGAAGAGTCTGAGGGCGCTGGGACGGCAGCAGAAAGGTGCGGGCGGATTCAGCGTCGCAGATTCGAAGGTAGAGAAAGGAAGCCATGGACCAGGGAGCGAGGATGAGCTCTAGAAGCTGGGAGAGGCCAGCACGTGTGTTCTCCCCCAGAGACACAGGTCTGCTGACCCCTCCACGGTGGCCCAGGGAGATCTGTGCCAGGCTCCCGAACTCCAGAGTGGCAAGATAAAAATCTGTGTTGTGCCAAGCCACTGAGTTTGTGGCAGTTAGTAATGGTGGCCAGCAGGAGGTTTACACAAACTGTGTCTAAAATGGACACTGCTGAACTGTAAACTAATGCCCGGAAAAGAAACCAAAGATGTCTCCTCAATGTTTCATCTGTATCAAGGTGACGTAATGACACATGGCATTGGTGACTCAGCCCATCTCACTCCATTAGAGCTCCAAACCCATTCCTGACCTTTTCGGAGAGTTAACGCAAAGTTACTGGGACCTGCTGGGTTTGCCAGACCTCGCCGTGCAGGCTGCTGTTGTTATTTTCCACTTTGCCCACACAAGCCTCCTCAGGCTCTGTCGGTGGGGGTTTACATCGCCATAAACCGCTTTGATTGCCGACTGTCTTTGCACGTTAGGCTTAGTATTTTGAATGGATTTCTCACTAATTCCTGAGAGAGCCTAAACATAATGTAACAGAAGAGTTGCTCATAGGTGTAAGAAGTGAGGTGAAAGAGACCTGATTTGGATTTAGCTAGAGTGAACTGCACCTTGAAACCAACCAAGTTGTGTCCTGGAAAACCACCGTTAGAGTAAAAGCTTGGCCGGTGATAGAATTTCATTGATTCCAAGACAGTCAGGCATTCACACTTTAGTGAGTTAGAAATCAACATTCATTGTAGAACTGATGACATCTTACCACCAGTCCCAGAGGGATAGCTGTGCACAACATAGCCACCACTGTTCTTAATTTTTCACTTCTCTTTACTTGCTATTATGTGCATTATTCTGACTGCAGGTCAAGTCTAATCGGCAATGAGTGAAAAGTTGGTATGTAAGCAAAAAAGGCACAAAACCCCCTGCAGGGCATACATTGCTCTTAGTGAGACAAACATTTGTTGCTGGCAGAATAGCTAAAAATATACATTTCTTTTCTTTTGGTAAAGCAAAGGATTAAAGAAAGAAAATACTGACAAATAATGAAGGTGTATTATACTTTCTTAATGATACATATAGAAAAAGATTGCCTTTTAGATTTCAGACAATACAACTGAAGGCAGGGGAAATTGCCCAGTTCCTCTGGAGAGATGTTAAAAAAAATTCAAGGCAATGAGAGTCTACTATGACTAATTCATGAATTATGCAGGACATTCACTAAAGCATTGATTCATAACTTAATCAGCAGCATTCTTTCCTAGTAGTACAGCCATTGATATCTCAGATTAGAGAAACGGTAATGAGAAGGAGAGGAATGGAGGAACGAGATGGGTGATTTAGTTTGTATATTGCTCCTGTAGCATGGCACAGAGGCAAGGGTAATAGAATAGGGAAACATTTCAGATCATTACAAATTAGGTTTTACTCCTTAGCTTTATTCCATAAAACTAGAGCAAGGTAACTTCTCTGAACCTGTATTCTGGTGTATAAACTGAGATAATATTTACTTAAAGCTGCGAGGCAAGGCTTAAATTCGCTTCTCCTCTGCTTCTCCTCCCCTGTAGTCCAAAGGAATGTTCGTGGGTCAATTGTGGGGAATTTCCAAGGAGTCTGGAATCAGAGGAGGGAACTCAGTTCCCGGCTCGGCCTTTCCCAGTGCGCCCTTCCCCTCCTTAACCGACTCCTCCTTAACTACTCCGTTCCGGTCAGCCTGGGGCATGGGCAGCCTTTGGGATGGCCCTCCATGGGCCCTTGCGTAATCCACTCCCTCACTGGACGGGGCTTCATCGGTGTGATCAGCGTGTGTGGCAGAAATGATGGGAGGTCGCCTTTGAGCTGCAATTTTTGTCTCGGGCTGCGTGTGCTTTGGGGGAAGCCAGCTGCCTCGTCTTGAGGTTCCTCAGGCAACGCGGTGGACAGGCCCGCATGGACGGAGCTGAGACTCCAGACAAACAGCCAGCAGGGAGCAGGGGGCTCCAGCCAAGAGCCATCACAGTCAGTCTCCTCCTCAGAAGAGTCTGGCATTGTAGTCAGGCCTTCCAATACCAGGGGGCCCCAAGTGAGTTTACCCTGTGGGATACTGGGAGCCAAAGTCACCCCACAAAGCCACTCTGGGACTCCAGACTCAGAAATTGTGAGGTGAGGTCTTGTTTGTTGTTTTAATCCAATAAGTTTTGGTTCATTTTTTCCCATAATAATAAACATGAATTCTGTCTCTCATCTAAAAAATAAATACTATATTCACTTCCTAGAGTTTGGGAGGATCAAAAGAGAGTATATGGTAAACCATCAGTACAAATGTAATTACCACGATCTTACAGGTCCATATAACACACCTCAGATAACCTCGTTGCTCTTAGACTTCCCCGTAACTCCGAATAAGCCACTAAGAGGTATTTTGTCAGGAACCTCAAGTCCATCCTCAGGTTTAAGGATTTGCTAGAAAGATTTACAGGACTCTGATAAGCTGGTATACTCATGATTATGACTTATTACACTGAAAACATACCAATTAAATCTGCAAAGTTGGAAGGGGCCTAAGGCTGAGTCCAGGAGCGGCCAGACACTAATTTCTGGTTGTTCCTTCCTAGTGGGGCTGTGCGGACGGCACTTAATTAGTCCAGTAACAATGTGTACTGACACCTACAGAGCATTGTCGATCAGAGGAGCTCACCTGAATCTTGGTGTTTAGGGTTTTGATTGGGGATCATCACCTCGGCACCGAGCACCCACGTGGATGACCTTACTCACCCCTCAGCTTCTTCAGAGATCAAACTGATACAGTGTGGCTCAGGTCCTGTCCCCTCCACCCCCCCATATATGACATTGTTAGCATGGACTCTCCAGTGTGGCCCAAGGCCCATACAAAGACACTCATCATGGAGGCTATTCTAAGGACTTTGAGACTCTCTCCCAGGAGTTTGCAAAGGCCACTTTCACTTACAATGTGCAGGATTTGAGCTCCTTGACCCTGCCTAGTTAACCCTCTATTGCATAGATAGGTCCCATAGATTTACAGGTTTGCATTGATTCCTTCAACTATGAAACACCCTCACCAGGCACTCTGGGCTACCTCTTATTTCCAGTCATGATAGGGCCACGTTGGAGTTATACTATTTTTATGCATCACGGGAACATCTGGGTGGCTCTGGTATGCAATGGAGTTGAACTGTGAAGATTTCCATCTTTTTCCAAGAACCAGTAGAAAAAGCCCCAGACATCCTTACTGGGATGACGCCTCAGTGACGATGGGTGGTGAGCTGGCTTCAGTAGCCAGACAGAAGACAGGAGCTTACTGTATTAAGGAAGTTGCAAAAGTCAAAGTCAGCTCTTGGCATTCTTGTCTTCTTTCTCCCTAGTCATCTAAATTTCTCTGTTTGAAAATTAGTCATGGTTGCAAATTAAAAAAATAAAAATTTGCTCAACATGCATTGGGTGTAATGTATGGTTTTTGGTGGGAGGAAAAAAGTGATGCATACTAGTTTAAATATTTTTCTGAGAAACCGGAGAGAAAATGTTGCAGATTTCTGAGTCAGGCCATGGCATGATCAAAGTTAGCCTGGGAATGGATGGAGTAGGCTGTAGAATGAACTGGAGGTAGGAGAAACTGAAAAAGCCAAACTGGGAAAGTGGGACTCATTGACTTAGGTTGCACCAGTGAGGAAGGAGGCAGGAGTAGATTTGGGGTAAGCATCCAGCCTGGCAAGTCTCCCTGCGAAATCATGAGCTGTTTAGCAGTCCTAGTTCAGGAAACGCCAAACAATTCAGAGGTTCTGCCCTTAATCAGTCCCCTGTGGCACATTTAAGTTGTCATTAGACATTATTAAGAAAACACGCATTGTTCTCCAAGGAAGGGGAGCCTCCCCCACTGTAGCCTAAATGATTCATTGAGGCTCAGTCTTTTCGGCTGACTGCGTTTAGCTTCCAACCTGTCTCGTCACCTCTTAACCTTGCTGCGTCGTCTATCCATTTTTACCCTCCCCTTCCTGTTTGGACTTTATTCTCCACATGTTGATTGTCCTGGGTCTTCTCAACAATTGTTCCACGTTGCTCCACTGTCTATATATGTTCGCTGCACTCTGTATGTCCTCCCCAGACCGCTCCTCCTTGGTCGGCTGACAGGTCCATCTGCCTGATACCTGCGAGGTTCTCATGACATGTGAAAAAATGACAACTTTGATTTATACCAACTGTAGAGGGGCATAACCTTAAGCCTGGGGACAATCAACTTCATGTTTGAAGCTGTTTCCTTCCTCCGTCCCTGTTGGGTGACCTCTCCTGCCTTTAGGGGGATTTCTATGGAGGACTTTATTAAGGTGCAGAAAATGGCTCATAACCAGAGGCTCGACATAGCCCCACACAGAACTTATTTATGGAGGTGGATCAGTGTTCATGTTCCCAATTCATGTTCCACAAGCTTAGCCTTTATATCGTGGAGTTTAGCCTCTAGCCTCAAAATCCCTTTTATCCGCTACAAAATATCACACGATGATCCCCATAAACCAGACTTACATATGGCTGGAGGAAGGGATGAAGTCCGAGTTCAGCCTGAATGAAATAAAAGGAGCAGGTTGCCGGGGTAGGCAAGCTGCTTCCCAGCCAGGGGAGTTCAAGGTCCGCAGCACCTTATGCCCAGCGGAGGTCCACCTTCCACCATTTATTTCAGCAGCGCCTCCCTGTGTGGGCAGAGCGTGAATGCCTTCCAGTGTTTGGGTTCACGAAAATTTAAAGCAATTGTGGTAGTTTCCACAGGTAAGAAGTCACAAAATCAGAGTTTTTCAATAACTTAAAACTAAACACAGCATCATCTGTTCAAAGGTGTGACCACTTCGAGCTTCTGGAACTCCCTTAAGTATCCATCTTTAAGAGGTCAGCTCATCTTCTCTGCCTGTGTGCTTTGTCTTAAGTTGTCCCCTTAGCTACTGGGCCACTGTTTCAGACCTGGGCACATGTGATAATATGCCCTCTCCGATATCCCTAAAGTTATTGCTAAAACAATCCAAAACATTCCAAGTGATTTAATGTTTCATTTGAAGTAGTACCACAAGGAAGCTGGGAGAATAGACTCTACTTGCCTCATCTTTGAAGGGAGTGAGGGCAAGAAGTAGATGGCAAAGGTAAATCACCAAAGCTGCCGTGGGGGTCCAACCTTTGGGGTCTCTGGGCCACACTGGGAGGAGCAGAGTTGTCTCCGGTCACATATTAAATACTTTGCAACACATAACCACAAAAAATTATGTAATTTTTTTATTTTGATTTAAGTAAATTTATGATTTTGTGTTGGGCCGTATTCACAGCCCTCCTGGGCTGCATGTGGCCCACGGGCCATGGGCTGGACACCCCTGCATGGAAGGAAAGCCCTGGATACTTGAGAAGGAAGAAACAAGGGGCAGAAAGATAGTTATGGGGCTTGATTACAGGGAGCCTATGTTCTGGTTTGCTTGGAGCAGAGTTTGTTTATAAATATTGCCCTGGCATGATTGTTCAAAGCACCAGCTTTACTCCAAAAAGGTATCCTGGTTTAGATGATAAGGTAGATGGCGGCCCTAAACCTCACTGGCAGGTGGCCCACGTGGTCACACCCAGAGAACTGAGAAGCAGGCCAAGCAGAGCATCCTGAGGCCGAATGAGGTGCGTGATCCAGAAGTCCCCGAATGCCCCAGGATGGGGGCTGGACGCGTGCCATCCGTACCACAGAAAAGGCGACAATTCAGGCTGAGAAGACAGGATTAAGGGGGTGATTAGAGGGTCCCTGGTGATGATGTCCAGGGGGCGGCTTCTGGGCATTTCTGAGGCAAAGGCTGCATCTTCAGTGGAAACGGGAGTGAGTTAGAGGGTCTGCAGTGGCCCTGTTATGAAAATGTGATAGTTGGAAGAAGAAGGAACGGAATAAAAGGGGGGGGGCAAGCATATAAATGAACTGACCCTAAAAAAAAGAGAGATTGAAATTCCAAAGGCTCTTAAACATATGGAAAAATGCTCGGCATGAAAAGGCAATTGAAATTACAATGATGCAGTATCAGCGGGTAACTGCCACATTGGCCACGGGCAAGGGAGGAGGCCCCGCCCTCTCGCTGCTGGTGGTGCGTAACTTCCTACCACCTGAATGGAGAGCGGCCTGGCAATGTGAACGGATGTATCAAATGCATGTTCCGCTTGACTTAGACATTTCTGCTTTCAGAGCCTATCCTCCAGATATTCTTGCATGAGTATAGAATGACTTTATATGAGATATTTGCTATAGAATTATTTGTAACATAAAAATATTGGAAATAACCCAATGCCTTCCAATCGGCAACGGGATAAATGTTAGCAGAAAAGTGTTGAGTGTTTAGTATGTAACAGGCATCATTTTAAATGTTTTATTTGTATAGACTATTTTATTTTCTCTAAACCTGTGAGGTCAGATGACAATTACCCTCCTTTTATAAGTAAGGAAACTGAGGCACAGAGCGGTAAGAAACTTGGCCAGGGTAATATAACTATTAAAGGGGGATTTGGGATTTGAACTCAGAGTCTAGTCTCCTACCCATTGGCATAAACATCCCTTGTTTTCTACAAAAGAATGAGGCCTTTTATTGTTTGCATTTTTAACAACGAGGTACACTTGTGTGTACTTATATGTCACGATCTCTGAGACATAATTTGAAGTGAAAAGAAAATGGTGAAAAACACTGTATACTATGTACTATCACTCAAGTGAAAAAACGAATCTCTGCCGACTGTGCAGAGACGGCCCCGCTCTCCCCCCACCCCGGGGGGAAGACCGCACAAGAAACAGGGGTCATCTCTGAGAGGTCAGAGGTCGGGAAGACACAGGATGCTGTATATGCTTTTGTGCCTTTTGGACTTTGTACCATGTGTTTCTATTACTTTTTAAAATAAATGTTTAAAAGTTAAAATATAGTTGACACAATATTATATCAGTTTGAGGCATACAACACAGTGATTTGACATTTATATACCTTACGAAGTGATCACCATGTTAAGGTTAAGAGCCATCTGTCACCAAAGTTATTACCATGTTATTAACTATAGTCCCTATGCTGTACATTATACCACCGTGACTTATTTATTTTATAACCAGGTATTTGTAGCTCTTAATTCTCTTTGCCTTTTTAACCTATCACTCCACTTCCCTCCCTTCTGGTAACCCCCAGATTGTTCTCGGTATCTATGAGTCTGCTTCTATTTTGTTTTGTCTGTTCATTTGTTTTGTTTTTTACATAAAATTAGTTTTTTAGAAGTAAAAAGAAAATGCAGGTGGTACAAAAACAAAATAAGTAATAAAGACAAAATTAGGTGGTGATTGACCAAACCTGGGCTGGAGGCAGGTGCAAAGCTCGGATGGTTGGATGCTGGGCTGGTACATGGGCCTAGAGAGAAGGGCACTGCCGAGGGAACAGGAGAAGGCTCTACACAGGTTCCGCCATGGATTTTTTTACCGGTTAAAATACACGTAAGATGAGATCTGAACAAATTTTAAGTATAGTATTGTACTATACTGTATACAGTATAATATTGTTACCTCTGTGCATGTTTTTGTACAGCAGATTTCTAGAACTTACCTCGCATGACTGAAACTTGACACCCATTCGTATTAGTCAGCTCAAGCTTCCATCACAAACCACGTTAGATAGGATGGGTTAAGCCGCAGACGTCCATTTTCTCACCGTTGTGGAGGCTGGAGGTCTGAAGTCAGGAGGCAAGCAACTTGGGCTTCTTGTGAGGTCTCTCTTCTTGGCTCACAGGCGGCTGCCTTCTGGCCATGTGTTCACATGACGTCTTGGGTGTGGGGTGGAGAGAGAGAGATTGAGAGAGAGAGAGATTGAGAGAGAGAACGCTCTTGTGTTCGTTCTTACAGGGCACGGACCCCATGAGACCAGGGCTCTGTTCCAGTGGCTACATCCTGTCTCCGTCTGGTCACATAGGGTTTGGAGTTTCAACATGGATTTGAGAAGGACACAGTTCAGTTCGCAGCACGGTGGGGAAATACCCCTGCATTTCCCTCTCCTTTCAACCCCTGCCAACCCCACACCACTTTCTGCTTCCACAAATTTGACTACTTTAGATACCCCACATAGGTGGAATCATGCAGTATTTGTTCTGTGCCTGGCTTATTTCACCTAATATCATGTCCTCAAGGTTCATCCATGTTGTAGCATATGATGGGATTTCTTTCTTTTTAAAGGTCGAATAATAGTTCAATAGTTGTATGTATCGTATTTATTTACCCATTCACCTGTCTATGGACATTTTGATTGTTTCCACACCTTGCCTGTTGTGAATAAAGCTGTAATGAAAATGGATACGATTCCTTTGCATCGAGGTTGTAAATTCCAAATAGAGGGGTTTGCTGATGTGTTTTCAGGAGCTTACAATTACTTCATTTCTCTGGCATCTGTCTCAAACACTGCAGTTAGAGTATTGTGGGTTTCTTTATTTGTCTACATCAGTGAATTTCAACCAGCATGCTGCAAGAATTTTGAAATATACAATACCTGACTATTTAGTCAGGGGCACTGACCTCTTTTCCTTTAGATTGTCAAATTTTAAAAAATGACACCAGCCGACCCAACAATAGCTGTCTGGTAGGAATGAATCAAAATGATACCTATTTTTGTCAGATCAGCAAACAATATACATATTTCTGATGTGCCATAGAATTTAATTTACGTGTGTCATGAGGTGAAAAAGGTTGAAAAGTGCTGGTCTAGAAATTTACCTTTAATGCAGGTTGTCTGGAGATGCTGCAAATCGTTCAGCTCTCTTTCGTTCTCCGTCGTCCCGAGCTTCTGGAGTATGCTGGTTCCATCAGCCCTTTGAGTTGGGAGAGAAAGAAATTAGTCCTTCCAGCACTGTCCTGAAAAGCCAGGGCACTTGAGCCATGTCCCCACTCTTTTCCTACCCAGGGAGAAAGCCACATGGGCTTCCCTCCCGCTGTTCCACGGAGACCCAGGGAGAGGAGCTGCAGTGAGTGAGTGCTGTGAGTCCGAACCTTTGCCTTCCTTCTCAGCAGCTTCCAACCTGCTGCCCTTTCTTGCCAGTGCTCAGAAAGCTTCCAGCAACACAGAAACCATTTCCCTGGGCAGCCCCCTGGAACGTCGGGCAAATATTTCAGTCTCGTGTTTCCCTCGCCATGGGGAGACCGGGAGCTGGGAGTTGTTTCCCAGCTGTGCCAGGCTGAGCGTGGGGGAGGGATTATGGCAAGTGGGTGAGGGATTAGGTCGAGGGATTATGCCAAGGGCGTCCCCCACAACTTTTCCCACGGAGTTGATGTGGCCCGTTGCATGCTCACCTGGGGTGCAGGAGCCTCTGAACTGTTGTCTAGATTTCTCACAACGGAATCGATCTGTGTATTGTGATCTAGTTGGTGTCTCTGTGGGGGGCCCTCGGGCTTCCTACTCTGCCATCTTGCTCATGTCACTCTGACACCATCAAACAGTCAAAAGTGTGGTGCACGTCCTAATGGGAATGACACAGAATTTTGAACAGCTCCGTCCACGAGACCTGCTGCCAGAAAATTTGGAAAAGGCTCAGTGTGACATGAGATGGTCACCAAAGAAAGACCTTGTCTTCTGAAAATTTTTACAGCCTTGCCTTATTGTCTCAGGAAGAAGAAGAGAACTCAGTCTGGGATTGGAAAGTTCTACTCCAACAAAGACACAGCCCAGCAAATGGGCCATTAGCCGTGGTTGCTTTTTACAGATCGGGACCGCTGCGGTCCTGTGGTGGTGACCACTGTATAGTGTATACATTTTCTCTGAAATGTTGCTTTGGATCTCATTGTTTCTTTTTAAGCTTGTGGCCAGAAATTCTCAGAAGAAGTTGAAATAAATCCAAAATTACCAACAAGGTCTGACTGCTCTAGTCCTGGCTTTTGCACAAGTAGACTCTGTAATACCAATAAGGATGTTTTGAAGTTGAAGAGAGAAGTTGTGAGTTGAAGGAAGCAGAACAAACAACTGAGAATAGCAAGTGAGAACAAGGTGATTTCCCTTCTCTTAACTTTTTGATGCATAAGAATCAGGGTGGGGAGAATGCCCATTTCAAAATGTGTTTAGAGTTTAAAGAGAAGTGATTTTCTCAAATCCTGTTCTAGTCAATGTGTTCCATTAGCACGGGGGTTCCAGAGAGCTCAGAGCAAATGGAAGTCAACAAAAAAAAAAGAAGAAGAAGAAAATGGTGATAATTAGGAATGAGATCACCCAAAGCCAAAGTAACTGTGGAGAAGCTCCTTGGGGCTAATCAATGTGTCAATCACACATTGATTGGAGGGTAGAGCCTGGGCAGAAGTTGAAAAGGCAGGATTGCAGAGTTGAAGATTATTTAAACATGTGTGTGAAATTAAGTAATCCTGAGGCACCCATTTAAAATAATGCCACTCCGAGGTTTACGATCCGGGTATTAACTTCTTAGTACTTAAGATTTATTGGGCTGTGGTTGTGGTGACGGTGATGGGGCAAGCTGACAAAAACTTTAAAAAATATTTTTAAAAATTACCAACAGGTAATTACCAAAAGTAGAAATAATATGCAAGAACTCTTTGACTTGTTTTGGACTTGAAATTGGTCTTCGTCCTCTGCCTTCTCAGTCAAGGGCGTCTCCCAGGCCCCTCGACACCGCAGGCACCTTCCCTCCAGGAGTCTCCAGGGCCCTAGAGCCAGACCAGAGAGGGAAGCTTGCTCCTTTTATCGTGCCAGGCTTTCGAATCTCACATAACTATGATAAGTTTCTTGGTAAAATTTTTATTTATAAAAGGAATATGGCCACGTTATAGAAATCCTGAAAAACAGGAAACGCTACCTCTGATTCATTCGTAATCTACCATCTTAAGAATCAGTGATATAATTTTGGTATATTTTTTCTGGACATTCATATCCTTATATATTTTCGATTATATAGTACATTTAGATCTGTACTTTGCTTTTTTATACAGTAACTTAGGGCCATCATTTTCCATTTTTTGTGTAACATCGCCATTATTTACCGATCTTAAGGAGTTCTCTAGAATTACCCATCATTATTAGTTTTTCACTTCTGTTTATATCACCACTGAATAGCTTTGCACATACAACTTTTTCTATATGTTAGATTATTTCTCTAGGGCAGTGTCTCACATGTGAATTACTGTGTTTAAAAAGTGTAAACATAATGGTATTTTTATTCTTGTTAGTGGTTTGACTAAACACCTTAGGTACATTTAAAAAATATCATCTCTATATCTGAGGTTGGTGTTTTGGCCTCGTATCTGGACTGGAAATCTGAGCTTCGAGAGGTGAAGTAGCCTACTCAAGATTACACAGCTGCCAGGTGGGTGAACAGGATGTAAACCCAGTGCAGTGAGCCCGAAATGAGAAGTGAAAACCTTGTGCAAGTTGCAACCCAGTAAGAAGGTGGGCGTGGAGTTTGCTGTTGAGATCTGCTCTGTAAAGGGACAAATCAGCCTTTTGACTCCAGTGATTTTGTTCTGTATAAGGAATCTAATAGACTCTATATGCCCTTACCACTCAAAGAATAATATCAAAGCATTCACTTTATCAGTCATTCCTTTGAACTAAGGGAAGATTGTACAAAATGACAGCTGAAATACACCCATTAAGCATTAAGGTGGCTTTGATTATTGGTTTAATAGATAACCATATACATCAAACCAAAAGCCTCAAGAACTGCATTTTGGACTCATTTAATTCACTAATACCTTTGTTAATATAGGTATTTTAGGACTGTAGTTCCCTTTAGAATTAATCTTCTGTCAATAAACTGAACTAAATAATGAGCAGTGATTTCAACCACAGATTCCAACCAGTGTAAACCTTCAAGTACCATGGTTAAGTTAAAATATTCAATGATGTGGTCTAAAAATTAATATCTGTTTTTAAATGGGGGCCTCAACAAATGACTATGAATAGGTACATCAGAATTGCAGAAGCGTATTATGGACACTGAACAAAAGTACTCAGGATTTTTCTCGATAGAAACCGTTATCTGTACTTCAGTTACAAAGCAGAGTCAACTCCTGTCCAAGACTCTGTTTGGCTCTTTTTAATCTCTAACCAGTACTCTATACCTTACTGATGAGCCCAAAAATATGATCTCAAACCAAGGCTGTAAACTTCTGCCCCCTTTTTTGTGATTTCTCAGAGGGATTCACCAGAAACAAAATGAAATTCAATCCTATGAAAAGAATTTCAGAAACTTTTACAGTGAACTGACATAATATGGGAAGAATAAAAAAAATTACCAAGGAAAGAAAGAATAGGCTTTTAAAATCCTAACAAGAAAATATTCTGCTGCTACCTAAGAAATGGCTCATTAGGCTGTGCCCCACTAGGTGGAGAAGTCATTCCTTCATCTTTCTGTAACACCGGCTACAGAATTTCTTGTTTCTTTATCAGACCTGGTGTAGTTCTGTTCAAGTCTGGAGGAGACTAAGCTTTCTCTCTCAATACTGTTTGCTAGCTTCTTTCTCACAGTGCTTCTTCTACATTAGTTTCCTCACTTGAGGTTTTTATAAGGTTGTAAATGAAACGTTAAGGAACAAAATTGAATGAGGAGGACTCCACAATGCTCCCAAATATTTAAATAAAGTGTATATCCTGTGCCAGATACAACAAAAAACCTTTGCTACTTGAAGTGGATACACAGCAGATGGCCCTTGATGTATGAAGGACCCATGAACAAAGCCAAAGGGGTGTAGAATTGAGAGTCGGAGATCGGGGGTGGGTGGGGCAGGGAAAAGTGGTGGTCATAACATGGAGAAATTGTACTTGAATGATACATAATAAAATAAAATAAAAATAAAAGTGCTTTTGCAAAATGCTTTTCCAGTGCCTTGAATTCACATTCATCTGAACTGACTGAACTCTATGGGTTTGACTCTTTCATTTCACAGCCTTACTTAGAAGTACAGAAATAGAGCTGGCGATGAAACAGAACAGCTCAGACAGGTTTCCGTAGCTGGAGTGACACACTGTTGCAGTGAATGAATGGCAAACTCTACAAGTTCCTGAAAGAAGGGCGAGAAGCAAGCTGACTATAAGCCGGGCCTGAGAAGGGGTATCATGGTGGGAAAAGGAATCCGAGTGGGAAGTTCTCCCATCTAATATACAAGACTGGGACAGGAGAAGCATGGCCGTTAGGAATTCTGAGGACTGACAGTCAATGTGAAATTGTTTATTTGAGGTCGATTTGACCTGTTGGTGCAATGTCTTGAGTTTTAGTCATTGAAAGAACTGGGTTCATACAACACATATCAAGGTATAAACCATGCTAAAAAAAATGCAAGATCCTTCATCAGATTCAAAACCAAGCCTCTCTGAGCTAACAATGACAGGTACAGAAATCATGTCTGTCATGGTCAATGTAGGTAAAACTCACAGCTTCATGTCAGGAGCCAGATGGGTTTGAAAGACAGATCCCCTTTCTTTTCTCTACATTCAGTTTAATCCCCTGGGAATCTTCACCACTGACCAGCAGTCAGGTTGGGTAAGATATGCACAAATCCACAATCCCAAAGTTGCTGTATGACATTGAACTATTAGTGGAGGGCGCCAGTGATGTGTTCTTGCTTGAACGCATGGTTATTTCTGTGAAAATTTCATGTGGAGGAGATTCTGTGTTAAGCTATGTATCAATTAATACTGATATTACTTAAATTTTACTGAAATGGGGAAGGGAAGTGGGGAATAAACTTTATTTTATTGAGATACTCTCCCAAGTGCAGGGTTAGTTTTTATCCCATATGTCAATTCTTGATTTCCGGGAATAAGATCCTGAAGACAGAACTAGAAGGTCAAGGTGCTGATTGGAACACATCTGTGCAGCCTGTAGGGGACACAGGGGAGTGAGAGAGAACAGAGCAGGCCGAGAGTACCTTCAGGCGACATTCAGGTAGGATGCTCGTTGAAGGAGGGAAAGAGAAGGGAAGACGGGGTGGGAAGAATGTCAACCTACAGTGCATCTCTGGGAAAGCTGAGGTCAGGCCAGTGAGGAGCCACAGGGCGAAGATTGCTCCTTGGAAGAGCCTCACATCCAGTAAAAACCGCCTGGTTCTAGGGCCCTAGCCATGCTCATTAATTAGCTCAGAGCAGCCAGGACGCTCCCGGCCTCATTGGATGCCAAAGGGGTCACAGATGGGTCACTCATGAAAAAAGACCCTGTACCTCCATAACCACCCAACCATTTCTATCACCCCGAACTACAAATTCTCCTCCCTCCATCTATTTCCCAAACCTGGTTAAGTCCAGACCAGAGATGGAAAATTCATAGTCGAGTTTTCCCTGAAGACACCGCTAATCAATCAGCGTAATCTTCCCCGCTAATCTCAGACATGGACACGAGGTTCTTCTTCTGAGCAGCTCTCCAGGAAACCACTATACTATGTTTGGCACGTGAGATAAAACCCAACTGCTGCTGCGGTTAAGTCTCTGATCTTTTTATAAGGACAGGAGCCGCAATATAGGTCAGAACAACGTGGTACAAAAGTGAAATTTGGGCTTTCACATAGGGAGGTCTGCGGAACACACTTTCAGTGTCTCTATATATGACTTGTTTCAAACTATGTATACAATATGCTAAAAATACATGTATATGCATATGTAAACATTTATACATATGAGATGTGTATATATAGCTATATTTATATCTTTGTGTGTATATCTATATCTATAATCGCTTTTTCTCTTTTTTCTTTTTTTATAATAGCTTTTTAATCAAGAAAGCCAAACCCATACCCATCTAGTAGGCGATCTCTCCAACCTCCCAATGACGGTTTTATTCATGCATACATGGTTTCTGTCTTTTGGGGGTGGGACTCAGCCACCAATGTCGTCAGACCACCCGCCCCAACCTCCGTGCTGACACCGCACTTCCTGCACATCTCTGGGCCTGTACGGCCCTGAACTTGGCTGGCAGCGGGTCAGAGATGCCTGCTGCAAGGTTTGTATCTTTTCATGGAGCACTCGGCGTCATCTTCACATTGCGAATATTATTCTTTAATGCAAAAATGGAATAATACCATTACAGTGGAGATCAAATTGGGTTTTGCCTATCCAGTTCTAACATCTCTTTGAAAATTTTCATTTCCTCCAGTTTCCCCTGGCTGGGGGAAAAAAAAGTCTCTGGAGCATGAGCTCTCTAAGGAGTTACACTTGTGTATTAAATTCTTGCCACCGGCCAAATCTCCTGACCAGGAAAGATTTATTCTAAAACTTGTATAAATAATCCCATTCCTTTTCAGAAGCTTCTCCCTGCATCCTAATTACGTTTTTGAGAAAGGCGGGAACAAATTTGATGGCCACTATTCTTATAAGAGGTGGTGCCAGTGTAACCTGAGCTGAATACAGCCCCATTGCCCTTCTCAATATTTTTCCCCAAAATCTTTATCAATGTGTTGAGCAGAAGTTATTTGTCCTGATTTGATTGGATTTTTGAAAGCAAGAGGATTTAGAAATGCTGAGTTACTCATTTACGACTCAGTGTGGGGTTATTCTGAAACTATCCGCTTGGTTCAAGTGGATCCGAGGGTGTGAGCTGAATCCCAATTTCAATTGGGTTGTCTGAGAAGTGATTTTGTCCCCTGCACCCCCCCCCAGGCACAATTAGGGGCACCTAAAATTTGCATGTGAATGTGTACTAAAATCGTAACAAATTAAGGCTTGACCAAGGAGTTAGGCAGAAAAGAGACAATAGAAAATGGTATGAATTGTTGGAATGCAGTGAAACTGCTGGGCTGAAGCACATCTTGGCATGAGGATGCTGAGAAACACAAAATCGGGCCAATACTTGCTTGATTCATGGCATTTAAACTTATTGAATTGCTGTGTCTCACAAGAACGTTTACAGTGTAGATGCCAAGTACACATCCTGGCTTCCGGAGGACCTGTCTAAGAAAGTGCAAGGGGGCCAGGTGGCGGTAGTTGTCTTGAGAGGAGTTCCAACCTGTCCTACAACAGGTCTGCAGTAACCCTCTGCCGTGGTCGGCCCAGCGCCCTTTGTAGTCACCTGGGTTCATGGATGACACAGAAAGCAGAGAGTCTCCCACGACTGGGAAAAATATCAGAGATCTGGATTTGATTTTAGACTAGGCTTTAAACAGACAGACACACACCTTCAATGTTTGGTTAAGTAACATCCTCGTCCAATTGCCAAAGGTGCCGATGAGTGAGAGAGTAGAGGGACTTGGGCACAAAGCTGAAGGAATGCCAGACGGCCAGACGGAACATCGGATCAGCTGACCGCAAGGATGGAACCACCCCAGCACTTCTTAGAACAAAGGCAGAAGTAGTTATTCTTAGCTCGCTTCTAACCACTTATCTCTTTGCAGATGTTCAAACCACTGCTCCCCGGCGGGTGTCGGTCAAGGTTGGGCTGCTCTACAGCCTTCCTGGGAGCCAGCAGTGAGCCATCCACTGCTTCGCCCTCATTGTGCAGAGGTGAAGACAGTTGCTAAGCAACCTGACAGAAAGGGGAAATAGCTTGACTTTGACACGGAAAATTCCACTCTCTGCCCTTACCTTGCACAAACCTGCCCTGTCCCCAGCTTATAAAAGCAGCCAAGCAGAAAGCCTCTGAGAGGGCCTTCCTTTCCTCCGTGCCTCCCTTATACTGACTCCAGCATAGGCTTAATAAAATTGGTCTCAACATTTCTCTGGTGGCTTCTCTGGATGTCTATCTTGGGGAACCCAAGGACCCTAACGCCAGAAATGAGAGGACCCCGAGAAAGAGGCTTCCACAGATGATAACACAGTTTATAGGCAGAGCCAGCCCCTCTCACGGGCCTAATCTGCGGTGGGGAGATGGATGCTACCCTACCCATGAGTGGCTGGTGCTGCAACCCAGCCAGCCTCTTGGGTGGCAATCTGTGCAGCCACACAGGTAGCTGCTCCCAGCAAGCTCCACACTTCACTTAGTGCTCTGCTGCCGCTCTATGACAGTTTTGAACAAGGGACTCTGCATTTTCATTTTGCACTGAGCCCCACAAATTACAGGTATATAGTCTGTTCCGGCAGCAACTATTCCTCCTGTTCCTCCCCAGTTTCTATCTATTGAAATAGTCCTTCACTGAACTGGTCCCTCCCTAAGAGGAAATGCTGTCCGGTGGTGGTAGGGCTGAATCTCGCCTCTCACTAACTTATTGTGTCCCGAAACTCAGTCAGAAATAAAAAAATTGCTCAGGGTTGGGAGGAAGAAGTGATTCAATTCCTATTGGATTACCTACTCAATCTTTCAAAAGAAAAATGATGCAATCACGAATAATAACAATTTTCTCACCAGATTATGCTGACCAGTAGAAAAAGAACCACTTTTCATTTTGAATTAAGGAAGATGATTAAATTCTCGAAAGTACTTTCTCCGGCAAAAGAACGTCCCACTTCTTACACTGAGCCTAAGTTGTTGGTATGTCTTTTTGATATCCATTTCCAAGAGGAGAAAAATGTAATAATCTGCTAATACAGAATTAAAAAGTAGGTTTGAGAATTCCGAGCTGGGCCTAAATTTGGACAAAGTATAAAAAGAACCCTAATCTTTAGATCCTCAGTGGGAGACGTGGCCAGTAAAAGGATGTTTTAAGTAAACGTCTGAAGAGCTGATACCTCATAGTCAGTGTGAACCTGGAGTTTCAGTTTTTATAGACACGTAGTTTCCCCTCACTTTTCAAAAGTTTGCATTATGCCATTTTGGTTTTAGGAATGACCTACATTAGTACCACTTTTCACTAAATAAAAGAAACCCAAGGACGATTTTCCCTCTTAGGAACAAAGATGATAAGCAAAGTCGGGGCTGCATTTGTTTTGCAGGGAGCATTACAGAGGCAGCAGTATTCTAAGCAGCTAGGGGCCCCCAAGCTCCTTCCCCAGAAACTACACCCAGCATGAAGCCTCGAAGCTTTGAACTGTGTCTCTGAGCATCTGTGCTGTATCCCAACGTATTTTTGTGCATCTGTTAGCAAGATGTGTCCTAAAGTATCAGAAAAACCTAAGAAAACTCATAAGGGTGTTAATCTTTATCATGAAACTGAATATAACTAAGTATATTTGGTACGATTTGGTAGGTTGTTTTGAAGGGTCTTGAAAAGCTAAACAAATTGTCGCATAAATTAATGGCAATTGCTTTTTCACTTTGCGCAGTTTCAGCTTAGGAGAGGGTTCTCAGGAATGCTGTACTTTCAGGCAGCGGGGCCAGGCGGTGGACCTGTGGTCGGGGCCAGGCTTAGTTCACGTCTGGTCAACGTCAGCACACACTGCCTTAGTTGGCAGTCGCCCAGTGGTCTTCGTGGTTTTCTAATAATCTTTGTTCAGCTTTGTGACGGCAAGGGCTGTCTAAATTGCTTAGTTTTCTACACATATTCCAACACCAGGGATAAATCTGAAGTGACATGAATTCATCTCCCTCCTCACTTCAGACTTTACTTTGAACATTTATAGGAACAGTTACAAAAGGAATAAACACACATCTTTAATAAAGTCGCAAATACTGTTTTTGTATGCCTTTGTAATAGTTAAGCCTGATGAATACTTTTCTCAAAGGTTTCAGGGGAAGGACTTCACACACAAAGGATGTCTCATGCAATAGTCTGAAATGAAACATTTCTTCTGAAGGAAAGGTGTTGTCGGGAACACGGGAGAAAGTCGGAGGGATTCCACCAAAAATGTTGTCAGGCTCTGAAGGGAAACTGCACTCATGTGATTAGTCACATGGATAATGATCTTCTGCAGGAATTCCATCTTTAAAAATCACAAAATAATGTAAAGGTTAAATTTCTCTCACATGGTTTATTGAGCAAATGCTCCTTTCCTACTTGGACTTCGAATGAATAGTTGAGCATGTAAAAATTTGAAATTGTGGAAGAGCTATACAAAATGATGTTTCTTCTTTCATTGCTGGAGATGAGAGACAAAAAAAGCAAGATACTTCAACTATGAATCAGGAGCTTATTTAGAACAGCAAGGTCAAAGTCTCTATAGTACTAAGAAAGTACCTACTGAGGCATGTTGAACGTTTCCTCCAAAGTATCTTCTGCTTTTTCAGAGCCTATGAGGTAGGAATGGACATTATTTGAACAATTTACAGAAACACATTCCTAAATCTTTTCTCTGGGCTTCTGTGCTCCCCAGGGAGAAGTTCTTGTGTTGGAGAGGGTATTTCAGAGAATTTAATTGTGTTCCTTATCATAAAATTAGACCTGTCTGCAACACTTCAAAGCAATTAGCAAACTGTCATCCATTTTGTTCTTTTTAAGCACTGGCCACCAGGGAAAAATGGAAAACTGTCACAGTGGTAATTGCGGGCATTCTTTTTTCTTTACCCTTTCCCACTGACTCCTAATCCAACCCTCATGCAAATATAGTTTTAGGGTTTATAGAAGGAGAGCAAAACTTAGCCTTAAACTTATTTTCTGGTTCCATGGTTTCCTCTCTCTTGATATTTCATGAGGGAGCTGACTTCCCCATTTCATATGCCCGGGAAGGAGCATTAGCACACCACTGCGAGGGACTAAATTAGCTCCCATTATCCCTGGGGTTGGCCTGTTGAAATTTATCCCTGCTCATCTTAGAGATGGAACTGCCTGAGTATGGGGAAGCCAAGCAGCGAACCAACAGATGCCTAGTATTTCTCCAAAGAATTATAAAAACGACTATCGCTTAGGTCCCTGTAGAAGAAGTCATTTCATGCAAAATAACATTAGCAACGTGATTGGAATCTTTTACAATTAGTTATTATTTCTGAAAGTAAATGTACTTGAGAGAGGTCAGTACCCCTCACTTTTCAGCTCTCATCAGTAGGCGTAGCTCTAGACTCAAAGGCCTTGGAGAAATGGCTCAGTAAGTATCGCTTCCAAGTGTTACTTTGAGGAGCCTGCTTATCTTCTCCTCTCTTTCCCTATGAATCTCAATCTTTGTCTAGGCTCTGTTTGGGCCAATGTCAGGCATCGGGGTGGGAAGTGGTGTTGTTTTCAAGCTACCACAGTGTGCAGAGTTAACGTAGCAGGTCTGAGCCTGCTACCCTTTGGATAGCAAGTTTAACCTACTGGCAAGGCTGGCCCTTGGCTGCTGTCTGGGACCTTGGACTTCAGGAGGGTTCCCACCATTCCAGGAACTGATAAGACTGATTCACTGTGCCTAAAGTGTTTGTACAAATAATGTGGTCTGTGTTGAACACCTGTTTTCCTTCTGGGTGTCTGGAGTTTTGGCATGTGCTAGGCAGAGGGTGAATAGGTTGCTAGTCCCCAAGAAAAGCCTTGGGCACTGAATTTATAATGAGCCTCATGTAGACAATACCAGCAAATGAACAGGTGTTGCTAGAAGAAGTAAGTGCACCCCACATGAATATGCTGGGGGAGGGGTCTAGGAAGCTTGCATCTGGTTTCCTCCAGACTACCCCCGATGTGCCTTATCCTTTGGTGACTTTGCTTTGTGTCTTTCACTGCAGTGGGTCAAAGCCATGACTACAATGATCTGCTGGGCCCTGTGAGCCTTCCTCATGACTCATCAAACCTGGGTGTAGTCTTGGGGAATGATGAACACACAAGGTAGAGTAAAGAGGATGCTTGTCCCATTTTTCACCCAGACTCTTACAATTATAGTCTTAGGATGCATCTTTTTTTTATTATTTGTTATCACTTCAGAGAGCCTCTAAAAGAACTCAAACACAGCATGGCGTGATTTCTGACAAGCTTCCATACAAGCTATAAAGTTGGAAATAAGGCAGTATTGTAGATTCTATATTTAAATTAGTTATTTCCATAATAGTGTACTGTCTTCTACTCCAATTGAATATTGTGGCAGCTTTCATTTTTAAAGAAGTTATCTTATGAAAAAATTATTTCCTCAGTAATGCTGGTTGTTTCTGCAATGCTACACTAAAAAGACTAGGGGGTTTGATTGCATTTGTGTCCCTGGAGAAGAACTTGGAGTTGAATTTTCTGAGAAGTGGAAATAAAAATATGGTATCTGGGAAAATATATTAGGGACTAGAAGCTATAATACTCTCGGGATATTTTTCGTGTTGTCTGAAATAAAGAACTATAGCTTTAGGTGGTTGTATTAAATATTGCATTAGATTATGTCAGAGTCCTTCAGAAATTCTTTAGATGGCCATGGATATTGCTTAAATTTTTGATAACATTTAAGTCCAATAGGATGGGTGAGGAATATGAGATTAAGTTGGTTACACAGCAAGTGCAGAGCAAAAGTAGGAAAATGAGACTTTTCCCAAGAATAATCCACTCCCACATCTTCTCCACTTGCAGGCATCTTGTATTCAGTATCAGTGGCTCTCTGTGGAGGCAGGTGCTCTTGTGTGGATAAATGCAAACTCAGAGCATTTGCTAACTCATAGTGCCAGGGTACAAGTCTGTTTCTACGAAACTGACTCCTCCAGAGTGAGACTAGATGGCTTCTACTACATGCAAACAATACTGTGCTCCAGTCTGCATTCCCACCAACAGTGCACTAGAGTTCCCTTTTCTCCGCATGTTCTCCAACACTTGCTTGTTGATTTGTGGATGATGGCCATTCCGACCAGGGTGAGGTGGTATCTCATTGTGGTTTTAGTTTGCATCTCTCTGATGGCTACTGATGCTGAGCAGCTTTTCATACGTCTCTGGGCCCTCTGTATGTCCTCCTTGGAGAAGTGTCTGTTCAAGTCTTTGGCCCATTTTTTAATTTTTTTTTGTCTTCTTGGAGTAGAGTTGTGTGGGTTCTTTATATATTTTGGAGACCAAATTCTTGTCCAAGGTATCATTGGAAAATATGTTTTCCCATATAGTTGGCTCTCGTTTCATTTTAATGCTGTTTTCTTTAGCCATGCAGAAGCTTTTTAATTTGATGAGGTCCCAGTTGTGTATTCTTTCTTTTATGTCTCTTGCTCTAGGGGACATATCTGTGAAGATGTTGCTGCTTAGAATGTCTGAGATTTTCCTGCCAACGTTTTTCATAGGACTTTTATGGTGTCATGACTTATATTTAAGTCTTTTAACCACTTTCAATTTATTTTTGTGTATGGTATAAATTGGTGATTGAGTTTCTTTTTTTTTTTTTTTTTGCATGTAGCTGTCTAGATCTCCCAATACCATTTGTTAAGGAGGCTATTTTTACTTTGTTTTATGCTTCTTCCTCCTGTGTCAAATATTGACTGACTATAGAGACTTGTGGAAAACAGTGTGAAATTTCCTCAGAAAACTAAAAATGGACTTGCCTTTTGACCTGACAATTCCACCGCTGGGATTACACCCTGAGAGCCCCGAAACACCAATCTATAAAAACCATTGCACCCTATTGTTCATAGCAGCACAATTTACAATAGTCAAGTGCTAGAAGCAGCCTAGGTGCCCATCAGTAAATGAGTGGATCAAAAAACTATGGTACATTAATACACAGGAATTCTATGCAGCAGAGAGAAAGAAGGAGCTCCTATTCTTTGTGACAGCATGGATGGAACTGGAGAGCATTATGCTAAGTGAAATAAGCCAGGCAGTGAGGAACAAATACCATATGATCTCACCTTTAACTGGAACATAATCGAAACAAGGAAACAAAATATAATCAGAGATATTGAAATTAAGAACAATCTGACAATAGCCAGAGGGGAGGGGGGAGGGATAGTGGGGACAAAGGTTTTCAGGAACTACTATAAAGGACATGTGGACAAAACCAAGGGGGAGGATGGAAGCAAGGAATGGAGATAGGTTGACTGGGGTGGGGGGCAGTGGTGAGGAGAAAATGCAGACAACTGTAATTGAACAAAGATAAAGTAACTTTTAAAAAATTTTTAAAAAAGAAAAGAAAAGAAAAAGTAATATGCTTCAACCTATATCGAAACAGATCTCTATCTAGATTATTTATGAGAATCAATGTGCTTTAATCTTGGGATTTGGGGCCAGATACCAAATCTGCTTACTAATCAAAGGATGGGGCCTTGGTCACATTGTTAATTTTTAACGTCTTGCTTTTATAACCTATAAAACTAGAATAACACCACCTGATGCACAGGCTGTAGCAATAACCAGATGAAAGACCAGTATGTAAATACAAGACCTACAGGCTATGCATGGAACATCGTGGTAGGTATTAAATAAGTAGCCAAAACTCTGGCTTATCCCTTGTTGTGTGGGAGAACCATAACCTTTGACAGACAGATGGTGAAGGAAGCATAAATAAATAAAATACATTTCTACTCAACTCACTCTAGAACTATTAATTAGGTTTTCCCATGTAAGACTTGGTTTGGTTGAAACATCAGTTTGGATTTCAAAGCATTTCCTCTCTTGAAGTGTGAAGACTGTGTCTCTCACCATGCAGCATTTTAATACCATGGAACATTTCTCCCGATTAATAATCACATGGACCTCCATTAAACCTTATTTTAGTGTGAAGAGGAAAGCCTGCTTCTTCATGGCCATCACCTACTTCTTACTGGAGATGATAATGACAGACACTGATGCTTGCTCCTCTCCCTTTCTCTAACTAATGTGTTGACAGTGTAAATGTCTTCAGCTGTCACTGGCACTCAAGAACAATGTGGTCCAGCATATGGATTTAAAAAGTGCTTCTGAAACTTTGTATTATATAAAAATGTTTGGAGACAGAAAGTTTACAAAATAAGGCAAGCCTTGGATAATGAAATTAGAGCAAGCAAGGGTTAAGAAGTGATGGAAAATGATTGTGGGGAAGCTGGAGAACGAATGGAAAGTCGGAGAAAATGTTCCATAGCACTAACATGGGAATATGAAAGAAAAAGGCCAGAAGGACCTGAAACCACAGAGAAAGGGCAGGTTTGCTTTTGGGAGTGATGCCATGAAGTTCACTGGACATGAAATAATCTGGACCTCCTGCCTATCATGGGACCCCTGTACCCTTGCCATACTGAATGTGTGGCATCCTTGATATACCCTGTGGACATTGCCAAGCTATTGATCATGTTGTTTCCTCCACCTATGGGTCTGTTTACCTGAGATGTGCTCAGCACTGAAGACTCAATTCACGCATCACTCTGTCTATGAAGACTTTCTGAGCCCAATCCAGATAAAACTGATCAGTTATTCTTTCGGATCACCTCTCAACTAATAATGACTTAGATCAAATATCTGTAGCACACTCTTGCATTGGTTCACATGGTTCTTTCCTTTTTTGTTTTTAAAAGATTTTATTTATTTATTTTTAGAGAGAGGAAAAGGGAGGGAGCATGACAGGAAGAGAAACATCAATGTGAGACAAGAATATCAATATAAGAGAGAAATATTGATCGGCTGCCTCCTACACACCCCCTGACCAGGGACTAAACCCACAACCCAGGCTTGTGTCCTGACTGGTAACTGAACCAGTTACTTTTTGCTTTATAGGGTTATGCTCTCCCACACCAGCCGGGCTACATGGCATTTTTCTTCTTGTAGATTATAATCTTCTCATGGGCTAAGAAACTAATTCAACTTTGTGTGTGTCTGACACAAAAATATGTTTTAGATTAATGGCTGCTTGCAAGAATAAACACAACAAGAAAAGGGGAAAACAAGAAATAAAATAAGGAATGCAAAAGACTATAAATTGAATAAAGTGGTAGGGAGGTAGTACTTTTCTTAACCTAGGTGTACCAAAGCTATGAAGACAAGAGTTTCTCTTCTGAGGCCAGTGTTCAAGGTGATTGATTACAAAAAAAGGCAAAAAACATTAAAAAAACAAAATCTAAACTTCTGAAAAATTAAAAAGTTATGAAATTTAAATTCCAAAAATAAATTTAAATAAAAAATTTAAAAAAACTAAAGGCAAATCTTGGCATTCATATTTTTTAATAGCAAAAACTTTTCGAAAATAAAGATCGTTCTCCGACATTGCAGTTGAAAAGTCCAAAGCCAGGTGAGGACAGACACCAAGGTTTGGCAAGAAGTTCAGAGACATTTGACTTCCCGCAAGGCCATGAGTAGCTCCCAGAATTTTACCTTAGCATTGTCAACCTCTTTCACCTGTCTGGTTTTCCACTTGGAATTGCAGTTGAAGCACCAGTGATTTTCCACAGTGTAAAAGCATGGGCTTGACAACCATGGTTCCTAAGGCCGTCAGAACTCCACATTCCAGCATCGGTCACATGAGGAGTTTATTGGCACCAAGACACTTTATCATTATGCAACACCCAAGAGCGAATGCTTCTTAATGAATCTGAGCCAGGGCTGGCAGTGTTAGTCTTGAAGCAAACAGTGAGTGTTCAGCAGCCTCATTCTATGTAATCATCAGCTTTAAAGTTATAGTATGAAGGCCTGTCATTGGATATAACCAAATACATGGATTCGCCAGCTGCTCACACTCGGTAGGTTTTGATATCTAGCCATCATCACCTGCTCTCTTATTAGAGAGTCCTCCTGATCAACTTGCTATTTAGCTCTTGGTGAATCTGTCAAACTCGGGTTTTCTAAAGGGAAATCAGAACAAAATATTTTATGTTTATAGCATTTCTTAATTTACCACTCCAAGTATACATTATATATAACTGAACTAGAAAAGGGAGATGAAATGTGTATTTACTCAATGCAAACATACCCATATTAAATAACTGTTAAGTATCAGAAGGTACACTGAGAATTAATGCAATATAAAAATGACTCTTGCCCTGGTTCTGCCCCCAACAAACATGCAAATAGTGGGTGAGAAAGAGAAAGATAGCAGCATATAACTAAAGCAAGAAGGAAAATGATAACTTTAGAATTACAACTATTTTATAGGGGTTCAAAGAAACAGAAATTCTCATAAATCTGGGGATGAAGGTAGGGGATGGAAGTAAAGAAATGCTCCATGCAAAATGTGAGAGGGTGTTGAGGGAGAAAAGAGATTTGAAAAGACAAAATATGTCCTCAAAAATAGCACAGAATGAGCACAAGGTTCACTTCGGGTGAAGCAAAGGAAATTGAGACTGAAGGAAGGAAAGATGGGAAAGGTGGGCTTAGTCAAGTTCATCACATCAACTTCAAACCAGAGGAGGCTGCACTTACTTTAGTTTCTTAAGGGGATTCATTGGAGGTTTTTGAGACAGGTAATAACATGTAATGACATGATCAGAGTTACATTTAGAAAGATTAATCTAAAATTTGGATTGCTGGACAGTAAAGGTGATGGGTTAAAAAAGTAAAAATAAAACAGAATAAAAGCTTAAGCTTTGCACTTGAAAGTACACTTGGACAGGAGAACATTCCCTTACATAGCAGAAGAGGGCTCTAATATTTGTCAAATGATTGGATGTAGGTGTTGAGAATAAGAAAAGAATCAAGAATCAATTCAAGATCTTTTTCTTACCTAACAATCGTACCATCAATAGAAGTGGGACAGGGAAATTCTGGGGATAGGGAATGGGATAGATGTGATGTTAGATTAGGTTTTGGAGGTGTTGATTTTAAAATAATATTTGATAATTCAGGCAGATAGGAGTCTATAAAAGTTTATAAGATATGTTGGTAAGGCTTTTTAAAAGTACATAGGGCTAGAAATAAAAAGGATCTGCATTCACTGGCCAACCAGTGATAAAACTATATGGATTGATAAATGCACCAAGGGAAAGAGTGTAGTGAAGGAAAAGATGCCCAAAACAGGGAACTTTGGAAAAGGAGGTGATGGGAAAGAAGACATGGATAATATAAATGTAAAAGTGGAAACTAAGGAAAATCAAAAGGAAAGGCTAGAAATGAAATGACTATACCTTTGTAACAGAAATGAAAATACCTTTGATGTACATTAGTAGGTAAGAGATAGCAGAGGAAAGAATAGGTGAGCTTGAAGATGGGTCAGTAGAAATTTTCCATAATAAATACAAAGATAAAAGAGAAACCTACCCCCTGATATTAAATACAAGATATTGAATACAAGCAAACCTACCCCCAACCAGAACAGAACATCCAAGAACTGTGGGGCAATTTTAAAAGGCATAATCTCCTTGTGCATAAGTATCCTCGCCTATAAAATGGGAATAAATACTGACAGCTTTCTCATATGAGTGTTGGGAGGGCTAATAGGCTAATACAAGAGAGTACTTAGAATGTTGTTGTGCACAGACAATGCACCATCAACACTCTTATCAAATAAGTTATAAAATGCAAATTTGAACATGGCAGTATCCCATGCGCCACCTTCCCTGGGGTCTTTTAAAGTGAGAGATGGTTTCCCTAACCCCTCAGGCGTCTATTAAACACTTTCCAGAGCCCAAGGTTGTATTTAAGCTGTGAGGCATGAGCGGAAATGGGGAGGTGGTGATGTCCGGTATTCCTCTGTACGGTCACCATCCGGCTGTTCTTCTGCTGGTGTATCTAAGAGGAAGAAGACAACCATGTATAGTGTAAGCAAGCTTCAGGTAGGGTTAAAGCATCAAGGGACAAAAAGTATCCTTCTGACAGTAATAAAAGGTGATGTGAATTTTTGCTTGCATTTTTTCTCTCTGCTCTCAGACAGGGACAAAGCTTTAAAGGACATTTTGTTATCCAAGGCACAATAGCTCTTCTCCAAAGATGAGTTATTTGTGTGACATCCTTTTCTGGTTGTCACTTTTCTTTGTGTCAGGTCTGCACAAGCTGACAGAATCACTTAAACCATTCAATGCAAACATTCAATCACTGAATTAGGTAACATTAAGGTGTCTTCCAATTCTAAGATTCTATGGTTTTAACCAATGAAGGCAACGTTGAGAAAGAGTTGATTGACTCTTATGTTTCTGTGATAGTAACTGGGGTCATTTTTCAGACAATGATAATTAATGCTTTTCCTAATTAATTAGGAAAGCAAATCCTTATATCCATTAAAAAGGGGTCTAATATTCTGAGGTTTCATTTAACATTTTTTTTTGTGTTGATGACTTTTCTAAATGTAAGAGGAATATTTGGTCCTTGAAGGAGAAAAAGTTTTGCAGAGCAATTGGTAATTTTGAAGGTTTAAATACAAAATATAAATATATGCATATATATGTACATATGTGTAATATTAGATATAAGTGGAACAACAAGCAATAATAAATTTTTAATAATTATTATTTATCCTAAAATGAGAATGATGCTTGTTTGTTTTTCCCCAGTGAGTCCAGGACCAGGAGAAGTAATTACTGACAAACCACTGGAGATTTTGATTTAGTACCTGGAAAAATTTCCCAGGAAGAGTAATGCTGTTGGAGTGAGTGCCAATGTAAAGGTCATTTTCTGTAGAGGTAATCGGATAGTAGAGTGGATGTGCTGCTGATTCAATGTTTCCTGGGTGATCAGATGAGAGTTTAGAAAATGGGTGGATTGTCCCAACCACAATTTAAGACTTGTTCAAATACCTGTCAACATCCAAATTGAAATATTTTATAAATTAAGGATGATGTAAATAAAACAAACACAGTTTAGGTTAAACACAATGCTACATGCAAAAATTTTATGATTTTTTGACTTATTATATCCTCTGTCACCATGTAAGGATGGAAAGTGTAGATATATTTATTTCAAAGCTTATTGTGGTTAATTCTATGTGACTTTTTTCTACTTAGCTAGATTATCCAATAAACATCTATTGATCCTTCTATATAGTTTTAAATATTTGTATTAGAAAAAGAAACATGTGATATCAATTTGCTAATGTTTATTTTTAGTCTTAGAAAAGGAATACCATAGTCAACCCAAAGAAAAAGTTTAAGATAGCTGATAGAGCAAGAGCTGTGATTTATGAAAACAAAAATGTTATTTTAACTAGAATATAATTATAAAGAAAACATCAAGTGGTAGGAATCAATAACCTAAAAGACTGAAAGAGCTTTTCTCTTAATCTTTAATCTTTTCTCTTAATCTTTAATCTTTTCTCTTAATCTTTAATCTTAATCTTTCTCTTACTCTCTTGACCTACGCCCTCTTCCAAAATTGATTTCACTTTTCTTTTCCCCTCAGTGTCAGCTCTATCTGCTTTCAATGACAGGGTCTAGTGTCACACAGAAGGAGGGTGCCCCCTATGACAAAGAGTAACCAACATGGGAGGTTCAAGGCACCCAACCACAATGCACCCTCAGGTTCCAGGGGGAATCACTCCCTGTGAGGGTATAATTTGCCCACACAATGCCTCATTTTTGCAGAGAAAAATAAAATTTGGGGGGGTTGCTGTTATTAAATGCAGGCACTCAGAAGGATAGGTGCTGAGCATCCTAGCGAAGGGAGTCTTGACTTACACCCTCTTCCATTAGCCTCTGCCAGTAACATGCTCTTATCTCATCACTGAGCAAGCTTCTTAAACTCCCCAAAGAGCAGACCTCTTTTTGGAGGTACCTAAGAAAGATGTTAGCTTGGATTTATGTGTCTTTAGTTTGTGTTAAATATAAACCCTGGCAGACTTCCTTATTTTCTGCCCTACTAATGTGGGACGTGGTTCCCTGTCTCTGACTTCACCCTGGCACCCTGGTTATGGTGAGATGAACATTGGCTGGTGCCACCATTTGTAAGAGTTCTGTTCTGTGTTGGATCCGAATGTCAGAAACAGTCTCACATTGTAGGCTGGGGTGGGGGAAATATATATGTACACACTTATGTATATGTATATGTATATGTATATGTATATGTATATGTATATGTATGGATGTGCATGGGTATTTAAATAAAATGGTGTGCTATAACCTGGAATGAGTGGGGACTACGGCACCAGGAGTTAATTGTTCTTTGCACACGCTAAGGGAATCAAGGAGGAATTTTCCTTCCCCTCTCCTGACGGTCTGGGGTAATTTAGGATAACAAGTGTTCCGGGCCCTTGTCTCCAGACTTGCTTATCGCTGGAAGTCATCTTAAGTGCTAGTTAAAAATACAGATTCCTGAATCTTTCTCAAGAGCTTCCAATCGAGGTGGTCTGGGATACAGCCTAGGATTCCCTATTTTTCATGTGCACCCCCAAGGTGACTTTTACAATTAGACACGTTCGGGAAACATGCTCTACTTATTTCCAAGGTCTAACAAGTTTAAACCACATGCACAGTCTTTTGAGACTGTTTTCATTGTTTTCTGCCTGACTTACCTGATTTTATCCATTACTCCAACAGAAGACAGGGTTCATTAACCTGCCATGGTCACTCAGTGCACCCCTTTTCCTTAACCACTCCAAGCCTCATTTTTAAAGCTGAAATATGGAGATAATATTAACCATACTATCCACGTGCAAAGGGTTTTTAAAGAATATAATAAACTAGTGCCTATGAAATATTTAGCATAAGACTTAGAACAAAGTAAGTCTGCAATAATGTTAGCTGTGATTATTATTTGAGAAAACGATCTTTCGCTTGTCTAAAGTAATAGATTATTTAGAAAAATGTTGCAATTATTCTCCTTCCTGTTCTAAGTGTCTACACAATGTGACTTTACTGTAACTCACTCTAGGAGATGGAACTTAGTTTCCCTATACTTAAGTCCAAAACTCTTGTTGATTAATCTGATGGATTGAGTGCAGTGGTAGAGTGAAGTTCTGCTAGTCTGAGCCTTGGCCTCAAGGGGCCTGTGTAGTTCACCTCTATGAAGAAGCCCATACTAGCCTGCTGGAGGTTGAGCAACCACATGGACCAGCCCAGTCAGCCAGGTGGCTCAGCCCAGCCCCAGAGATGTACGGAGCCCAGTCAAGATCAGCAAATTGCTACCCAACCTACAGCCAACTGGAGACAAATAAGCCATTCCAGTGGGGATTGTTTTAAGTATAGTGTTTGGTGATAATTTCTTACACAGGCACAGATAACCACCATACCTGCTATGTGGCCATTACCAGCAAATGCAGACACAGGGAGATGGATAAGCTGAAGCATAGATCTAAAGGGACAGACAGGGAGCTTCCACACAGCTGCTGCTCTACAGAAGGTACCGCTTAAGTTCTTCTACCATTTGCTTCTGCCCTGGCTGCCTGGGAAAGCTCCTGATCTACCAAGGCCCAGTTCAAGAATCCTTCTTCATCCTCTCTGGGCACCAAAACGCTGACCTCTGAGGACTGCGCCATCTCAGAGGGAGCTGACTGAACTTGACTAAGGAAACACACACAAGGTAGAGATTAGAGTGTGGAAGCAGAGATAAATCTGGGTCAAAATTCTCCTGGCTTATTCCTTGCAAGGCCATGAGTAAACAATGCTTGCCTTCCTCTACAAAGACCACATCTGCTTGGCAATCCTCCCTCAGCTATATCAAAACCAAGGTTCTCTGTATATTGTATTATAGAATTATACACATGAACCCTATAAAATCATTAAAGAATATCACACCAATAAATTCAATGAAAAACCGTAGCTCTCTCATCCTGTGTGCTCAGTGATCCTGTGTGCTCATTCTGTATATTCAGTCACCCTGTGTGCTCAGTCACCTTGTGTGCTCAGTCACCCTGTGTACTCAGTCACCCTGTATATTCAGTCACCCTGTGTGCCCAGTCACCCTGTGTGCTGAGTCACCCTGTGTGCTGAGTCACCCTGTATACTCAGTCACCCTGTGTGCTCAGTCACCCTGTGTACTCAGTCACCCTGTATACTCAGTCACCCTGTGTGCCCAGTCACCCTGTGTGCCCAGTCACCCTGTGTGCTCAGTCACCCTGTGTATTCAGTCACCCTGTGTGCTCAGTCACCCTGTGTATTCAGTCACCCTGTGTGCTCAGTCACCCTGTATGCTCAGTCACCCTGTGTGCTCAGTCACCCTGTATACTCAGTCACCCTGTGTGCTCAGTCACCCTGTATACTCAGTCACCCTGTGTGCTCAGTGACCCTGTATACTCAGTCACCCTGTGTGCTCAGTCACCCTGTGTATTCAGTCACCCTGTGTGCTCAGTCACCCTGTGTATTCAGTCACCCTGTGTGCTCAGTGACCCTGTGTGCTCAGTCACCCTGTGTGCTCAGTGACCCTGTGTGCTCAGTCACCCTGTGTGCTCAGTCATCCTGTGTGCTCAGTCACCCTGTGTACTCAGTCACCCTGTGTGCTCAGTCATCCTGTGTGCTCAGTCACCCTGTGTACTCAGTCATCCTGTGTGCTCAGTCATCCCCGCTGAAATTTCCTTACTCTGCCCCCAGAGTTGGAAATAATGGCCTCCTCCAATCCTCCTCTTCCTTCTTTATGTAAAAGAATAACTGATTTATTGAAATATTATTTACATACCATACAATTCATTCATTTAAAGTATGTGATTCAATGATTTGTAATGTTTTCACAGAGTTGTGAGGCAATTACCACAATTAATTTCAGCATATTTTCATCAACCCTCCAAAACCTTGTGCCATTTAACAATCATATCCCCATGTCCTCCCCCCAGTCCAGGCTGAAGAAATTGCTAATCTATTTTCTATCTGCATGGTTGCACTCAATGTGGACATTTTATCTAAATGAAATCATATAATATGTGGTCTTTTTCTGACAGGCTTCTTTTACTTAAGTTTCATTCATGTTGTCGTGTTTATCAGTATTTCTTTCATTTTAATGGACAAATAATATTTTATTTATAGATACACCACATTTTATCCATTTATCAGTTGATCAATATTGGGATATTATAAATAATGTTGCCATAGACATCTGTGTAAAAGTTTTTACACATACTTATATTATTATTTCTCTGAGCACATACACAGAAGTGTAACTGCTGAACTGTAGAATAACTCTATGTTTAACCATTTGAGGAACTGCTGAACAGTTTTATAATATAACTATGCCATTTTACATCCCCACCAGCAATATATGAAGTTCCCATTTTCCATACACTTGCTGATACTTCTCTGTCCTTTTTAATTATAGTCATCTCAATATATGTGAAGTAATATCTCGTTGAGGTCTTGATTTGCATTTTGCTGATGGGTAATCATGATGAGCATCTTTTCAGGTACTTATGGGCGATTTGTCTATCTTTTCTGGAGAAATGCCTATTCAAATCCTCTGCTTATTTAAAATTCCCAGTCTCTAAAACACCTCATTTGTTTTTGCCTGGATTCCTACTAGGACCCCAAGTGATTTGTATCACAGAACCATCCAGATGTACAGGACAGACCCTACTTCAACTTCGTGAAGGGTTAGGGCAAGCCCCTCACGCTAGTTGTGGAAACATAAGGGAGAAAATCATTTCCCTTTCGCTACACTGACCTCAGCACTTTCCTTTGAATTGAGGCTGTACCTCACCACGGTCTCTTGATGGTCTACTTTCCATTTGAATCATTTATCGCTGCACCACCCTCAAAATAGAAGACTGGATACCTCTCGGTCCAAGTCATAGGAAGTGGAATTTCAGAACTCCAATTTTTTCAGTGCAAACTTTCCTGGTGCTTTAAAGGGCCCTGACATTTGAAACATCTTAATAAGAAAAACTAGGTGAGCTTGAAGATGGCCTCTTCTTATGAAAATAACCCAAACTTTGGTAAAACCCAGCAGTTCCAATAAAGTTGGGGGTTGGAGCCACACAGAACTGGATCTGAATATCCACTCTATTGTTTATTGATTACATGAGTTTGGGCAAGGTTCTTGACCATTTCAGCGTTAGTTTCCTTATCTCTATATTATATATAAAATATTTGTGAAATGTAAGTGAAATAGCACAAATGAGATACCGAGAAAGCAAAATAATAAATAATTATTCTGTTATAGTTGTCCCGATTTTTCCGCATTTGCCCTCCTCTGCCCAGGACCACCTCCCCCCCCGACATTCAATCCCCATACTATTGTCTATGTCCATGGGTGACTCATACATGTTCTTTGACTAGTCCCTTCCCCTTCTTTCCACCCTTATCCCCTCCTCCCTCCCCTCTGGTCACTGTCAGTCTGTTCCATGTTTCCATGTCTCTGGTTCTGATAAAGAATTATTTCTTTCCCTACTGTTCTTGTATTGCTGTTTCACGTTAGTCTGGTTCTGGTTCTGAAAAGTGTATTTGTCCTTCATAATGCTAAGTATGTAATACCGGATTTATGTTACAAAAGACACAATTTATCTATGGGATATATGAATACATTCAGTTATATGCTTTATTATAAAAATTCTAAGGTGCACTGAAAAATTCATTTCCTTTTTATCATAAATATCTTTAAAGTGCTTTTAATTGTATTTTTCCATTACCATTTAGTCCCCTTATACCTCTCTTGTTCCTACGATCACCACACTGTTGTCTATGCCCATGAGTCCTTTTTCCTTTTTGCTTAATCCCTCCACCCCCTAACCCTCTCTCCCTTAGCTGTAAGTCTGCTCTCTGTCTATGAGTCTGTCTCTATTCATTTGTTCAGTTTGTTCATTAGATTCCACATATGAGTGAAATCGCTTCCTCTTTTAAAACAATAAATAAGACAAAGTGATAGGCCTCAGAGAGTTCACATTCTTGTTGCAAAGACAGGCAATCTACTTATAAAACTGTGGACCAAAAAAGTAAAACTGTGCTTGGGGGGTCTCTCCACAAACCTACAACCTTCAGAAGCAGCCTCCCCATTTGTCTAAAATGTGGGAGAGAAGACAAGGTTGGGAAAGGGAGCATCAGATTCTCCATTTATAATGGGGAGCGTGTTACTGTTTTGTATTGACCACCTGCCAAGCGCAACAGAGCAGTTCTCTTCTCAACTCATCCCTCTGAGCTGATGAATTATGTATGTGGAGTGAGGAGCCTGTCTTAGGATATTAATGCTCTATGCCAAGGAAGCGAGAGAAAAAGCCCTGACCTTTAGGAACACAGTGAATTTACAGGGAACCAGTTCTCCGGGCACCCATCCTGAAAAGTGCACTCTCATCGAAACACCACAAAGACAAGATACCCTCTTCACTCAGATAATAGCCCGTCTCTGTCCTGAAAACTGTGGAACTATGGTTGGACTCTAAAAGAATCCAACTGTGCAAAGAGCTACACAGGTATTTGAATCCTGCAGGTAGAGGTATATTTTTTCTGAGTGTAAATGGAACATCAAACAAGCACATTTTAAGTAGGCAGGATGCTGGCAGTTGCAGAATCTGGTTCTGGGTGCGTTTGTCCTTAAATTATGTATAACCACTTGATTAAAGTGAGTCAGTTTGAACTCAGACACTTTACTTATTTTTACCAGTTCCTACTAAGTTCACTCTGTGGAATATTTTTTGATACCCCCGGATTAAAATTCACATATATTCCACAGTGTTTGCACTCACTCTGAGATGGTAAAAATCTCCTTTTTCTTAGGTCCTAGAAAGTCCTATCAAGTTAGCTACCACACCCATCACCTAGGGTTATCTTACTTGACCATTTCTCACCATTTCAACACTCGCCTTGCTTCCACTCCAGTATTCCATGATCTCCTCTGAGTTGTTTTTTTTCTGCCTTCTAGTAAGTAATTTACTGATTTTATTTATTTTCTGTTTTCCCACACTAAGAAGTTCCTTGAGGCCCTCAAGTACTCTCATTTTTCTGCATGTATGGGTGTTCTTTACTGATTGGTTCTGTGAACCTAAACCAGTGGTGAGCACATATTTGTTGAAAGGGAAAATGAAAGACAAATACCATATGACCTCACCTGTGAGTGGAACCGAATCAACAAAACAAACAAGCAAGCAAAATATAGCCAGAGACATGGAAACAAAGAACAAACTGACAGTAACCAGAGGGAAGGTGAAAGGGGGTAATGGAAGAAAAGGGGGATGGTCATCAAGGAACATGTATAAAGGACACAGGGACAAAGCCAAAGAGGGGGGCAGAATGGAGGATGGGAGGTGGGATGGCTGGGGGAGTGAGGGGAAAATGGGGACAACTGTGCTTGAACAACAATAAAAAAACCCAGAAATCCAAGTTCTCATTCAGTTTAAAGTTTATTTCTTTTCCTGGGATGGGGGCTCCCCTTAAGTGGGATGCTGTGATGGACAAGGAAGTTGGGGCAGCCTCTGTATTCTTCGCTCCCTGACTTCCCCCCATTAATCAGCAGCTACTTGTGGCTGCCAGAGGCGGGATAGGTGATCAGTCAATCCAAAATCTCCTATGGGTGTACTCTGTTGTTGGACACAATAATCACAATGGTGACAGACACACAGTTTGCTAATACTTTGTGGCATGGTTGGTGGGTTCTTAAGAGATGTCACATTGTGGACATTCTCTCGCCCGCATGACACAGGTGGTGCCTTCACCAGTATGTAGGCTGCTTGTGATATTACTTAGCTTCTGCTTCCAATGTTTTACTTTCAGTGCTTCAAAGTGTAGTAATATGAGCTCACTATAACAAGCAAAATATTTATACATCATAAAGGTTTCTATAGGGGAAACAAAACCCTTCCCTTTATCCCCCAAATAAACTGAATCAATGCTAATAACCCTTTTCTAGAATTTGCTCTTTGTTTATATGTATACATACAAGCATACCTACAAATATGGAATTTTTGTTTGTGTATTTATTTTCACTTAAAACTATTCTCTGCTCATTACACTGATAAATTGTATCTACAGTGGTTCAACTATTTTTTCTGATGTCTTCATTCAAATAAAGCCAGCATGCTGAACAGGCATGGTTAGTGACATAATCAAACAAACTTCACTTTTTGTCTCGTGTCTCTCACCGCTTTTTATCAGTTACTTAGGGTGTTTGATCTTTCCTTGCCCCAGGACGAAAACTTTAAGGGTCACTTTAAGTCTCAAATATAGATTCAGTGAGATAAATATAATGCTCATTCCTAGATATTAATCAGACATTCAGAGTTCAGTTAACATTAAATTTTTCTTCATTTTCCTTGTTTGGATCCATCTTATTACTTAACTTTAATGGAAGTTTTAAATCTAGATGGAATTATTGCCTATCGTGTGAGAACACTGCCAAGCAGGATCTTACATGGGGTAGTACCTGGGGACAGGTGATAACAAGTTGAAACTGTAGGAACAGGCTTTTACATGGCAGGCAGAGTGAGGACATCTAGGTTCCGAGGGCTTCCTGGGGATTGGCTTATTTGAGTAACCACAGTTTCTAGAGCACGGCAGCTGGCCCTACTTGTTGAGTACCCGGTGTGGGATAGTGGGCTGTGTGCCCCATCGCTGGATAGCACGGGGGGGCCTCGTCAGGGAAGTGCTTGCGGTGGGGACTCAGCAAACTGCCCGCACAGGGGAATGGGGAGTGCTGGCTGCAATGTCAATACTGGGTCATGACAGAGCTTGTGAACGACTGTATTGCCAGAAACATCCGCTTTCCAACACAGCAGTGACAGGTGGGAGTGGAAGATTTCAGGTTCAGCCTTGGGCCAGCTTGCCCCTTGGCAGAGTGATCACGGCTTTTGCTGGAGGAGGCCAGTGGTGTCATTTCAGAGTCAGACTGTGTGTCCCATAAACTGGATTCTCTGGGCCTCTGGCAGAATCTCCTGGGGAAATAAGGCCTGGCTCATGCAGGGAGGGAGGCTGGCGGGTTCCACCATCACAGGATGAGTCAGCAAGGTAGAGACCCAGGAGAGGCCACAGTCTGTGTCTGGTCTGCGTCCGGTCTGCGTCCAAAGGCCTCATAACCACGAGAGCCCAGAGCCCATGGTTATCTAGTCTGAAAGTGAGCAGGCTCCAGACCTAGGAAGAGCCAGTGTTTCAGGTGAGTGTGAAAGCAATGGGAAAAAAAAAACACACAAAAAAAACCCAGACACTATTGCAACTCAAAGGTCCTCAGGCAGGAAGGATTCTTTCTTCCTCCTCCAAAGACAGCCAGCCCTCTGTTCTGTTCAGACCTCCCCGCCCCGGCCCCCCCACCCCCACCCCACCTGACTCGGTGAGTACTGCCTGAGAAAGGCAGTCTGCCTCACTCGGGCTGCCGATACCAAAGTTAAGTTTGAACAGAAACACCCCCATCAAATCACCCAGACGATGTTTGACCAGATATGTGGATCCAATGATCCAACCAAGTTGACACATTAATTAACTATCACACATTTTTCAATGTATTTAGTTTCTATTTACTGGAGTAGCTTCTGTCAATTCTTTGGATTTTTTACTTAAAATCTTAAATGATACAAGTACTCTTTTTAATTTAACATTTAATGTTTCATCTTCAATCATACAAGTTAAAATTTAAATTAATAATTTAAGTTTAACAGGATGTATATATCTCTGACTAGAGCTTTTGATATGTTCAATAATGTTAAGCATTTCTTTTTATTATTTTTAGATGGATTGCCCTTTTAAAGTTAAATTCCTCTTTGATTCATCCACTATTTCAAAGTTAATTTTATTATTTTTAGGTAAGGAAAGATTTTCCCTAAACCTTATATCTAGTTAAGATTAGGGAATTGGTCTGTAAGATTTTTGAATTTAAGGGTTTTTTGTGTCTAAATTGGTAAACAGAATTTTTAGAAGCCCAGTGAACACACACAATACTTTTTATTCAAGTCATTTAAAGTTCTATGTAATATCACTGGAAAGTTGGACAGCTGAGTGCTATTACTCATTTCTCATTTATAATACTGGTCCTATTTTTAAGGAAGTATATTGAAATATATTGTTTTTAATAAGTTCTTTTTGCTTTTTAAATGGCTTTTATCTCATATATTTAAAGGGTTTATTCAAATGTGTGATTTTTTCCTACAAATTTTATATTTTAATATCTCTTATTCTGGTATGTGAATTTAATCTTAACCCCCCCTTGTATATTAATATTTCCATTTCTCTGTTTTCAGTGATTACAACCACATTTGAATAGTGTTTTTTCAACCCAAATTAATACTTTATAAAAATGTTATTTTAAAATGTAAATATTAATTTTCACCTTAAAAAGAACTACTGTTAATTAAGTTACATGATTTTATTTCTTACATGTTTCGTTGTATGTGTTATTATTCTACTTATTTTTTCCTTATTTTCAATGGTTTCATCAATTCATACCTGATCTCCTTTTTTTCTCATTTATGTAAGAGTTATAAGTTCATATTTTTCCATTCCATCAAAGTTTAGATTTTTTCTCATATTCATACAAATGTCTCTAGTATTATATAAAAAGAATAACACTAATAATCCCACGCAGAATGGGTCACCTTTCCCATCTCCTCCTTATTCTCTCTCTCTACTCCCTTTTTTCTGCTCAAAATTCCCTAATTTCAAAGTTTTACTGAGCCAGCTTTATACTTTGAGATTCAGACTTTTAAAATAATTCATTTGAAATTTCTCACAGCTATTTTAGGAATTCCTATTTAAACCATTTGTATTTTGCACTTCATTTTGGTGATATTTGAACCAAAATATTTCATTGTATTTTTGCAAAGGCCAAGGCCAGAGGTGTCGGAACGGAAGTCAGAGAAGTTGGTAAGATCAAAAGCATGTGATTCCTGCAGAACTCAGGCTGTGCAGACCCGACGCGAACCTGTGACACGAGAGGCCCCTGAGATCTAATGGGGTGAGTTGCTGTAGCCTGGCCTTGAGCCAAATGCTTCTTGCATAGAGCCACCTGGCTTCTGGAGGGGAGATGGATGGGCTTTCTGATAGATCCTGGCCATGGGCTGTGCAGGCAGGAGTGTGGCCTTTAGAGTCACATCGATTTGGTCTCAAAGACCTCCTCTACACTTCTTAGCAGGTGACACAGGCAGTCACTACTGGCCTTGACAGTCTCAGTGTCCTGTCTGTGAAAAAGAAATAGTAAAAACCATCTCACAAATCGCTCTGAAAACATTTAAGACCACGGCCCTCGGAGATATGTGCTGTTAGGCATTCACGTAACACTGGGTCTGCGTCTTTCCCCTTGGCCGCACCTGCTACTTGTTCCCAGACAGTAAAACTGATTTCCCGCTGGGAAGAGGAGTAATGGGAAAAACACCACCTCTTCCCTCCAGCCAAGGATATCTGCTTCCATTTCTGTGTTGGCTTCCTGTCCCTGCCCAGACACACCTATAGACTTGGCAGTGCCTCCAACTGGCAGATTTGTATCTTGCAAAAATATTCTTTTGGCTTTGACAGGCACATACTTTTTGGCTTATCTCTTCCCAGTAAGAAGTGTTCATAAGTCACTGGAGTTTTCACTTTGAACCCAAGATCTAGTCAACTACTCAGTAAAACAAAAACTCGAGGTAGCTGAGGGACAACACTAAATTTTGATTAATCCGGAATCTTAGAGTGTCTCTAGGCAACACTAACCGCCTTACAAAATGATTTATTGCCTGACATGTCAGCTTGGGAAATGCACACGTTTTCAGCTGAAAGGGGCTTTTCCCCGTCCCGGGGCCACTCTCTGCCTCCAGGCACAGAGGTTTGTCACATGTCAACACCTAAGTCCTCTCCCGCCCCCCATCCCCTCCAGTTTAAAAAAACTTATTTCTGGACATATACTAGGGAAAAGCTTACTTCACAAGTAATTCTTCAAGGATCCTTTAGGTCAACTCATCTAACTGGTTATCGACTGAAACACTCTCCCCATCAAAAGGAAATACAGTTGATTGTGGTTAAGTGTACGGCACACGCATTTGTAAAGAAATACAAAATACTTGGGTTATGTTTAAGCTTTGCAGCACATGGCACTGTACTAGAGTCACCCCCTCCAGTAGTTAGCTGTGAGGTTTTGTCCTGGGTCCGTAATGTGGGGAACTCCAGGCGGGGAAATAGTGGTCTTCCAATTATGATCCCCAGACAGGCATTAACGGAAGCCTATTGGAAATGAACATTTTCAGGCCTCACCACAGAGCCTACTGAATTAGAACTTCCAAAATCTGTGATTTCGAAAGCCCCCCAGGTGACTGTGATACATGGGAAAGTTGGGGAACCAGTGGGTTAGCGGACCAACCATCGCATTTCTGGGGTTTGTCACCGAATCAAGAAAAAATGCTGTACGTGGCACAGGGTGGGTATGTCAGGCAGCAGCACTGACTTTCAGCAGTCGTCCAGAGACCCTCCCGGTCTCCTTTCACATATTCTAGGTTGAGAAGCAAGGATTTAAGCCAACAAGGTAGACAGTGTTAGCCATTAAGTCACACATGAATTTGTTTAAATGTACATCACACAGACGGCAAGAATGCAGGGATCCACGTGACGGTGAAGAAAAGAACAGAGCATGAGGTAGAAATTCCAGTCACTGCCGGAAGCAGATACCCAAATTCTGGAATTCAACTTCCCTGGCTCCTCTGCCTGGGAAGCAATCCCTTTGGGAAATCGTCCAGAATCCTCCTTGTTAATGGAGTCTTCCAGTGGTTCTCAAACTCAAGTGTGAACAAAATGTCATTTGAAAAGCACATTCCTGCATCTTCCCCCTTCTTCATAAAACACTGAGAAAATGCAGGTGAGGGTCCTAAACCATATTTTGGTAAATGTTACGTAATCCACCTTCTCTCTACCCATTTTCCCTGTAATGCCAGAACACTCACACTACAGTGAAAACCCGACCGCGCCAGCCTCCTCCCCCAAAATGGGTGATAATGCCCTACTACCTGGAAGAATGAAGCCTAGGTCTTTAGCGAGCAATAGTCCCTGTCTTTTTGTATAGATATGGATGCTTGCCCGATATTTTCCTAGAAAGTGTTTAAAGTAGATTATAATAGCATATAGGCTGTAGTAAAAGAAAGACATGGTGGGCATGGAAATCTTTTTGGAGAAAAATAAAAGTGGGAAAAGTAAGATGAAGGCAGGAGTGAGTACTAACCCGGATAGGGTATACCCAGGGAGGCCCTGTACGGCTGCTCTGAGCGGGCCCCCAGTGGCTCAGGAGGTCTAGCAGAAAATGCAGGGACATACGCGATTGGCTAAGTCATAGATTTCAGAAGTGAAACATGTATCGAACTAATGAGGAAAAGTATGACTTGTCTTGATATTGAGACCAGAGAGAATGTGTTTTCGTGGGACTCAAGAAAGTGGGTCCCTTGCAATATGATGCACACTGTCCTTGTACTAAGTACAGCGACCGATTCCTAGGGCAATTTCATACATTCTTACACTGGACCAGTGGTACGCTGCCAGACAGGAAGCGTGGAAGGGGTGGGGTGTTCACACGTCTGTTTCAATTGAGGGATGGATTTGAAGGTGTCTAGAGGACAGTTCTACAAATTTTCCTAGGAGTGGGGCATGAGTTAAATGAATATGATAGTAAATTTTCATCTAGCAGCTATGAACATTACCTCCCTTCACTGAGCTTTAGTTACTAAGCAGGAAAAGCTCCCAGGTCGTACTCTGAACAGTACCCGAAGTGCAGCCCTGGCCCCGTGTTGTTGGAGTTTACGTAGACGCGTTTAACAGGCTGCAGCAAGGGGCCCAAGGGGCTGAGGTGAGTCTGAGGCGCCATCTCAGCTGAGCCTCCCCCGAGCCTCCCTAAGGGGCGCACTCTGTTTCTACTCCGCGTCTCCATCTTGTTTTTATCCTGTTAAAGGAATGGCTAGGACCGGTCTCACAGTACAGCCAAGTTTTCTGGCCTTTTAATACTTAAAAATCTATCAATGCCGTGAAGATTTTGATGACTTGATACTTTTTTAAAAAAAGATAATTTTTTAAAAAATTAATATTTTTAAAATTTAAAATATTAATAATTATTAATATTAAATACTATAAATATTATTATTATTTTTAAAAATTAATATATTTTTAAACAATTTAAAAATTAATAATTTTTTTAAAAATTTAAAATATAATACATTACATATGCTTTTAAAACCTTTATACATTCATTACTACTCTCAACATATTCTGTTATACTTTTAGGTGAGATATTGTTTATCTAACTTTAGACAGACAGACACACCAAAACACTCATACACACACCCTACAATAACATATTTTTCTGACGAATTTTCTCAAATTTTGAGCCTCTTTGGGATGCCTTATTCGTGCACGTACAGCCAGTGGCTAGAAATAAGACTTATGTACACAAGGCAGGCAAAAAAATAGATGAATTAATGACAGAAACAACATGTGAGCATCCATTCTGTGTCATTGGACTCTTCTGGTCGAGGCACAGACATGATTCATATGGAAGGCATTTACAGCCGACTCAGTGAAACAACTTGCCCTCCGTTTGCTTTCCTTGGTGGCCAACTGGGGTCTTTGCAACATCGTTTACGTGCATCCTTCTTAGCCAAATTCTCTGGTGTATTCATCTAGAATTTGCAGCATTATGTGTTTTGTAAACCTAAACCCTGGCTAAAGATGAAAGTGATTCCCTACTGCAATTTGGGTTTGTTGCCCATGGAAGAGGGGCTCTGTGGAAAGATTGAGTGAGAAGCACTTCACTGGCCCGTGGACAGGAGACTGCAGTGTGGCAAAATGTAGTCGGGTGGAAGGCCGCTCCTGTGTACCATCTGCCTGTCCAACTGTGGAGAAAGTCCAACTGTGTCTTCAGTGTGGCCGAAGCAAAGTCCAGGGTTGTGTCGTTTTAAAGCTTAGTCCTTTGGAGCTGCAGGCAGCGGCTAGGTGGTCTTAGTCCCCATCCGGGTACCTTAGTGCTGTTACTGGCTGTGCCGCTGTACCCAAGCTCCTGCTTGGGCCCTGGGTTCGGAGTCTGCACAGCTGTTGGCTACAAGGCGTTAAGACCACGTGGCCATCGAGAGAGAACGTGCAACATGGGGCGAGTGCAGGTCACTGAGAGAGAGAGAGAGAGAGAGAGAGAGAGAGAGAGAGAGAGAGAGAAAGAGGGAGATTGGGAGATTGTTTTTTTTCCTTAGATTATATGATTTGGGGAATCCAGGCCAGGAGCTTTTTCAAAATAACCAATCAACTTCCCAAGCTTTTGTGGGCTTCTAAAGGGTCAACCCCCTTGTTAGACTGATAGGCCTCTGTGGTCAGGCTCCCCTGCTGTGCCATTTATCTTCCCTTGCACATGTGCTTCCCCCTGCCCCCCACCGCTCCCCACAACAACCCAGGAGTATGGAGCGGCGAAGGGAGGGGTGTTAGTTCTCGACAGGGCAATGGTGTGGTCCCCTGGAGTGTGTAAAGCCCTAGCTTCCTGGTTAAGCTAACACGCTTATGCCTCCTGAGTGATTATGCTCTGCAATGTCCAATTCCCTTGGCTCTCCTCCTTATTAATATGCAGCTATCTACAATAAGAGTTTTACTGGACCGTTTGTAAGTAATAAAAGCTTTACAGCCAGTATGCTCACCATCCAGCTCTTATCCAGGTGATCGGGTCTAGTGCAGGCAATGAGAAGGAAAGAAAAGTATCTGACGCCATGAGATCTATAATGTAGGAGGTTGCCGTGAGTGTGAAGAGGAAGGGGATAGAATAATGGGTCGAAAGCAGCACATTAGTTGGGTGACTAAAAACTTAAAATATCTCAGATAAGCAACAAGAGTGAGGTCAGTGAGGGAGCTGCTATACATTGAAGTGGCTTTGCAACTGTGCTGTCTTTAAAAAACCTGGTGTTCCGACTGCATCCTAAAAAAAATTTGTGTCAGAACTTCAGAGACCCAGGCATCAATGTTATTTTTTAACTCCTAAGATGACTTCAAAGTACAGCCAAGGCTTCACCCCTGCTATCATTGAAAGCGACCTAAATGCAAAGGCCTGCACTTGGAGAAAAGCCTGTGTTGGTGGTGGGCAGCCTGTTACATGGCTTTGCTATCATTCCTCGGGAGGGGGGAATGTTCCTTAGAGCCCGTATGTGGGTTGTGACAGCAGCTACTCCTAAAACCCTATTCATGGTGAATGTTTCTATTAGAGAATTTATCTGGTTTAGGATGAAAATAGTGACCTGGTCCAGGATGCAAGGAAATACAGCCTGATGTCTCAGTGGGCAGGACGGTCTCCATCCCCTTGGGCTGGGGTCCCCTTCTCCTTTCTTCTACACACTCACATAGCACAGAAAACACAGCAGATGCGTTTGCATTGAGTAAAGATCACAGACTCGTTTTAATCACCACCTTTCCTTTTTATGGGGTGTAAAATACGGCAGCTTCATCATTCGTAATCAGAGCCTGAAACAGATGCTGAAGGTTTAATTTAAAATGATATGTGTCTCTTATAATAACCGGCAATATGCTCCCCAAGGACTGTTTACCTTCCCCCTTCCATAAGCTCAGCAAAAGGAAGCTTAATCTTAAAAGCATTCGAGGAAAATTCAGCCCAATGAATGAGACTTTCTTTAGAGGTAACATCTAGTGGCGTTATTGTATAACTATATAGGGCTTCCCACGTCTGCATTGAGTGGGCGTTTGCCGGGATGACTTGGTTTCGCAAGCTTTTATTTCCTGGCTTATGTGATTTAAAGTGCTGGTACAACTATTGGTCCTAAGGAGCTTTGCTACCAACGCATGGCAGTCATGGTTTGACTTCGTTGATGTTTAAACATGTGAACAGCTTCCATTCTCCTTGCCATGTCTCCCTATGCGATGGCAGTAAGCCTGCTGGGCTAGTTCTCATGTGGAGAGGGAAGGTGAGCATTCTCTCCAAAGTCTGTGGGGTAAACACATCTTCCTACACCTTCCACATACCCAATTGGGAGCTATGGAGTCTGATAAGGAAGTAGGGATTTTTTGGAATAAAAAGTGATTTGATTTACTAGCTTCTAGCTATTATGTCCTTTAAAAATAGTCTTAAAAAAAATCCATGCTAAGTGGTAAGAATACCCCAAAGAAAAATCAGAAGAAGCTGAGCAAGAAATTCTCAAAAGAAGAAATAAATATGTTAAATCACGTTTAAGTTGACAAGTAATCAAAGATATACACAATTTAAAAGCACAAAACCTTATTAAGTGGACAATTAAAAGAGGATAGTCCCCAGGGTTGGAGAGAATGTTCTGAAACAGGATTTTTATATAATGCTGCCATCAATATTAATTTGCTTAAAATGTCTCCGAAGCAACTTGGTGACAAACGTTTGTATTCTCCAAATTATCTCCTAAGACTGTTAGAAAAATAAATAGGCTTTTAAACAAAGAGAAGTAACTTTCCCAGCATCAACCAATGCTGTTAGCTGCCTGAGTGAGCTTGGCGAGTCTCCTACTTAACATTTCATATTGTCCTCAATGCAGCCACCAGGAGTTTGTGTTGGTAACAGGTGACCGACAGAGACAGAGAGGTTGTGCTAACCGTTTTAACAAACTACAGAAATGACCCCTGAAAGTATATTCTTTGCACTAAGAGTTTTAAGGAGCTCTAGCTTTTCCGCATCAGCTGAAATTCTGTCCATTTTTTCAAACCCCTGTAAATAGTCAAACAGAACAAAGCAAAGCAAGCATCAAGCTAAAAATAAGAATAGTAAAATCATTTCTCGAAGAATATTTAAACTTAGCAAGTCAATGAATGGTAACCAGTGGACAATATCTTTTTCTTAAAGATCTAGCAATGTGTTGGTCATATAACAGTTCATGAAACAGATTTTGTAGAAAGAATCTCAGAACAGTGGCATAAAAATTTATAGAAATGAAGATGAAATCTGAGATTAAGTTGGCAAGTGTTCAAGTGAATCACTGTCTCCTCTGACAGGTGACGTCCCAGGATGGCATTAGCATTTTAGAGAAACAACCCAGCACCTCTTCTTTCCTTGATTCCACGATGCTGTTTTCGCTGGGGAATTAGTACAAAGTTATCATCGTACATGCAAAGAATAAAGGATTTAGAAAGACTGAACAGAGCCAGAAAAATATTCTCCTCATACTTTTTTAATGTTTCTCCAGGAAATTTGATCTATATCTATATCGACTTTCTAAAATTAAAAGTGTGAAAGGATGATTTTTGCTGGGCTCTTATATGAAGCTAATAAAAAAAAGGCCCTATAAAAAGAAGTGTATATTATCCGCTTTATAAAATGTGACCAAGAGAACACTTGTTTAAAGCTGGATTCCTTTAAGTTAGGTGAAAAAGTATTTTTTCTTCAATTCTATGTTTTTCTATAAAACATTAAAATCTTCGGTTCCCTAGTGTAGGATTTTATAGAAGTAGAGAGTGAGACTGAAACAACCTTTTATTGTCAAACTTAAGAAATGTTGATCATGAAGACCTTATGTTCAGGATTAGCAGCACAGGGTGCTAGGGATACTGGCAATGCCTTTATTTTACAAGTGAGAGCCCAGAGGCTCAGAAAGCACAAGGCACATTTGGGAGGTAATGTGGCCAGTCAGTGCCAAGGCAAAATCTCACCAGGGCTTGTGACTGTGGCTCGTTCAGTTGAATCTCCAGCCTGGGAATATAGACTGTGGAAGAATGATGTGTTTTCTTTCTTAGGCTGCGAGGCAATGATGTACTGGTGGTTTGTGGCTTCCAGATGGGTCTAATGGAGGGCAGAATGCATCTACAGTGTTTCAGGCCCCAAGCTCCTCTTCCCCACTCCCTCCATTTCTCTGTCCTAAGATCCATGACTTGCCATGGGGTCTGTTGCTTGAAGAATCTGACCTTGGTTGCAACTTTACATCTTATACAAGCTTCTTGTGTAATTCCACAGAATAGGAATTTTTTTGCAGAAATATGATTTCAAATGCACTTAGATCTTTCTGTGACTTTGTCTTGACTCATCCCTTAACATCTGTTATTACATGAGATAGTACCTACAAAAGGGCTTACTCCAGTGCTTATTGAACAGATATAAATCTAGCTGATTGATTAATTTTATAACTCTGATTCTTCTTGTAGTAGTCCTTGCGATCTTCCCTAACCTAGACCTGGAAGTTTCCGCAGTATAACCCTTCAAATTGCAGGAGGGTGGAGTGATTATTTTGCTTTGCGCCAGCACATCCTACGCACCTTCAGCAGTACCCGGCACAGTGTAGACTCCCAGAGTGCAATTCCCAGGGAACAAACGTGAGTGGGTGCAGAGGGAGCAGGCCACAGCATACGCCTCGAGTCAAGCTCTGATGCTTGAAGCCCAAGCTCACAGGCAAAGCAGCTGCCCAGGTTGGGGGATGGAACTTATTCTTCAGGGGCAAGAGGTCTGATTAAGAAACACAGCGTGAGAGGTGCTTCCTTTCACAGGGTTAAAGAGATGAAGGAAGGTGAGAAATGTCAGTAAGGATGTCCATGGCATTGCTCCAACTGTGAGAATTCTTCAGATTAATTCCTGTTTTAGTCATGGTGACTTGTCTGATATTATGGGCAGAATTTTTTCATGTACATTATTTTAAGAAGAATTGAACAACACTGGCCTCAAACCCAGCAACACACTGGGTACAGTGTCATTTACTTGAAACTCCTGGCTTTCAGGTAGTTTCTCCATTAACCGAATCTCATATTTCCTTTTCTCTTTTAAAACATATTTTTGGAGAATGTCCTCAAGGAACAAAGCTATATTTTTAAAAAGATAATATTTAATTTACCAACGTGACTCAGATTATTTGGAAATGAACTTCAATGAGAATAGTCCACAGACTTGCCTTAAGATAATTTAAAAAGTAAGGACTAGATTAACTAAGTTAATTTGAAGTCCTTGAGTTAATGAAATGCCTGTTATTAACTGATATTATTAGGAAGATATTTCTAATTTTAATAAATGGTCCTAGGCATTAACTTGGGTTTCAGCCCAAACCTGTGAGGTTATCACAAAACAGTGAGGGTCTCATCTGTGGTATGGATTTTATGAACAGTGACATGGTGAAGAGTGGTGTGGCACATGTGAATACAGTGTGAGCTGCAGATACCATTATTCAATTCTCAATGGCGTGGCTAGGAGCTACATTCAAAAAGGTGAAATTAATTTAATACTGTCTTTAACCCAGATAGGCTAAATATTTTTTTCATTAGGTAATCAATATAAAAATCTATCTGTCTTGTCTGTTCAGGCTGCTGTAACAAAACACCACAGACTGAGTGGCTTATAGACAACACAGATTCATCCTTCACAGTTCTGGAGCCTGGACATCCGGAACTGGAGGTGGCTGGCATGGTCAGGCAAGAACCCGGGCTGCAGACTCCTCATTGTACCTCACATGGTGGAGAGAGCAAGGAAGCTCTGCTCTGTGGGGTCTCTGTCATAAGGGTGTGTGTTCCAATCATGAGGTCCCACATTCATGACCCGAGAACTCCCCACAGGTCCTGCCTTCAAATGTCATCACATGGAGTGTTAGGGTTCCAACATATAAATTTGGGGGGGGCATGAATATTCAGACCATAGCACTATGAATGAGATATTTCTCACTTTTTTGTGCTAATTCTTCATATTATTACTTTAGACAGTCACATTTCAAGTACCCAAAAGCCACCTGTGACTGGTGGCTAGTGTCACGGACAGCACCCGTCGAGAGGCTGAAAGAGTTTGGAGTGGGAGAGTCCTGGATGTATTTCCTGGTGCAACCATTGACTAACTGAGACACTGAAGAGATGGAAACTCTCCAGGTGCCCATTTCAGCAACTCTAACATGGGAATAATTTATTGCTCCACCATTTCTGTGAAGATTAGAAATTATGCATATATAGCATCTACTACAGTGTTGGGAACTCAGGGGCCATAACTTCCTTAGGAAACTCAAGTTTCAGTGCTTGAAACAAGATTTCTACTAAGTGCAGCTGCTATAACCATCATCACTTTATCCCTTGAAATCACAGCAAAATTCTCTTAGCTAACTTTCCTCACCAAGAAGCCAAAGTTGCATAGGTATGTGGGAGGGGGCTCTCAATAGGGGAACACCTGAAAGGTGACCTCATTAGCACGCAAAAGAGAGATAATAGTGTGGTCACCGTTAAATATGCATTTATCACTAGGCAACGCACTTTTTTCATTAGAGCTCACAGGACAAGGGACCGGTGACATATTCACTTTGGGAGGTGTTCTGTATTATCTTTATTAAAAGGCACACATTGCCTTGGTAAAATAACACAGTTCATTCTGAAATAAGTTAAAGCATTTCTATGCACTCTGAAAATTCATTTCCTTTTGTTTCAATTCACATTCATACCTCGATCAGTTCAGTCCAGATGTATAAACCTGATTTCCTCTCGCCACTGTTCTTAATAATAACCTCAAGGAGACCAATTCTGGGTAGTTCTCAAGGAAGAGTGTGAATTTATACTTCCAGAAAGGATTTGAGTAGACTCTGGAGGGAAAGACAGAAGATTTAGTTTTAAAACATAATGGCAAAAGAAAGCACATTTGCTAGTTATCTGAGTGCCACTTGGCTTGGTCTGTATCGTGGAATGCTAACACAGGCCATACAATTAGAGTTTGTACAGTACTTTTTAAAACTTGCAATTTTTTTTTCTCATGCTAATGATAACATAATTAGCAAATGTATATCTAGGGATAAACGTTAACTGAATTCTGGTAAAACTTCCTTCCTTAGTCTGCAATACACAGAAAATTAGATCTATATAGAAGGAAAATTGTTTTCTATGAGAATGCAAAGACAGATGACAGATTTTTGAAAAGTCTACCATTGTTATACAATGACAATTCAAAAGAAAATAGGTTTTTCCTTCCAGTGGATCTTGTCAAGATTTAGACTAAGGGAGTTTAATGTCCACAACCCAGGTTTTAAAATGGAGACTTCCACTTTGGGTGCTTCATTGAAGCTCACACTTAGGAGATTTCTCTTTAAAAGGACACAATAGAACCATAGAAGTACTTGGAGGTTCTAGAGAGCCTCATCTTCCTCACTTTCTAGGTGAGACTCAGGAAAAGGGAATGAGTTATCCAGAAGCAACGTGATGGCTGCGGACAGTGGGGCCCTGTGAAGCCAAGCAGTGAGCAGCGTGATGCTCCATCCAGGCCTCCTGTTGCTGAAAGTTGCCACCGATTAGGGAGACAGTGCACAGACTGGGGCGGGAGACCATGGAGCAGAAACAGTGGGAGATTTCTTGACATTTTATCCATTGGCTTAATGTGTTCACACATAAAGTAAAAAAAAAGTAATTAAATACTTTATTCTCAGGCACAAGAAAGTAGAATTATGGAAATTATGTGGGGTTTTTTTTGATGGTGGAGGAGAGTTGTGATTTATTCAAATCATTATTTCAAAGCTGCGCTTTATTTTGACTAGGGACGCCATTGTAATATATTCAGTCTCACTTTCATTTCCAATTGTTCTTTTATTCATGGATCATGAGCAGAGGAAGACAAGTTGTTGCTACCGAAGCATCTCTAGGAAATTCTTCTGGGCAATTAGGCAACCATTTCCTCCCTCCAGCGTGAATCACTACAAAGCCACAATGCTTAAGTGATGGATTAGATGAACACTTGTTAAGAAAATAACTAGCTGGTCTCTTATCAGGGATATGTCCTTTCTGTATCAATACTTCATTTGGGGATTCACAGGTTCATGTGTGCCTTGTGAAGGCATCGCAGAAGCAAGTTTGCCGGTCTTGCTTTGAGATGTAAGGACTCAGCTGGTCTGGCTGCAGGGCCCTGACACTCCTGGCCTCTCACTCTCTGTGGCCCTACTGTGCTCCCTGTACACAGGAGGCACCAAAATGATAAACAACTTATTTTTCCAAAGCAAATGATAAGTTAATGTAGAAAAATGTAAGGGCCTTAAAGCTAAGAAATAAAGTAAATTTAAAACAAAGATAATAATGCATATGTGCTTAAAAGTACAAAAGGGAAACGTGATGGAAAACTGCTATTTAACTCTTGGGGCTGACAGAATGAAATGGAAGACTGAGCCTGATTTTAGTGGTGGCTTTACAGTGCTGAGAGCAAAATCAAGTCTGATGTGGCTAGTCAGAGTATAAAATAAATGCCTACAACTTCACCAGCATTGTTCATTTTCACTAGGAAAAATAATAAAGGTGAGACTTTCAGGTTTGAGAAGAAATTTCTCCTTATTTTCGAAAGAGAACAGTGCTGACCAAATTTAAATTTTCTCATGCAATGGCATTGTCTCTCTAAGCAGTTACTTCCTTTAGTATCATTGTACCTTTTGTTATTGACGTGTCTCCCAGCCCATATTGACTATTATCCTCTTCTTCAGCAAAGCTTATCTGATCCCTCTCTAGGCTCTCTAGGTCACCTGCCGCTCATATCCTTTTGATTTGTAGAATTAGTGTTGGTCAAAATTGAATTTTATTATATGCAACATCCTTCTATGACATTCGTTTTTTTAAGCTATAAAACTGGGTCACTAAGCCTCCTTGTTGATTAGTCCTTCCCAAGACTGGGATTCTTCTTGCCTGAAGAGAGAGAAGAAACATAAGAATACCAAGTCAAGAGCTCTTCAGAGTCAGTTCAGTACCAAGCCTTCCTAATTCTTTCTCCGATTGCAGTTCCACGTTGTGGTGAATACTAGCTCCCGCCTCCTGGGTGTAACCACATTATCCTGTCATGGCCAACGTTCCATTTCCCAGTCGGTTTCAGCCAGGCCACTGAGGTCTGGCCAGAGGAGTGTGATCCAAGTTGGTGTGTCACATCCATGCATTCCCATGACAGTCTCTTGCCTGTGCTCCCTTCACTCAGTTCCTCGTCTCTCGGCTGCTGTGTGCAGGTGGGCACGACTACCTTGACATCCTCGGGATGACAATGACTGTCTTAAGTTAGAAACTGTGTTGTTTTCTGAATCACTGCTTAAAGGAGAGACACTCATCAATCAGAAATATTCATTGAAAACTTAAGTGGAGCCCTGGCTGGTGTAGCTCAGTAGATTGAGTGTGGGCCTGTGAACCACACGATCGTGGTTGGATTCCCAGTCAGGGCACATGCCTGGGTTGTGGGCCGGTTCCCAGCAGGGGACCCATGAGAGGCAACCACACATTGATGTTTCCCTCCCTCTCTCCTTCCCTTTCCCTTTGAAGATAAATAAATAAAATCTTTAAAAAAAAAGAAAAGTGGAAAACTAAGTCCCCTAATTTTAAAAAACCACTAACATTTGATTCTTTATATATTACACTAGCTATAATTACCTTATTAAAGCCAAGATACAAGTTCCTGCAAAAAATTCTAGCTCTAAAAAATTGGTCACTGTTTACTGGCCCTAAATCTCAGTTGCTCTCTGGGACCTTGCCCTGTCTCTCGGTGCACCGTGTGCGCTCTTGTTACCCAGACACGGTTTGGGAACGCCATCTGGTCTCTCTCAGTTCTGCCGCATACTGCTCTCTGGATTCCTTCTTCCATGGGCTGACTCTAGACGGTGTAGCATCTCCAGCTCTGGTTATGAGCATCTCCTTGTGGTCATATAAACATTTCACGTTTTTAAAGTTTCCTGGCTGTGGAAAACCTGAATTCTGTGTTGTGCTTTAAACTCTAATTGGCAGAATTATTTCTTTATATGAAAGAAACAACACCTACAAAGAAGAAAGTCTTTTATATGGTTTTCAAAATGAAAAAAAAAATGACCATCTTTCAAACGTATTGAATAAATTGTGATACTTTGAATAAAATCATAACCATCACTTAATTATCATAAGATGGGTGAGGAGATTTCAGCTTCCTATAACAAGCAATTACAAATTTCAGTGAACAAATGCATTTCCTGCTAATAAACACCCTAATAAATGAAGTTTCGTATAATCAACAACCATTTTTTCTATGCGACAGGTGTGGCTAACCACTCCACGCCCAGTGTACCCAGACTCTCGGAACTGGTGTCCTCGCTGGCCCCACCTCCACCGGATCTGGACTGGTGCTACATACTCTGTAGAATGCAGTAGAAGTAATGCCTCATGACTTCCAAGTATAGGTCAGTAAAAGCCTTCCAGTGCCTGCCTAGTTCTCTTGAAACATGTATGAAGGGAGGAGCCAATCACAAATAAGAAGTCCACCTACCATGAGACCCCCTTTCCTCTTTGTGAGGAAGTCCTCCTGGCCATGCGGGAGAACCCTGAGGACAAAGACAGCTGATCTTGCCATCGAAGCTGAGGCGCCAGACTTCTGAGTCATTTCACCATCCAGCCCCAGCCACCCCATTACTACAGCCAGATGGGAAATGCTAGATAAGACCCGCCCAACTGAGCCCACTGAAGGCCAAGAATCATGATCAATAGTAATTAGTCATTTTAAACCACTTAATTTTGACATGGTTTGTTATACAGAAGTAGGTAACTGGATAGCACTAATCTTTAAAAATATACGAGAAGCTCACAACTATACCAAAGTTCTTTATTATTTAGTAAATACTGGTGTTTTATTGTCCTCCTCTCTATATAAGGTCTAAGTAAATTGGACAAAATGTGTAGCAAATGGAGGCCAGTATATTACCTTCTTTATTAATAAAGGCTCAGGGGAGGTTGCATGGGAGCCAAGTGAGTTTCAGGATACGTAACAGCTTAATAATCACAGTTACCCACTCTGTCACAGGCCAGAGAACCAGGCAACCATCCCCACCTGGAGGGGATTACCTGAGTAAGTTTCATGGGACAGAAAAAAGAGAATGGGTAGGCAGGTTTGCTTTCAACAGGATCAAAGAGCAATTTGTGTTTTCTAAGTTACCAATCAGATAAGTCCCTGCCTCACTCAAGGTGCATATAGGCAGAGAGTATCCGCGGGTTGCACCAGTCACCCTCCCCGCAGCCACAGAAGGACAACTGTGGGGGAGGAAAATTTTTCTTTGATTGTCAACGGATCTGCCAAAGATCTGATAGCTGTGAGAAAGCATCATTGTAACTGAGCATTTTGACATAAAAGGTTATAAATATTTCCTTATTGCCTCCATCTTTTCTTTCAGCAGCGTAAGTGCTAATTCAGTTCTTTGCACTGTCAACATCACTTGTGACAATTTCTTCACTTAAATTTTCTTTTTTTTAAACATTTTATTTATTTATCTTTAGAGGGGAAGGGAAGGAGAGAAGTATCAATGTATGGTTGCCTCTCGTGAGTCCCCCACTGGGAACTGGCCTGCAACCCAGGCATGTGCCCTGACTGGGAATAGAACCCTGATTGCGTAGTTCACAGGCCCACACTCAATCCACTGAGCTACACCAGCCAGGGCTTAAATTTTCGAATTAAATTGGAATGTGTGCCTAAATTTTCTAATTACCCTTTGGAATGTGTGCCTATGGTTTTATTTATAATTTTGTCCATTGCAACGCCCAAGATCTGGGCTCATAATTTATTCTTCATCGCTTATCACTGAGTGCAAACAGGGTACAACAAAGGCAAATAATAAGTTACACAGGCCCTGAATATGTCAAGCCACCTTAGATTGGTTTTATGACTTCAGTGCGCTCAGTCTTGTTATTATAAACACAATTTCAGAAAGTCCAAGCAAGCAGGGGAAATGGGAGACTCTAAGGTTCTACTTAGGCTAAAACAATGAATATGCCTTAGTGGTGCCATGAGTAGAAGATAAGGGAGTAAAAACAGTTTTCTTTGGAGAATGAATTTTCCTAGGGCTAATGAGCATGTAAAATGTACCTGGGTGGCCGTCAGAACCGCACAAATAGAAATGATTGACTGGAGTCATTTAAGAAATTCAGACTTAGTGCACAGCTATCCTGAGGTTGAAAACTTTAAAAAAAATACATGAAAATAAGACTTATATGTCACTAATGACTGATCCAAAATGCAAATTATACACTAGACACCAGTACCCACCATCTTTGTGGAGGAAGAAAGATAAGAATGATAAGAAGTATTGCTAGGACATCCGCAGTCCGTGAAGATGAAACTGGGACAATTTTCATTTTACATTTGCCCATGATTAACATGCATTTAAAGAAAGTGTGGCCTCTTTGCTCTGGATCCTATTACATGGAAAATTTACCCCTGATTTTCCTCAGTATTACAGTTTCAATCTGCTCTTTACATTAACAAGCAAACCTCTTTCAAGCTGTAGCTTTATTTAGCACACTGTAGGTTTATTTAACTTCCCATAGCTGTATTTTACTCACAGTATACTCATATTTCATCACATAAATGGCCGCTCTGATAGTTCTCACTCCCTCGTGGCCAACAGAAAATGTAACGTTACTGACATGGTTTGTAGTTAGAAAGGATAGTTAAGGACCAACTACTTAACAGCTTGAGTATTGCTTTTACTGCTCCCAGGCCAAGCATAAAAACTGAGCAGCAAGAGCTTCTTCAGTAGTGTTTTGAAGGAAAGAAAGAGAGAGAGAGGGAGAGACAGAGAGAAAGAGAGAGAGAGAGAGAGAGAAAGGAAGGAGAAGTGAAGAGATGGAGAGGAGAGGAAGAGAGGAGGAGAAGGGAGGGGGGAGGGGAGGGGAGGGGGAGAAGGGAAAGGGAAAGGGAAAAGGAAAGGGAAAGGGAAAGGGAAAGGGAAAGGGAAAGGAAAGGAAAGGAAAGGAAAAAGCAAAGAGACTGAGCTGGGATGTCTGGACAGCACTGGTATGTGCGAGTAGGTGGGAGGATGACTGTCTAGACCTTGGGACCACCAAGGATGAGACAATACGACAATAAATACCTTAGACGCGGTAAGATGGTCAAACACGCAAACTGTCACCATAGCACAGCAATGATCATTGAGCCCTGGATCCCAGAGGACATGCAGAGTCACAGCAAAGCATTCATGAATTCTCCCATGTACTAAACATTTTCTATATGCTAATTAGAATGAGACATGTATGCATTTGCTTTAAAAATGTAGATTTTACTTGGATTAATAAATGCATTTGTACCTTTTTACCGCTTTTAAAATGTATAACACCTTTTATATTACATTTTTTTCTCAATCAAGGAATTCTAAAATCCAGCTGTGACAAATGAGAATCTGAAACTGTCTAATGTAAGACAGAAAAAACAGAGTCTCCATAGCCAAAACTAGTGGTTATATATTTCCTTCTTGCTAACTTTTAGCATGCTGTTCATCCCCGACAGAACAGGTAAGCACCCTCTGCAACACAGGCACATTTTTCTTGAGGGAGAATGGGGACTCGAGGAGAGCACCATTAAGCTGGAAATGAAGCTCTAAGGTAAAAAAAAAAAAAATTCTCTTTACAATTCCAGGCCAACCATGAACCGACCTGTGCGACTTCACTTGGGTCTGCAGAAACCAGGTGTGTCTGGGACAACCTGTAGACAAAGTGCATGCAGACTTCCCAGAGACCCTCAAGGAGGGACTCTCTCTCTGGGCTGCATATCAGAGTTACCTGGGGAGGTTTTCCAACGCAGGATGCTCAGCACGTTAGGTCAATTACATCCGAAGCAGGGGGTTGGGGAGAGAGAGCCTGGGAACCAGACATCAGTCATTTTTACAGCTTCCCAGTGATTCCAGGGGGCTCCCAAGGCTGGAGTTGGCTGCTCGGAGGCCTTACAGGCTGGGGGAGCCGTCCCATTATGCGGTGCCTGATGAGCTCCTCAAAGGGATAACGGCTTAAAGATTTCACATCTGCAGCCTGTTACTCAATCATCCAGGCTCTCAAGAGATGGGATAACAGGATTTGTTGATTTGGCGAGAGGAGTTGTTAGGGCCTCTGAGGAAATATTAAGCATATCTTACCGTGTTTCCATAATCACTTTGCCTAGGCCTGACTCCAAACACGTCCCATCATTTTACCTGATAGCAGATACAGTGCATCAGAGCCGAGCGAAATCTGCTGCTTCAGGGAATATAGGTTTATTTTTAAATGTTCTACAACAACCTTATTGAACCATGGCATGACCTTTGTGTGAAATTACCTCATTGCATATACCTGGAGTATTGTTTTTCTACAATTTTCTGGAGCTATTTCTTTGGTGTTCAACCCCATTTCCTGGAAGAAGTTCTCATCTGGTAGAATCTTAATAGCAATAAGTGTTTCACGAGGGCTCACTCTATGCAGGGTACGCTGCTGTGCACACATTATAAAGACTAGATTTGAGAAGACAAGACCCTTCGTCTTAAGTAGGTCACACCGTAATGGGAATGATTAAAGAGTAAGACATGTGAGTCCGGGAGCACACATTGGAAGAACTTCTCATTAGATTTTGAAGATATTCTGTGAAAAGAGGATAACTCACGTGGAGACAGGACAGAATTTACAGTGACAATTCAGCTTAGTCTTTTTAACAGTGTAACTTTTTTCTGATTAATGAATTTACATGGAAAAGAACTAGAAATATAAAAATGTATAAAGAAGATAGTATTACTAGGAATTCCATATATATCACATATACATACATGACACTTTGATATGTGTATAGCTATATATACGTGTACACATGTTGATATGCAGTATATTTGAACACACATTTTTGTTATATATGTACATATATACTTATTTGCATGTGTGCAAAACAATGTATTACACAGGCACATAGCACTCTCAGACAGTGCTGAATGACACTTCTCCTCACTGCCCCGGTTTCCAATCGGTTGGAAAACAAAGAGTAGAAGAGGGAGGTTAAAATAATGTTTCTCTTACTGATAAAGACTAAATGGGGGAATGTATCTTTGTGCAATAAACCAAAGAATCGGCTAAGTTCAGAGTTATGCACTGATGCCTACCCTCCCAACCATGGGCAATTCTGGACACTGGGAGACCCTGCTCCACTAGGGGTTGGCTGGGCCCTGGAGGAGCAGAGTGGAGTTTAAGCTCTCTGTCAGCAGGCTGGTTCCCAAAGAAAAGTATGAGTCAAGTTTAGTCTTTGCAAATTCACACACAATTTATAGGCAATAACATTACATATACACAGTTACAAATATGTACGATGTAGAGATTCAGCATAGTATTAGTATTCCAATCTTCAAACCAAAGCATGGTTATGTCTATCCAGCCAAGTTGTTCTATATGGAATATCGGAAGTATTTCAATAAAAACCAGATGGCATACTTTGATACTCCAATCATTAAATGCGTAAAGACTTTCTAGTCATAAAATTCCAAGAATAAAGATGTTCTAATTTCACCTTTAAGCCCTCTGCCAATTTTAAATTTCTAGGGCAAAACTAAAATTCAAAGAATATATATGTGTACTCTTGCAAGTTAAATCCAAGTGATACGAATCCGAAAATGAAATTGCTTTCACTTTTAAAAATAAATTGAAAAGTCATCCTTTCCCACTTGCATTCTTGCTCAGTTTCGTAAAAGGAGTTCACCGCCTCGGGACAGAGTTGGATTTTTCTCCAGCAGCTGCAGCCTGGGAAACATGAGGATGCTGTAGGGCCTCAGAAGGTCTTAGCTCGGTGCCAAGACTCTTCAGTCCCACCCCAAGCAGAACTCTAAAACAGGACTCAGAAAGTAGGCCTAAGCCCACACCCACCAAGGTTAGCATATAAGCCAAACCCTGGCCCCGAGAGCAATGACCCATGGGGATAATCCGGTCCCTGCATGTGGCGCTGTCCCAGGATGTCCTACTTGGGCCTGAGGAACCAAGGCTGATGGTACGTGGTGGATATCTTGACTTGCCTTTGGGCTGCCAGCCAGTCTGTTTTCTGGAATCCCATGAATTTAATTGGTAGGAACCACTCAGCAAAGGATAAATTCTGTCACTGTGAATTTGTTAATATGTGGGTCCCTGGGGGATGAGGGTATCCAGAGGCCTCCTTTCTCCTCAGGGTGGTGGCCTTGAAAATAACGACGACTTTGCAATGGCAGCAACTCTTCTCCTAAACCAGGCATTACTGGAAAATCCTTTCTCACCCAGCGTTTTGGAAACCTTCCAACTTCCACTTCCCTGTCAGCCCTTTCCTCCTGAGGAGGGTCTTTACTGATAGTACTGACTCCTGGGTCTTCTGGGAGGTATTCCCTGCCAGTATACAGTGGCGCACTTTCTTTGCCTCTTGGTATGGAAGTAATTCAGCCTAAAAAATATGCTGCCATGCAGAAAAGGAATTCACCTTAGAGCCGCATTTGTTTCAGCTGGAAAAGCACCCTCGCATTTCTGAACTGAAGCTGCCATTGAGGCTGTTGCAGGCTGGTGGAGGCGGTGGCCCTGAGGTCTCAGCAACAGCTGGTGCCTCAGCCATGAGGTCCTTTAAAGTCTAAACTATCTTCTTTGTATCCTTCTATAAGTTCCTTGATGCCCACATGCCCAGCTACAACAATTATCATTTTGAAACTTTCCCAGACATTGTTTCATACTATTTTCATTTTCTATGATTGAGCCTTTGGGCTAGACACAAATTTAAGGTCAAGTGCTTCAGAGTTTCAACCTGTGCCTTGAGTACACAAGGGAGTGCCACTTACTAGCACCTGAGGCAAAAGACCTTGAGCCTTAGCCATAAGATATCTTAAGACTTTAAAGCCAGAAGCTCCTCAGTGCTGTGTGGCTCATGTGTGCCCTTGCTGACTTGCCATAGACGTGCAGGTAATAATCTAACTTTAGCCCAGCCAGTGATGCCAGGCCGAACCGTACCTGCATTGCATTAAAATACAGCAGCCTGCCAAAGCTTAGTGCCTGCCAAAGCCACTACCTTGCTCTAGCCCTTGCCTTGCTCTACAAGGTCAAGATCAAACTGCAACAATCTGGACGGTCAAGCCATCTGTGCTGGCTAAAGGCCCAAGCCCTTGGCACCATCTCTACAAAAGTCTTTTAGGGTCAGAGTCACAGTGAGTTGCAACTACTTGACAAAGGCAAAAACACCTATTATCTAGTGCTTACAGAGTCTGAGCTCAGTGGGAGCAGCTCAGAGCTCACTCTGCTGCTTGAAACTCTACCTGGCCTCATGGAAACGCTGCAGGCCACCACTGTGGGACTTCCATGTAGACACTAAATACTAAGGTCACTCAGTTCATTCCGCATGAACTTGGCTCTCTCCATTCTTCTCGTGCCCTTTCTCAGTGTTCTCAGTGACTGTACATCAAATTTAGCAAAAATAATATAGATAGTATACATATTCTACTTAATAAAATTTAATAAATAAAACAAGTTACTTGACATATAAAAGACAAACTTACCAAATATTTATTTATTTTACTAAATTTAGACCAGACCATGCAGAGTAATGTGGATTCTGTGTTCATATATTAAAAAGTATTTAAAAATCTTTCCTAATGTCATACCAATTTTAAAAAATTAACATACTTAAATCACAACTCACTGTGACACCAGTGAAATGCCACCCAGTGCAGGACAGCTTTATGGAAGGACACCCGTTCTTCACTCCCTCCCGTTGGACTGTCCAGAGGTGACCCCTTGGAATCCTGTTAGTGGATTCTTCTATTTATTTATTTTTTGAACTGAAATATAATTTACACAATATTATATTAGTTTCAGGTATACAACATAATGGTATAACACTTGTGTGTACTGATCCTAAGAACATGGCTGGTTAACATCCATCTACACACACAGTTATACATTTTTAGGAGAACTGCTAAGATCTACTTTCTTAGCAAATATAAATTTGCAATTCAGTATTATACACCATGCTGTATAATACATCCCCATGACTTATTTATTTTATAAGTGGAAGTTTCTACTTTTTGATTCGTAGCTGATTTCTTAACTGATTCTTTTGTTGTTCTTTCCATCATCCTTAAATACTACCTTGTACTGATGTTCTTCAGTTATTCAATTTTAGAAGTTTTTTATTTACTTCTTTGTCTTTATTCACCAATCTCCTAGTATAGTTAAATCAATATTTTAATTAAATCAATAAGCTAAGTGTAGTTTACTGAAATGTATTCTATTGCAGCTTTTTCATTTACCAAGAGGTTCTTATTTTTTAACCCTCTTTGTCTCTCTATCCAAATATTATATTTAAATTGTTTATTTTATCATACCTTCTATGGAGCGTTTGTTCATTTGTTTTACTCTTTTTACCCTGGAACACCCTGTTGCCTAACTGCCATCTGGACAAGTCCCCTTTTTTTTCTTTTTGATATATTTTATTGATTATGCCATTAAAATTGTTCCATTTTCCCCCCTTCATTTCCCTCCACTCTGCACGTCCATCCCCCACCATTCCCCCCTTTAGTTTATGTCCATGTGTCACAAGTTCTTTAGATTCTATATTTCCCATACTATTCTTGCCCTCCCCCCACTGTCTATTTCCTACCTACCCTCTATGCTACTTATTCTCTGTACCTTCTCCTCCTCCCACTCCCTTGTTGCTAACCCTCCATGTGATCTCCATTTCTATGGTTCTGCTCCTGATCTAGCTGTCCTCTTACTTTGCTTTTGTTTTAGGTGTGGTTGTTAATAACTGTGAGTTTTCTGTCCTTTCTCTGTTTATATTTTTTATCTTCTTTTTCTTAGACAAGTCCCTTTAACATTTCATATAACAAGGGCTTGGTGATGATGAACTCCTTGGATTTGACCTTATCTGAGAAGCACTTTATCTGCCCTTCCATTCTAAATAAAAGCTTTGCTGGATAGAGCAATCTTGGATCTAGGTCCTTGCCTTTCATGACTTGGAATATGTCTTTGCAACCCCTTCTTGCCTGTAAGGTCTCTTTTGAGAAATCCGCTGACAGTCTTATGGGAGCTCCTTTGTAGGTTACTCTCTCATTTTGTCTTGCTGGTTTTAAGATTCTCTCCTTATCTTTAATCTTGGCTAATGTAATTATGATGTCCTTGGTGTGTTCCTTCTTGGGTCCAACTTCTTTGGGACTCTCTGAGATTCTTGGATTTCCTGGAAGCCTATTGTCTTTGCCAGATTGGGGAAGTTATCTTTTATTATTTATTCAGATAACTTTTCCACTTGTTGCTCTTCCTCTTCCCCTTCTGGAACTCCTATAATTTGGATGTTGGGACGTTTAAAGATGTCCTGGAGGTTCCTAAGCCTCTCTTCATTTTTTTTTTGAATTCTTGTTTCTTCATTCTTTTGTATTTGGTCATTCTTTTCTTCCTTTTGGTCCACTCCCTTGATTTGAGTCCCAGTTTCCTTTCCATCACTATTGGTTACCTGCGCATTTTCCTTCATTTCAGTTAATTTAGCCTTCATTTGTTCCTCTAATTTGTGACTAAAATCAACCAGTTCTGTGAGCATCCTGATCACCAGTATTTTGAACTGTGCATCTGATAGGTTGGCTATCTCTTGGTTGCTTAGAAGTATTGGCTCTGGGGCTTTGAGCTGTTCTTCTTGAGCCATGATGTTTTGGTCTGTTTGTGCCTGTTCCATATGAGGGGCGGAGCCTTAGGTGTTCCCCAGGGTGGGGCGACACAGTCGCTGGGTTGTGACACAGTCTGGCTGAACGATTCATTGTTGTTGGACTTCCATACAGTTCAATTTTCAGTGTTTTGGTTGTATTTTTGTTACTAAAACTTTGTTGTCTTTAAACTTGGTTGTGCGAGGAGGCAGTGTTTCCACCTATGCCTCCATCTTGGCCAGAAGTTTGGACAAGTCCCTTTTGAGGACAGTTTCAAAGTGGTCATCCTGGGGCTTCTCCCTGGGAAGGAGGCCTTCTTTCCTGGAATTCATCTTTGTCTTTCTTGAATTACTACTTTATATTTCTTGAGTTAGTATGTGTAGAAAGTGATATTCCTAAAAACTTGTACTTATGGAAAAAAAAAACCCTTGAAACTGTGTTTATTCCAAACATTTGACTGAAAATTTGCCTAGACTTAGAATTTTAGTCCAAAATCCATTTCTTTCAGATCTCTGGAGGCTTTGCTCCACAACCATCTGATGTCAGTGTGACTGATGGGAAGGCTGCTACCCAACTGATCATTCCTCTGTGGGTGACCTCTTTCTCTCTGGAAACTGTGAGAAACACGTCTTTATTTCTCTGGTTCTCAAATTATACAAATACTTGTCTAGGAAGGAAACTTTTTCAATATGACGATTTATATCCCTCAAGAGTTGACTCTGACAAATTCTCTCGAATTTATTCTTTGATATAGTGCAACCTTTTGTTTTCTATGCCTTCTCATTATGAATTGCTATTAATCAGATCAATAGTGATTATTTGTTATTCAATAAGGAATTTCCAAAATGAGGTACAAGTGCTTGGGTTGGATCGATCATCTTGGGTCTGATAAAAATAAACTCTGAACAGTTCCTCGAGTGTTGAATCTTCAGACCTTCTTTTAGGCAAGGTCACTGAACAAGTAGCTGAACTTCTCCCAGAGGTCATAGGGAGACCAACCCCTTACTGTGCAGGTAGAGAGACCTGGATAATTTACGTAACTTTGTCAAGGTCTTACAGCCAGTTAGTGGCAGAGCTGGGATTAGACTGAGGATCCTCACTTCCTAGCGAGGTTCCTTTCCATTGTATAACGCTTCCGTAGTCCATCACAACTCAGTGGAGCTGAAGCACAAATTTGCACACCTTTGTTCAAACATCATGGGTTGGGTATGCAAAGAAAATTGTAGGTACTGTTATAAAAACAAACAAAAAGTGGAGAAGGACCCCTGAGATGGCAGACCCTGGAGACGCCCTTCAGAGGTGTGGGTTTCACACCTCCCTCTCTCCCTATCAATCACTGGTTACTCCTGCAATGGCTTATGGAGCCAAATGCTAAGATAATGCACAGTGGTCATTACATGTATTTAATATTTAAATATACCATTGCTTCCTGAGAAATGATTTTCAAAGAATCGTTTAAGTTATATAAAATTTTAAGTGCATGTGGGATTTTTTTTTGTAACAGGGGCCTTAGAATAAGCATTAAAACTGATTGTGGTGTTGACGTAAACCCCAAATGGAGTCCACAGGTGGAGTTTACTGCTGATCCCATTACCATGAAACCCAAACTTAAACTGTCCTGATTTCTGTGAAATCCTGACTCTGACTTCAAATAAAACACCAGCTTTCCTTAAGTCAACATCACCTTAACCTAACAGGAAGGTAAGTTTCTAGTAATCAATCAGTGGAAAACAATGTACTTCCTTATTCTTGCACTGTACTGCTGAGAAATGAGCACTTCTCATTTTGAAGTTTCACTGTTGGCAAACATTTTGCTTCTTGCTCAATAAAATATTTACATCAAACAAAACTTTCTGAATTTTCTTGACCATTTCTACCATACCTGCTCTGCATGTTCATATGGACAGGTTAATTAAACTCTGCAACTTTTTTCATTAGTAAAATGTGGAAATAGGACTTATTGGAATATTCCAGATATTAGATAAAATTATGCAAATGAATTAACTAGTACACTGGCTGGTACCTGAAATGCACTGGTTAAATTTTGTTAAATCAATGAATGCTAGTTTGTGTTGCTTGTCATACGGGCTTCCTGTAAGATTTCTCATGCATAGAAGTTGTTGATGAATAGTATTTCCACTAAATGTAAAGGGTCTGGAGAACTTTGTTTACATTCAAAGTTGCTGACAAGCAGTATTATCTCAATTGACTTGTTTATAAGCAAGTAAAAAAAGCTGCAAATGGCTAATACAAACTGAGAGAATAGTTGAGGGTATATGTCACTTTTGCTCTTGAAAGTTTCTGATGTCTTGCACTAGGCTGGAGGGATGTTTTACCTGAATAAAAATATTTCCCTCTAATTGTATATTCATAAAATTCTGGGATGTATATGTACTCAAAACATGCTATCATAGTTGATCATCAGTGATAAAAGATTAAATGTTTAAGTGTATATTTTAGGTGCTGCTCCATATATTCACTCATTCAAATGATTATTCATTCATATGGTTACTCATTCATCTCATTTGTTTATTTATTTATTGTATATTTATTGAGCTCCAAGTTAACAATGCTGAGGCTATGAAGAGAAAGTCTCTCTCCATTGCCTAATTCATTTGGAAAAACAAGGAACAATCCAGGACATTAGAACAGAAGTAGACAGCTTTCCCTCACTGCTCCCATGTACTTAGACTAGTCTTTGCTCTTCAAAGAGCCAAAGTCAAGAATACAAACCAGCACTGTCCAATAGAAATAAAAACCACATGTGTATTTTCATATTTTCTAGTAACACTTAAAAAGCTCTTAAACAGGTGGAATTAATTTTAATGTCACATTTTCAAAGTACTACCAGTTCAACATGTGATTGCTATTACTAGTGAGATAGTCCGTATATTTTTTTACACCGAGTCTCTGAGACCTGGTGCAGATTTTGCAGTTAAGACATTTCTCAGTTTGGATGAGCCCTGTCTCAAGTGCTCAGCAGGCATGTGTTACTAGTGTTACCCCATTAATACAGACCACGGACAAACTATAGGACGTGCACATATCTTTTTGGAGGTCACCGTTCAACCCACTACATTCCCTAAGAACCTCTAGAAGGAGTGCAGCTTGGCCGACACCTCAATTTTAACTTAGTGTGACCCATTTTGAACTTCTGACCTCCAACACTGTAATAATAAACTTGTATTATTTTAACTAAGTTTATGGTAATTTGCTACAGTAACCATAAGAAACTACTAGCATTCATTTCAAAGTTTGTTTCCTGCAGCCAGTGCATTTTTGTAATTGAAATTATTGAATAAGAAGCACTTTAGCAACCTGCTAGTAGGGGAGATGTGCGAAGATATCCTGCTGACAAATGAAATCCTGGTCTGGAACGTGAGAGCAGAGTCACAATTGACTCAGGAGTGGTAACGATCCAGGCCCTTGCACTGACAGTGGCAGCAAGGCCTGGACCAAGTCGCCGGCCAGTGTATTTGGTCTTCTGATAGATTTTCCTTTCCAGATATTACCCTGTAGGAAACGGCCCCAGCTGAGGCTTCTTAAAGGCGACATCAATGAGTTTGTTTAACCAGGTGAATTACAAGGGACAGGAAGGAAGAAAAGAAGGAAGGCAGGAGGGAGGGAAGGAAATGTTTAAAGTGTTTTCATACTGCTAGTCACTGGCTCCTCCCAACATACCACTTAAAAACTTCCTAATATTAATATTAGAACATCCAATGCCTTTTCCATTGATTTCTAAAGATATATGATAACCAAAGATATATGCTAATCATAAGATATATAATTACCAAAGCTTAACATGTACAGAGCGCTGACAATTTTTATAATTAAGTATATTTTAATCATAAACACAGAAGAGTGTAAGATGAAGAGAATTTTTGACCAGTTATTTCTGGTAAAAATAAAACTCTGGACACAAAGTCTATAAGAAAGTATTATAATAGCATGTAGTTTATGTTTATTTTGTTTTACAAATATCAATATTCTTCAGCTGTGATTTTTGGAGATGTTTTCGAATTTGGAGGGTACACATGTCTTTTGGTAAGACTGATTCCAGAATATTCTATGTCTGCCACAACTCAGCCCTTTACTGCAAAGACAAATGCACTTAATTTATTTGCTCAGTTGTTAGCATGAAATAACACAAAGAAGGCAGAAATGAAAAATTCCATCTCAGTCAATGAAGAAAAATAAGCTGTGCACTATTCGCCTTTCTTTTCATATCAAGATAATTATATATTTTCTGGGTTTTGTTTATTTCCATATTCTTAGATTTTTACTATTTTTCTCCATTTCTAAAGGCACACATTTATTCTAAGTCTTGGTATTTCCCTATTTGAACCACTGATGCCAACACGTACATGGTCTCTTCATTTCTTCTGCGAATGTCAGATCATTAAGTTTCAGATAATTGAGGGAGGAGGATATATAACAATGGCTATTGACACAGTTTAGGCAGAGGAAAGTAACTTGCCTGAAAGAGTAGGTAGGAATTTTGGCATTTGAATCCACATCTACCTAACTCCCAAGTCACCCACTTTCTATTCTGTGATGACAAATCTTCCCCCATCCCAATCACAGCGGCCAAGGTCTTGGACATCCTAGCAAAGATTACTCAGAGTTCCCTGTCACCCTCTGCAACAGAGGTGGGCAGAGGACGGGAATATTTGCATTTTACCTTGAACTATGATACTTGTCTCATTAATTAAGCTTTGTTATTACAAAACAAACAAAAACCCAAACTCAAAACTTCAGTGTTCTTTGGAGAAGGCAGTGCATTATAACTATGACTATACATGCCCTTAGCTTCTTACAACAAATGATGTTTAGATGAGGATATTTATGTTTATTGAAGAAATTTACTTACTCCTCAAATATTTCAAAATTTCTGACTCTACTCTACATTATATTTCATGGTTCTGAGGGTCTTCTATAGGGACAACCACCAAACTCAACAGTTTATCCATGTTTTCTAGCCAGTGAGAGCCCAGAAGGGCCATTATGCTGCAGTGCTATTTACAGTCACCAAGTTTGGAAGCTGCCCAAGTGTCCCTCAGTAGGTGAGTGGATAAAAAAGCTGTGGTACATTTATACAGTGGGATACGACACAGCCATAAAATGGAGTAGAATTCTACCCTTTACATGGATGAACCTAGAGAACATTATGCTGAGTGAAATAAGCCAGTCAGAGAAAGACAAATACCATACGGTTTCACTCATATGTAGAACCCAATGAACAAACTGAACTAACAAGGAAAATGGGAACAGACTTATAGATAAAGAGCAGGCTGACAGCTCTGGGGAAGGCGGGCTGGGGAAGGATTGAGCAAAAAAGGAAAAAAGGAGAAAGAAGTCACTGGCACGAACAACAGTGTGGTGATGATGGGGGAGGGGTGGACGGAGGTGGAAGCAGGTATAAGGACAGATAAATGACGGTGAGAAATAAGTAAAATAAATAAATAATTTAAAAAGTGTTTTAACTGTGGCAAGACTAAATTATATTTTCATCATTCTGTAACTTTCATTAAGTCAGAAATTGGAAATTCTTGCATATTGTTTCATTTCTACTGAAGCCAATTATCTTGCCTTTTCAGATAAGTTATGACAATGTCAATACTTAAGACACTTTCAAAATTGTCATTACTTGCTTATTCATTTCTTTTCTTTTTTAAAAATTGTCTATAAATTGTGACAAGCTGCCTTCTCAGCTCTTTCGATTGAAAAGTTCACCAGTTCATGAAGGAAAATCAAAATGTCCTTAATAAGGAAGGCAGTTTATTGGGTGAAGCTTGCTATCTTGTTGTTGATATTCCACTCAAACTGGGAAAACCAGTGAAAACTTAACATTTGTCTACCACGGCCTTAAGGGGGGAGAACGTTTCCTGTCCCACTGCAGGTCCTTAGTCCCTGCAGGAATTCAGTCTCTTACCCTACACTCATTTCTGTGATTTAGTATTTTGCTGTCTTAGCAATATGTCGGAACACAGAGAAGAGGAGGTACTTTTTTGTTAAAACGCTTTCATGAAAATAATTAAGCATAATTTGCAAAGCAAAGAAAGTGATCTATGTTGCTAAAAAGGCTGAGGCTGCTTTTGTATGATTATATGGTCTCCACAGCTGAGTTTAAATTGCGAGAAGATTTGTCAGAAAGTCAATACTCAGCATGCTGAAGACTTCTGTTAACTCTGGTTAACACTATTAATTACTTCAGTGCAAATAAAAACAACCTATGCTTCTACGAAACCAAGAACAATGAGACTTGTTCCACATAAAAGTCATTTTGAATGCATTGGTGACTTAAACTTGGATTTTAAAATTGGAAAAGAATTAGGTTTATATAAAAATGATTGTCCTAGTAAAAATTTGTCTGGAAACTAATGAAATAAGCTGTGCATTGTACAATTAACTACTTAACTCGCTTTTATTTGGTTAGTTAACTAATCGAATGAATTACAGAGATAATAAAATTGGCTTTAAAATTTTACATCAACGGATGACCTGAAATCTTTCTTAAAAGTCCACCATGGTATAATAAAAATAAAATGTGTGAAAACCCACATTTATGAGACAGAAAAATTGGGAGATAGTTGTAGGATTTTTAGAGGAATTTCAACATTTGTTCATTGTCAACAAGTACAGATCATTCACCACGTGCCAGGCCCTGTGCTCAGAATGGATATACCTACAGAATATAGAGATATTAAGTAGGCAACTTACCCTTTCAAATCAGTGTTGTTTGGTGAAAACAAAAATCTGTGGCCTAGCAGTTCCCAGAGCCAGAGGAATTAAGGAGTGGGAGACCATTCCAACTTTAAAGATGGTAATAAGTAAGTAACGAGCATATATTTTAGCAAGTAAATCATCCCACACACCGAATGGCCACCCCATTTAAGGTGAAGAAGAGGGTGAAGTTCTCTCTACCCTGAGCCCTGGTGCTGCCTAATAAAAACAGTCAAGGGATGGGAATGACACCCGTTGTCATTTGCGTTCTTATTAAACTGGGCTGCAGAAGAGATGGAGCTGCTGAGAACTCTGTGGCGTGGGAGCCCACAGAGCAACCTGGGGGTCACCGAGGGTCACCTGTCAGTGTGTGCATAGCCAAGGGTGCTGTTCTGACAGCAAGTGACATAGTAGGGCCGGATGTGGTGGGACACAGACTGTAGGAAATTTACCGGGCCCGTGAAGGAGTAATGTGGAAGGAGTCCAGATAATAAAATTATCGAGTAACGTAATCGGCATTTTGGAACCTCTCATGATATGACTGATCCTGGTAAAACAATCACCTAAGACAATTAGGTGAGTGGTTAACAGGGAACATGAAAAACTGCAATGCAACCCCTTTCTGAGAATCTCAAGCTTGCCAGGGAGAAAACAACCAGTTTACCGTGAAACAGCATTAGTCCAATGTTTAATTTACACAACACCAAGGAGCGATCAAGCAGAAAGTGTTTCTGAAGTGAGTCAGTGTAGTATCCAACATTATATAACGTGAATACTCACCAGAAAAGTAGTTCTAACTTGTGGTTTGTAGAAACTACCAGGAACAGAGGAAGAAGCCAGAGAAAAAGAGACCTTAGTGAAGACTCACTGCAGAACACCAGGCAGGATCGGGCGGGGCCGCCTCACCTGTGCTGTTGGTGAATGGGCTGGTGAGGTTTCAAAGAGATTGTCATTAAAGAACAATTAAACTGAAGTAAAGAGTTTCTCCACACCCTTTTTAGCTCAGCTCCCTCATTCTCCAGATAATGAGAGTTAAATTCAAAGGCCACCTACGATAGTAAGAACCAATCGGCGTTACCCTCCAGATTCTGAATCTAGAGCTCTGTGCATGACCCAGGCCTGTGGTGGGGCCTCCCCATGCAGGGTGTCCCCAACACTACACATGTGGTGGAGAAGTCTGGAGGAAAATTTAAATGATGACACAGAGAAAATGAAATATTGAACTTGAGCCTGGACTAGACCAACACCGGTAAGGTCTTCTCTGAGTAATCGCAGCTCCTCCAGCAGCTGTTAGCTCAGTAATTCAGGAATCCCACCCCCATTTGCACTCTCGACTTTGTGTGTAGTGTTTACAAATGGATTAATTTTAAGGAAAACCTGCCATGGGCAATTTCATCAAACAGTGAAACTTTTTTGGCTTCCTAGGAATAGATACAGAAAGCATTATTGTTGTGTGTTTCTCATTACCTTCAGATAATATTCACACAGAGAGATGCACTTACATCCTGCTGTCAAGTTCAATTATGTGATCACTTCATCTGCACTGCTTTTGTGAAGAAAAAAGAGACATCATATTTAAAATATTTGAAATTCATCTAGAACATAGTAGCTCCATATCCTGCTTACTTGAAAGATATTTTTGTAAACTGTAAATTACAACACCGATATTCACAATTATTTCATCCACCTCGATAGTGACCTTTGTAACCATTTTGTACTAAAGCATGCTAGGTAGCTCTTGCTTCCAAATGGAGTTAAAACAAAGAAAGTCTTGAAGTCACCATTTTTCTCATCAGGCTAATGAGAATCAGCAGCACAGAAGGGCCGTGTGTGAAGGTACAAGACTGGTTGTAACAGAGCAGGTCATGAGCTTCCCCGTGAGATTGTTATTGCCATCGAACGTGCACTGTTGTTGGACACGGTCCTTTAAACCCTGCTGGTAAACCAACAGCCAGCCTAACAATTTTATTCTCTGTCTCTCGCTCCAAGTGTGTTGAAGTCCTCAAGTCCTCAAGGAAGGACTCTGAGAGGAGGTTCTTACATGCAGAGTGGAGTGGAGTATTGATCTCTCTTTAAAGAAAAGAACAGAGCCTCAAAGCTCAGATGTAAGGCCTATATTCCATTCTCTGTACCCAGCAAACCGAAGGAAATAGAATTAAAAAAACCACAAACCACAAGCATGAGGACAAACCCCTCATTTTCTACATTAACTCTGTGTCCTTTCTTTGTCATGACTGTAATTGTAATATAGTCATGATAGGTGAAATGCTAATAACAATGAAAACTTTTTTTTAAAGAAGGAAACCAGGGCAGAGAAAATAAAAAAGTGAGAGAAAGAAAGAAAGAAAGAAAGAAAGAAAGAAAGAAAGAAAGAAAGGAAAGAAACTTAAGAACATGGATATTCCCTAGTCAGAGACTGACTGTCTAGTCAGCTTTTCTACCTGACTTCCCTTTATAAACACAGGACATTCAAGGGTTCCACACTCAGAACAAAGAACGGTACTGAGCTGTTAAATATTTTGAGTTGTAGGCCTTACTTTGCCACTTATTTGAAATAAAAACACTAACCACTTACTTTATTTTTATTCTTAAAATGACCCTGATAATAAATATAATTCCTATAATAACTAATCCATAAGTGCCCAGAACACATTGCTGTTACTCCATCTGGCCCTCACTACAGCTCTGTGACACAGGCGTCATCGTCCCATTTCAGGTGGAGAAACTGATCATACTCCCAAATGCACATGACAAAAAAGTGGCAAATTGAGATTTGACTGACTTGAAAGTTATGTTCTTTTCTCTTTCTCTTTTCTTAGTCTTATTTCCTTAAGAAACTAGGTGAGATGCAATGAAAAAATGGGCTGGATTCTTACTCTAACTCTTACGAAAGTGACAGTATTGTTTGCTTTGGGTTTTAAGTTCTCAGAGTTCTATAAAGTAATTCCTGGCCCTGACTGGTGTAGCTCAGTGGATTGAGCACAGGCCTGTGAACCAAAGCATCGTAGGTTTGATTCCCAGTCAGGGCACATGCCTGGGTTGCAGGCCCTATCTCCAGTATGGGGTGTGCTAGAGGCGACCACAAATTGATGTTTCACCCCCTCTCTTTCTCCTTCCCTTCCCCATCTCTCAAAAAATAAACAAATAAAATATTTTAAAAAAGAAAGTAATTTATTAGACTATACATGAAATGCACCTAGGAAATGGACTAAATATGTTAGGTGGAATTTTAAATAAAAAAACTCTTCCAAATCACTGACAACCATTTATACTTTGAAAATATAATCCCACTTTAGTAATGCTAGTTTAATATTATACTCTAAGCTTTTAGAGATGAATCCCAAGTCATGGGCAGAGAAGAGGATTGCAAAATTTTGTCTAAATGAAAAACATCTGTAATTTTTTAGTTTCCCTCTCACATATACCCCCTGAGAGGGATGCCTCACTTCCAAGGTTGCGTGTAATCAGTCTTCCAGTGTGTGAGGGAGTTTGGAAGTGGGCTGCAGAGCAGTTCACAGCGAAACAAGGTCGGACTCACTCTCCAGGGTAAACGTCATGTATTCCGCTCACAAGTGTGACAGTCCCCCTCAGACCATTATTTTGAAGACTGAATGAGATAACCATCATAAAGCACTGAGCACAGGCCCGGCACGTAGTGAATGATCTGTACTTGTTGACGATGAACAAATGTTCAAATTCCTTTAAGAATCCTGCAACTATCTCCCAATTTTTCTATCTCATAAATGTGGGTTTTCACACATTTTATTTCCTTATGGGTGCAGCTAAACCATATTACCATCATTGACTCTTTCTGGGGATATAATTGCTCCGAGTGGCGGTGGGGCCGCTGACGTGCAGAGGGCGCAGGTCACGGACTCAGAAGTCCTCCTCGGGGGACCGACGATGAACTGGGTTCTCTTTCTGAGACTTCTTTCCTCACCTTCCAGGGTTGTTCTACAAAAATGAGGTCAAGTTAACAGAATGCCTGTCGCTGAGTCAGCAGATAATAGATGCTTGACAAATAGTAGTTGGTTCTCCCCATCGAAAGTATATGTTTCAGGAGTAGGAAGTATGATTTGGATTTCTCCTTGTCCTTATGCACCTCATCAATCTGCACCCCCTTTGTGTCTACCTAACAATCAAAGTCTCAGACTTCCTGAATAGAAAGTATTTCCAACCTAATTTGGCTGTGTGACCAAAGAGCTGAGTGTGTGAATTTCATTGTTTTCTCACTGGAGTGTCTGCAATGCTCTTCTGCATCTTATAACTTCAAGAAGGATGCTCCTTTCTTTGCTAACAATGTCCAAACAAATACAATGCTGAAAATAAATGGCAGGGAAACACAGTGGGAAATGAAATTTACCAGGTGGAAGATCAAGAAGAATTAAGTGTCAGAGCTCCGGCCCACATGTCTACAAAATTGATCTGACTTAACAAGTTTAATGCAAATGGAGTTGTATTGTTTGGGATGTGTGTGTACATACACACATCTTTGGCTGTGTGAGCACACCTTGTGGTTATCCATTTAGAATTCTCATGAATAAATAAATATAAATAGGTTGTTTTCACTTTAAAGATTAGCTTTTTATCTGGCATTTAAAACCGACCATATACTAGCATATGAACAGACTCTAAAAAACATGGTCAGTTGGGACCTGCCCAAAGACAGCTCAGGATTACCATGTTATTCTTTGTAAAAGAAGTACATAATCTCTGGTCTCATCTTCTTGATTAAACTTGTTTGTTTTTTACCCTTCCTGTAAATCATTTTGTTGTAACCACCACCAGACTTAAAGTATGAAGCTGCTAGCAATCACACCGATTTTTCACTCTATAACTTTGTTAGGTGATTTGGTACAGATATTCCAGTCTGTTCCCTAGCTAACCCCATGTATCAATTCAGGATTGAACTGTAGCATCCCTCTGCGAGACTTCCTTTACCCCTCCTTTCTGTCCAGGACTGGAACACCAACTTTCCTCTGCATTCTTAAATCCCTCCGTGTGATATTAAAATTGTAGCTCCATGTTTGTTGTATCCACTACATTGTGAAAACCTTGTCGACAACCTCGAATCTGATGCCCTCCCTCGGTGCCCAGTGCATGGGACACGTTTTGTAGCCATTGGTTGAATTAATCCGAACCTACTCTTGGGCTTCTTTGTGTATCTAAATTTATTCCAAAGTGATCCCTAAGTTTCCACTGGTCTGGGAAGAATGTTTCTTCACACATAACTTACCTGAAGGAGGCATCAATAGGTACTATTATGAAAGCAAATTCTGATTTGCATTGCAGTGGTGGGTTTCCAGCTTCTCGCTCTGTTACCCGGGAGGGTGATATACTCACCTCGTGAGAGTTGTAGCCTGTAGTTTGCAATGGGACGAGTTCAGAGAAGTGAGTTCTGTGTGCATGTGATAACTTCTGTTCTGTATTTTTGGTTTTCTGCTTTGAAAAATAAAATGAATTATTACTTTTTTGTATCTCGCAGAAAGGACCTGGATACTTGCCCTGACCAATCTGACAAATAAAAGATGATTTTTCAGTGGATTACAGGTCTTCCTCTCTGAGAGGGTTCTTTCACCTACTTGATGGTCCCAATTATCAACATGGCAAATCTGCAGGATAAAGGCAGAAATAACAGGTGACTTGAAGAACTGTGATTTGATAATGATGTATAGTGTGACTGAGAGAAAAAAGGAGAATGCCAGCAAATGTAAAACACAGCTCCTAGTTCTCAGGTGGCAAACTCCAGGCCAGTGGGCCGAATCCAGCCCTCCACCTGGTTCTATCCGGCCCTCCACCTTGTTTCTACCCAGCAGCAGTGCTGAGCTCTTGCTTAACTGTTAAGCAGTTACATTTATACAGTTCTAAATTTACATTCAGCCCTTCACAGGCAACCACGAGGCTGATGTGGCCCCCGGTGAAAATGAGTTTGACACCCCTGTCCTAGTTAGTCGCTGTCCGACATTTAATACCATTTTATTCATTTAGGATTGCAGATGTCTCAAGGACATTTCTAGCTATCTTGCAGAGCTAGGATAAGAAGATACATTTTTATTCCTTTATTAGGAAATTGAAAAATCAGAAAACAGGTTCACTCATCGAATTGGTATAGATCTCATCTACCAAAAATAACATGCAACAAAGAATTCATAATGCAACTAATAATATTTTATTCATAAATGACACCCATGATCCAAGGGTGCCAGATCTTTTAAAATATTATATTCTTTCAAGAAAACAAAAAAGTTCTGTGTGCATTGGATAGGTAGTATTAACTCCATTTAAAAGTGAAGAAAAATGAGCAAAACATTGTTACCTTTTCTGACACAGGAATACTAAAGCTAAAGGAGAATTAACTGGCATTACATTGTTACTATTGGCATCTCTGGGATTCATTTCTCTAATACATTTATTTTGAAATTACACTCAGAACATAGAATAGTTAGAACAAAAATGGAAACTGTTTTCAGTGGACTAACACCTCTTTCAGATAAAACAGACCTGTATCATTTCAGGCAGATGGCTGTCTATGCAAGACAAAACAAGCAAGCAAACTAACTAACTAATAAACAACATACAGGAAAAATATTCTACAAACCTCACAGAGATTTTTTGTGTAATAAGCAGTACTCAACAGAAAAGGGTGTAGCAGTGTTAAAAGCAAGACAATGGGCCCAAAATGGAGTTGCTTATGCTAAGCCCCACATCACCAAACTGAGACACAACTTACTTAGGGTTTTGGCTCTCTTGGAAATGGAATCTTAAAGCAGTCAATCAGGAATCACCTGATCAGCAGGGATTGGGTCACCTGCCTGACTGAGAGCCCTGAGGAAGTGGGAACAAGGAAGTTATACTGGACAAAAAGCAGGGTGGTGATTGGAAAAGTCACTGTCCTTGCAGGAGTGTCCAACCCAAGGTCCATGGGCTGCATGCAGCCCAAGTTGGCTATGAATGAGGCCCAACACAAAATCGTAAATTTACTTAAAACCTTTTTTTTACTCATCAGTCTCTGTTAGTGTTTGTGTATTTAACCTGTGGCCTAAGACAACTCTTCTTCCCGTGTGGCCCAAAGACGCCCAAAGGTTGGACACCCCTGCAAGGACAGTGACTTTGCAATCACCACCCTGCTTTTTGTCCAGTATAACTTCCTGTTCCCACTCCCTTCTGCTCCTTAGAGCTCCTTTCTACCTATTAAGTCAGATGTTGCCTGATTCAGAAATCATTGAATAAAGCTAGTAAGATCTTCAAAATTTACTCAGATGAATTTTTTTATTACCAGTTCCTTTATTTCCTTTTTCTCACTAAAGAAGAAATACATTTTATTCCATACCTTAGCACCAACAGCCTTTTCTGATCAAAGGTCAATTCAACTCATTAAGCAGTTCTTGAATAGCTATAACTGATTAAAATTTGCATCCAAGTCCACGTTGAACCTTCTAGGTAGTTGAAATTGTATTGTGTAAGGAAGTAATCTCTATTTGCCCATCTCCCTGCCTCTGGATTTAGTGAGACTAGAATCACCACGGAAGAGCGGCAGGAGCTGTGGGCTTCCTTGATGATTGACTCTATCTCCTTCACCTGTTTTCCTAGTGCAGCCTCTGCAAGCAAAATCAATCGCAAGGTTCAGGCAGCCTGTTTTTTTCCTCTCTCAAAAATTCACCATGCATTTCAATGTTTGGGAAAAGCGTTTTTTTGATAGTATCTTATTGGTTTGGGGTCTCAAGGTATTTTGAGTCGGATGATGTATTCACTTGCTTACATTTGTCTAAGTGCTTTCCCCTGCCCTGGTTCGGAAAATTTTTAGGATTTGATATAAGCTGGTTTAAAGATTTAAAACCATTATATATGCAACATCCATGCAATTTGAATTAACTTATACAGAAAAGTTTTTTTCCAATCCTCACAGTTATAAATGTGAATGTTCATATTCTTTAAATCCATGCTAAAAGATAGTAGTATACAGTGGCAGAAAAAACCGAATGTGTGTTTTTATCTTAAGCACACAGTCTAAAAGTAATATTTTTGTTATCTCTCAGGTCTAGAACAAAATCATACAATATCCTTGCAATTTTCTTCCTCAAAAGGATATTCTAAGAACTATTAATTTCAAGAAATGCCTCAAAATATGAAATTTTCTTATAGGCCATATTCATACATCAAGCTATTTAAATTATATTTAAACTATATTTAAACTATTAGTTTTCTCTCAAGTCTTTATATATTATCTCTTTCTCCAGCCATTTTCTAAAGCAGTACATTTAGAAAAGATATTTACTAAAAATATTTTCTAAAGGGAGAAATAATTCAAATAAAATTCTTATACTAACTTCCCTAGGTGTTCTGACAATTTTTATAAAGATGATAAAGGTTGTGCTAGAAAATCATGTAGTCTACTAACTTACCACATTACACAGTTATAAGATAATAAACCCCACCAAGATTATTTATTAAGGACGATTTTAGAAAATTTGTTTAGTGTATCTCCTTTTTCTGTCACATCCTGAACAAATTAGCAGGTAGACAATGTATAAGGCTACCAGAGAGGAAGATACAGCATTTAAAAAAATCTGAGATACTTTTAAACTTACCAGATTGGTAAAGATGGTGCAGAGACTTCCTTTACAACTCCCTCTGGCTTCTCGTAACATCACCGTCTTACATGACCATTGGCACAACACCATTAACTAAACCGGAAACTTTATTTCAGTTTCTCAGTGAGACTCTTTCTGTTCCAGGATCCAGTCCAGAATCCCGCATGGCATTAGTTGTCACGTGTTGGTGGGTAACACCCCAAAATAGGCACGCGCCACAATTTCCTTATCCCTTCAGTGGTTGAAGGGAATTTGAATTGTTTCCAGGTTTGGGCAATTATAAATCAAGTCTCCATACATCTCTGTGTATAGGTTTTCCTATGAACATGCAGTTTTATTTCTCTTAGGTAAGTACCCGAGAGTGCCGTGGTTGGCTGAGGCATTAAACGTATATTAATGTCATGGGACACACTGTCCCACTGTCTTCCAGAAGTGGCTGTACCATTTTGCATTCCCACCAGCAGCAGTGTATGAGATTCTGCTTGTTTTCATACATTAGACAGCATCTAACACCAAAAAATGCAACTTTACATGAAAGTAATTTCTATAAAAAATCAGGCTGCTTTTATTGGAACTTAACTGTTAGTGTTAGAGCTCCCGAGAGGCCGCTCTCAGGCATTTTCCTCATTGTCCTCACTCCGCAGACCAAATGGCTGTCCGTTTGCCCCTGTCTTTTCCTTCGGTTGCTCTTCCCCAGTGCCTTAGAAGGTGGTCATTCTAAACCCCCACTTCACCGGCCATGGAGGTTTAGAGGGGGCCCAAAGTGGTTCCCAAACAGCCCTTTGGGGGATCTATATGACTGCTGCGAGAGAGAGGATTTTTTTTTCCTTGGAAGACATCAGCCTGAAGTTCAAGGTAAGCCTAGGAGGGAAACTGAAACCATCCTGTAGACAATTAAACATCAGGCAGCAGGTGTGCTAACGCTCAACCCCTGTTCTTTTCCAGTTTATGAGTCAAGAAATTGCCTTTTCGTTTAAGCTAGGTGCTTCATCACTTCCAGCCAACACATGCTGTCTCCTTCTCTGTATTTCTATTCATTTACATATCCTGACAGCTTACACTACTCTATCCCCGCTTCAGACTTTTCACTGAACCCACATTCATCTCCACGATGAGAGCCCAATTTCTGCTTGGAATAGACGACTAGAGCAGCTGAACCTCTCAGGTTCAAAGCCAAACAATTGTTTTCCCCTCAGACCTACCCCTGCCTCTTTCTCCTACATCTCAGAATGTCACCGCCACTTTTCAGTCTCTCAGGTCGAAAATGAAACTCACCTGAATTACTCGTTACCCTTCACTGCCGCCCACTGCCCACCCATCAGTACGTCCTGCAGTTCCTACTCCCCAAATGTTACACAGGATCGCTCCACTTCGCTGGGCGGCTGCAGCCCCCTCTCTCTTGGCTGCGGTAGCTTTGCGACTGCCTCACCGCTTTCAGCTTTGATCCCTCACCGCAATGCAGCTTCTGCACAGCGACTGCAGTGACCTTTCAACAACATAAACTAGGCCACGTTAGTCCTCTGCTTGGAACCTTGTAATTGCTTCTAACTGCACGCAGAACTTGAATCCCTTTTCCTGCACCAAGAGGCTTGTGCTGACTCGGATCTCACCTCTCCCCCAGCTTCATGCTCCGTGGCCCATGCACCGCCTTCACCCAAACACACATTGTCCCTGTTGGCCCCTCCCTTCCCTTGCTGGATGATTCTTTTCCTTTACAGCTTAACCTAAATGACGATGACATGTCGGAGGGATGGTCCCTGCCCGCCCATCTAGAGTGAGACTCCCTGACACCCCCATGGAAGGTAATTAACAATCCCTTTTGGGTAGGTAATCCCTACCGCGACTCTCTGCCCAAACTCCTAGATCATTCACCTCATACACGGCAATTAATAATTATTTACTTAGCCATTTAAAAAAAAAGTATCTGCCTCCACCACTAGCCTGGGCACTGAAGAATTGCTTGAAGAACTCCTTGAAGAATCAAGCCTCCTGTCTACCTCTAAATACCCCTTTTCTAACTGCCTGTCAGCTACACAGACACTCGACAGGACCTGCAGAATGAATGAGAGAGGAAACACTAATGTATGAATACATTTTAAAGGATATAATACACAAGAATTAGGCGAGTGGAGGCGAATTCCACTTGGAAGGATCTGGGAAGATTGCTTTGGAACAAGAAGCATATGAGTTAAATTTTGAGAGTGGGGGGCACGTGTGCAAGAGAGAAAGAGAGAGAGAGAGAGAGAGAGAGAGAGAGGGAAGCACCGTGCATGCAGACTAACCTAGTACAGTCTCACGTGGAGGATACAATTGCAGGAGGTGGAAAATATGCCTTGTGGAGAAGGTAAGGCCACATTGTGGATTTTACTGAATACCAATCTTCACTTAACTTGGGGTGGAATGACAGCTATGGGGGTAGTAAAGGATGCATAGGAAAGAAATAGCCATGGCGATGAAACAGGGGAAGGCATAGATCGGAGAAGTGGTGGATAATGAACAGACCTAGTGACACATGAAATATTATACGTCAGCAGAGATGGAAGCGTTAAAGCTGATTCAAGCTTGTAAACCTGTGTGACTTGGAAATGGATTCCATTAACAGTGACAAGCAACCTAAGAGGGCTGTCTGTGAATTGAGAGGAAGGCAATGAAAGTATGAATATCCTAAAGTGTACACATTCAAAAATAGCCAGTAGCTACTTGGAAAGGTAGCACTGGAGCCCAGCTAAAATATCAAAGATTAGTTCATTGGCAACAACTGCCAAGAAGAAATGTGTGGAGTATAGAAGCTGAGGGCACCGGTTCAGGGTTCAGTGCAGGAAATAGACTTCTCCAGTTGTTTCTAGCAAAAAACAATCTAGTACATGTAATACGGGGGGTTGGATGTTTACACAATCATTATAAAGGCTGGAGAAACTTCACAGCGAGAAAGGACTCTTCTCAGGCTTGTTGTGGCTTCAAGCACCCCTGAACCCCTTGTCAAGATTACTATTGTCACCCACCAGTCAAGAAAATGCTGCTTCTGTGGCCTCCACCACAGCTGAAGTCACAGCCACCCACTGGAAGCTGGGGAATAGGTATTGGATATGGGACTCTGACCGCTGCTTATTCACTTCTGCACTATCCCCCACACTGGTGCGGAAGTGGCGAACACCTCATGCTCTTTGCTGTCTGCCTTTCAAATGTGGCATAGATGGGTCTCATATTGGTGAAACCTGTATCTTCAACTCTCACAGTAAGTGTGCCAAGGACATGTAATTTTCAGTCTTCAAGCCCTTAAGTTCTAAGTGATGGGGCTTCAAGGGACTAAGCCACAGTGGGCATGGATGCTGAGTGCTGAGTAATCCCTAGAACAAGGGCATTGGGCAAAGGGCCGTAGGAACAATTTCCCATTTATTTTTCAAGAATACATGTAAGGGCATTTGAGCACAGATGATAACTTTTCTATATAGCTATTTAGATGTGATTATTTATAATTGATTATAACAGTTGATAGAAGGCAATTCCCAAGGAATTTTAATTAGATCTTGTTGCAAAAATTAACTAAATGCAGCCCATGCTTGCAGTTAAAGAAAGAGTAAAGTTTTGCTCTCTGGAGAATTTCAAGAACATCTCTGATCCTACATCAGGAAACATTCTCCTTCTGTATTATCATCATCAATGTATGTTCATCCTAAAGTGTCTTTCTACCTCTGAGCAAGAACAATGCTGGAGATAGCCCCATTGGAAAAGACTGACACTCCCACTCAAAGTCAAGAAAATTTCTTCCAGGGCTACACCTTGATATCTCCAGAGAGGAGATTCAGGAGGGGGGGTGGGTGTAGATGGAGCCTGTCAAGCCAGCATTTATCCTGAGTAAGTCATACTATCAGCCTTATTTTACCAACAAGAATGCGAAGGTATAGAAACACGAAGTAACTCGACCCATGCCTGCTTTTAACCAAGTGAGGGAACCAACACTTGCACCTGGTGTTCTGACTCAAAAACTCACCTTCCTTAGCCCTGTGCTGGAGTCCTCCCATCAGAAATGATGGCTGAGTGCCTCAAGGGAGAGGGTAGAAAATGAGAAAGGGAGAATGCCGAGTCTAAACTTTTGGACTTTTTCTAAGTGTAAGAAGCAGGCAGAGGAAGCAGAAGCAGTAGCTGAGACGAGAGTGTTGAGAAAGGAACTCAACCTCCTTGGTTGTGATGGGCGCACACACTCGACATCAAAGGAAGTAAAGGGTCACCAAGGAGGCGGTGGTTTATGGTCAACTGGTTTGAAAATGGAGAAGCTGTGATACTGAGCAAAAAGCAGATCACTACCACCATTGCTATTATTTAATTCGGAAACTAAGGGCTATCCTGACAAAATCATGTCCACAAAGAGACAGAGGTAGCTTCTAATATTTGAATACCACATTCCTAGTGTCCTACCCAAATATTTTTCCTTTTTCAGTTACTATTAAGAACTTGTTTTTTAGTCATCCTCATTCATCAAGACATTGAGAGAACAGACAACTCAGTGCTTGTTGTTACAAGGAAACACAGAATCATGTCCACTTAGGATAAGCGCTGGCCTGCCATGCTCCAACTACATCCACCTACCCTTCTGTTTCCACTCTCTGGAGACAAGGTGTAGCCCCGGAAGAACTTTTCTTGACTTGAGTGGGCGTGCCAGGCTCGTACAACACTCGAGGAACCGTTGCACAGATGTTTAAGGCAACAGAGCACGACTTCCCTTAGGTTACTTTTCTAGTTTTACCGCAGGCAGCATTTTGCTCTAATTTATTATGCATTGCTTCACCACAGGGCTACCTACAGCATTGATCTTGCTCAGGTGTGAAAGACACATTCGTATGAACATATACTGATGAGGATTATTCAGAAGGGAAATGTTTCTTGCTAGATAGGATCAGATATGTTCTTGAACTTCTCCAGATGGCAAAACTTCTTTCTTTAACTGCAAGCAGGGGGTCTCACTTGGTTGATTCCTTTGCAACAAAATCTAATTAAAACTTCTTGGGAATTGCTTTGTACTATCGACTGTGATAGTGAATTATATATAATCAGATCTAGGTAGCGGTATGGAAAAGTAGTCACCTGGCCTCAAAGGACTCTACATAGATTCCTGACTACAAAGATTGGTCAGTGACTGGTCCAATGTTGAAGGATTGGCATCAGGTTCTTGGAACTTCTTAAAAATTGTGGTTGATCTTGGTCCCCCAGAATAGCAACCCCCCAAAGTGTATTCTGCTAGTGACTATGAGGCTAACCTTGTAACAATGCAAAGTTTGCATTGTAATTGTGCTCCAGTATAAAAGTGGTTTATTCTCTTTAAAATATTTTACACTCTACTCTTCTAATATTTTCATTAATTTTTGGACATTGATATATTTATGAAAATGAAAAAATGCATATTAGGGAGAAAAGACAGAAACATAAAAAATAAAAATCACATTTATTTAAACAAAAATATACACACAGTGTACAATGAATATGGTTTCCACAGAACGATAAAACAAAATGATACTTCTCCAAATGCACATTATAAAATGATCTAACCTACTTGTGCCTCATTTCCTAGGAATACACACATTATTGGTTCATCTAGAATATATAGGATACATAAAAAGAAAACAAGTGCCAACATTTCTGATAAGTACCACAAGAATCTAAAAATTAGACGCTAGATTAAATAAAGTAATAAAATATTCACATGAGAAGTGTATGTGTGCAATGAATTGCACCTGTGCAGTGAAGTGGGTGTCTTATACCGTTATAGACATGTGGAGTTTGCCTTTTAAATGTTTGAAAGTTCTTTAACATGAAATATTTTAAAATACTGATAGTGATGTGAAAGCATCACAGAACTGTACAGGTCCTACAGCAGTCTTGCCAAAATCCGAGTCCACGTTACTGACTAGTTAACAATACTGCACTGAGTCCTCATCAAAGATGGACTGTTGGATTGTGTCCTTTGGAAATATTTAGATCCTTTCAGGACGATTGTGAATGCATTCGTACTGTGAGTACGAGCACGCAATGACTTCTTTAACTCCAGTTACTCAGAGATCAGCAACATAAGGATGGTTTAGCAGGCACTGTCACTGGTATTAGGCATCTTGCCCCTGACAGTCGCTCTCTCTGGGCACTGTGCTTGATTGTGAACTTTGTTTTCCTCTTTGTAACTTAAAATGATACATATTCATGTCTCCTATAAAAATGCAAGTTCCAGAGAGCTGATTGCATGTCCTTTGTGTTGGTTTTTATTGTCACACAAGGTTTCCCTGTTTCCTTGTTACTATTAGGCAGGCATGATTTGTTTCTTTGACATCGGAAATGCTTCAGGCGTTCTCTTCCATGCTTAGAGTGCCTAATGTGACTCAGAAAAAAAAATCCGAATTTTCATACCTTAACTCTATACCTAGTTGCTTTGCAGTATTTTATCTAAAACATTAATTTTAGCCCTGGCTGGTGTGGTTCAGTGGATTGAGTGCCAGTCTGAGAACCAAAGGATCACCAGTATGATTCCCAGTCAGGGCACAGGCCTGGGTTGTGGGCCAGGTCCCCAGTAGGGGGCACACAAGAGGCAACCACACATGGATGTTTCTGTCCCTCTCTTTCTTCCTCCCTTTCCCTCCCTAAAAATAAAAATAAATAAAAATCTTGAAAAAACGAAAACATTAATTTTATTTGCCTGTTCTGGAAGACAATTTTTTCTATACGTCACATCTGTTTGGAAAGTTCTGACGTAAAACTGCTAAAGAAACAAAAGAGATAATATGCTGGAACTTTACATAGCAATGAAATGTGACTTCGGAGGGGTATAGGTTCTACAGACTGCTGTTGGACAAAGTGAGTGTGAATTCACCCTACGATTGTCGGTCAATGACACAGGTTTCAGCAAGTCATTCTATGGCTCTTGAGGATGACTTGGGTTTTGTGTTTGCTTCCCTCATAATTGCTGATCACAGTTTGTCTCAGACCTGTTTCTTAAATCTGTGATAAAAGTTAAGAGATTCCCTATAAGATTACACAGGGCGCCCTGTATACTGAACTTAACAACTGATAGACTACACTATTTGGAAATCAAACACCTTAAACATCTGTGGTGACTTAGCATAGTGCCAGGGTTTAATTTGTTTAAACTAACAGTTTGGGTTTCGGTTGAGCTGTATTTATTAGAATCTGGGAACAGTAATATGCTACTGTGTTTTCCTGCTTTTAGCAAATGCTAAAATTATAAACTTCAAAATTAGTTCCAAAGCACATTTTCAGTGAGACTCTAATTAGGCCAACATCTCCTTGAATTTAGCCTGGAGTTGGTTCTGCTTACACTGAAGCCTCATTGCCAAGATTTCCCTGGCCAAACTCAGAGAGAGAAATGTGTTGAAAAGCACCCTTCTGATTAAATAATTTAATTATTAATAAAATACAAATAGCAAATGTTACTGATAGCCTAATTAGAGTCTTCAGAGAGGTTAAAAACTAAAACAAAATTCTGGCGAGCTGAAGATGAGTGATTGTATTTAATACCATTTTAATGATTTTATATGGCTTCCAATGATTTATTTTCCCGAGATAAAGTGATGATGGCATCCAGTTGTGTGCCAGGAAATCTGTAACAGCTGGCTATCCAGCAATGACAGACCGCGATCCATAGCATTGGGATATTGCTGTGGTGCAAATACTCCCACTGTGGTCAATTTCCAGCTACCAACGTGATGTTGCTGCATGTGGAGCCAGGAGATGCTCAGCAGCATTCTATCTATAATGCTGGGGCTGTGCGGACCAACAGACCATTCCCTATCTCAAGAATACTGATAAGTGGAAGAATGCAGTAAACTGATTAGGAAGTGGGAGCCTTGCTTATTACCTGTGTTTCCAATAACATGTTCAGTTGTGTTTTATAATTTCATATTTAGTGATGGCTATGTTTAATAACTGACTTCTAAAATTCCTGAAAATGTAATGGTGCACCGTCACGAGTCAGCATTAGACAGTTCCAGCGCCCGACCGGTGCGACCTCTCCTTGGCGCGTATCAAATTTTGCTTGGGAAAAATACTGTCAGTTACCCAAATATTTTCTTTTTCATCTTGAGTCTTAGTTTATGCAAAATACCATTTTAGTTGATGGAGAAAAGGGAAGTACCCTCCATGCATAGGCTAGCTTTTAAGAATTCAGTTTTCAGAAGAAAAGGTGCTCCTCTTACAGAGTAAGCCCTGGAGGCCAGGTACATGGTCTACTGCTGTAAGTGGGCATCCGGACCCATGAGCACAATTTGTCAGCTGCATCAAATGACCACTCTGACTCCCCAGATAACAGGACTGACCAAAGGTTTCCATCAAAGGATTGTTTGGGAAGAGTGTAGTCACACTCATGGCAATATTTACAAGGGAAAAAAAACACACAAGAAATGAATGATTTCCCCTGAGGGTGGGGCTGCTTCAAACGGATACTCTCCACCTTCTCCATCATCCACTCTGTGAAAAATCCCCTTCTTTTTAACTGTGCCTTCTGTAGGACTCTGGCAATAGGGAATACAGCACTGATATCTGCGTTTGATGATATTAGAGGGGAGATATTTTTGAGCAAAACAATGATCTCATTTGGAAATGCCATTTTCTTGGTTCATTTTCTGGTTTCACGTGATCTCCTAAAATCAGCCTGCTGGGGTATGCATCTTTGAAATCAGTGTGTGGATAGGAAGCATGACGGTACAAAGGAGGTTATAAAAGCTTTTTGCTTAACCTTGGCTCTTTGATTTAGACGGCCTTAGTAATTAAGAAATAATGAAGTGGTTTTCCAAGAAGAAAAGGGGTTCCTCTTACAGAGTAAGCCCTGGAGGGCTTACTTGGAAAAGCTCTTAGGGAAGGGTCAATATTTTTGTCTATGTGAAACATGAATTTCTTTGATGAAATCCACCTTTATTTATTTATTTACTGTTCAAGTACAGTCTTCTGTTTTTCACTCCTATCCCAGCCCAAATCCACCTATAAAAGTTTGCACACATGTAGGCACCCTGCAGGGAAATGCAGATGACCATGTTAGTAATAAACAATAACTCAGATGCCTTTGTAGTTCAGGAGTCACTACCCTTTGAGGCATCTACAGTAGTCCTTATTGTAAAATAAAAAAAAAATGTTTAAATGTCTTACAAAAATAAAAAAAACTTATTGTTGTCTTTCTAGCTAAATATTTTTCTACATCTGAGTCAAGAGTTTTCACTTTTACAAATGCAAACACAAATTCTTATCCATAAGAGTATTCACAGGGTGACAACTCGCTCAGGCTCTTGGAACTCAGCTGCCACATGACCTACTGAAGGAGGGCTCAGGGTTATCTAGAAAAATGCCTCTCATCCCAGACTGTCCGCTTCAGAGCCAATGGCACAGTGAAAGTAACCACAAACCCTACCATTTTCAAATGAAACGGAACAATTCAGAGGTTATAGTTGACCTCTGACACGGAGAATGAGGTACAGAACAGAACACCGAGGTCACTTTCCCCACGAGCAGGCCCACGGTGCACGCCTTTCTCTTTATTAGAAAGGCGGCCAGTCGTTTGGCAACTCCCTCAAATGTAACGCCCACGATCATTAGCGAAAATAATAGATTGATAATTCTAGTATTAACCCCCCCCAGAGGATTATCTAAAATTTGTATTAATTTGAAAAAATTCATGAACCTAGACATCTGTTTGGAATCCTTATTTCAACAAGTGTCTTCTATCACATGGGCTGTTGAAAGCTCATAATACAATTCCATTCAGTGTGGCCACAGCTAAGACATGTCTGCGTAACCAGTTTCTGGCATTTCCAACTGAGATTTGTGCTCTGAATGGCATGCCCCTTGAATGAGAAAAGAAAAACAATACATTCTTAAAATTTGGAGAAACTAGGTTTCATTTGTTCAGTGTGGTCATCTAAGTTTCAATTCCAGTCATAACTGTTGGTTCCTGTTTCACTCACTAGCGTTCTCCCATAATTGCCATGCATATTTGGCCTGGCAGTTGGGAGGAGAGATAAGCCACAGGGAAAGAAGGTAACAGGAGGCTGTCATCGTGGTTCTAAAGTTATCTAGCTAGGTGACTCGGGGCAGAGCTTCCCTGGGCCCCAGTGTAGCCATTTATAAAGGGGTTACACTAGGTAATGTCTAAGGAAGCTTCTAATTTAAGATTTTGGACAGTTTATAGTGTTATTTCACTGAATAAAGACACATTGGAAATTCAGGTTGACAAATAATTGTTTTGGTCTACCATTAGTGATGGTTGCATACATTTTAGAAGGTTTATGCACATATACTACTCTATGCCAGGCAATGCACACTTACACCACCTAGTCTACACCAAGATGACTTTTGGAAAACATCTGAAAGGCACACTGTTGACTGTCATAAACTCGACTAATCAAGTTCAGGCTGACAAAGATTCTCACTTTGGGGGCCCTTGCAGTTTCTCTTTCCTCACAGTGTTTTGCCTGTTATCCTATTAAACTTTCTCTTGTGGCACTTTTATAACAGGAACGTATAACCCAGGTCAGAGCTTTGAAAAGAAACCACATTTTTGGAAAGTATTTTCACTGCTTTACTGATGCTGTTGATCCACCTGTTCAGGAGGGGTAGTCGCAACTCAGCTGGATGACAAAGTCTTTCCGGGCACAGCCGCAGGCTGTCCTGGAGTCCAGACCCTGAGTTGATGCGAGCTCACTTCAGCTCACTAGAGAACTGTGCGTAAGCCTCAGAAACGCGCTCTAAGAGTGCATGTGAGAAAAGCTGTGAAATGACATCGCCACGCTCCCTCTCTCCACCCTCTCCCAGCTTCTCTTTGGAGGGACAGCACTGCTGTGTGCACCGCCTCTAGTCCTCTGAGGACCTGTTTTCTCAGAATGTCTTCCATTAACGCACTCCACAAATGAGAGCTACACGTTCCAAGCTGATCTCCGCCAGCAAGAGTCAACACAGAGAAGCTTAGAACCAGAAAGGACAATATTATGTAAGATTTTTTAAAAACTGGATTTCTCTCAGAGAAATGTGCTGATAACTGGTTCAAGTAACTCTTCAATTGGGGCAAACATCCCTGGTTATGTCCCTCCACAAATTCAAGACAATAAAAAAAAAGGTAGAGATTATCCAACAGATGCGTGTTTGTGTCCCTGTCCATTTACACGCTGGCAGCCTTAGGTGTCCGCCTTTCCGTAAGTTCCTTCTGGAGGTCTGTAGTACTTGGGGAAAGCCAGCAGCTGCAGCATGTTGAAAGCATACTTTCTGCATTTGATATTCTTCAGTACATTCTCTATGCGGCATCCTTCTCTGGTAAAAGGGGAAAAAGTACAACTTCGTGAAACAGAATAAATAAATATCCTTTATTTGTTCAATGCAGAGTTGCAGCAACAGTCCAAGTAAAAATAACAAAGATTCAACTCTACATTTTTTTTTCACAAATGATGATACATCTTACAAAATTAAATCCTAGGCCAGGCCCAATACCATTATTGCCCTCGGAAAGAGATGATTAAAGTCTCTTTGCTCTTAACAGATCTTTAAGGTTTAATAAACTCTTTAAATATAATTTGCTCCACAATACAGCTTCACTTTAATCTCATAAATATATCTGCCTTTTTATAACTCTCCCACAAATTAATTTCTTTAAAACACATTAAAATCTATATGTAGCCCTAAGGATACAGGTTCTAGGAATAAGGCATTTAATTTATTAAGTCTGGCCCTATAGGTTTTTAAAGGAAAGTTCAATCTCTATTTTAGTTCATTGTTTTAGCTGTGCAATGACGAGAAGAATGGCTTCCGGAACAGCCTGGTCTGAATGTCCACTCTGTAAAGGAGGTGCTTGTGCACAGACAGTACAAAAGTCACAGGTGGGGAAAGGGGGCATCAAGACACAAAGGAGACCTCGTTGGGAAGAATAGAAAAGTACTCTGAAAGCCAAATCAACCCAAACAACCGTTACAAACAGGCTAATTTAATTACAAAACAGAAATCGCCATTCTCTCCATAGGGCTACTTGACAGAAACGGGTTAGCGGCAGCAAAGAAATCACAAGACTACCAGGTTAAAAAATCAAACAGAACATTCTATCAGCTGATGGCGACAGTGATTTGAGCACAGTGGCAATAGTCTGGAACCTCCCCCGTCTCTAGGATGTGTCTCAGAGTTTCAGTGTGTTGTGCAAATTCAGTCTTAATTTCTTTAGTAAATTCAGTGGGAAGAGGAGCAGGAGGCGCAGACCTTCAAGCTTTCAGGATTCTGTTCTTTGTCTTATTCCAAAGATAGTAATTTAAAAATTCTTCTTGAGCTAGGGAACGGTGGGAAACAGTTCTCCACGGACAAAAGAGCAAAATAATTCACTGAATGCATAGTACTTCTTTTTGTAGGTTTTAGGAAAAAACAAAGAAGACACAACGCCCACATGTTAGTTTTAAATTCTCTGAATCTTAAAATGTAGAAATGTTACAGCATTGTCCCCATAATTGAAAGTCCGTTGTCCTTTGTAGAAAAGAAAGGAGTACAGCGTGAAACTTATTGGTATTTGGCTAAGAGTAACGCGAGACTTAAAATAAGCCACACAACCAGCAGGTGGGAGCTGACAAGCAGCAAGGCGACAGGATAGAAGTGTCGAGAAGTTGGCTTGTTATCAGAGAGACAGCCTGTTTCAGGATCATCGGATTCACTCAGTGCGCCCTGGGTCTGTCTGCTGTTAAACAGGGTGGGGGATTAGGGGAGAAAAGAAAACAGTACAGTGTTCACACAGCAAAGAAACTCAACCTCACACATTCTGCAGCAGAACACGTTATCTTACACAATAAGGCTGTTTCAGAAGGACATTTTATGCTAAATAGTCCCCAATACATCCTGTGTTGTTGTTGTTTTTTGCACTGACAAATGTATTTCTCCTTGACAAGCATTATTACAAAAGGAGATTCCTTTTGCTTTTGGTGCAAGAAGGAAGGAAGGGAGAGGCACTCTAATGATATTCGCGTGGGTTGAATCTGTATGTACAATGGAGAATCAAATAAGCACAATGGCACCAATAAACAAGACTCCAAGAATAAAACTAAAATATGAACCAGCCCATAAAAATTAATCTGATAAGTACATCTCTGGCAAATGAAATGAGAAACAGTATGTAGTGAAGCAAAAGAACGTGTCTGGCATATTTAAGCACGCCCTGTACTGGCATCACACCTATATGATGTGCTTCACATTATAAAGGTAATTTATGGAAATGGTTCGGTATTTAAAATGAATGGAATACCTGACATCTCATCCTCGCCAGCCATAAGATTAGTTTAACAAAACCCCACTCCGTGTCGTCCTGTTCCTTCAGCTCATAAATTCCATTGTCCCCTGTGCATCTTACTTAAATATCTCTCTCCTGTGCACTCCTGAGCTTAAAAGAGATCCATTTTTGCAGAACGACGCTTTGAACTATAAAAGATCGTAAATTACCAGGTTGTGTATTTTTGGTGTGAGTAAAAAAACGGGCATTTGTAATTGGGTTTAGAGGCAGCTATAATTATGGCAAATCTTAAATAGGCCATACTGATACACGTTGAAAATAAAAATTGTTTCCTGTGGTATATGTCATCAGTATTCAGAATTTCAATCATACTTAGTTGTCAAAGGGTGGGTGGGGGTTGATCTCCATCAGCTCCTCCAGGTTGTGAGGCAGAAAATGCATCATTGTTCAGTCTCATGAAAAGTGCCGTGCAAAAGTTACTTCTAAGCAAACCCTGTAGCTGCCAGGGCCCCCTCTCAACAGCTGCAGCCCCCACAATCCCCCTAGACAGGAGGTGTTTGACCAGGTGTTGACCAAACCAGTGGCCGCACTTGGACAAACCGTGGTCATCACTGTTTCAAACAGCAAATCAATCATGTCATGGATGCTCCAGTGTTTCCCATTGTTTGGTGACACCTGAGGACCCTAGAGCCAGTGACCAAGCAAAGCCGAAGCTGAACTGGAAGACCGAAGATTTATTGAGCAGAAAAGAGGGTTGTTTTGGACTTGCATAATTTTTGCCGTCAGTTATACAGGGAGCTTGGTGACGCGTTGAACTTTCTGCTGCACATTAGGCAGGAAACATGCAGTAGATTTGAAGGTGTGCTTCCCTTCAAGTGTGAGTGAGAGTCCTTGTCCTGTATTATGTCTTCTATTGGCTCGTCGGGTGCCTGAAATCCCTACATCGCTCAGGCCGGGGAGATATTTTACTCACTTGTTCAGTCAATTATTACCAAGGGGTATCTCGTTCTTTTACAATTTCCAGTTTTCACGTATCCCATAGAGAATATAATAAATTAGTAGAGTGGCACATGTAGAAGCAGCTGTGATATTTAGTCCGTAACAGTATGGACTCAGAGGTCAGGCCCCTCGGCTTCAAGCTTGGTTCCATCATCTGCTAGTTAACTAGCCCAGGGCAAAGCGTTTAACATTTAATGTCTCAATCGGCTTACGTTTAAATAGTGTTAATAATAATAATGATGATACCTACTTGATAGAGCTGCTATGAAGTGTTGTAAGTCAATACTTACCAAGAGCCTCGCACTGACCAAGCACCCAACAATGGTTACGATCGTTGCATCATTTGAAAACGAAGAAATACACGCACCTTGGTAGTGTGGCTAGAACCGTTCTCCCTAGTGGGGAAATGATGTTCCAACGAGACTGTGACCCACACTGATCCAGACCCTGGTACTCAGGGGTGGACATGCCTCGGAGGTGCCATGGATGGGGCCAGTCAGAGCAGCTTACTTTCCTGGGTGTTACTGAGCTATGGCTGTGCAAAGAAATCTGTCTGCACCCCACCTCACTGTCCACGTCAGACAGGTAACAACCATAACTATTTCAAAGAGACCGCAGAGCAACCTGAATCAGTGTTAAACACCCAATCCACCATGCTGTGGTCTGGCTGAAAAGAATGGTGGGAAATAATGGCTCTCACTCACGTTTGAACAATTCTGGGAATCAGGGAAAAAAAAACCCACCACAAAGAAGTCCATACCATACACGGGTCGGTCACTGTGGAGGGGGTTTGGTCTAACATGTGAGCAGGCCAGGGGCGGGCGGTGGGAGGAAGCTGGGTAAAGGGCTGAGGGAGGCTGGCTGGGTGACTGGAAGGTTCCCTTGGGTTTTCAGATGCACAAAGTAAAGAGAAAGGCCCTGAAGTGATGCTTGCCTTTTTCCCGTCCCCAATCCTGCCTCCACCAGCTACACAGACTTGAGCAAATACTCCCTCTCTTTCCACTACGATCTCTCCCTCCACACAGGGACAAGGGCAGTGTTCATAGGATTAAGTACGATGACGCATTAAAAAACTTCGCACGGTACCTGGTGCAAAATGAGGCCTGGATAAATGTCAGCTATTGTCATCCCCGTGATCCCCAAATCACCCTCACAAACAAACCCTCTGTCCAGCTTGAGCATGAAGGCAATCGTAGTAAATCTTAACGACCTTGTCCCAAGTACAAACTCCTAGGTATCTTCTATCTAAGTACATGTGTACCTATGTCTCTCTCTATCATCTCTCTCCATTTCTTTATCCAATTATTTATCTAGCATCTACCTATAACAGTGTACACATTAGATTCTTATTACAGAGTTAGGTAAAACATAACCACAATACCAATATAATACTGTAGAAATACTCTTCTTCCTGGAAGGCCCACACTTAGATAGGCTGTGGCCGAAAGGACCTTGTAACGTTCCTCACCACAAACTCAGGAGACTAATTTATAGCAGGTGGCTTTTCCCCCTACAACCGCCAGAGCACATTAACATTTCCAGTCTGGTTGTTATATATATGCCTTCTAAGCAAAAAGTACTGTATTAAAAGGTTGTCTTTTTTTTTTGAGGGGACAGTTTTACCATGGAATTAATTTGCTGTTTACTGGCTTTAATCTCTGGAGAATACGACAACACATGGAAACTGCTTCCTGCATAATCGTTCCCTGACTTCACTGGGATTGAAAGCAACAGCCTGCAAGGCCTCTGACTCGGTCACAGAGCAGACCCAAGCGCTCTTGGGGCTGTCTCTGTGCTTCCTGCTAAGAAGAGCAGGAACGGTCATATTTTTCAGGGGCACAAACGAACTTTTAAGCAGTCTGCAAGTGCCAAGTGCAACCGAGGGGCTAGGTGATAGCATCCGTAATTTCCTCACCAGCAACGGATGACCAATAATTAATTAACTAGCGGTGCCGCGTGGGGACCCTGATAGTCCCGTCGCTGGCTGCTGCTCTCCCTGACTCAGCAGGTCACCGTGGAAGCACAGCACAATGCTGTCTCCACGGAAAAGGTGACCTAATCAGCCACTTCCGGGCAGTTACTGAATCTGCTGGAAAGAGAATCCTTTTGTGCTTGCGAGACCTGTCAAAGCAATCACTTAAAATAGAAACAAGGAAAGATCTCACTTTTAAACACATCCCTGCCTACACGAGGAGACATTTCCACTACTAAAACCCGACGTCCGTGACTCAGTACTGGCTCACGCCCCCGCCCGCTTCCATCCGCGAGGACTGCGGTCTCCTAGACAGAAGTGCCCACTGCAGGCATCCGCTCGTCCTCTTCCGACCCCCGCCAACCAGAGCTAGAGACCTCCTAGTTTCCCCTGCTGGGTAATCATTCATTAATAGCTTTCCTCGTTGATATTTTATTCCTTTAACCACTACAGTTCTTCGAGTTCCCCCAAATGAAAATTACCAATAAAAATTGAATAGATAATAGAATATAACTCGGCCATAAGATGAAATACTGCCCTTTGTAACCCCATGGATGGACCTGGAGAATATCGTACCAAGCTACATAAATCAGACAGAGAAATTTAAGAACCATATGATGTCACTCATATGTAGGACATGCAACAGAAAGCAACAGACAAACAAGCCAAAAAACCTCATTGACACGGACAGCAGAAGTGGTTACCAGAGGGGAGATGGGGTGGAGAGGCTGACGAGGGTCAAGGGCGTCCAACACGCAGTGACAGAAGAATATTGGACTTCGGGTGATGAGCACACAGTGCGATATACAGATGAGGCAGCACGGAACTGAACATGCACAACTTATGTGATCTTATTAGCCAATGTCACCCCAATAGATCTGAGTACAAAAAACTAATAAGTCTTTCTTTCCTTTTGACCAAAAAGCTCCCATACTAAAATAAGACTATCGCACATCTAATTACACCGTGCTTGGAGCTACAGCCATACCATCCTGAAATCATGAGCCAAGATTTCAGAACTAATATCTTCCAGAGCTTTATTGGACCCTACATTCATCTGATGAATTGGTCTTAATAGAGCATCATTTTCAGGCCCTGGACTGTTGGATTGGGTTCCTTTTTAAACCAGCAGATCTGTGTAAGAAACAATATAATGTAATCATAGAATCATAGACTCTCAGAGGTAAAAGGGGCTTTTAAAGAATCTCATGTTGAATCACACATTTTATAGATGGTGAAACCAGTCCCAAGGCCTTGCCTGTACTTCCACAACCACAAGCTGCAAGGAAAGGAGGCGGCGGAGGCAGTGTCCCTGGGTCACAGTCGGCTGCCATCACCGTCTGGTGAGAGAAGAGGGCAGGGCCTTTTGTTTTCGGGTGAGACTGAGGTCCATGAAATTTAGCAACTGAAAATCTTCTTAGATGACAAATTATCTACCCAATCTTTAAAACATTTTTATTTATAATTAGAATGGTAAAAGTCAATTTCCAGAAGTTTTGAAAACCTATGCAGTTAGTTCACTAGAGGGAACACTTTAATAAAAAGGATATTAAGTATGGGATCATTTCCAGTGGCCCAGAAGCAAGATTAGCCTTGGTGGCCGCTGGATCACCAGCTGCCTTTAAAATGCCTTCTTTATTCTAACTGGATTTTAGAACCCCATTCAATTATGTCAGCCATCTTAAAAAGCCCCCAAATGAAGAAATTACTTGACAGACATAAGACTATGTCTTATGAATGTCTGGGTAACAGAGTGTTTCTAATAATCCTGCACATGCTTGCTATATAAGAAAGAACAGCCTTAAGCAAAATATGCACTCAGAGGAAGTGTGAGCCCTCCCCACGGGGCACGGGCCCCTAGACGTGGCAGTCCAAGGGGAGGGCCACTTGGGCTGCTCGAGGCTGGAGCACAGTAACCAGGAAGGCGGTGATGGACTTGGGAACCTGGCATACCAGGAAGGAAGGAAGACAATGAGGAAGAGAAGAACCCCACTGGTATGGAGAAGAGGGAAGTGTATGGTTAGAAGACTGGTGATTTCAACAGTCGAAGGTTCTGTCGTTGGAAGTCTGGGCCCCCTTGCAAAGCAACAGAAGTATCCGACATACAGAAAGAGATCTCCTGTGTAGCCTGAACGACCCGGCGAGAGCGACTGCGTACACAGCATCTCCCCCACTCCTGACAAAGGGTCACAGCGTTGGTGGTGTTACCTCCACAGGCTCAGAAGGGCTGCACGACTCGCTCAGAGAGCAGGCCGGGGTTTTCGTCCCTGTCTGGCTAATGGAGAAACCATCTCCCTTTTGCTTTCCAACCGGGATCCTTGAAGCACAGGTTTCAGAAATTGCAGGTGTGATTTCTTGCCAGTCGTTAGATTAGACTACATGATCTGCAAGGCTCTTTCTGTCTCTGCCTTCCTGTGGCCTCTGACCTGCAATAACATAGCTACAGGACTCTGGAGATGCATGTTTTTTTCTACTGACAGGTGGCATTTCAGCAGGAGTCAGCTGGGGCAGCTGCATGAAGGGTACAAAGCATGTCGACATCGTATCTGGTCTCTCAAGTTGTTCCTGCTCACTCTTAGCTATTTTCCTATTCTAGTTTCAGAATGAAATAAACAGCCTCACTTATTTCTCTGTTTTTAATGTATCTCTTTGGTATCACCTTTTGTACTCTTCTTCTCCTGTCACTCTTTTAGTTTTAAAATGCCTGAAAATTGGAAATATGTTTTTGTCAGAAACAGTAAGGCTCCAGGAGTGACCCTTTCAGATGGTATCCAAACACTGTCTCAAAGAGAAAGAAAGTACAGGCACCCAGAAAAACAACGCAAGAAAAGACAGGAAAGTGGCTGGGTGTCAAATGTAGATGTGTCCTACAAAATTTTTAAAAAGGACAGGGAGAGAGACATAATGAGATGAAAGTATAATTGCTTCCATCAGATCATTATCAGAGAACTGATTGCCATTTTGATCTCTGAATTTTAGAAAGGAGAAGATTTGGATGAATTCCAGAGAGAAATATCACAAATGATGAAAGAACGGAAGAAAAATGCTGATGAGGAAGTGTTTAGAGCTAATTTTGTTCAGATAAAGAAAGACTAATATGCAATGTGATCGCTGCATTTAAATGTAGATAAGACAGTGGTAAATACTTTTTGAGACATTAATTTGTGTTTTGCTCTCTTCTATTTTGGGCTGTGGTACAGCGCCTGTGCCCCGGTGACTTCAGATGTGCTGAAAGCAAGAGCTGCCCGGACAAAGTAGATTTGCCCTTCTTTAATCTTGTGATGGGGAAAACGTGAGGTGTCCACTGAGTGGGAAAGGACCTTTGAGGGCTGAGAGGGAAAGGGAAAAGGAAGAAAAGGAAAGAAAGGAGTGAGAGGGAGAGAGGGAGAGGAGGGCAAGAGAGAGAGAGAGAGCAAGAGAGAGAGAGAAGCAATGACTGGGGAGATGATGAAGGGAAATGACAAAGGGACCAAGTTTGATGCCAGAAAAGTGGAGAAGCCTTGTGCATGGTTTTGAGCGGTGCCTGGTGAGGGAGGACCCCCAGAGGGCGCGGCTGGCCCTGGATCATGGGCCAGCTTCGCCAAATATTCCCTTGTTTTGAGCTTGGCTTGGATGCAATGAAATGAAGGGGCTTAAAGGTACCATACGGGATAGGAAATGAGCACGTCCGTGGTGGACGACTGATACAGAGAAGCCTTCCAGCAGCTGCAAGAGAAGACCGGCGGCAAGTAGGGGGCTCAGAACACAGAGACTGACTTCCCGTCAGCCTGGCTGGTGGGAGCTGAAACATGAAATAAAACTTGTTTAACAGAATTCTTTTAAAAAGAAGGAAACCCCAAACCAAAAACATGACATCTTATATACCTTAGTTTGTGGGCAGGTAAATAGGCCAATTCTACAAAGGAGTAGAGTTCTACAAAGCAGTAAGGACACAGAGACAGATATATGCCTACAGCTCATTTGCTATTTCCCATGCAATGTAATTGTACAGGCGCGCCAGTAAGATGACTACAGCTTAATCGCTTCGAAGTAGCAGTCAGAGAGCAGCAAGGAGGCTGGTCAGGAAAACATTTTGTGTTTGTGGTTCAAGTACTTAAAAATACAAACCACCATTATCTCAGTGCTCTGGTTGTCATTCTCCTGGAGTTTGGCATGCCTTTCATGTGCCAGTTAAGAGGAAATTAACATGCAAAAACAGACTTCTGAGTCCGTTCTTGATCCGCACCAGAGGATAATGAGGTAAAGCCAAGGCCAGCTGGTCCCCTGGTGAAGCTGGGGGCCTGGGAGAGCCTGTCTGATTCCAGGGGTGGCTCATAAGCTCCCAAATAAGAACAGAAGTCTACACGGACCCATGGGCATAGCCTGTGCTATTCTGCAAGCGGCCTGGGAAACAGAGCGGGTACCAGTAACGTGGCTAAGTGTTTGGGTCCCTGTAACAGGAGAGAAGATCAAGCCCAGCCACCTAGTTAGTACCTACGCAGCAAGGTTTCAACTTCTCCCCTTTCAAAACAGAGGATGTTAACACCTAACCAGCAGGATTATTATGAGATTCCGTAAATGCACCTACGACCTTCTCGAGAGTAGGAATAAATCAATAAGGACATAAATACGCCCTTCCCCTGACTCCTGCTAAATCTCAGTTCTTGTGCAGGCAGTGAGTACCCTGAGCAGAGCCGAGCTGCTCAGTTCCAGCCCTTTCTCATTCTCTCGAACGCTGCACACTTCACCTTCCCGTAGTGTGTATGCTTTCTCTGGGTGATGGCTACCAGTCCCGTGACCTCCCCATCATTTCATGCTGATGCGTCTTAAGTGTATCTCTCTAGTTGAGACGTCTCTGAATTACAGATACACATACTGTATCTTCACTTGGATGTCTAACAGGCGTTTTAAGGTAGTAAAGGGTGGCCAAACAGGCCACCACGAAATATGCCACATTGGCATAAGGATTGTTTTGAGCTAATGGCCCTTGAAAAACAGCAGGTACAAGAGGGTGCTCTGACCTCAGCTTTTCCTCCTGAAAGCAAGAGAGTAGAATCCAATGGGAGAAATGCCCTCCCTATGCCAGGGGGAAAGAAACATTCTTATCACCAGAGACAGGGAGTCAATGCTGAGAGAATCCTATACAAGGCGACTATGTTAAAATAACTCTTACTTTTCCTCTCCTTGTTCAGCCTCATATAAAAGTATTTCGTTTTTGACACTTAGAGTCTTTGTTTTCTTATAAAGATTTCCATGTACCTATAAAATTTGTATGTCTTTTCCTATTTAAATCTCAGGCTCAGCGGGAAACCCTAACAGGGTAGAGGATCAGTTTGACCTCCCCGACAGTTTCAAGGTCAGATCATAACTTGAGTCTGCTGCCTCTCCTGCCTTTCCAAACCAGCTGCTCCCTTCCTTCCCACCACAGAAAAGGCCCCTCACCCACGGTGACACACTCACATTACGCACTTTAGCTCTCCCCGATTCCTCTGCTTCTTTGCACCCACGTCAGTCCATCCACCAATCAGGCTACTTCGCGCCACCTCCAGGGCTGCGACCTGCTGGGACCCACCGTTGCCTTGCTCTTGTACTAACAGGAGCAGTTTCTCTGCCTTCACCACTCCTGGCCCTCTGTTTCACGAAATCCTAATGCATCCATTTAGACACATGGCAAAGCAACGAAGGCACATTCTAGTTGCATTTGAAAACCAATTGCCACAGAGCTTTTCTGGAATGAAAATGCAGCAGCTTCCAGCTGCCCACAGGGGACTGAGCTGTCAAAAGCGCAGTGCTGCTTCCCCATCCCGAGGGAGGTAGAAATATTTTCACCCACTCAGCACTGAGACCAGAGCTCCTGCATCTCAAGGAGGATGTTCGGCAGGATCCTCTCGCTCTGTAACCTCCCAGGTTCTCAGTTCCTCACACCACTGCCTCATCTGTGCTCCCTTACAGGGAGCTAGAGGAATCCTGCCAGCCTTTACAGAGATGGAATCCTGCTTGCTTCCAGCCTTTTGTGTTGCATCTGACCCGGATGGAGTTGAGTAGGAAGCAGCTCAATAGGAGGTGCTCCATTCCCATTGTTGTGTGCTAGCAAACATTCACTCCAACCCCCTTGTTGAATAGGACCCTCTGAGGGAATCAATTTAGACATTTTGCCCTTGGAAATGTTAGAGTGTTCATCCTTCTTTATAAGGACAGGGTCTCTTTTCTTTTTTCTGCTCTCCAATATCTTCCCATTTTTTGTCTCTCGGTTCTCTCTTTACTCCCACCATCCCCGGCAAACAGCAAGATGCCACAATTTGTGTTGTCTACTTCTGGAACTAAAAGGCCTCTGAAAGATCCGGGGGAGGAAAAACAGTCAAGAATTTTAGAGCTTAGATTTGCAGACAAGTTCATGGCTAAAAACAATTGTTACGCAGCTATGAAAAAGGCAGACCCTACAATGTGAAATATACCAAGGAGGACTAACTCCAGGGTATAACTCGAAGTGCTTTACATATATCATCATTAATCTCTGCTACAGGAAATGCGTCTTAGAGAAACAGACTTTTGTGATGGTCAGGGAAGACTAAGCGGAACTGCAATGGCTTGAAGGCTTGAACTGGGTGGGGTTGGGGCACGTAAGTCACACAGAGAGGATGGAAACAGGAAAACATCAGATGCATTTGGAAATGACCCAGTTGGCTTTGGTTATAGTAATAGGGCGGCAAGGGAATCAATGGAAGCGAGGAAAGCAAATGTTAGCGTACTTTCTTTTTTTGTTGCTTATGTATATATTTTAGACATTTTCTAAAATAAGCACATATGTTGCAACAAGAAATTCACCGACATCATTTTAAAATGGGGCTGGACATTGTTGCAAATGTTTGTGTTTGATGGCACAAAAACTACCCCCCCCCCAAATTATCACAAAAGTCCGACTGGTTATGTGCTGTTGGACAGCACCCTGATGCAACAGGTAGGATGGCTCCAGCCAGAACTGGAACAGGAGTGGAATAAACCAGAGGCAGAGGCCAAGGAGGAGGTTGTTGTGATAATCAAGGCAAAAAATGATGAAGGATGGAACTTGGAGTGACGGGGAGGACGAGGAAGTTACAGAGGCTAAAAGATAAGTAGTCTGCAAAAAACACACAACACACTAGAGTAGCATATGTTAAGAGTTTAGATAGGTAATCAGGGAGAGAAAAAAAGTAAAAAAAAATGTTCAGGATTTAGGGGGAATGCATCCTATTTAAGCATACTATGTTTGATGTGTATAATGAAATATAGGTCTAGAGAGACTCTATACCACATTCTATACCCTAAATTTGGAAGTTTCTTGCAAAATGTGGGTGAAGTCATGCAGGCTGGGAGCATGTGCTGAGCAGAGATGAGAGCTAAGGGCAAAATGGGGGAATGCCTGCGTTTGTAAGGCCAGTGAGGAAGGAAGCCAACGGGGACCGGGGACCAGGGCAGAGAACAGTGTTCACAGGGAACGCCTATAACTGACTTCCCTAAATTCAAAGAAAAGTGTTAACTAAAGGGACAAATGCTGCAGCAGGAGCAAGTACAATGCAAAGTAAATAAATGTCGTTGGATTTGATTACATGACTTGGAGCCTTCGACCTTCAGTAGAACTTCAGAAACAGAAATTGGTTACAAGCAACTGGTGAATAAGCGATGTTGCTCGGATGACAGCATCCTATTCCACCTCAATGACTATAGGTCCAGAGATGGGACAGTGAAAGAAGAAAGCCAGCACAGATCTCAGAGAGGCAGCAGGGCCAGTGAGACTGTTTGAGGATCAGAGCGGTAAGCACGCTTGGAGGCACAGGGGAAAGAGGGAATGGGGGTGATCAAAGGATATGGGATGGTTGAGCCTCTGATTCTCTTCAGGAAAAAAAAAAACAAAACATAGTTGTGGGTTGAAGACCAGCTATAACACAGGATGCTTTTCCTGTTTATCAAAAAGTCCTGACTAAGTGGAAATCCACTACCCTCAAAGCACCCGGGCTCATCTGGACAGGGAACTGAAGGTATTTCGAGGCTGGGATGCAGGGGATGTTCGGAGCGCAATTAGCAGCTGGAGCTCTTTGCATTTTGTGACACCATCACAACTTTTTGCAACAGACTCTCAGTGGTTTAGTAAGAAAATAAAGCCAAGACCGAATCTCTGATCACCGAATCATTAATGCCACCGTAAATCAGAACGTCTGTGAGGCTGCTGGTGTGTCTAGAGTAGCACCAGTGTGTATAACTTTGAAGCCCAATGTCATGCAGACCCCAAGAGTTCCAATGCTACATTTACGTACAACTCTCAAACCAGTGTATATTTGTTCTCATTGATTCCTTTTCATATGGTTGTTTGATTGAAGCCTTCCAATGACCCTATGAACATAAACTACTACTTATTAGGAGCAAACACTTTATCAACACAACAAATGACTGTGCTGGAATTCATTGTTCTGCTTTCTTTGTAATTTCCAACACAGCTAATGATATTAATTATCTGACACTGGATTTTGCGTCCAACATACCAGCCCTGATCATGGTCACAGGGAATGCCTATAACTGACTTCCCAGAAGCAACTACTTGCAGTAAATCAATGATCCTAAAAGATTCCCAGCTGTTTTCTCCCTACCAGATGGATACTTCCTTTTATTTTTCTGCTTAATGCTGAGCATTTTTCTTTTTTTGTAAAAAATTAGAACTGTCTTCATATGTTATAGTCAATTGACTGTGGATGCCGATTAATTTCCCCTTTCGATCTGTGCCTCACAGCCCCCCCCCCCCAGGATAAAAACTACAACTCCATGAAAATAATAATTCTCAAACTATCTGTGATAAAGTAGGTTTCAAATGCTAGGTTAAAAAAAACAAACTGGATTTATTTATTTACGTAATTGTTCAAGGAATAGTATTACCCGCATTGTGCCTTGAATCAGAGTCAGACTGAGTCAGAATAATTAGAGAGAAGAGGAGTAACGGCACGGGAAAAACGGACAGACCCTGAAACGACAGGGGTCCTGGCATTTCAGGGTGAGAACCTTAGCATTCCCCTCTGTGCAGCGGGGAGAGACACGGTCACTTTTGTGTAAAGTACCTTCATACAAGAGATCACGAGAAAAGAGAACAATTAAGAGACCACAACAGTGGACCAGGTGGAAAGTAACAAATGTCAGGAATAAAAGAAAAGAAACACAAGCGAAGGAGAGGTGGGGAAGGGGGGTGATCTGACATCCTGGAGAAGATGCCTTAAAAGAATCATAGGCAGAGGTAGTGATTAAAAATTCTAAGAACCAGAAAAGGGTATTTTATCTTAAATTCATTTTTTCCTTTTTCCCAATTTGTAACTACGCTAATGCAGATAACCACACCGAGTTTAACACAGCCAACATTTCTGACACTTGTTACAATGTTCTGCCGTAATTCTTGAAATGGCCGTGTTGTTTGCCAAACAGATGGCTACCGAGACAAATATAAAACATCACTCAGAGCCAACCATGGTAATTGCTTAGAGTTAACTTTTTCGATTAAAATAAAAAATGTGTCAGTAGTTTCATTCTTGTAGAACCAAGAGAATCCTGGGGGCACCCGAGTTTCTTTTTCCTGCTGGTTTGGTTCACGCTTTGTCACACATCAGTGAGAAACCACATTCTGTATCGACTCTCTGCTCTTCAATTTCATACTACCGACAGACACAGAACTTAGAGAAAGGATATTTTCCTACTTTTTCCTCATTTTGACAACTCATACATTGCGTGAAGCTTTTCTTCAACTAGACTGTGGGAGCTAGACGGGACCCCTGGAGCTCACTGGGCCCAATCCCTTCATTTTTCGGATGAGGATGCTGAGGCCTCACATGCAGAGCTGTGGTGTAGAGCTGGCACTGTGTGCAGATCAGTGAGACTGATGCCATTCTTCTGTCCCCACACCACGAAACGATCTCCTCTCAGCTGCTCCCTGGCCGAGAGGAAGGAGCTGCTCTCCCACCCGACAGTCCCGGTATCCTCTCATTACTGTACACACTGTGAGGCTATTCTCGTGGGAAAATGTGCCTAGGGGTTTAGGAGGGAGCCACGCTGGAGGCCGCACGTGTATGACTCATTATGATCGCTCTGTTCCTCAGCAGTTGCTATGGCTGGTGGTTTATTTTCCTGGACAATCAGGATGTGAAATTGGTCTTTCTGAACCTGCCGAGGTGGCTGCTTCTGTTCCACCTTAAAAACCATGGATAATTCCAGGAAAAGACAAAAATGAAGGGATGGGTTCATGTGACACTCATTCATAAAGCAGCAACCAGGGTCATGGAAAGTTCCGGATGAAAGTTACCATTTACTGAGTGCTGACTATTTGTTTTAGTTACTGTCATATGCAGACAGAGGAAATTCTGAAACACGGCCCCATTGCAGGAGAACATGCATATTTGTTGTAAACTCCATGAGCTTTTATTATTTCACCCAGCAGTCATAAGTCTGAGAACACACCCGAACAAACACCTCCCCCCACTCAAAATGCACGGAGTTATTCACTAAAGCACTAGGTGTAATTGTGAAATATTGGCAGATAGCGTAAGTGCCCAATTCTGGTGATTAGCTGATTTCATAATTGCTTATCACTTCACCCCCATGATCATTAACTTTAACACCAGGACTGTGAGGTGGCTACAAAGATCCCTCTGGCAATGGGGAAACTCAGAGATATTGGGTAGAATCTCCAGGCTTACCTGGTAAGAAGAGGTAGCAATAGGACTTGAATCTGGTCCCTTCTGAGTTCTAAGTCTATGCCCTTAACAACTGCGTGACACCTTCTTTTTCTAGACTCTGCGTTGTGCAAGAAACCATGTAGATACAGTATCCACAGACACGGTTTACAGTCCACCCAGGAGAGCTCATCATACTCAGAATACTTAGAGAAACACATGTAGCATGACCCTAAATGCAATGAAGGTTTTGAATCTAAAGAGTTCTCAGGGTGGACTTAGCCTTAGAGTTCTGCATCCCCTCGTTTGCTCCAGCTTATGCCTATTACGCCCCGGCAGGATTTAGGTGGAGGCCATCTAGGTAAAGGGGCATCATAGTATAAAGGAAATAAAAAGAAAGAAGACAGAGGCACAGATTCATGCTGTCGGCTGTAGGTTTACATGTTGGCTCTGTGAGTGCGTAGGGGCTAGTATTCATGGGACAGAATGGCAAGGAGATGAGGGCGAGACTGAAACAGAAAGCCTGCAGGGACAATCAGGTGAGAAGGAGATGAAGTGACACCACAAGACCATATGGTTCTACTTGATATGCTGGGTTTTAGAAACATCAGTTTAGAAAAGTACAGGGTAGGTTGAAAGTAGAGAGACTGGAAACAGAAAAGCCAGTGAGGAGAATATTGAAGCAATCAAGGTGTGAGGCAAATAACATAGGATGGCAGAGACACCCTGTCACCACGAGGGGAAGACATGGCAGAATTTCAGTCAACAGACAGATAATTGAGACTCGCATCGCTGTTTTTGATCCTACCGACCCCAACTTCTGGTGCCATAGTCACGGGCAGCAAGAGAACAACAGAAGTTGGCTTAATGCACTCATGAAGCTCTGGAGCCGAGGGACAGGAGCCAGAAAGTTTGTATACTCGTTTAAAAAATGTGACAGGAGAGTGTGGGCTGGGATGGGAGTAAAAGACAGAAAACTGCCCTTGAGCAATAATTAAATTTAAAAAATGTGACGGGAGAATTGTATCATGTAGCGCAGGCAAACTGAACTGTCGTCACAGGCAACTTAACTTCAGCAACACAGTGCCATGTCACAGTGAATGCATTATGCAGCTTGAATTGTGTTGGTTTTGTTCTGTACAAATTGTACATTTGGTTTGGCTTTATAGGTGTACAAGAGCTAGAGGCATAAGGAATCTATGCCTGGTTTGACATCTGGGTGTATGTGAGTAATGTCATACTAAGAATAGTTTGTGTCAGAAAGAAACATACGCAATGATTGTTTTCTTGAAGAGGTCAACATACGACTCAAGTTTGAGAAAGAGTCTTCTATACAAATACGACTGCTTTTGACATCGCTGGCTTTGACAAGGAGGTAGTAGTTATTGGTGATGTACAACTTAACAGCTGAAGCAGACGGGTGTATTGGAAATCACATGGCAAAGGGATGGGAAAAGAGGCGGGATTAGATAACAGCGGCAGCTGGGACCACATCAGGAAGTGTAGGCTGTGCATGATGAGTTACGGAGCGAGAACATAGAATGAAGAAATAAAAGTAATAAAACTAACCATATAGACTTTGATGGATGCTCATTACTTAGTATAATAGCTACACTTGGCTAAAATATGAGCTTGTGGTTATGTGGTGGACATAAAATACATTTCTGTCCAGAAAGATGAATATATCAATAGGTAGGAAGTGTTTTCTCGCCAGATTAATAAATGACAATTTTCCAGATGCATTGAAAGACAAAGCATTAAGAAATATGGAAGACAATTCAGATGCCATATCTAACTATCTAAAACCACGAATCAATTCACAAATGGCCTGTGGGTCCCATTCATGGACTGAAGGGGTTGATTTTAGACTTCTAGCAAGTTGCATTGTGTAGCTCGTAACCTCCTGGCTCATATATGTACTTTCATTACTTTTTCTAAATAAAAATAAATAATCCATGGAAAATCAGCTGCAAAGCAGTTAGTTAGGGGGTCACAAAGAATTGGCTTTATATAAGGAAGTCCCAAATTTAATCTAACAGTGATCTAAAATAGTCTCATGTTGCTCTATGAAGTTAAAATGGATTGGGGTGCTTCACCTTCTGTTTCGAAGAAACATATTCTAATGAATTTCAATTTAGTAGCAGAGGAATTTATTGTCACTCACATTACCTTCAAATATCTGCAATTAGAGAAAGATTAAAAACCAAAATACAAATTATTAGGTTATAGTTTCCAATAATTCTAGAAATTATCAGTCTTTTAAAATAATTCTCAGTAGATCACACAATGTATTGTATAAAGAGATTATCTATCTATCTATTTATCTATCTGGCATGGTGCTTATATACTAGAGAGTTGGAAAATCCTAGATTTGAATCTAGTTTGCCTCTCACTACCTGTGTTACTTGAACAAGTGATATCATTTTGCTAACTTTTCATTCTGTCATTTTAAACATGGGGATGATAATAGTATTGTGATACATAGGTTGATATGAAAATCAAATACAAACACAAATAAGCATGTTCATAGATAGTGTGTTTAGCACCCTGGCCTGTATTAAATACTCAATAAGTGGTAACTATAATTATTAGTGTCATTACAAATGTCATCAAGTTTATTTATTAAATAAATGACAAATGATCTACAAGCTCTCTGTCCTAATGACTAATGAATTTTGAAAAACACAATACAACATAGAATCATCTTTGTAAAAGTTATAGTTCACAGTAATGGTTTCAAGGGAAGAGCATTTAGCTATTATTTCTAATAATACTTTGTTCTTATGATTTATTTATAGGAACAAATGCATATTACATTACTCTCTCTCTAAATATTTTCCTAAACTTTACGAGTACAAATTTGAGGGTCTGTTGAGAAGAGTTTTTTTTTAACCAGAAGATATTGAACTTGTTTGCTTTTACAATTACACGTTACGGAACTTGTTTCCCTTCTATTCTTTTTCCATGTCTAATTTAATTATATGTAAAGCAAAAGGACTGAGTCCTTCAACCTTATGATTGATCTTAGTGTACCTGAAATAAGCGTTTAGGTTGGATTATGTTGTGCTCTAACAACCTTGATCAAAAATTATTAATATATATTAGGATTTTTGTTCAAATATTTACACTATGAATAATTATAAGTATTTAATCTCTTATAATTGAGATGATTATTAGAGAGGTTGGATGCAGGCTGAATTATGAAAATGCTTAGGGGTTTCTAAAGAGGAAAGATGTTGCTCTTTTATTATTGAGCTAGCTTATTTATCCCCTCGGTACCACTTAAAATTTATTTTTACAGTCGTTGCTGCCTGATTACTGAAGTACAACCCATGTTCTTCTGTTCATCAACAGAAACTGGAGCGACTGTGCAGAGACATAAATTAAAACAAATGCACAGATTCCTTTCTCTTCCCTCCAGTGCTCTATAAACAGGCACACACTCACAAAGCAACATTATTTCCTGGAAAAATTCTACTCTAACATACACGGAACACTTTTATTTAATATTGTTTTTGAAAACTATGCCTTTATTCTATCCACTGCCCAAATGTATGGTGTTTAAATCACCTAGTTTCCTAAGACAGCACTTTCCCAAACGGGGTTCCAGGAGGTCCTGATGGCTGTGCAGCATGGGGCACCCAAAGCCCCCTTCCTCTGTGGGGGGCTCTTCCTAAGACTTCAGGGTAGAAAGGGGTTGGGGGCTTCTGGGAGTTGGCAACAGGCCATTTGTGTCCTTGGGTGGTAGTTTCTCAGGCACTCACTGTATAGTTATTTGTTGAAATGTACATTCATGCGTTATGCACTCTACTATTAGTATCAGTACTCTGACATTACGCACTGAGCTATTCCGAGGGCACTGATGCATCAATGCACGGCAGTGCCTCACCTCAGGCAGACACTATGTGGGCACTATGTGGGCACTGCCATTCTGTGTGAACAGAGGGGACATTTGTATGTGGCTGGACACTAGCGACGGGGGTGCTGGCACTGGTAGTTCGTCTCCTATTCTTTGTCCCAATGGCAGGCCACCACATCTTTACAAACACGAATGTTAAAATTGTATCCCAGCCACAGCCCAGCTTATCAAAAATGCTTCAGATATGCTGGAGTGTTTAATTCAGAATTTATTTGAATCCCTCAATTTTTGTCCAAGAAATTGTAGAAGAGATAACCCAGACACTGCGAGGGACAGCGAGTTACTGATTACTCCCCTCTCTCCCCGAGAGCAAGAAGGTTACAGTAAGAACCCAAATTCAGGCCTTTTCTGTGTCGACTTTCACCAGTGGCATGGGCTCTGGCAACCATTCTCTCATTCCCTGGAGGCTTAACTTATTCCTGTTGAATGCTGGCCTGAAGATGTGTGGGTCGGCACAATCATTTATTCATGTCTGCGGAATGCAATTTCAGACTTTAATAATAAAATACTAAATGACACCTAGGAAGAAGTGCATGTGTCTTCCTAAAAGCCCAAACACTTTTATGAAGTTACGTAGATAGTGGAAAGATCTGTTGTTTTTTTCTTGGAAATATTTTATGACTCTAATCCACATATCACTTAATGTATTTAGTTATACGTTGTTATACATTATCAACCTTTGCCTTCTACTATTTCTTCAGATAACATTGCTGACCTTTTATGCATTAATTTAGAAACTCCTTATGGAAGTATTCTATAGGTCATTTGAAAAAACTCTCTGATCACCCTATATGCAGTTTTGCCATCCTCTATTTTGCATAACATAAAATGCAACAAAAGCTGGCTGACTCCCCGGTGCTCTAGGTAATAACGTGCTGAGCCACAGGGCTTTGTTTTTCTATCTGCTTCTGTAGAAGTGAGCGCCTTCTGAGTAGCAGCTGGAAACACCACTACTGTATCTGAACGCCTTTATATGCACGTATGAGATAATCACTGCTGCAAGTTCAAGTTCATTACAGCCTCATTTCAAGTTCCAGCTGGGAATTAAACTTAAATTGAGACTGAAATGGGTTTTGTTATCCCTATTGTGCTGCTTAGAGGAAGACGGTGCGCGCTGATGGGGAGAATGATTGCCTCCAGGGCTGAGAACATGATTGGAAATAGTTCACAACACACACACACACACAAATCTAAAAAGCAGGTAATTCCAAAAATAGTCCAGTGATCCTTTTTTTTCCCCCACTAGGAACTGACTTAATGGTGGGTATCCACCTGCCTGGATTAAGGGTCTGCAACATTTCTTTTAAAGTTTTCTGATCCATTTCATTCCTAGTGCTGTGATTATAGGAGGCTGGATAATCACAAAGGATTCCTAACACATGCTTAAATATATCCACAGTCAGATTAGGACATTGGTGGGCACCAATAATTTAGGGGTGGCGATGATAATCAATGTCAGGGACACAAGCCTCATTACATATGGTCTGTAAAAGGGAATCGATGAAGGTCTCTTTAACTGTGGTAACTTACTCAGAACAATCTGTTCTCCTGAGCTGGTATGGATGCCTCAAATAAGCTAATTTAAACTGTAATCATTGGCTGAAGATTGTTCACCAAGGCATTTTAGGACATAAGAGTGATCAAGTACGTGTGTGTGTATATAAGACCTCATTCACTACCTTGAATCTTCTAGAATCTTGTCTTTGCCTCATTAATTCAATAAACCATTTTGGTGGACCTACTCTGTGCATTAATAATTCCAAAGTCATAGAGATCATGATGCTGTTATGCATCCACTTTTAATGGCACAGTGGATTAAAGTAGTCTTGGTAGTGAGACAGGCCACTATTAATATGAATACTGACAATCCCTGATTCCTAAGAAGCACCGAACGAGAGTTTCAAACCCTGTATCCCTTTTTCACTTATAATGATACATGGATGCACTCTGGGCTTCACGTGCAATACAGGCCATGAAATATGCAACCATCTACCCAAAATTCATAAAGCAAAGCAGGTCTTTGTCAAACAGCAAATGTATTTCCTATCCTTTGTCTGATTCTCACATATGCATTAAGACTAGATGAAATAATGCCCATTACATTCTTAAAAATGCTACAAAGAGGGAGTTACCTTTTTTGTTTGAGTTCACTGAACAGACAGAGCTATAGACATAACATCCTGGGTCACCAGGGTTTGTAATTACAAAGTTATCATTTTAAATCATAAGTGTGGTTAATAGTATTTGTCCAATGTTGTAAGATCTTATTTGACTTTCTACAAAACTGTTTCTTCCTCATAGAAAGTTTTCTCCTATGGAAAGTATTGTGAATCCTTTAACAAAAACTATAAAATAATTACTATTTGTATAGTTTATGAGTTGGAAATCCTTCTTTTTAAATGAGAGAGGCTTAAACTAGAAACACTGCTACTGTGAGTACATTTAATTTTTAAAAATTCAAGCCACAGAAGATGTTACATGGTATCTCTATTTTCCAAAATATTCATCTTTTGAGGAAACTTTGACTGTAAGTTGGACGCAATGGTTCACGAAACAGATGATGTGGTGTGTGTAACAGTTCAATTCCACTAAGGAAGTGACAGGAAGATGAAGAAGGTCAGCAAGAAGGACTTCTGAGTCTCAGGACAACCCAAGCTCCGGGTCCCAGAAAGAAGACACTATCGAATGCTTTGGCTGGTACCAACCAAAGGTGAGTGGAGAGCAACGTGGCCTAAAGACACACAATTATTTTACAGGGAAATGGACAGCTTCCAGTACTAAATTGGCAAGTCTAAGTCTGCAAGGGGTTGGCAACATTAATATTTTATGTCCACAGTTAGGTTAGATACACTGATTAAGTTGGAAGTCTGCTGTCCTCTAGTCGCTTCTGGAAATCAGAACACTAATGACAAGTAAAATTAAAAAGACATGCCAACCTCAACCTGAACTTGTGCATCTTTTGTCTCATCCTAGTTACCTGAGGACCCTAATGTTTTTAATTGGAGAAACTTTTCCTCGCTTACCTGTCAACCATACAAATGACTGAGAAGTAAAAAAATTTAAAAAGTTAACAGGATGCAAGTTTTTCTTTTAAATGGTATTATACTCTGTTGTGTCAGGGCACCTAGATTCCAAAATGACAGGTGCCATGGAAATAACCAATTACAGATGGGGACCTATGACTACGTCATCGCATAACAAACCCACAGTTAGGAGATGTAGCATGTTTCCCAGGAATATTTAAAATTATAAAAATATTCCATTTTAATAGGAGGATGTTAAAACATTAAAGATCAATCACTAGCTTTTTCTATCTGCATATTTCCACCTGTTTGTTTCATTCTAAAGTTACAGAAACTTAATTCTGTAATTAAACTCTTCATTGGCTTCCACTTGCATGATTATATTATTCTTCTTCTCCAGGGTTGGTACATGCTTGATGGTGAGAACTAATGCAAAACTCCATTCAAGCCAGTAGCTGCATGTATCCATTTCCACTCACAATTCAAAGCAGTGAAGTCTCAGAAGCTACGTTATATGTGAAAGACATTTTGATACGCACACTCTCGGGGTTGGACTGGAATTAAGAGGTCAGTCAGCACCGACATGAACGTTAACAAGCCCCTACGCCACCAGAAACCCACCTGCCTGGGCACAAAGATTATGGAAATGCTCACATCCCTGCAGGCAAAAGATTGAGGCATAAAATCCAGAACTGGTAATATTCTCTTTCCTTGAGCTACTGACGCATAAAATTATATCAAAATTTGCTTTCTTATTCCCTAAACCTTTCTGCAAATCCATTCTCCCCGTGAAGTGCTCTTTTTGCCTCTTTTTAAACATTTCAAGAATCCACCATGCCTAAGTTACAGTGAAAATAAAATAGATACACATAGAGTCAGTCCATTATTCCTCAAGCCCCAACTCAAACGCTCCTTACAGCAGAGGGTCCCAGCGCCTGCGAGCACTCAGAGTCCTCTCAGGTTCCACCCCGATGCCATTCACAGCAGGAGGCCCTGCATTTCTGTTTGTGCGTGTCCTCTCTCTCTCTCCAGACTGGAGTTATCTTAGGGCAAGGGGCATACTTTACCTACCTAACGTGCCTTATACTAATGAAAAACACGTGAAAATGCACTTGAGTCAAGGTCCTCCTGGAGAGCCAGCGTCGCCCTTTCTGACGAGTACAGTGCACCGGACTGTGTTCGTGCTAGTCAACAACTAAACGTGTTGGGTTAAAATCGATCACTGAGATCGCTGAGTCTTTAGCTTCAGTAAATACCGGAAGCTCATTAGCATGATACAGAGAATTAGAGTAACAGTTATTTGTACATTGACTTGATACTTTCATCAGTTTGCACTATCAGAAAGACTTTGAAAATGAGGATGAATTCTGATTTCATGGATCCACACAAGGAAAGACAATCCTTCATTTTCACAAATGGTTTTAAAATAAACATCATCCTATCAGTGGGCTTTTATTTTTTGGATCGTGACTTCTTTGTTTTTCTCTCCTTAGGGTATTTTTGAAGAAGCTATGTCAGGTCCAACCTGTCGTCTCTTCCACGGGCAAACACTAGTCCGAGAGTGCACTCTCCAGTTCAATATTCCGTCCCAAGCACCGCGAAGAGGATGACTACACCACCCTCGCCCAACAACTATGAACAAGAAACTTAGAAGGAAAGGTTTGAGATTTTAGGAAACCAAACAGCGGAACTAAAACAAAATTCTATTTGACAGAAACAATATTTTTACTATAACGGACACATTTTGCTCCTGCAGGAAAACAAATGCAGAGGGTCGTGGACGGAGTCAGCATATGACGGTCTGCTCCCACGGGGGACTAGCAGGTGGGTCGGAAATTGCCTGGGACACTGATGTCCTTGTGCAGGGGTAAGGGTTTCAAGACCTGGAGAGTCATACAAGTGAATGTCTGGGTTTTCTTAAGGTCATCGCTCTCTCAGAAATCATAATTCGATAAAATAATCTACTTGTAATGATTATTGTCAATATGCCTCAATCTTAAGCCTCTAACAAAACATGCCGACACTGCTGGAGTAACCAATCACTTTTCAAAAAAAAATCAAGAAGCACCAAGGCTCTTGTGGGGGGAATATGTCCTTCCTTAATGTCCCTGTCCCATAAAAATACCAGCTTAAAGGTCACCTTCTCTCTGTAGCCCTGACAATGCCCCACAATCACCCCCAATAAATTAACTGTACCCTTATCTATGTCTCCAAAATCCTTTTATACATAATACACTAAAAACTAACCCCTCATTGCATATTTGCATGATTCTCTTCCAAGAGGTTTTGAGCTTTTTGAGGACAAGGAACATCATATTCATGCATATATTTTTCATATGAAGCATGATTCTTGGTCCACCATATGCACTCACATGCACTTGGGAAATCATATACAATCATATGCACCCCTTTGCCATGAGTGAGAGAGCACATTCAGTGCCATCTACTCCTTATGGTAAATGGCTCCCACCCTAGTGGAAAAATGGCTCTCGGATAACATGAAGCAGTTTCCGCAGAAACAGTGAATGGGGTTGTGATGAGTGGGGATCAGCCTTGTAGACCCTGGGCGGGCTGCAGGAGGAAACGGAGCACAGACGCAGGTCCTCGTCGTGCTGTAAATGGTCTTTTGTGGTGGCGAGGAGACCGCGAGGGGAACATCACTGCCCCGACCCCACCATGGCATAAAACAGAGCTAGTCTAAGGGGCCGATATTCCACCTCCTGTGCCCACCCTGGCGTGGAGGGTGGGCCTTCCCGAGCGAAAAGCAGATTCTAGGTAACCGCAGCTCTTTACTGATTGATACCCAGTTCTCTTCGCCTGGTAATTCAGTTGGGAACTGGAGTCAACTTGAACCAGTCCAAACCATCTGATTCACCAGTTTTCAAACTGGGCCAACACTTTATGGGTTGATTCTTAGCCTAAGAATCAAGCCCCGACTGGTTCCAGAGCAGCTTACCTGCTATGTATAGACAACTAATTGTTGGTTTTGCACCTCCTGTGATTTATTGTTGTAAGTATCGCACCACACCCAAAGACACTGCCCCATAAGATTTCTCTTTTAAATGTTCACTTCTTTACTTATTTATAGAATGTTTGTTTGAAGAGCCCTTAAATTACCCATTAATCAGATATTATGTAGAAGTACGTTCTATTATAAAACTCAGTCCCATTTCTTAAAGCACAGAGAATATAGGAGGGGACACCAAAAAATGGAATTTATTTATAAAAAATTGGGTATTTATTCTTACATGTTTAAACTTTAGTGACTTTCAAAGTACTCTCCATTTCATGTAATACACCTATCGAGACATTTTTCCACTATTCAAAAGTGTTTGAACTTGTAGATTCTGGTGCCTTTTAGTGCTTCTGTCAATTTTTGTTTCACCTCTTCCACATCAGCAAAACATTTGCCTTTGAGGACTTTTTTCATCCAGGGAAACAAAAAAAGTCACTCAGGGCAAGATTGGGTGAATAGGGATGGGGTTCATGCCGTTTTTGGTCAAAAGCTGCTGAACACTCAGCATGGTGTGGGCAGGTGAACTTATAAATCACCCATCATGAAATGAGCAAACGCATTGAAAGAGTCTTCAAAAAAATTAACTGAAGCTGAACACAGCCTCTCACAACAACACCTGCTGGTACACTGCCACAGGTGGGTTCCTGGAACACTCACCTAGCAAGGGAAGCCTGTAGTACAAGGGGCCCACCCGCCAGAAGATAATTCTGGGTTTTGGGGAGTCTCCCTTGTATATACTGTGGACATCACGCTTATTCAGGCCACCATATTTAACTCAGGGCTAAGGTTGACAAGAATAAAAATATTTACATTTCTATCTCACTTCAAAATAGCAATTATCCCAGTAGAGCCCAGGAGAAACCTTGTTAGACAGCAGTGTGCATGACAATGGACTGCATGTTTCAATTTATTATGCAGCGAGATAAAGTTATTTTATAAAGATCATGCAATTTAGGGATCCGGAAACAAGGAAATAAACACAGATCCAGAGAGGCAGCCCGGGCTGCGAGAGGCGGGGATCTGGAGTGAGAGGGGCTCACCACACTTCCTCGCTGGGGTTTGAGTAAGTTATTTCACCCCTCTGTAGCTGCTTCCTCAATTTCAGACTTAGTCCTTAGGATTAAAATAATGTTTAGAAGAGAAAATATTTATAAAGTACTTAGAAAAGTATTTGGCACATTGCAAGCATTATATAATGAAAGGCGGGTAGGAAGGAAAGAAGGGAGGGAGGGGACGAAGGAGGGAGAGAAGGAAGGAGGGAGGAGCGACATGCAGACCTTTGCCCTACTTTACTTTGTGTTCTGCATATCATTTTTAGAACATGATGTCCAATTTTGCTTTTATGAAGAGCATTAAAAACGAGGAATGCATTGAGCAATAATAGAAATATCTTCTAGAAAGGGCAGGAGTTGTAGCTACCTTCATACCTTAAAGGGATTAAAACAATTAAGCAGGGCCCCGGCCGGGTAGCTCAGCTGATAAGTGCATTGTCCCAGAACCCCAAGGTTGCCGGTTTGATCCCTGGTCAGGAAACACAAGAATCAACCAACGAATGCATAGATAAGTGGAAGAGCAAAAAGAGAATTTCTCTCCCTCACTCTATCTCCCCCTTCCTCTCTCTCTGTCTAAAATCAATAGCTAAAAATAAAATTAAAACATTTAAGCAGAACACAGCAACCACCTTTAAACCCTGGCAGGCTGACATAAAGAAAGAGATGCTGACATTCTCTCTGTTGGCCCAGACACACGAATGCGTTAACGACCAGAAGTTGCAGGGCGACACATTTCACCTTAACAGGAAAGTACATTTGCTAAATGCATAGCTGTCCAACCACGGGACGGCTGATACACAAGCTCCCCGCCACTGGACATGCACAAGCAAAGGTTATCTGACAACCTGTCAGGGACGCTGTAGAAAGAATTCCTGCCTTCGCTGGCAGGGTCGCTAGATAATCTTTAAGGTCCTTCTCAAATCCTGCAGCCTTAAAAATACCATTAATATGAAAAGTCACAAGTGTATAGAAATGGAAGTAGCTTGAAAACTGACTTTTAGGAGAAGAACAATCAGGGCTTGAAAAACAACCATTTATTCTGTACCAAAAGCTTGTGGTCCTTCACCAACCCATGAAAAATAACGAGCAAAGTAACCAGTCAGGCGTATTTGGGGAGGTCAATATGTCAACTTACAGTTATTATTCTTTTCTCAGTTTCTCTCATTTCAGTGAGATAACACACTAAAAAGGTGGCCTTTGGTCCCTTCCTCAAACACCGAGCTCTAATGTTGCTCCAGCAAGTCTGCGTAAATTCTCTCCGTTGCTCAGAGATTTCTGGCTCAGGAAAGGAAGGCCTGGGCCCACCGCCTGCGGCCCGTGGGCTCACTGCCACCACTGCCACATTAGGTTCAAGGGACGGAATCTCCAGTTGGAAGACCTTCCTCAAAACCTAACCGGCGGGCTGTTACAAACTTAGGAGCAATATCTAGATTTAAAAAGAATTACGTCATTAGACGTTACCGTAACAGATAGTGAAGCACTGGAGCAGGAGATGTCTAGTGTCCCTTCCAACACCAACTGAACAGGAGAATGTGCTTGTGAACCTCAGGGCTATATCCTGATGGAAGTGGGAAAAATGATGCTAACGACACTTGCTCAGATTCTGTGATAAAACTTTTATCTTTTTAAAAAAATTTTATTTACTTTAATTATTGTTCAAGTACAGTTTTCTGTCTTTTACTCCCACCCCAGCCCACCCCCCAGTGCTCCCCACCTCCCTCCCATTTCCACCCCCCTTAGCTCTTGTCCATGTGTCCTTTATACTTGTTCCTGCAAACCCTTCCCCTTTTCCCCTGTGATTCCCTCCCTTTCTCCCCTCTGGTCCCTGTCAGCCTGTTCTCTATTTCAGTATCTTTGGTTATATTTTGCTTGCTGGTTTGTTTTGTCGTTTAGGTTTCTGTTAAAGGTGAGATCATGTGGTATTCGTCTTAAGTTGAGATACTACGTTTTGCCCTCAGGTATCTTGGTACCAATTGAAGTATCAGGCCACAAAATGATAACAATGCAAAAGGTTTCTTTTATCTATAAATAAGATTTCTGCTTCAACAGTTATTTTATTTTGTTCTTTTGCAGAGGCATGGCAAGCATATCAGATCTCCAGGCATTTTTCCTAGTGGAGAAATTGTCTATGGGGACTGCAGACTACCTCCCTTAGAACAACTTCCTCTCTTATCTGCTGGGGGAAACGCTCCGTCCAGACGATCTGTGCAAGCGGGAGGCTGGCGTCTGCTGGGGAGAGAGAGCCCCCCCCCTCCGCCCCGTGCCAGGAGGACCCCTCCCTCTGCTCTGATCAAAGGGCTGTGAGAGTCAGCGATGAGAGCTGACACGGGCTTTACCCCATCAAAGCCCACGTGGATCAGAAAGCTGCTTTTTCTTTCCCACCCTCTGCACGCACAGGTCCAGATCCCACCAAGATTCTTTTTGACTGATTGTGATAAAATTAGTGAAGTCAAAATTCTGCTTTCATACCTGATCAAACTCCAGGAGGAAATTAGTCTCCGACAACATAATTGACAAAGTGTGCTGACACTATTTTAATATATCGAAGGTAAGAATATTCAAAAGGTACTCACTTTCAAATCAAGTAAAAAAGTTTTAAAAGACAGGCCCACAGATTCATTCTCATTAGTACTAACATGTCAGTATCCCAGAATTCTTAAGGCTTTTGTAAAAGTACAAATATTCTTTTTATCTTAGAATCTATTAGAAGATTGTTAGTGCGTCCTACTTTTGTTTACGCAAGGAATGTGGGCAAAGGTGGCAACATAAACAGACACACGCACGGTCAAACTACACAGAGCAGACAGCGAAGCAACATGGCTTTCTTCCACCTCACCACAAACAGAAGTGGAACAGTATCCAGTTTGCACCCTGCTCTGAAGCCATAACCTGGGCAATATAACGTTTGAACTCATCAAAGAACTTCAAGGACTGCAATTTGGGGGAGGCTATAACTGACTATATGAATATCAAATCATACTGTTTTCTAAAAGGAGATCCAGTCAACCCCCAAATACAGCCCCGTGACTGAGAATTCATTTCCAATCATGTGCAGTATCTACTCATAGGATCTGTTCAGGAACTACACAATTTGTCAACAGCTTTACAGTCACTAAAATGCACAGTCAAGTTGCATTTATACAGTCTAACCACAGACGACAAGAGAAAAAACTCAGCAAGTACTCGCTGGGGTCGCAGCCTTCCAGAGGCCACCAACCAGGGCAGGTCTTGTCAGCTGCCTCGGCGACCTTCTGACTTCACGACCGGGTAATACTTAATCATACACACTTTGCACATATGCAGTGAGATTTTCATCTCTGGGGAAAAATAATTTTCCATAGTGACTGGAGGTGGTAGGAGTTTCGATAAATGTATCTCTTTCAGGAGCAGCTGCGGTCAAGTCAGCTCCATCTTGTGAAGAGAAGGGCACTCCCCTCCTTTTCTGGCAAGAATGATGTCTCTTGGCACCTCTGATACGCCTTTCCCTCACTTTTGTTCTGGTTTCTCCAAGAGAAACTAGAAATATTTATCACAAAAATCAAAGAAAACTATCTGCGTTATATGAATTCCATCTGAATTTCTGTTGTGGAATTAAATTATGAAACAGAAACGGAGGAAAAGATGGTATCTCTTGTATTTCTATTTTCTAGAATAAAAGATCAGTCAAGGTGATTTGCAAACTCTGAAGCATATAAAATACGCTTTTGTTTTCTCACATGGTTGAGAAGATGGGTATCATTTAAAAACACAGAGATTAACATGTAAGAGACTAGGGTTTTTTTTGCATTTTGTGAAAACAATAAATTAGTGTTATCCAACTTGGTTTGACGAGTGCTAAGAGCAAGTATAGGAGGGGTCTTGAGCTTAGGAGAGAAGGATGATTTATTGTAAGTTTATTTTTAGTATTTAAATCCTGCCTTGGTTTAAAAAAGAATGTAAGGCAGTTTAAATGGCTACATAATATTCAGTAAGATATCAAAAAAGAAAAGTGAGTAACAGTAAATGCAAGGGTTGTGTTATAAAACAAAACCGGAAATGAGGCTCCTGTACCTCAAAACAAAAGCCCGTTGGAGCGTGCTGTACATTTGAAGTAGATGGATCACAGTACTGGCCCTACGCATTTTAATAGTCTCTGCAAAAGGGGAAGTGCATAATTAATGCACGTACACAATCATACCCAGCTCCCCCCAACCCCACTCCAACTTACGCACGCATGCACCAGAGTTGCTCTGAAGAATTATAAGTCTGAAGTTCTTGCCATAGGAACAAATGCAAAGAATATTCACAAAAAGAGAACTTTACAAGGCAATGAAAATTGGCCTTGGCTGGTGTGGCTCAGTGGATTGAATGCCAGCCTGAGGACCAAAAGGTCACAGGTTCAATTCCCAGTCAGGGCACATGCCTGGGTTGTAGGCCAGGTCCCCAGTTGGGGTGTGTGAGAGGTAACCAATCGATATATCTCTCATACACTGATTTAAAAAATTAAAACATAAATTAAAAATAAAATTGACAACACGGATGAACCTTGAAAATATTATGCTAAGTGAAAGAAGTCCTTCCCAAAAGACCACACAGTGCATGACTCTGTTTATACAAAATGCCCAGAACAGGCCGAGGCAAGCGGTTGTCTCTGGTGGGGAGAGGGAGCTTGGAGAGACACCGCAAATGGCCATGGGGTTTCTTTGGGGGTTCTTCTAGAACAGGTTCTAACATTTGATTATGTTGATATTGGCACACCTCTGTGAATATACTGGAAACTGTTGAACTGTGTACTTTAAATGGGTGAAGTGAATGGTATGGTATGTGTAAGTAACTTAGATATCAGTAAAACTATTAAAATGTGCAGCAGCAGCAGCACCTGGAGAGCTGATTAAAGCACTGATCATTGGCCCCACTCCTAAAGGTTCTGATCCAACTGGCGTGAAGCCTGAGAACCTACAGTTCTACCAAGTGCATGGGTGGTGGTACTGCTGATGGCCCGGGGAACACGTTTTGAGAACTAGTACATAGACGGTGCTTGAACGGGCTCTTTCTTCGACTTTCTTCAAAATTGTTTGAGGATGTCACAGCAACACACAATTCAGAAAAAACAATTCAATGAGAAGCCACTATGACAAAGAAGCAGCAATAATCACAACAGTGACAATCACCACCACAGGGACATCACAGCAGCCACCCAGCATTTACTACTTACTGACCCTGATGATGTAATGAGTCAAGGTCTTCCATGCCCTTGGAACTAAACTTATTTAGTTCGATCCTCACAACCACAACTCTGTGAGACTAGGAAGTGATGCTGGTAAAACGACCACCTCATCCTTCCGTTTCCAGTTACCAACCTCCTTTGATAGGTAGTTTCATTTTACAGACAAAGAACCTAAGGGGTCTTGGAATTTCGTTTCCACTACGAAGAACTAGAGAGTCAGGTGGTCCCGACCGCCTCCAACATCCTTGCCCTTAACCATCACTCTGCACTCACTCAACCTGCTCTCCACTGAGCTGGCTTCACTGTTAGATTATAGAGGATTCAAGGCGGTGACTCCCCCCAAACAGTACTGTGATACTTGACAAATGATTTGCTGCTAGTAATAAACTATGACTTTTGCGAACAACATGCTTTAGAAATGAAACTCTTGATCCCTGTAATGATGTCATTCACATGCACATGAATTCTGATCGACTCAATGAATGGAAGGAAACAGGGTATAATTGTGCATAATACATTTTTCCCATAGGACTTGAGACTGTTATCCTTTGAGCATAAATGTATTACACTGGACATTTGAACTTTTCTGTCATCTGCGATTTTCCAATCGGTAGAAAAGTTTACAATATTTTAGCTGCTTCTCTATAAAAACTATGACCTCTCAGCCCAGGTTTCATTAAAGAATGTTTTGTGGAGACTGGCGTGCTGTAATTACAATTCAGTTTAGGAGGGCTGAGACCTTCGATCACTGCGTTTATCAGAGGATAGTAAACACTCTGATGAAGGCAGACAGCACACTAACTGCACGTTGCATAGTGTTGGATTGATTTTCATGTGTGTTAAGACAAACATACTAGGCACCTCAAGTGCGTGAATCCTTGGTGGCTAACAAATGCTGTTCATGTGACACGTGGAAAACTCACTAGGTGGCTAAATGAAGGAACGAGATCTGGGGAGCATCCTTATGCACGCACACCATCATACCCAGCTCCCCCGAATTACAAGTCTGAAGTTCCTGGGCCCCCACACGTTCCACTACTTGAGCGCTGGGACACTGTTATATAGGAACTGGATGCCCAAACCAACTTGTAAACTCTTAAAGTAAACAAGACCTGAGACAGAACCTCGATATTTGTTTCACCTGCCCAAGTTGACTCTGAGTTGCTTTTCTCTTTGAACACACTATGTATGGTGTTCAGGGGTTCGCTTTGGTTCGTGTCTCAGCCTTCCAGGAACATAAACAAACTTTGTAGGTTTTGGCGTGACTATTCTGTACAGATTGTTCAAGCCCAGGCTGCCTGCATCTCAGGCTTCCTGAGTAAGAACAAGCCCTTTCTAGGACAAATGCTTGCTACAACTCATTTTCCAAGTGCAAAGGCATCAGCTATCTAGCTAATGGCCGATAGGTTTCTGCCCATGTGATCCCTTGAGATGCCCCCCCCCCCCTCCACCTGGCTTCCTTAAGTTACTGGCAAAGCCTGTGGGCATTCAGGAGTTGGGCCCCCACACGTTCCACTTGAGCGCTGGGATACTGTTATCAGTGGGGCACAGACGACCCCCTGTTCCAGGTCAGCTGCTCCTTGATCCCCAAACTTTCTCTGCCATAATCTTGGAGAGATACACTAAGCCTTTTAGAAACCAAGTATCAATCCCGGGACTTTTCTTCTGAGACCTTGAAGACCCGGGAAATCCCTCAATTTCAGGAGTTTCAGGGACATGGGGAGGAACGCTCAGGGGAGACAGAGATAGGGAGGGAACGCAGAGCACAGGTGACATTTACTAAGCAGAGCTGCTCTGATCCCCTGGGCGTGGAGACTTTAGGTAAGTGCTCCCAGGTAACAACACCTACAGGATAGACAGACACTGTTATCCCTAGTTCACAGGTTAGGAAACTGAGGCCTGGAGATTGAGGAACTTGCTCAGAGGTGCGCAGATAATGGCCTTAGGGTGTGGACTCTTTAACCCCAGGTCCTCCTGAGGTTAAAAACCTGTGTTTGTGGCAGAAGTTAAATTTATTTTAACTAGCTGCATTTATATTTATATTTGATTTCATTTAATTGAATAAAAATATATCCCATACACTTATATGTCTAGGTCCTCAGTTAAACATTTCAAGTATTAAAAGCAACAACTTGTTCAGAATGGTGTATATAAAGTAGGTGGCTGCTCTGGACGATGTGCTCAATACAGCATCTCCAGTTACAAATACTTAGAAAACAAATATATACCAACAAACCTAGGGAGAAGCAACAAACCTCAAAACCACTACTTTTTGGTAATGAAATATAATGACACACGTAAATGTACGAAGAAGCGTGCCTAAATTAGCATGCGCCTTTTGTTCAAGGAAGTGAGAGGTTTTTCAAAGAGGCAGGTTATTGTGATCGTTCCAGTGTGATCAATTCTCTATTGGTGGCTCATCTGTGGACACCTTAAGAGTTACTGGCTCCAATATGATTTCTAAAGAATTGTGGGGTGGTTTTCACATAATTATTAGCAAGCCCCAGATGACAGTCCCTCCATTTGGACTTATTACTGCTATTTGTCACAGGCAGGAACGGAAGTGATGTAGCAAACACACCACAGACTCTCACGGCAAGAGACAACACTCGAACAATGGGAGAGCTGTTCTCGCTTATGCTGTTCTGCACAAACACATCCCTTTCAAGGAGTCAAGAAATTACTGAAAGCTTCAATTACCTATGTCTGCAATGCTTATTATTCACTTTAGTATTTGAAATAGGAGATAATATTTTTTAAAATAGCAATTCTTCTCTGTCTAGTACCATCAAACAAAAGCAAAGAAAAATAAGCCAAAGTAGAAACAAGACTAAGGAAGAAGGAAGACATTTTTCTGTTCCAACACAAATGAACTATATACTTAAAAAGCAATGCCAACAAAGCATTTCTTACTCATATTTCTGGTGAGTAAGTCACAAGAAATAAATAAAACCTTTACTGATATCAATTAATGAAAGGTCACTTACTTATAAAGCAGAATATTTCATAAATTATGCTCCCCAACATAAAAATTTCAGGTGCAGCAGGTTGAGAACATGACATTCAACAAGATCATAAAACTCCATAAGCATGATGGGCCTTTTAGTCTCTCTCTATGAATTAAATATTTACTAAAATAGAATGATTAAAGCCTTGTATCTTAAGGGTGATAAATAGGTTGTAGGCTGAAACTGCCTTAATTAATTTTACTAATGACATATCAGCTATCTTAATTTTAAGCAGCCATTAGAAGACAGCAGATTGAAGAGGAACGTAGCGTAAGGAAAATAAAAGTCACAGACAGACAAATAAGTAACGGTGTCACCATATTATACTACGTAGACACAGGATGCCAGACTTCCTGTAAGGGAGATAACAGTGTCCTGGCATGTTCGTTTCAATTTACTTTTTAGAGGCAATTAAATTTCCCAACACAATGATTTTTTGGTAACACATGATGCTTTATAACCCAGTCAAATTTGGTATTTTAATTCCAACCCTAATGATTTATTAATCAAAATGGAAGGGTGAAATCCCTACCAGAAATGCTTCTCAAAGTGGCATTCAATGGAGATCCCTAACATAAAACCAAGTGCTGATACGGCATTCTCTCTCCCTTTAAAAAAAATCTGCGGATTATGCGGGCACCATTTTGTAAATTTCTGCTGTGGAAGATCAAGGGAGAATTCAACCATACACATACACGCCAAAATTCAAAGACAGAGCCTAAAGACTGGCTTGTAGTCTTACCACAGAGCCATTCAAATTGATTATTGCAGCGCGTCTGGTTTCAGTGAGGCAGACCTGAGTCAAGGGGTCTCAACCCTGGCTCTGTTCCGGAAGCTGGTCTGTGGTGGGACTCCTGCCATTGACCTCCACCCCCCAGGGTTTCAAATGGGCCAGGAGGGTTGAGAATCATTGTTTTGATCTCCAATACACTCAACTTACTAAGAGTTCCTTACAGAGTCAGATGTGCTCAGACCCCTTGCTAACTTTCTAATCTGAACATGGTCTTCCATTTCAGCCAGATTGTAACTAGAGGCTCATGTCGGGAGTGTGCTGTGGCCAAGGAAAACTGGAAATGTACGCATAGAATATTGATTGAGAACCTACTGTCACTAGGCCTTGTTCTAGGTCCTGGCGTCATTTCAGTGAACAAAGGGAAACAGAAATACCTGTTCTCATGCAGCTTATTCTGGTGTGGGGGTTTGTAAATAAGCAGATAGATAAAGCTTTATTTGTTTCATTTTATCAACAACAGTTTGCTCATCTCTATATAATAATTTGAAGCTCTGAAGAGATAAACACAATAAAATGGGAAAATTTAATATAGATAAGGGATAAGTCAAAGTAGGAAGGCAGTGATATTGGAACCCCAGTGAACCTTAGAAGAATCCAGACTAAATAGCCTTGGGGATGGTTAGAATAATTCAAAGGTAAAATAAAAATTGCAGGTGATGTTAAATAAAATTTTTAAAAATACTTCAATACATTCAAACTCATAAAAACTAAAGTCCTTTAAAACAGTGATTCTGACGTGCACTTTAAAGGCACTGGATGGAGGGGCCCCAGAGCGTGGAGCGAGAGGCTGTGCAAATCCTCTCCTTCCCCAAAAACATGACACTAGAAAATGTTTTCAGAAATAACCATTACTGCCACCTGAAATAAATACGGAGCAAGTTCGCCTTCCAGACATCTTACGTTGGCTGAATCAGTTCAGTCCTCTGGTGCCTCTGGTCTCTCATATCACCCGTCCCTGCTCCCCTCTCCAGCCCCTTTGTCCATCCCTAGTGACACTTTTATCCTTTTTATGCATGTTAGAAGATTTCATACTCTGATTCTGAATTTCCCCTACTAGTCCTGATAGATTTTTGAAAAGAGAGATTACTTCTGAAAGAAGTTCCTTATACCAACCACACGTGTTTTATATGGCTCAGATGTTCATGTCAGTCCTCGAAGACACCCTTGTACGTCAATCAGAAAATTGTGACGGAACTCCCCGGAACAATGGAGATGGCGAGAGACATGCAAGGGGGTGAAACAGAGGCCTCGGACCTCTCACTAGTGGGGAAAACACACAGGCACAGGAAGCGGCAGAGTCCCCCTTGGGAGACCAGAGCAGTGAAAAACCGAGCGGAAGCTGACAGCATAAATAGCCCTCTCCAGACAAGAACGGGACGCCCCTTTCTGGGAGCCAGGGGCCCGCCCCACGCATCCTGGCACGGTTCGGCATCCGTCTCTGCGGCAAAGAGATGATTTTGGTTAACTTTTTAATTAACGTGTGTCCTTGCTGACAGACACTGTGAATGGGGCACTTTTTCCTTCCCATTATGGCTTTGACTTTAGATTTAATGACTGTGGAAATGAATCAAGAGACACGACTTCGGGCACTGCATTTTAAATGTCAGCGGAGCACCGCTGTTGATTCTCTAGTACCAGGGCCACCCCATCTTCACAATGCATGGCGTGGAAATGATTTTCGGAAGGAGGTTACCCACCCGGACCCCCTGCAACCCATGGGAAGATCACCTGTTAGTAGCAGTTTGGAAAGGTTTTCTTTGGATCGTGACTTAGTTTTATTCTGTGCATGCTCATAACCACTTATAGACAAAGACACTGTCCTCATCGAGTATGACATCTGAAAAGACCAGAGCCTGTTAACTTAGGTCTAAATGAGTTAACAAAGAAGAATCTCCACGCATTGCATCAAGAGCCAGCCACCTTCTCTTCCATTGCCTAGAATGAGTAGGAGGGACACTTCAAAGTGTATCATCTTTCACGTCATGAGTGCAAAGCTGCAAGCCATGGAAATGCAGTGAAGTTACTAAGTGGTGAGTCCTCCAGTAAAGTGTGGATCTGGGCAACACACAAACCAAAAAAGCAAACAGAAATCTCGCGATGACGCTCGCGGAGAGGCAGTTAGACAGGCGGGGTACCTCCTCATGCAGTCCAGGGCCCGGATGAAGTAGTCCCTGTGCAGCTGGTGCTCGTCCCTCAGGATGGAGCACTGCTCCAGCGTCACCGACATCGACGTCCTGTCCTTGGCACTTTTACAACAGGTGAAGCGAATGCCGTTGAGTTTGCGACAAATCTGTAACACAGATGCACACGCCACCATTGTTCACTTGTTGGGTGCTCTAAAGGGCGGGGCGCCTACGTTCCTCTTGTCTAAGCACACCCCGTGGGGGTTGGTCCATGGTAGTCTGCCAGTCCCAGGTGCCCTATTGAATGCAGAAGCTGTACCTTTTCACGTCGAAAGTGAGTGGAAAGCTAGATTTTCTGTGGTTCTCTGTATGGTGTGAGGTGTGGGACTGTTGACACCATGTGGGGGGGGGCAAATATTCAGCAGAGGCAGCCATGGTCCCTGGCAGGGCTCCCAAGCTGCCGGGGTAACCGGAAGGATGGTCACTTAGGAGTAACACCTTCATTGTGAAGGTGAAGAGCATCTACGTATCCTGGATTAGGCACTTGATTTGAATCCTGAATAATGAGTCCGACCTTTTCTAGTCTTGGTTTCAGTTTATGAAATTTCAAACATGCCCATGGTACCAGTGCGGCAGGTGAGGGAACCACTAACCACTCATCAACACAACTGATAGGAATGAGGACCAGTCCCATACCTATGGCCACTGGCAATTGCACATCTACTGTGTACCAGCTGCCATGCTAATAAACTTCTTATAGATTTGAAATTTAATTAACGGCACACGAACCCTGGAGGAAGGTATGATTATTCTCAATTTACAAGTGACGGCACTGAGGTTTGGGTAGGTCAAGTAACTTGTGTACAGCTGAGTAGACCCAGGATGCTAATGTGAGTCTACTTAACTCTAAGAACCCAATCTGCAACTTCCATCCTATTCTGTTTTGATCTGTGATCCTTTCTTTCTGTTACTCTGATACAAATCAGGAGCAATAATCATTGCTTTACTCATCACCTTAAAGTGGACAAGTGATTCATTCCATTCCTTTCTCTTCCCTACCCCATGGCGTATCCCTGATACGAGATACCAATAATCAACTTTAGCATCAACAAGGCTAAGCAACATGCACTTACAATAAACCTAATGTAATCTAATATAAGCCTGCTTTATTATCTGCGACCAAGGAGGCCTTAACAGTTGCCTGCTTTGAGGAGAGGATATAATAATAATACAGTGTATCAAGGGCTTAAATAGTGATCCTCATACTTAACTGAGGATTTACCTTTACCAAAAGCCTTATTAGACCTTTGGTGCTTTCTCACTACTTCCAGTGGAACTGACTAAGGACATGGAGGAGTCTGATTTCAACACGTGATCTTTTTCCATCTAGAGAACTCTAGTCCTTTCAAGGGAACTGTATTTTTTAGATTTTAATACAAAATAACAGAGATGGGGCTATAGTCAGAGTTATAAAATATAAACCTCCACATCCACTTAGGAGATAGATTTTTAAAAAGAATAGATAGTTAAAACCATGTGGGCACTATGCATGCAGGGGCAATCCCACCAAGCAGACAGGCGGGGTTTGGTCTTTGCATTTCTACCACTTTCCCAAAGTGTATGAGCTTTGTTCAACACACATCTGATTGGCACTTGGTCTGCAGAGTCTCATTTTTATTTTTAAAAATTCGGGTAAAATCAAATCAAATAGTTTCAGATTTTTTCAATTAGCATGCAAAACTTTATCAAAAGGAGTGTTTTCATTAAGAAATTTAAAGAAGGGAGTAAGGAAACAGAGGCAGAAGTAAAAGCTCTTTGGAGAATGTCAAAAGGGATGTCTATATTTCTTCATTTTAGCAGCATTACCAGGTTTACAGGATATTGGTTTACCGGATATTGAAACTGAGCTATCAGCCTACAGATATGCCGTCAATAATAAAGTCATGTTCCCAGAGAAGGCCAATTTCTCACACCGGGGTGCTGTGTATTCCTCCGGGCAGGTACTCCCATGCAGCAAGAAGTGGTGAGTAAGCCGTATTTGGTCAGTATATACATTTAAGAAAAATATTTGATAAATAAATAGAACTATGGGAAAACTTGTTTCTACTTTCAAATGGGAAAGTACATATACTAACACAAAATATATGTCATGTGCACATGCAAGCATCCTTCATTTTCTCGTATACGCAACTGCCTGGTATGTATATGATGACATGTATCTGTCCCCATGTTGTCAGAGAGCATTGGTAAAGGATCAGACTTCCTTTGTGTCATCACGTAA